>NW_026691950.1:2143500-2858000 GCF_021218885.2 Marmota monax | reverse complement strand
TACTGCTAAGCCACAGTCCCAGCCCTAAAAACTGCTTCTTTCAGCAACTTCCGTGATATCCTGGTGCCGGAGCAGATAACACCAGGAACCCAGTCACTGTGAAGTTGAGAGCTTTGTGTTTGTACCAGGAACAGACCCAGAGGGAAGAAAAAAAAATTATATATATATATTTATATATACACACACACACACACACACACACACACACACACGTGTGTATGTGTGTGTGTGAATTTTATATTTGATCTTTTAAAAACGATTTAAATTTTCATTTGATTTGGATTCCAGGATTCAAAGGTTCTAGTAACAAAATGGTTAACAACCAAATTTATATAAAGAGAAATGTGTAAAAGCCCATTTTAGGCCTATTTGTAGAGAAAGTGGCACCTTTGAGAGGAACCCAAGCTGGATGGGTGGTAAAACTCGTTGCCCTCCCTCACCTTTTCTGGAATCTGTCTGAAAACCAAGAAATGGGGCATCTTGCCCAGATGGTTTGGGCCTCATGTTGGAGGCCTAACTGAGGACCACTGGGGCAAAAAACCCAACTCTTCATTTTTAAAAAATTTATGGTTGTTAGCCATGTTGAAAAAACTTAAACATTATGAGTTTAACTTTTAAATCAGTCCTGGGTAAAATGTCCCTTTGAACTTCCCATACATTTGAAGAGCTAGAACGGTATGCTTTTGTCTCGTGGGTGTTGCTTGTGGGTCAGCCTCACAGCATGGGATCCTTAATGTGGGTGCTCACGTGCCATTGGGATTGGGAGGTCTCTGGCTGTGAGGGAGGCCCTGGGTTAACATGGAGGGATCTGAGCACAAGTGACCTGGTCCTGAGGGGGTTTACACAGTTTTGCTCAGGAGATTAGATGCAGGAACAGATATGTGGTCTGGATGGGGAGGGGAGACAGACATGACTTTCAGGGACCAAGGGGGTTCCTATGGCCCCTGACTTAAAATGGTTCAACTTACAATTTCTTTGACTTTGCAATGGTGAGAAAGCAATATGCATTCAATAGTACTTTGAATTTTGAATTTGGATCTTTTCCTGGGCTAGTGACATGGGGTAGGATCCTCCCTCATGATGCAGTATAGCTCCTGGTCAGCCACGAGGTCACAAGGGTGAAGACCCAGTGCTGCAGCCTGTAGGGTGCGAGGTGGTGGTGTGCAGTAAGCGCATCTTCAGCTTATGGTGTTTTCGATTAATGATGGCTTTATCAGTGTGTGACCCCCTCATTAGTCTAGGAGCATCTGTATTGCCTAAAATTACAAGGAGAGGCAGAGCCTGTCTTTCTGGCTGGAGACAGCAATAGCATAGCTGGCAGGGAGTCAGGCCTCGAAGGATCCCAAGCAAAGCAAAGTCAGCAGTCATGGACTTCAACAATAGAGCTGCAACTTTTACAACCCCCTGCTATCGCAGACAAGATTAGTGACTATTGAAAATGCCACCAGGACAGAGCTATCTAAACACGGATTCTGTAGTCTGTTAACTATACAAAAGAAGACAGATGCTATATAGTTTATAAACAAATCTTACACGGCTTTACATTGCAGTATTTTTTTTCTTTAAAAGGAGTGAGTTGTACCAGGGATGTTAAATTCTTTATAGATAGGGAGCAAACTGCTTTAAATCATCTTTGTCATCCTCCTCCTCTTTTTCTTGATTTTCTCAGTCTTGGCTCTTCTTTGTTTTTGTTTTCCTGCATCAGGTTTTCCTTTGCTTATAGGCAGTAATGTCCTGTTTGTATTTCCCCTCAGCTCGGCAGCTTTCTGTTCCTAAGGCTGCTTGTCATCTGCACTGCTGTCATGCCACTTCTGTTTCTTTGCAACATCACCAATGGGTAGGACAGGATGTTCTCTCTTGATTTTACGGGATACTGAGAACAGAATAAGAAGGCTGATGGAGGCCTATGGGGTACGTGGGGATCCTTGAACTTCTTTTCTATTTTCCCCTTAAGAGGGATGTAGGTTTTCATTTCTCTTTTATAACGGGCCTTGATGCCTTTGTTGTGTCTTCAAATTTTCCTTTCTCTTCACCATGCATGGTCTTCCACCTCTCTGAGCAGTTCTTAGCAAACTCTGAGAAGTTGACTGAAACATCTGGGTGCTTCTCATGTTCCTCCTGGCAAGTTTGCACAAAGACTGCACTGATGACATTTCACCTCTTGCCTTTTTAGGATCTCCATGCCCATGTTTAGTTGTCCCTTCTCAGAGAACCATAGTCACACATGCCTGTCCGGCTCTTTGTGTCCTTCCGTTCCCTGGAGCTCATTGTGCTATAGTGGCTTTCTCTACTGTCCTAAACACACTCCAAATGAGAATCCTTCTTGGGGCTAAAGATCGTGTGTTGCTTTGCAATTGATTATTATGACTCAGAAGTCTCCAAAATCCAAGAAAGACATTAAGCCTTTTAGGCTGTGGAGCACAGGAAGATGATGGTGCCCTCCCCATCCCCACTGTTATCTAGCCCCAGTGTAATTCAGAAGGAAAACAATTTGAAATTCAGCAAAATAAATGCAAGAAGTCCAAATAAATTCCAGTTCTCCCCCACCAAGATGGTAACTTTGATGCTAGTTTTGATATCTCAAGCGGTCACACTTTTAACAACCCAGCAAATATTTACTTGCCCTGAGTAATCTAGTGCTAGACGTACAGAATCCATCAGAGACAATAACACATTGTTTTCTGTTGAGCCCAACGTCTAGTGTGTCTAAACTTCACAGGTATGAAACCACATCCTTAAGAGTACCAAGTAGACACCACAGAAATGTCTTTTGGCTTCATCATGTTTATAAGCCTTCTGGACTGGGTTGTAGCCCTTGGGTGGAATTTCACAATGAGTTTCACAATTTTTCTTTAAGGCAGAACAATCCAGTTAGGACTGTAGGTGGAATCCTGTGAATATGTGGAGCCTGTGATGAGGTCATCTTCTCTGGGAGGAGGAAGGCAGTGGCAGGCAGAGTCCCTCTGTAACTGGAGGAATGTGACCTGGCATCCATTGGAACTCCACTGGAGAGTGTCCTGTGCTTCAGAAATGTGTGCCTAATGATCTCTCTCAGTTATGCTTAGGAAGCGGTTATGCTTAGGAAGCAGGGCTCTTTTGAGGCTCCTTTCCCTCCACCTCACCTTTCCCTCCAGTGAGCTCTGCCTTAATTTATCCCATCTCACCTTGTTGTGGATCACAGCCCCTCCCGCTGCTGTGGCCAGAACAGCTTTTCCACCCATGGTTTCACTGTCAGTGGTTCTGTTGACCCACTTGGAAGAGGTTCATTGTAGCTCCTGTTTATTTTTTTCTCCTGTCCTTAATTTGGTTTGCCTTTCATTATATTCCAACTGAGTGGATGCTTTCTCTCTCTTTTAAGGGAAGGGAACCTGAGAAAAACAATGGTTGTGATGGTGACTGCACTAAGGGTAATTGCTGTTTTATGTTAATTTGCACATTAAACTGAGAAAAGAGGGAATTGCTAAATTCACCCACATGTTATCTCCCTCATCTAGTCCTTTTAAGTATATTTGTTGCTTAAATAAAGATGTAGCCATGCAGAATGGAAATGTCAAAATACACAGTTTTTTGGTGCATGTGTGTATATATAGCATTTAAAGTTTTTTATTTCCATCAACAAGAATAATTATAGAATACTTGAAAATATAGCAAAGCAGAAAGAAGCAACTCAAGAGACAACTACCATGAACATTTTGTGAATTTATGTTTAGTCATTTTAGTCTACAGGTTATATCCCTTTTCATGGGTGTTATTTCACTGTAGCTGGGTTTTGCTAGAATGTTTTGCTACTTCAGAAATGTGGTTCATGGGTTAGAAACATTAACTTCTTTTGGGCGCTTGTTAGAAATGCAGAGTCTCAGACTCCACCCCAAACCACAGGGAATCATAATTGTATGCAGCACTATTACACATACTTTAAAATCTGGAAGCCCTGCTCTAGAACACATTAAACCCAGGGCAGCAGGCAAATAGAGAGGACCCAACAGGCAGGACTTGTCCCCTCTGTTCTTCTTCATTTCCTCTCTGTCACTCTTTCCTAAAATAATCTTCCTCAGTCTGTGATAAAGATAAAAATGAGGCCAAAAATTTTCACAAGGCATAGCAGCCCTGTTGAGAAACTCGACTGTCTTATGTATAATCATTTCATTCAGGAAACATCCATTCAGTACCTACTGTGTGCCAGGCACAGATGTGGCAACCATAGTCCCTGAAGTTCTGGCTCACGCATACTACAGTGGGAACATGGCAAGTAAGGAGGAGGGTGTGGTTGGTTCTGCACATAGGAGTGTCAGAAAGAAAGATGGTCTCTGGGTGGAATCTTGAAATATAAGTCAGTGCACCTAGCTATGGGTAGTGCTAGGTCATCTAGCAAGAGCACAAAAGTGGGTGATGTTACATGTGCTGCATGCCTGTGATCCCAGCAGTTCAGGGGGCTGAGGCTGAAGGATCACAAGTTTGAGACCAGCCTCAGCAACTTGGGGAGGCACTAAGCAATTTAGCAAGACCCTGTCTCAAAAAATAAAAAAGGCTGGGAATGTGGCTCAGTGGTCAAAGACCCCCCGAGTTCAATCCCTGTTGCAAAAAAAAAAAAAAAGAAAGAAAAGGGGCGGGGGGATGTGAACCCCTTCCTCCAAGGACCTTATGCTGGGTTTAAGGACAGGAGACAGTCTTAGAACTATAAATAGTAACAAGCACATTGATATTAGGGTAGAACCAGAAGACTGGGGTCTCAATTTCAGCTTAATAATTCTGTGACCTTGGACAATTTATTTCACCTGTTCAAGCATCCATTTCTTCAGTAAAATAGGGTTAAAAAGATAGCAATGATTTTTACAGAATTATGGGTTTTTTAAAAAGTGGGACAACTTAGTAAAGCACTTGGCATCTAGTGAGTGGGGAATCAGTGCTGTAGCAGAGATTTTCCAGAAGTGCCCAGTGAGTGCCGTAGACAGAAATGCTGAGGATAAACAGAAATGCTATTTGATAATATAAAGGCGTTGTGGCCTGCGTGGCTTCTGAGATTGCAGATGAGCAACAAGGGGTGTGAAGACTGGGCCTTTGGGAAGGGAGAGTGAAAGAGGAAGTTGTTGTATAAACACAGGTCAGGTCTGGTGTGATGAATTCTGTCTCAGGTATGTCAGTTTGAAACAACTGCTAAAAGCTGTAGGTCTGGGATGTCTGGGATGGGTGTTTGCCCTCAAGGGGTGTCATACCAACGAACTGCTCCAGCCTCAACCAGGGGTGCATAGAGTGAAGTCATCCACCTTCCTGGGCAAGAGGTTTGGTCAGTGTAAATTTTGAAAAGGGACTCTTTGGGCTGGTCAGAAACATCCACACAGATGCAGGCTTTTGTTGTTTTTACCAGGAAGTGGTGGGGGGTGAAGGCAGATTGTTTTTTTTTTTTTTTTTTTTTTTTGGTGACACTGGAGATTGAATCCAGGGGGACTCCATACACATACATTCCCACCCAGCACTTTTATTTAATTTCTGAAATTTTGAGACCGTATCACCAGGTTACTGAGGCTAGCCTTAAACTTTTGATCCTCCTGGTCTTAGCTGGGATAACAGGTGTGTGCAACTGCACCCAGCAAAGCCAAAACTTTTTTTTTCTATTTTTAAAACTGGTCTATTATAGCTGTATATAATGGTGGGATTTGTTATTACATATTCATACATGCACACAATATGATAATTTAATTTGGCCAACATCACTCCCCAGCCCTTGCCCTGCCCCCCTACCTCCCACCCTCTGGTCCCTTTCGTCTACTAACCTCCCTTTGATTTTCATGAGATACCCCCACATTTCTTTTCCTTTTTCCTGTCTAGCTTCCACATATAAGAGAAAACATATGACCTTCAACCTTCTGAGTTTGGCCAAAATCACTAAACATGATGGTCTCTAGTTCCATTTATTTTCCTGCAAATGACGTAATTCCATTTTTCTTCATGGCTGAGTAAAACCATGGTGTATAGATGTACAACATATTCTTTATCTGGTTATTCATTGATGGACGCCTAGGCAGATTCCACATTTTGGCTGCAGTGAGTTGTGCTGCTGTAAATGTAGGTATGTATGTGTCACTGTAGTATGATGACTTTAATTCTTCAGGCTAAATACCAAGGAGGGCTATAGCTGGATCATATGGTGGTTCCATGTGTAGTCTCGTTAACATCCTCCAAACTGATTTCCATGGTGGTTGTACTAATTTACAATCCCACCAACTGTGGAAAAAATGTTCCTTTTTCTCCACATCCTCTCCAGCATTTATTATTGTTTGTATTCTTGATGACTAAAAACAGAACGTTTTTAAAGCTGAAGACCTCTCTCTTCTTCAGAATATGTGGAGGAGAACTGTACTTACCTCATGCTAGTGTTTCCCCATTACCATCTTCTTCCTTGGAGTGACAAGGAGAACCTTTTTCTTAAGGTTCTTCTTATAAATGAAGAACCATTGATTGCTTCAGAGGAGAAGTAGTTGGAAGAAATTTTCTGAAAAGTGGACTAAATGCTCTAACACTGAAGAAATTACGTTACTATTTGTGTCACTTTCAACCATAAGGTCTGTTATGATCTCACTTTAGTTGGTGTGGGTATAACTTACAAGTGACTGTGATTACTGGTTTTTATAGGTTATAGCTATAACGCACCCAAAATGTTAACATTTTGCCAAATTTGTTTTATCTGTTTCTGTTTCTCTGTAACTATTTTTGTCTCTTCACGCACGCACACACACACACACACACACGTTTTTACTGAACTGTTTGTGTTAGTTGTGGAACTCATGAACCTGTAGCCTTAAATCCCTCTATATGTATGTCTCACGCCCAAGAAGAGTCTCATAATTGAGAATACCATTATCCCTACTGATACACATTAATACTTGAATGCAAATCTACCACTTATCCTAACAGTATCTTTTATAACCCCTATCTCTGATCCAAGATTCAACAGTCACCCACAGCATTTTGTCTTTTTGGTTTCTTTTAACTTAGAACAGTTGTCCTGCGGTTCCTTTTTCTTATTCTTCATGGCACTGATGTCTTGGCAGATATCAAAACGTGTCTTGTAGAATGTTATCGCAATCTGAATTTGTCTGATTGCTACCTGATGATAAGCACATTTGGCAAACTGTGCTACACAGTGGCTGTGGAGACAGGTGATGTTTGTACTGTCACTGATTATGCCAAGCATCCCTTGGATGAGGTGGCCTTCCAGAGTTCTGCATTGTAAGGATACCTTCTCTATGAGGCAAATGATTAGTAATCTGGGAGATAATGCCTTGAGGCTGTGAATACCAGTTCTATAGCCCTCCTTTCTCTAGTGGTTTTACCCTCGACTGAATCTTGGTGGTTGCAAAGTGGGATTTTCTTCTGTTTTTCCTATGATGTTTATTAGCTGACGTTCTTTATAAAGAAGAACTTTCCCCGCTCCCCTTTCTCATAAATACCTGTGGATTCATGGTTTCCTTTTTTATTTGATACCATTCCTTTTGGTTGTTCAGATTGTCCCACATTTGGCTGGTGGCAGCACCTTCAAGGCAGCTCCCATGTCCTTTATCACGTCTGCATTAGTATTGGAGCACTTCTTCGCTCTGTGGCATGCTAGGATGTTCTAGACTTATTTTATGCTTTCCTTAACCCAGACCTGCATTCAGCTGTTTCTCTAGTGAGCTAAGGTCTTTAGAAACAAGGATTTGGGTCACAATTTTTTTCTAAAAATACATGTGATGCTGAACAAGTTGTAGATCATCAGTAATTTGTTTAGGTTCTTCTCATTCCCTTCTGCTAAGATTATTCCCCTGGTGGATTGGGAGAGTCAGTGTTGGAAGGAAAAGACCACTGAAAGGAACAGACCATCCAAAGTAGAGGTCTGGGACTTTAGATCAGAGGTGGCAGAGGAATGCAAAAGAGGAAATGAGAGAGTGCCAAAGACCAATTTAGATTACATTGGCATTCTGCCCAGGGAGTGACCTGAGAGTCCCAGGAAATACTTCTGCTTGATTTCCAGATAAACTCTAAAAATCGGTAGTCCTTTTTTATGTCCAATAATGATAAAATGTTTTCCCTGACCTGTGCATATGCTAATTCTTAAAGCAATATATTTTCCATACCAAGAGTTCCCAAGTGCTCTTTATTTCCAGAATCCGTGTAAAATGTATATATAGATGGATATATATTTTAACATCTCCTTTTTTTAAAAACAATTAAAATGCACAGTTTTCATTTTGAATACTCACAATTGGGTGTAGTATCTGAATTTGCTTCCCGATAGTAATATCTGGTTGCTAATTATTAAAGGTGCCAGTGTGTATGTAGACTTTAGGCAGTAACTTGTGAGACACAGAAGCCAAGAATTTCAAAGTTATTTTCCAAAATAATCAGCATGCATTTGATATAATGGTAGAGTGTCTCAGGTGAATACTGACCTTGGACTGATTTTTCTGCAACTCAGTATCTCCTCTATGATCTCTTTTTATATGTAATAGTATAATCAAAATGTTCATTTTGCCTTTTCTGTTCTTCAAACAAAATACAAAGCCAGTAACTTGATAGGGAAACTATCAAATATAAAATATAAAATGTCATATAAAAGCAGTTTGAAACATGAAAGTTTCATTTTTCATCTGTATCACCATTTTTGGAAGCTAAAACAGAACACTGAAGTCTACTTACTCTATCCTTTGTAAAGCAAGAACATGATTATTCAGATGTTAAAGGTGCATTGGAAATTTACAGAACAGCCCACCCCCACATACACAAAAACATGATCATTGGCCTGGGGATATAGCTCAATTGTTAGAGTGTTTGCCTTGCATGCACAAGGCTCTGGGTTCAAATCCGATCACCACAAAAACAAATAAAAACAAACCAAAAAATACCTGACCATTAACTTTTAATCCCAGCACGTTCTTGAGAATGAGGACACGTATTAAAATTATTATCCTATACCAAATAGTTCCTGGGTGGACAGGTGTGCCAAGAAGGCAACCCTGAAAATGAGGGAGGGATGTGTCATTTAGATGCGCAGTTCACCAAGCACAGGTGACTGAACTCAGGTGTGCACTGGTCGGATTGTCCCAGACTGCCCCTCGTTCCCCTTGCACCCCCCCCCCCAACTCAGGTGGTGCCAGTGTGTGGGATTAAACCAAGCACACTCAGGACGGAAGGTTCACTGTTGTTGGCAAGTGGATTCTTCTTTTCAAAGTCAAGCTTTGTTGTTGTTGGGAAAATCTGAATATGAACAAGTTCCTTTGGAGGTTATAAAGACGGATTTCTCTTTTCCGACTTTCTTAAACCTCCCTAAGTTAGAAGTTCATCTCCTTGCCCACACAAGTCCATTCCTTTTTATATTTGGCTAATCTTGATCTTGTTTGAAAGGAACTTATCCAGAACACAATTTCTTTATTCAGGATGAAATTTCTTTCAGTAAGACAGGTTGGATGCAAGTATATAATTAAAAATCTTTCGTCTGGGTTTTACGAAATTTGTGACTGTTTTAGCCAGTAAAAGCAAATTTTATTTTGGCCTCTGTAATGGGTTTATTTACTTTAAACATCTTCTTGGGACTGTATTCATTCTTGAAGTGTGAGATACAAAATAATTTCAATGTTTTGGCCATGTAACCAGACCTATTAATACCTTGTGGATTTACATGTGAAATTAAAATGGGAATAAAAAGAGGATTTTCCTACCAAATGCAAAATATGAAAAAAGTAAAAATTATTCTGTTCTAATTCTACTGTCTACAATTAGCACCCTTTCAAATGTTGGCATTTTTTCCTTCTCATCTTTTATGTACATACATACTTTTATACAGAATTGGGATGATAGTAATTGCTTTATCATCCGCCTTTTCACTGTATACTGCTTAAAAAAAGTTTCCCATTTTATTAATAAATAAAAATTAATAAAAAGTTTCCCATTTTTATTAATTTATAAATTTTTACACCTCACACATCAGATAGTATTATTAAGTATTATACACATTTAAAAAACTTGATCCATCATTGGACATTTAAGTTTTTAGATTGTTTAAGATGTTATTACTCATAATAGAAACTTCCTTTGTATATATCTTTATGCATATCTTAAAAACTTTTGAAGAAAATTCAGGTTTTTTTTTTTTTTATTGAAAGATTTTAAGGAATGAAAAATAAATCCACTCCTTTTTTTAAATTCTTTTTAGCAGTATGGATAACCTCATTTAAACATTATTAGATAATTTCTTTAAATTTTTTCACACAATTGAAGTTGACCCATAACTGTTCATTCTTGGTAATTATAAGCGCTATGAATTAAAATATTTCTAAAATTGTATTGCATTATAGTGCTACTCTCAAATGTAAAGACAAAATATGAAAAATCACAATTTAATTTAATCTCAAGCATCTGTGTAAATACTAGTTATTGTCTAGTCAGCTCTGCTAAAATACCATATACGTAGTTCTAAAAACCACCATACTACATAAAAATCACAGAGTAAAACCCACAGCTCTTATGGGAAAAATGGAGTTGGCAATACAACACTCAAAAACTATCAGTGATTCTTTCAAAAACTATCAGTGATACTTAAAAAAGAGATGATAACTGAATCAAAAATTGTAGCAAATCCAATATGATGAAGATTAGGGCCTACTTTTTCTTCTGTTAGACACAAAGTCTCTGGTTTAATTCCTACATCCTTGATCCACTTTGAGTTGAGTTTTGTACATGGTAAGAGATTTTACTTTGTTGCATATGGATTTCCAATTTTCCCAGCACCATTTGTTGAAGAGGCTATCTTTTCTCCAGTGAATGTTTTTGGCACCTTTGTCTAATATAAGATAATTAAAATTTTATGGGTTAGTCTCTGTGTCCTCTATTCTGTACCATTGGTCTATCAGTCTGTTTTGGTGCCAGTACCATGTTGTTTTTGTTACTATTGCTCTGTAGTATAGTTTAAGATCTGATATAGTGGGCTGGGATATGGCTCAAGCGGTAGCGTGCTTGCCTAGCATGCGTGCGGCCCAGGTTCGATCCTCAGCGCCACATACAAAGATGTTGTGTCCTCCGAAAACTAAAAAATAAATAAAAATAAATATTAAAAAAATTCTCTCTCTCTCTCTCTTAAAAAAAAAAAAAAAAAGATCTGATATAGTGATGCCACCTGCTTCACTCTTCTTGCTAAGGATTGCTTTAGCTATTCTAGGTCTCTTATTTTTCCAGATGAATTTCATGATTGCTTTTTCTATTTCTATGAGGAAGACCCCAACTTCCTTAATAAGACTCCTATAGTGCAAGGATTAAAATCAAGAAATCAATAAATGGGATGGATTCAAACTAAAAAGTTTCTTCTCAGCAAAAGAAACAATCTGTGAGGTGAATACAGAACCTACATCTTGGGAGCAAATTTTTACACCTCACACATCAGATAGAGCACTAATCTCCAGGGTATATAAAGAACTGGAAAAGCTAAACACCAAAAAATAAATAACTCAATAAATAAATGGGCCAAGGACCTGAACAGACACTTCTCAGAAAAGGATATACAATCAATCAACAAATATATGAAAAAATGTTCATCATCTCCAGCAATTAGAGAAATGCAAATCAAAACTACTCTAAGATTTCATCTCACTCCAGTCAGAATGGCAACTATTATGCATACAAACAACAATAAGTATTGGCCAGGATGTGGGGGAAAAGGCACACTCATACATTGCTGGTGGGACTGCAAATTAGTGCAGCCAATATGGAAAGCAGTATAGAGATTCCTTGGAAAACTAGGAATGGAACCACCATTTGACCCAGCTATCCCACTCCTTGGTTATACCCCCCAAAACCAGCACACTACAGGGACACAGCCACATCAATGTTTATAGCAGTACAATTCACAATAGCTAAACTGTGGAAGCAAACTAGATGCCCTTCAGTAGATGAATGGATTAAAAAAATGTGGCATATATACACAATGGAATATTACTCAGCAATAAAAGAGAATAAAATCATGGCATTTGCAGGTAAATGGATGGTGTTGGAGAAGATAATGCTAAGTGAACTTAGCCAATCCCAAAAAACCAAATGCCGAATGTTTTCTCTGATATAAGGAGGCTGACTATAGTGGGGTAGGGAGGGGGAACATGGGAGGAATAGTCAAACTCTAGATAGGTCAGAGGGGTGGGAGGGGAAGGGAGGGGCCAGGGGGTTAGAAATGATGGTGGAATATGATGAACATCATTATCCAATGTACATGCATGAAGACACGGATTGGTGTGAACATGCTTTATGTACAACCAGAGATATGAAAAAATGCACTTTATATGTGTAATACGAATTGTAATGCATTCTGCTGTCATATATATGAAAAAATAAATAGTAGCAAAATTTAATCAAATGGGTAAGGAATGCATAACATAATAAATTTGGTACTTTACCTTGGAAAAGTCCTGACATTTGCTTATGAACTTGGCACCTTGAAGGGTTGCAACTTGTGAATTACTATGAAGTGTGGGTAGAATAGGTGACCTGAAATAGGATGGAGAGTTGAGATACCAGGTATGCGTGGGTGTGGCTCATGCCATGTGGGAAACTGAGTTCACTGGTAGATGTTTGAGGCATTGGGTGTATCCTCATGCAACTGGGTTCATCCTAGGTACAGCCTTCCCAATTAGTGTTTCTTGCAATGAAATCATGCATAAACAATGAAATATGAATTATGTTTAGGTTGTACTCTTGGCACACATGCAGGTGCTATAGCAAAACTTAGAGTGCTGTGTACAGATAGATAAACTGAGCTCCAGGGAAGAACAAATGCAAAATTCCCTTTCCTATCCTAAATGGAGTTAATGCACTAAAACACTTAGAGAACAATGTGGCGTGAGAGTCAGCACTGTGTAAATGCTGGCAATAACAATGACACTGATAAAAAAATTATGCTTATTGGTATTGGTGGGGTCTATCTGCTTTTTAGTTACGATTGCTTCTGTAACAGTACTCCTACCTCTTTCTAATACACTGATTTCTTAATGTCTCCTGGCTTGTAATTGAGCTTATTATGCTTCTTGGAATTCATCTAATGTAAGGCCCGGAATGAGAGAGCCCAAGGGACCTGCACAATTTAGGTTATAGGTTACCTGTGGCATCTGTTTTAGCCTTCTCAAAGTAGTTTATCTTATTAATGAGTTATCTACTCAAACTAGTTTATCTTATTAATGAGTTACCTACGTATTTATTTGCAGGATTGTTGGAGAAATAACTTATGGTTTAAGTGAGGTTATTAATCATACAGAAAGTTTAGGTTTTCCATTTTCTTAGGAAAAAAAAAACTCTCCTCTAATTCCTGCTGCAAAGGTGAATTGTGCTTAAATTCATACATCTGAAGAGTGTTTAGAAGTTGATAATTTTCTTTGTTGTTATTGTTCACTTCAATTCACAACCACTTCTGTGTTCATGAAATGAGCTCATCTTGGTGGGCAGGGGCTGGCAAGTGTGATTTCAGTACTCCCCTCCATCTCTCCTGAGTGACAGTATAATTAGAAGTCCAGATCCTCCCTCTGTTCCTTTTTATGACTCCCTGAGAAAGACATTTTCAACATGAGCAGTTGCCAAGAAGCCTTCTGAGTTCTGCTTTAGGAACTTTAATAAGATGACAGATCAAAATGCCACCTAGATTTAGAAAGCCTTGTTAATCTATTATGAAGGAAAGATAGCCTGCGCATCTAATCATTTAGGTATTCTGACGGAATCTTTATTTTAATTATAGAGAGTCTGAATAGCAATGGGGTATTTTGATTTTTAATTTCTAATCTGACTTTGAATTTCAAATTTTTGTCTCTCCACAATTTATAGATGTATTTGGGCTGCCTGACCGCCTTGGGTGATTGATTGCTATTAATTAACAGACTTTGTGGGGAGAAGGGAGCTTGCCTTCTGAGCTCTGAACCAAAGATCTGGGAAAAGTAAGTAATTCTTAATTCGTAGTTAAAAATTCTGTTACACTTCTTTCAGAAAGTTACCAATGGGGCTATGGCTTTTCTACTTTATTTTATGCCCAGCTTAGTAAATTTTATATGCTTTTATGGATTTGAAATGTGCAAGGGACTTAGGAGACCTCTTTATAAAAACTTCGAAGAGATTAGGGTGCTTTCTGAATTGTTCCATCTTTTGGGTTCATAGACTGAGTCCTCAAGGTTGCAATCAAACCTTTGTAAGGTTTATAGTTGATGAGTTAAACTGACAGTGTAATACAGCATGAAACAAAAGTGAGTCCAGTTTTTGGAGCTACAGGTGTGTTAGACTTGGAGGCATTTTGAGTAGGCTCTTTGGTTTTGGGTTTTTAGGGTAAAAATGAAACCTACTTATTTCTTTCCTTGTCTAGACAGGAGAACAAGACATGGCTAGCTTGTCTCATAAATCCCTCGTGCACCTTGGTCTTGAAAGAACTGATGGACCTCTCAGTTTTTGTATTTTATAACTTTTGAGGGACTCTTAAGACCTTGTCATTGAGATACCTGTGTGAGTGTTTTTGCTGTCCTCCTCATTTCTTCCTCCCTCCCTCCGTGTCTCTCTTTCCTTTCCTTCTTTCCTCCCTCTGCAGTGCTGGTGATCTGACTTTGCAAGTACTAGGCAATGCTCCACCCCTAGAGCTTTAGCTGTCTTTTTGAGAAAAAATTACTTTGGACCAGAAAGTTCAGTTTTATTCCCTGATGTTTGGAAAAGGTAAAATGAGACTTAAAGATAATCAGGTCATTTTACTTTTTTGTAAGTATAGCTTCAAGGTATTAAGGATCCAATGCCTGTAAGAATATATGCAAAACAAAAGATGCACACAAACATACCCATCTCCTTCCTGGAATGTTCCAGAAACAATATTATTGATGATAGAAGCTGTTTTCCCATTAAATTACTAGATTTCTAAACTTGCCTTTTGAGTCATCTCTATTTCTGACAATGTAAATGAGCTACTTAAAAAACATGTTTAAGGGGCTGGGATTGTGACTCAGAGGTAAAATGCTCACCTAGCACACACGAGGCCCTAGGTTCGATCCTCAAAACCACATAAAAATAAATAAATAAAATAAAGATATGTGTCCACCTATAAGTAAAAAATAAATATTAAAAAAAATGTTTAAGACAAAGCAAAACAGAAAAGAACTTAAGACATTTTATGATCACATTAAATAGTAAAATCAAATTTGTAGGTTTTATTAGACTATATTCACTACAACTCTAATTATAATTAAATTGTGTATTTTGTAATAATAATATGAACTGATTTGAAGGTTATCGAAATATTTGTAGTGAAAAAATATATGCATTTGTGTATGTATATGTGTATGTGTATATATATGTATACATATATATATAAATATATGCACATACATAGACATGAATATAATTTCTAAGGTCTGTCAATACTGCTAAAATATAATTGCAGAGAAAACAAGGACTTGAAATTATATACCAAAGCCAAGCTTTTTTGTTTTACTAAAATTTTGTAATAGTGAAATATTGTCAGTGGAATTCTTAAAATTATAGGAATTTGGTTGAATTTTGTTATCTTATAATCACATACTAATCTTGCAGTAAAGGGAATTCTTTGTTGGTACTTATTATTCCATCTTGGAAGGATATTTGAAAGAGACT
This sequence comes from Marmota monax, assembly GCF_021218885.2. NCBI lineage: Eukaryota > Metazoa > Chordata > Mammalia > Rodentia > Sciuridae > Marmota > Marmota monax. The sequence continues at coordinate 2,842,376 of NW_026691950.1, read as the reverse complement.
TATGTTGGGAGGCACTGATTCATTCCCAGAGGTAGAATGAAAAAGGCAAATGATGCGCTCTCTGGACTTCAGGACCTGGTAGTTGCAGTGTGTTTAGATAGGAAATATACTTTGTTCTAAGAAACAAGTTCCTCAAACTGCCCTTCAAATAATTCAGTACTTCTTTAAAATTCAATATGGCCCCTAGGGAAACAATTTCCTTCCATTATATCAAAATATTCCCTTTTGGGACACTTGGTGGCATGTTGTAAAAGTTAGGTTTCCATTTTATCGAGGTGCGGCATCTGTGGGGCTTTTGTTTATAGCGATTGGCTAAAGACATCCCTGCATAACCGGAGGGATGGTGGCAGAAAGGCCCCTACTTACCAAAGTCGATGTTGTGAATGAATGCTCATGTGCATGGAAGGATGTTCACCCTTCACCCTTAAGTTAAAAATAAAAACAAAACAAAACGGAAGGTTAAAGCACAAAAGCATCCTGCACGCAAATCTAGTTCTGAAGAACTTGTTACGTGGAAGTTAACATGAAGGGACTGGGAGGGGAAGGGGGAAGTCCTTTTAGAGATTTATTAAAGTCGCGAGAGAGTATTTCTGACAGTGCTTTAAAACCTGTACAGAACACTGAACGGTATCAGTGGTTTCCTTTTGGCAAAGCAAACACACAACTTTAGAGAAAATGTAGGACGGACCCAAACAATACCCACACTTCCTTATAACTCCCTTTTCCTTAATCACATATGCATTTTCAAAGTATTCCTTATTTTGAGTATTTTACTAAATTACTGAAGGTAGATTTTTGGAAACTTGAGTCTATAATTATTTGCCATGGATTTTTTTTTTTTTTAAGAATTAAAAAAAAACTGTTATTCTATTGAATACATACCTATGCTTGTTTTTAAGTACAAATTGTTCGGTAGTAGTGCCACAAATTGGTAACCCATCTTTTCCACTTAACAATAAATAATGATTATCCATGTTAACAAACATTTACCTGCAACATCACTTTTAGTGAAAGGAAAATAATTGGATCTTAGCCTTTTGTTTATTTTGAGGCTATCCTAATTTTCAGAAAGGAGTTATAAATATGTGAAAAGTGCAGTGTAGGTTTTTCATCTAATAAAGAACGGAATAGGGTCCATCTCTTCAGTGTTTACTATAACCAGACAGATTCTAAACTGGAGGTTTATGGGCCTAAGCATGTGTCACTGGCTGATAGATTCTGTATATAAAGCTTTGTGTCTTCTGTGGTCCCTTTGGTACATTTCAGGAATTCAGGTGACATTCTCTTTCTCCCTAGCTGTATTAGTTAATATTCCTGTACCTAAGAGGAGTCTTACCCACGTTATTTTCTCTCCAAAGAAACGCATAATGACTCAGATGAAATTTTGGGTACAGAAGGAACATTTGATAGACATTAGATATTATTTATGGAGCAAATTGCAGTCCAGATTCATTGGAGATGCAGAATGTTCTACAGACCTTACATGTTTTCTCAATTTTTTAGTTCATTTACTAAGCTAGTGTTTGTTGGACAACCACTATGTTTCAGGTACCATTTTAGGAACTCATTCAAAGATGAACAAGGTACTTACTTGTGAAGCAGGAAGAGGCCAGTCTGGCAACTTAGTGAGACCCTGTCTCCAAGAGCTCTTCCACTGAGCTACACCCCCAGCCCAGAGCGATGATTTTGAAACCTGTGTATACACAATGTAGTCATAGTTTCTTCTAACAGAATAGTTTCTTAGTTTACATGGTACAATCAAATAAGTTATGATAATAGTTTTGTATACCTAGTCCATTGGGAATTTAGGCAGAGTAATCCTAGTACAGATGGGCACCCCTTTTGCTTAGTTAACCTTTTTCAGACGTCAAAGCTGCCAGTTTGTAGGGCAGAATTTAGCTGCTGTATTTTGACCATGCTTATCCCAGGACAACCTTGGCTGCATTAAACCAGAGTTCACGTTCTCTTGTAACTACTGCATCTACTCTCTTGAACCATGAGGCTTCTCTTCAAGCTTTGTATCCCAGTAGAGTAGGAAGTGATGGGTTTTAAGAGAATGGGAAAGATTATTGGAGATCAACATTGCCTCTGGGCTTTGGAAAACTCTAGGTTTCTTTCATTTTCCAGGGGAGCAGCAGGGGGTTGAGAAAGGAAACCAAACCCCAGGGAGTCTCATTGCTTGTCTAGGCTGCTTTTACTGGAAGAGAGGAAGGGAAGGGCCTCTGGATAGCTCTTGAAGCCTCAGAAGACAGAGAGTTCAGGTGTTATGGAAATAGAACACAGGGGGCTTCTTAGAAGAGAAATAGGAGCAGAGTGGGTCTCTTAGGATATCCCTGCACAGCAAAAACAAGTTTATTTTTTCCATAAATTTGAAGTTGCACAGAGACCTGTGATATTTCTCTCTTTCCAGATTCTCCAGTTTGAATTGTTGGAAGAGTAAGTACGGTTAGATGAAGACACTGTGGAGATAAATATTATTCTTGTAGTCTGTGGTGGTTTAGTTTTGCACTTTAAAGGCAAACTTGGCCTGTGCATTCTTGGCTGTGAAAAGCAGAAGCTGTCAATAAATGCTGAGTTTAAAAACCATTTCTAGCTTGCCTTCCCTCACTGTGTGTGATCCCTGCGGAAAATCTTCAGTCTGCTGTCAGCTATAATCCCTTAATACTTTGGTTGAAAGAAGAAGGTCAGATTGGATTGTGCACCTTTCCCTTTTACTTGTGAACTAATTGTTGTTTTCTTGCATTTAAGGCAGATGTTAAGCTCTTCCTTTGATGTTTAACAGCAGATAGACTGCAATAGTGCATTCCAACTGTTGATGCCTGTCTGTTGCTTACGTGAGGATCAACTTTGGCAGATTAGATTTTGATAGTTATGTTTTGATCTGCAACTACAGAACAGAATGGTCATTTGTGTCATTCAACAAATGTTTAGTGGGTCCCTGTCTGGCCTTTTATGGGAGTTGTTTCAACAAAACCTTATGAACAGGATCTTATTTTATAAGTAAGAAAACTGAGGCAGAGAGAGTGATTAGAAAACCTGCTTAAGGTCATATTGACTGGGGATTTGATCCGGGGTTTTGGCTGACCTAAAATCTTTTACTACAATGGGGCTGCCTTTTACGAGGAGATAATCAATGGAGCAAAGACGTTGAGGAGTTGGGATCAAGACAAAAGTAGTTGACCATGAGCCCTTATTTATTTCATTTAATCAGTAGATATTTATTGAGTGTTTGTTTGTGCTAGATGCTCTGCAAGGTGCTGATGATTCAGTGGTGGATGACATCATTCCTCACCAGCCTCAAGTTGGAACTAGGGATGCGAGAAAGAGCATATGATGTGTTGCTCCCCAAAAGGTCACAAGGTCTTGGTTGGGAGAACTTATGTACAGTTTAATATGCAAAAAATTTTGACATTTTAACAAATGTTGCTTAATTTCTTCATTCTTTTACTTCAATTGATACAAATGAAGAGAGAAGTGGCTTCATTAGAATACTTGGCTGTTGTCCATCTTGCATGAACTGCTTAGGGCATGCAGAAGTGGAGGTGGGAGCAAAACTCTATTGAGTTTTAAACCAAATCTAGCAAAGAGAAATTTTGGGCAGTTATCTGGCAAGGAATGTGTCTAATTCAGCTTTGGATTCCCCCTTTTATGTAAGAAGTAACAGTATTGTACCTGGTTCATTGCAAGTACCACTTACTCTGGTTTATTGGCTCAGTGGTGGGAAATAATGACGCATGGGGAAAGAAACTCATGGGTCGGGATATGTTCAGGTAGCATCAAAGAAGAGTGTGAGGATGGCAATAAAATAAAACAACGATTAAGCCAGGATGCATGGCATACAGCGGGCTTCATTTGCTTATATGCAGTTTTTAGGGGAGGAGGAACAGGGTACAGGTGACCCGAAAGTGTCCTTGGATATTGATGCTTCCGGGGAGCCTGCAGCCTTCCTTTGACCTTCTGATTCAGTCTTCCGATTTCTGTTCACAGAGAAGTCTCTGTGCCTCTTCCCCACCATTATCTTTATTTCATTTTTTTGAGACCTGGAAGGGTAGTATTTGGTTTCTTAACAAATCAAGTGACATAGATGCTGGTTTTCTGTGACAATCCTAGGTCCGCCTGCTGTTCTGATATCACTTTTGATAATGCCCCTCTCAGTGTCAAAAGTGTCCTGATTTAGGAGATAAATGGCTATCCTACTAACAAAGGAATTTCATAGCATTCTCTATCTTTAAAACAGATCTTGGTGGCATTCAAGGTGCTTTGATGAGTTAATGTGGATCAGTAAAGTGACATCAGACATCTGATGTCTTACCATAAGTAGCAGAAAGAGAAGATGAGCAGTAGCTAAAAAGAGATGCAGAGAAAAGCCATTGCTTTCAACAAAATGAACTTTAATTACAGGTGGTTGCTGGTGTAGTCACGTGAGAAGGGCACTTAGAGGTTATCAGATGATCGGTGGCCTTTGGGGAATTGCACCTCCTTGGAGAAAATCTTATCATTAGTTTTGATGTAGAGTTTCAGGGTTTCCATAGCACTGGTAATTTACATCAGATGCCTTTTGGTTTATGTTCTCTGTGTAAAGTAAAAGAAATAATCTCTTAGAACAAAGATTTTATTAGCTTTCAAGAAATGACCAGAGGGAAAACTGTTCAGTTCAGATTTTTCCCTTAAATCTTCTGATAATTTTCTCTTTTGGTGAAAATAGTGACATGTTTTAATCAAATGAGATATTCACCTGGAGACTACAAGGGCATTAATACCATGTATGTTGGAGTTTTCTCATAGTAAATGGGGTTAAGTTTCCTTTATAGTTCATAAAACTGGATTTGACAAGAAAAACTGGTGTTTTCTCATACAAATAGATGTAAAAGCTTCCATCGTTGAAGGAATGCCCGACAGTGATTGCAGATGAGACTTGCATAAGGGGTAAAAACACATTTCTGATCATTCTTTTACACATTCACATTTTATGAGATAGTGAAGCATTTACCTTGAGGTCCCATGTTACTGGTTTCCTGCAGTGTTATCTTTCAAAGGAGGGTGTATTTCCAGTGCAGAGGGACTGTTTCTAAATACTCCTAAAATTCCTCTCACTTTGACGATAACTTCTGGCTCTGCCACTGGCTATCCATGAGTGAGTGCTTTCTCTGAGCCTCAGTTTTTTAGCCTATACAATGGACATAAGGATGTCTGCTGCTTAGTTTATTAATATTTATTCCTGAATCTGTGTGAACATAAGTGAAGGATATAAAGGGTATGTTCTCCCATGCCTGGGAATTAAGAGCAGATACTCTGGATGGAAAGAAATGCATTGAGTCTGGTTAAATTGAATGCTCCTTCCTCTGAGATGACCAGGAAGAGGAATCATCTTCATATGAGACTAGCCCTTTTGCTTTGACTCCTGTCCCAAAGGTTCTCCTTTCCTTTGGGGTCCTTGCTAATAATCATTGCTACCAGTACAGTGAGAGCTCTTCAGGGACTTAGTGTTTATTCCCTTTTTCCATTCTACCTATCTTTTGGAAATATGTATTTAATTCCCTACTGAACATAGAAGTTGAGTTCATGGCTTTCAACAAAACTCTGAGAGCCCCATAATATTGACTATTAGAAACCAGGAGTGTTGCCATACACCTATAATCCCAGAGACTCAGGAGGCTGAGGCAGGAGGATTGCCAGTTCAAACCCAGCCTCAGCAATTTAGCAAGGCTAAGCAACTCAGCTGGACCCTGTCTCATAAGATATAAAACAAGAGCTTGGAATGTGGTTTGGTGGTTAGGTGCCCCTGGGTTCAATCCCAGACCAGTTGGATGGTTTGGATAGACTATCCAACTCATCCTCTTTGCCAGATATGACTATCAACAAATAAAGATGAAGAATTCAGACGTCAGAGAACTTAAGGCCCTGGAAAGGGGGGTGATCTTTCTTCCTTCTACCAAGTTCTTTCTGCAAGTTCCCATGTTTTAAATTTCAGGATCTGCCTCTTCCTTGGACAATTGACAGTGGGAAGGCCACCTCTTGCAGGGCAGACCCTAACCCCTTTCCATACATATGGGACAGCAACAGCCACAGCTATCTAAAGAAAGTTTTAGTACAAAAGCTTCCTGTATAACACTGGGGATTTTTCTTTCCTAGGACAGTGGTGAGCGGGTTTAACCTTATCAGGCAGGCACTGATATGGTGAAGCATCATCAAGAAGGTGTGTTGTGTGGACTTTTCCTACAGAAGACTAAGGTGGTGCTCCCAAATGTGAGTTCAGGAGTCTTCCTAGGGAAGCTTGAGGAACACGGGGAACCTTGAGTGCCAGGCCTAGTTTTGCTATCTGCTTATGTGACCTGGGGCTCACTAGAGGGTTCTTCCTGGGGACCTCATTTTCTTATCCATGAAATGAGTTTCACATATACCATAACTTTTTAAGGTCCTTGTCAATCAAGAATTATATGAATCTAGAATAACTGCTGAAAGTATGTAGTATAGTTTTTTTGAACAGATTCAACCTGTCTGTATCTAATGCTGGGAGTTCCCATTCTTAACACCACCTTGGCTTGTGAATATAGCCGTTTTGTGGAGACTTGGCATCAATTGCTGGCAGAGGTCATTCAGCCCATTCTTTAATACTATGCTGTTCTTTTGGTGTCTTGAAGTTCAGTGGCAGACTTGTTTTCTGATGCTAGGAAAAACTCATCAGATCTTCCCCATGATTGCCTTGTTAAGTAGCTCATGGTTTTTGATGCTGATACAACTGAATTTGTTATTGTTATTGTTTAGATATTAGGTGTCCCTCAGAAGCTCATGTGTGAACCAATGCAAGAAAGTTTAGAAATGAGGTGATTAGGTTATATAGAGGTTTAACCTGGTCATTGCATTGATCTCCTGATACGGATTAACTTGTGATAAGTGTAGGCAGGTAGGGTGTGGCTGGAGCAGGTGAGTCCCTGGGGACCTACCTTTGCGGTTTATATTTTGTCCTTGTTGAGCAGAGCTCTGACTCTGCATCCTGATGTGACATCCTGAGCTGCTTTCTTCTGCCACACTCTTCTCCCATGATGTTCTGGCTCACTTCAGACCCAAGAGAATAGAGTCAGCTATTTAGGGACCGAGACCTGTGAAACCGTGAGCCCCCAAATAAACTTTTCCTCTTCTGATTGTTCTTATCAGGCCTTTTGGTCAAGGGAGGGAAAAAGCCAATAAAACAGTTATCTTACATTGCTTTTCTTATTGTTCACTAATAGTGTGTAGAAATGCAACTGATTTTTGTGTGTCAATTTTGTATCTTGCAATATCTCTGAATTCATTTCCTCTAATGGGTGGGTGTGGGTGTGTGTAACCTTTGGAGTGTTCTACATATGAGGTCATGTGATCTGAGAACAGCAATAAGTTTTCTTCTCTCCAGTTGGATGCTTTTTATTTCTTTTTCTTGCCTAATTGCTCTGTGTTCCAGTTTTATGTTGGAAAGAAATGGTTGAAGTGCTAATTCTCATCTTTTTCCTGCTCTTGGAGAAAAAGCTTCTAGACATTTATCATATTACCTGTGAGTGTTTACCATCTGGCTTTATTATTTTGAGGTAGTTTCCTTCTATTACTACTGTGTTGAGCATTTTTATTGAGAAAAGATTTTGAATTTATATAAAATACTTTTTCTGTATCAATTGTGATGATAATTGGTTTTTTCCTTCTTTCTGTGAATGCAGAATATCACATTGATCAAATTTCATATGTTGGACCATCTTTGCATTTCAGGATGAATTCATTTGGTCATGGTATATAATCCTTCTAATTGTAGTATTTTGTGGAAGGTTTTTTTGCAAACAATATTCATAGAGGATGATGCTCAGTGGTAGAGTACTTGCCTAGAATGCACAAGACCCTGAGTTCACTCCCAGCACCCCCGTGTGTGTGTGTGTGTGTGTGTGTGTGTGTGTGTGTTTATTCATAAGACATAATCATGGTAATACTGTTTTCACAGAATAAGTTTGAAAGTGTTTTCTCCTCTTCAGTTTTTTGGAAGAGTTTGAGAAGGATCACCATTAATTCTTCTTCTGAGGTTTGGTAGAATTTACCAGTGAAGCCATCAAGTCTAGGGCTTGTGTTTGTTATGAGGGTTCTGATGATTAATCCATCTTCTCATGAGTTGCAGGTCTGTTCAGATTTTCTGTTCATCATGATGCAGCCTTGGGAGGGTGTGTGCTTTTAAGAATGTGTCCTTTTCACCCAGCAAATCCATCTGCGGCCATTCACTTGTGCGCTTATCATCCTTTTTATTTCTGTACGAATCAGTGACTACGTCCTTTCTTTCGTTTCTGATTTTCGTTATTTCAGTCTTCTCACTTTGATTTCTCTGTCAGTCTAGCTAAAATTTTTTTCAATTTTGTCAGTCTCTCCAAAGGACCAATTCTGTCTTGCTACTTTTCTCTGAGGTTGGCTTTAATGATGTTTAAATTATTTTTTCACCAAAAAACTGGTGCTATAGATTAGTTTAGCACTGGACTTCTTGTTTTGTTTTTGCAGTTTGGCAAGGAAAAAGACTCCTTTGCCTTACGTATGTAGATATTTGAAGAATTTAAATAATCAACACTTTAAAATAATGAACTTGAACATCTCTGCCATTTTTCCCCCTTCCTTGGGCAATGCACGTGTCTCCTTGCTCATTGCCGTTTGCCAAAATTTGTTGCGTTGTTGTGATCAGTCTCTCATGGATAGTTAACATACTGTATCATAATTTGATTCCCAACCGGCAAGTTCCTTATATTTCCCCCATGCTGAAATTCTAAAAGTTCAAGTGAGATTAATTAATTTTTATTATTATATTACATGAAAAAGCCAATAATATTGATAGAAATTGGTTAATTTGGGGAAGAAAGACTAGAGGACCCATGGATTGAAAATTCCAAATTTCATTTTTATTTTTGTGAATCACAATGCTTCATCCAGGGTATATTCTTCCCACCCTACTCCCTCATGTGAAAATTTTGTCATTACTGTAATTCATTGAGTATCCTTCTCTATGATTATGATCCACAGGCAGTTTTAGTATGATTTTCCAGGAAGTGCCACTCTAAACTGTTCATTTCATGACTTCTAACATACAGAAGTTGAGAATCTATTCAAGCCACTTGACTTTAATTTCTCCTCCTCCTCCCTATTCTTCCTCCATGAGAATTTTCTAGGTATATTTTATTTTAAAAAAATACTTAATTGACAAGTAATGATTATTATTTGTTCAAGGTGTACAACATGAGGATTTGGTACACATGTGCATTGTGTACTTATTACACATCTGGAATGCTTTGTGAACTTGGATCTCATCTTTATGCAGAGGCTTTGTTCATCTTCTGATTTTAGTGTATGTGCTGTCAGAGAAGCACTTTCATTTCTTTTTGATAATCTATTTACACAGTCCTTTTGAACCCAATACATTGCATCTCAGAGACGTGATGAAGATCTGCCCTCCGGGTTCTGTGTCCTTGTTTCTTTCATTATCTTAAATCTTTGCCTTGAGTTTCCAGTTTTTAATCAAGCCATTTATTTCTTTTAAGAGATTTCTATCAAATTTCCCATAGATTTATTAGTCTGTTGTTATCTAATCACTACTAGTGTTCATTTTTTACTTTATGAGCATATTTCTTATGTGACTGGCTGCTTTATATGTATTTCATTTCATTGATTCTAAGATACATATGTTTTTACATTTTGACATCTTTGAAATCTGATATATCTTAGAATTGTTGACCCTTTACAGCTATTGGCAGCATTGATTTTATTCTTAGTACATAAAATAGTGGTGCATCTTTTAGTTAAGAGCAGCTAGTTTTGATGAAACAATTACTTTGAGCCTTGTAGTAATGACTATTAGAATGACTATTCATATTACTTTTACAATGAAACCTTTCCAACCTCTTCTTCAAGTCTAAGCCTGTGTTCTGTGAGGTTTTTGATCAGTCTTCCAGAGTATATATCCTGTTTCTCCAACATAATAAGCCCCTGTGACTATTAATTGTGTCTCATATCTCTTTCCTGGTCCACACATACTGCATCAGCTGTGTCTGTAGTAAGTATTGGAGTATTGGTGACCATTTGAATTGTCTTGATTCCTCCTATTTCAAATGAATAACACCAATTTACCATTTTATCCTTTCTATGGAACTTTATTGACTGTTAGTCCATATTCATGATGTTGGTGAAATTTATGCCATTTTAATGATATTTTAACATATTCATTTAGTTTTTAAAAACTTCAGATTAAGAAGGTAATTAAGAAATTATATAATCCCAACAGGGATTCTTGTAATACAAGTTTAAAATTCTGCTAGTTATGATGGTTGTATATAGAACTTCTCACTGAACAAATAAAACCCCTCTAAATTTTGAAAGGACCTCTGAAGTCTTCGTAGAGGGGAACAATTTTTAAAAATTCTACATAACTAAGTATTAATTCATGCTGTATCTGTTTTAGAACTCGCCATTTATAATTCCACCATGAGAGGTTATTAGCTAGCTATGAATTTGGCTCATTTATACTTGTGCATATTGAAAAATGACTCTTATTTTAAAAATTCTCCAAAAGGTACTGCTGGAAACAACTTTTGAGAATAATTTCCTGGAGCCCCCTTCACCCCCCAAACACACTCTTTCACTTCTTTTCTGAAACCTAGATAGGAGATGTGCCAAATTCTTACCAGAGCTGTTGGTTGGATTGTGTGCTCACCTTGGTTTATGCACATTGCTGTCCAGTGGTGATCTCCAAATGAAGCAAGGTGGGGACGAATCTGGGAGTGACTAAAATAAATTTACCTGAGCTTTTCAATACACTGTGTGAGCACAGCATAACTTCTTTGGGTAACAGTGGAATGAGGCTCTTGTTTTAGCAGCCATTACATATTTCAAGGGAACAGACTGCACAGGAGAAGAATGTATAGTAAAGATGTTCTGGCAGTTGATGGAATTTGAAGTAGCATTTATATCACCAACTGAAATATGATTTTCCCGTCTTGCTGATTTATTGCCTGACTTCTGTGACTGAGGGATTGATCTCTTGGCAAGTCTTATGACATAAAACCATAGGAAGGGAAATTGTATGCATGCACCAAGTTTTGCATTTATTTCGTAAGCACTCTTTATGGGTATGTGTAGTCTTACTGTGTACAACTGACAAAAGGTAGCTGTTCTTTGTCATGAAAGACTTCCTCAGTTTCCAGAGACAATAGGTCATAGAGAGAGAGAGAGACACTTTCTTTCTCTGTGTCCTCGTTTGTATTAATGTCATCACTGCATTTGACTCTTTTAGGAAGCCCTTTTGGTCCTATCAACAGCTTGTTCTGAGCTATCCTTCTTAACTTCTAGCTTTATCTGCAAATTTGTGTGGTTCACCTGAGACATATGCAGATAAATAGCCCAGATTCAGCATCCTCAGACTTGGAACTAAATATGCCATGTGCCCTGAACTGATGGATGTAGCTTTTCAGCAATATTGATGTTTGTAAGTTGAATATAAATCTTTGGATGCTTTGCTTTGCAATTCATCCTCATGTGAGTTCTTGAACACTAGTTTTCAAACTACCTTATCTTGCAGAAAACCGCCCATAAGTGGAAAGACAAAGTCAATTGTTCTTCCTTACCCACTGACAACAATAGGAATCATGAGTGAGAGTCTCTGGCCAGATGTGAATTGGCAGCTCCGAATTCACAAGCTGATTACATTTCCAATGCTTATTGTAGTCAGTGATTTAGAACTTTGAACGTGTGGGTTAGTGGAGGAAAATAATGCAGAGAATACATGAGCTTACCAAAACTTATCTAATCCATAATGTTCCAGAAACATCATTTTATTTATATTTTAAAACATAGTCTCCCCCATGTTTCTCTGTGGAAACATGTCCTTCATTCTGCTTTGAGATCCGTAAGCATTTCATTCTTTCCTTCAGCACACACCCACCCACCCACTGGTGTCTACCTGTATATCCTGAGCAGTATATCACTCAGGGTTCTTGGATGAAAAGCAATAGAGCCTGGCTGAGGGAATTAGGCAGAGAAGTTATTACAGAAGATATTATGTGGGTTCTGGAATTATCAGAATCTGAGGAAAGAGCAGGAAAAAATAGAGACTACACAACCAGATTCATAGCCAAGTCAGTCACAGAATTAGTTGTAAGTAGGGTTGTCCTACCACTAAACACTGGAAATCCATGTTTACACTGACCACCCCACTGGGACCAGACACTCAGTACCAACTCTGTTACCTCAGCCTGCTGCCTCTGGGCACCTGATGTTGTTGCCCTTACCCCTATCTGTGATAATCTCCTCCTGCCTCATTCTGTCCTTAGCTCTAGCTTCAGGGTTGACCAAGACTAGGTCATGTGCCCAGGTCGCTGGAAAAATGAACACCTGACCATTTTTGATTTTACGTTGAAAAGTATGCCTCTCATCAAAACCCACATAGGAGAAATCCCCCCTAATACAGGAAGAAGGTCCAGATGTTGGATATGCCCCATCCTTTTCCCCCAATACGGGCAAATTCACTATAAGAAGCTATAGCCAGCTCTGGTAGAAGGGGCAGGTGATGGCATGCCAGCAATGGCGGTGGCTGAGATGTTTATCCATCTGAAGCTACATCCATGTGACAACAAAAACTGCCAGTTCTTCCTGATGCACTGGTGTCCAGGGACCCTTTTAACATGTGCAAACTAGAGCTACAGGGTGTGAAGGTTCAGGACCTCTCATAGCATATTCTTTAAAGTGATAAGACGAAATATATTAAGTTGAATTTTAACAATTTGATTAACTAGGAGGATCAGATTAAGATTTATCTGTTTTCCTCGTTTATGGCAGAAAATGAAATTTCACATTATCTGTTTGTCTTGGATGGTTGGGGGTTTATGTGTTTGATCCATCAATTGCTGCCCTATTTTTGTTGTTGTTGTTGTTGTTTCTGTTCATTCCTTTGTGTGTTTTGAAATGGAGTCTTGTTATGTTGCCCAATCTGGGCTTGAAACCTGGGGCTCAAGTAATCCTCCCTCCTCTACCTCCTGAGTAGCAGGGGCTCTAGGTGTGTACTACGGGCCCAGCTGGTTTCCTCTATTTTAAAAAATCATTTTTAATTGCAATAATTCATAAATGTAGCTTGCAAATTCCTGTCCCACTTGTTTTTACCTTGCCATTTTCCACTTCCCAGAAGCAACTATTTTCAATTCTTTTAGCTGTTCTTCTGGTATTTACTTCCATATGTAAATAAATATGTTTACATTGCTATTCCTTGAATTTATCTATTTTTTTCAAATTTAGGCATCAAGCATTGAATTTCTCCTATGTGGGTTTTGATGAAAGGCATACTTTTAAGGAAAACATGTTTAGCTCTTCTTCTCCCTCCTTTAAATACATTCCTACTCTTTAAGACAGTTTGTTTTCACTGTTATTTTTCACAGTTCAGCTATGCTGTGTACCATGGTCTTATTTATATTTTTCTTATATAGCACAATAATTTTTTTTTGCTTAATATTCTATTTATAGACTGCTTATTCATCCACATATTCTCACATAAGATCAGACGTGGTGGCTTGTTCTGTTGTGGATGTGAGTGAGTGTGTGTGTGACATTTGTCCTGGAGCTGCCAGCTTGCCTGCTTCCTTTTGGACTGTTTACTCTTGAGACCTTACGCTCAGCTGTTGGCCTGGAATTTTCCCTCCCCCTCCTGTTGGGCATTCTTGATTGACCTGTTTATTCGATGGCATGTCTTGATTCTGACTGTCTTTTGGGAAGGTGGGAGGCACATTGCCCAGTTGCTTCTTTAGAAAGAATGTGCATATTGTAACTCTTGGATATCTGGCCTGTATGAAAGTATCCATTAGTCCCCTTTATATATGATTAATGCTGAATTTAAAGTTGCTCATTATTTTCTCAGAGAGCTTTAGAGCCTTCTAATTTTCTTCTGCTTCCAATTTTGTTTTTGAATTGTTAAGTGTTGTTCTGTTTGTGTGTGCCTTGGATGTGCCTGGTTTTGTTGTTGTTGTAAGCTTTTCGTGTTTTTGTTTTTAATGCTCCAGTGTTCTGAGGCTTCATCATAATATTTTTTGGTATGTAATTTTTTTCCCTAATTGTATTTTTTTTTTTTTTTTTGGTGTGAGTGACATTTTTCTTCCTACTGTTTTCTCTCTTTTCTCTTTTCTGAAACTCCTGTCTGTGGGATGTGGAACTTCTGAATTTTTTTCCTCCAATTTATTTATTATTAAATATTCTTTGTATCTTTTTGTTTTATTTGCGGGGAACACGTACCTCTTTAAACCCTTCTAGTATATTTTTAATTTTTAAAAATTTTCCATGGTCATAATATTAATTTCTAAGAGCTTTGTTCTATTCTCAAACATTTCTGTTTTACAGCCTCATATTCATTCTTGCTTCATAAGATACAGGATCTTTTACCTTCTAGGGGTTATTAATCATGGTTTTCTCCTGTGTCGATTCTGTTTGCTACTCAAGCTCCTGTCTGTCACTTTAGATCCTGTCACATGTAGCGTGATCACATTATGTCATTGTTGGATATGCCCCATCCTTTTCCCCCAATACGGCTTTTCAGCTGGTGTTCTTGGCATGGGATGGCCACAACTTGTCAGAAGTCCCCTTGCCCCCAGTTATGATAACTGTGGGTCTCTTCTTGAGCTGGGTAGTTTCTCCAGAAAAGACTTCCAGTCTCCCTGCTGAGCTAGGCTGTGTGACCCCATCAAGGGCAGGGCCCTGGAGCTCTCCACTCAGTGCAGACCTTCCTGCTGTCCTCTTTCTCATTTGGCACCATCTCTCAACCACTGCTCCGTAGCCTCCCCACTTCCAGATCCTTCCCGATTTGACCTTTGCTCAGAACAGACCTGTGTCTCCTGCTGCAGTGGACAAGGGCACTTAGCAAGCCTCCCGGCTAAGAAAGGGTATGGAGATTTACTACCAAAGACTACTTGCAGGCAGTCCCCCTGCTTTCAATGCCACCTCCACCTGTCCCCACCTTACAACCTGCACTTCGGCTGTACTGTGCTGTGATTGGACTTGCCTGAGGTTCTGCACCCCATCTTGGCTGATGACTTCCTGATACTTCATTCTGTAGACATTTAAGCTCTCTGTGTCCCTGCTTTGAAAATCCATTCATCAAAGCCCCATCTGCTCTCCATTTTCCAAAAATATATATATATATATATTTCTATTAATTTTGTTTCCTTCCTTCTTTGGTGCTTCTGAATTTATCATTGACCTTTACTTTGTGTCATTTAGTGGAGTTTTAGGAGGGAATGGAATTATTGAAGCATGTGATGATTGTCTGTCACATGTAACTAAAAATCAAATCCATTTTTGAGATTTACTTCCATTTGGATACATGGTTGTCTGGTCCATGGAAGAAGAGTTAATTTGTTTCCTCTCTTTTCACTTTTATTCAGAGACTGTTATTCTCATTGTCAGAATAAACCGAAACCAAGTGAGTGTTGTTATGATTTCTTAGTTTGAATGCATTCTAGGAAAAAGGGTCCTTATTTAACTCTGTGAATTCCAAGTCTGATGTCAAACCCAGGCACAAGCATAACACCATACTTCCAACATTATAAGGATATGGCCTCCATTCCCTGAGGGTTTCTACAGCAATAATTCTGTTTGTGTATGTCTTTCTTAAATTTCTTTTTTTTTAATATTTATTTTTTAGTTGTAGTTGGACATGATACCTTTATTTATTTATTTTTATGAGGTGCTGAGGATCGAACCCAGGGCCTCACATGTGCTAGGCGAGCGCTCCACCATTGAGCTACAACCCCAGCCCTTTCTTAAATTTCTTAATAGTTTGACTGGAGTTGTATCTAGACTGGAAAAATAAACTGTTTTCTAAGAACTACTCTGTCCAGTTGTCCTCAGCTCTGCAGGGAACGGAGCTCTCATTAGACTATGGAGGAATGTTGGATGGCAGCATCCTTCCCCATTTCCTATGATAAAATTATTCTTGCAAAATTCAGGTTCTATAATATGCCAAAGGCTTACATCACTGACTGTGTAAACATCGCAGCAGAATCAGGGCCAAACTCCATCTCTCCTCCAACTATTTTCCATGAATTTCATTACAGCTCTAATTTTAAGAATAGCAATTGATTTTTTGATAATGTTATATCATTATTAAGATGTTTCAAGGATTATTGGAAAGTTACCTTGGCCCTTATTCAACCATTGTAAAAGGGCAACCAGTGCAAATCTTAGAGGTTTTTGCATCCTGAAATATTTCAATGAAGATAAGGGCATCCGATCTGATTCCTAACCTAGAGTTTACAGAATTCTTTCTTGAAAAAATTACCTTCACATGGTATATTAATATATTTTTTTAAATTTCAGATGCCTTGTGTTTTTTGTTGATAAATGAGAACAGGAGTCTGGAAGTTCTGGGAGGGAGCATGGCTATGTGGGGATCCTGTTGTCATCCTGATGAGAACCAGGACTCCTGCTGTGTGCTGAGGCTAACTAGAGGTGTCACTGCCTCTGAGCAACAGGAAGAAAGGACTTCTGTCCTTAAAACCAAAAATAGATGCTCTTTCTCATTACCATAGCTCAAATGATCATCTTTTTTAATGAGATGGGCACATCCCTTGTGGTGTTCACAGGTTTAATGATCAGATTACTTAATGCAGAGCTTGGGGGGAAATGGCCCTGGTGAGACAGATGATGGGAATTTTACTGGAACCTAAAACAACAACTTTATTTCCCCTTTCTTTCTGCAACTTTTTTCTAATTCCTTTTATTTGCCTTTTTTTTTTTTTAATCTTTGATGATTCTTAAAGGGATTTATCTGTCTTATTTTGAGCTGTTTTGGTGGATTTACACATTTCTTACTATAATTTAGCTTCAAAAGATTATTAGTAGAGAAAATAGTTATTTCCATGAAGAATCAAATCTGTCATAATTTAGGTGTGCTGAAATTAGTCTAACTTGCTTTAGATAACTCTGAAGAATTGCATGTTCTGTTTCATGCTGCTTGCCTGATTTTAGAAAGTTTCTAAATTGGTTTTTTGCTAATTTTAGAAAACTGTGTTTCTGAAAGTGAAGCAAGAGAAAATAAAGAGAAGAAAATAGATGTAATTTGAGGGAGATAAAGTAATGTTATGAAGGTGCCTTGTAAACCATTAAATAACAGATATGTAAGTTACTGTTATTACAAGGGTTACATTTTAAAGGGGAAAAAAAAAGATTCACAATGATCCTATAAGGGAAAATAGAAAAAGAAAAAATCCTAATGGGGAATTTTGCAGTCATATTTTTTTTTTCATCTGGAAATGCAGTAGTACTTAAACTTCCTATTTGAGCAGTTATGGACATAATATTTATTAGCCAAAAGCAATGTTCTTTCAAGGATAATTTGGAAAGAGAATCCTACGTAGGGTGGTGGTAGTCATAGAGAAACCACTGGGCCCTTAACCTTCCCGACTCTGAAGACCTGTGTCCTGGGGTTATATACCATTTCCCTTCAAGGCTTAGTTCATGTTTGTCTGTCTATGGAGCCTTTCATTTTGTTCTCATTCATCATGCACTGGCAAAGCCCTCCCCCCCAGGTTTTGAGTTTGGTTCACATTTCCGTAGACGGTTCAGAGCAACTGGTTGTGTTTCTGGAGTCTCTGTTTATTATATTTTAGTGTAAATAACAGTGATCACTTATAGATAACACCCCCAGGGCATGGTTTCAGCTTGGCTGTCTTTGTGCTAAGTGACTTCAGATGAGTGCCACTTAAGCAATGCCATTTGAATTCTTGAAGAACCAAGAAATAAACAAAAAAGCTTCTCAGAAGCCCAAGTGTATGATCAGAGTCTGTGCCCCGTGCCCTTCAGATCTTATCTGCAACTTGGAATTTTAAGTTTAGTTCTCTTAGGTTTCATGATTTTATTTGGCTTCCAAAATCATAGCTGACTTTAATGGAAAAGTTGCAGAGACGAGATGTGACTGTTTAGGCAAGGGAGCGGAGATAACCAAACCGTGAAAGGCAGATGGGGAGGGTCCCCTGAGGCCCAGCAGCCATTGGCCTTTGAGTGGAGGCACAGACACCCCTGAGTCCCAGAAGGTTCTGAAGACAGCCATTTTGCCACTGACCTTCAATAGCCAGGTTAAGCCCCGTTACCAGCAGCACACACTTAAAGCCGACTGCCCAGTCTGAGTCTCCCTTTTGTTCATCTTCCACTCAGATCCTGCCTGTGCTTGGCTGCAGGTCTTGACTCTGGACCCAGATCTACAACTTGGATTCACCTTTGGTTCTCCAAGTGTGTTCTGTGCTCAGGGTCTGAGCTCCAGCAGTGTCTTCCTTTTGATTTTCGATGTGTGCTCTGTGGCTTTTTGGTAGGAACTTCATATTCAGTCCTCTCTCTGGTGTTAATACCCAGCTCCTACCTAATCATCTCTGGTGGTTGACTTTAAACCCGTTTACTATTTACATGGGTGGTTCTTCAGCTATTATGAAAATCTTGATCATGCTCAATGTTTTATTCTTTAAGACTCCCCCCCTCCTCTTTTTGGGGGAGGGGACGGTCAGTGCCTGGAATTGAACCCTGGGCCTCACACATGCTAGGCAAGTGCTGTACCACTGAGCTACATTGCTCGCCCTTTTTGTCTTTATTCTGAGGTAAGCTCTTACTTAGTTGCCTAGGTTGGCATCAAACGTGTGATCCTCCTGCCTCAGCCTCCTGAATAGTTGGGATGACAGGTGTCTTCCACTGTTCCCAGTTCTCCTTGAGATTTCTAAAAAGCAGAAATTATACTGTTTTATAAAGAAGAGAACATTGTAATTTAATGAGTTACAGAATATATTATTTTTGAAGAGCATAAGCAACCACAGCTACCTTACAGCATCTTTAATATGAAAAAATGTTGCATTAAGCAAAGTCATTTTTAGAAATTTTGTTTACAGATTCATGTTTTGGTCTATAACACCAAATACTTAAGCAGAGATATTACAGTATCTTAAAATAGTTAGATGAGGGCAATAGAACTAGTGGCTGCTGACATGAAATGTTTGTTTTGGAGAGAATTCTTGGCATTTTTTTTTGCCCTGCATCAGCATAATCAGAATTTGTAGGAAAGAAGGAAAGCAGTAATGTATTTGTTGAGGATTAATGACCTTGTAGAGGATTAGTGGGGGTGAATATATTATGGATGGTACCATAAATATAGTAGTTAAAAAGCTGCACACTAAACACTTCGTGGACTGACAAATGAATTCCCTGTCTTTCCTTGATGACTTGCGTTTAAGTGAACATGTATTGTTTATCGTGGTCTCTTTACATTCTCAAGAACACAAAGAGGAATGACAGTCCCCCAAATTTGTTTTGTTCTCAAGATACTGCTGATGAGATGGACGGAATCCAATTCCATGTTTTCAGGATCAAATTACTTTTTAACAGCTCAGAAGAAAAGTCACATAGTACATACTCCTAAAAAAAAAAAAAAATCATCACTCTCATTTTTAGAAACTATCATTGAACTTATTTCCCGACAAATAGTATAATGTGATGCTGTGTAATATAGAAAATGTGCAGTTTGCTCCGTGATGTCTCAGGGCTCCTGTATTAAAAGAAATATAGTGGCGGGTATCAGAAATGTATATATTGGGACAAAGATGTGGACCTGAAACCAAGGTGAGTTTTTGGGGCAGCGAAGCCTGATGATCCATGGGTGTTCATCTTGTTGCTCCAGTGGGTTGAACCTAAGCAGGCCGCCTTGTGCGTGAGCATGAGGAGAAGCCCCATGCTGCTAGGCCAGCGGGGCTCACAAAGGTGGCGGATGGGGCAAAGTTTTCATGAGCTCCCAAATGTTGGCACCTACCAACATTTGGTAGGTGTTTCCTGTTTAATGGGCCTCCTGGTTTTCCTAATTTCTGAAACCTCCAACTTATGAATTCATGAAGATTTTCTTCTGTGAAAAATAAATGCAGCTGAATGTGATTTATAGCTTTGCTTTGAGTCAGGGTAGGACAGGAAGATACCTCTGTAGTCACCATTTAATTGGCCTTCTTACCTCTTAGTTGTGAAAATTCTTCACTCTGTACTGGTTTATTGATCGAGTCCACACTTATTGACTGCCTACTATAGCCCATGCCCCCAGGGAGACAAAGATGAATGGCCCAGTTTGTTGACATCTGATGCCTTTGGAACCATCTCATTCCTGGCTGACTTCAATGAAAATTCCAAAGATGGCCTAGATCTCACTCACTAACACAGAGACAAACCATGAGGCAGCCCAAGGGTTTTTGAGATCACAAAGGCTGCCCGGAGGACATAAAAGCTGCTTTTCAAGGTGTTTTCCCCTGCATTCGGTTTCTAAGGAACTATGCTCCTTTTGCCATTATTGGGATATCCTCCAAGACCTAAGTCAGTGCACCCTATTTCTGGATTCACCAAAACCCCAGGAGGAGCCTGAAGTGGGAAGGTCTGGCTGCAGTCTTAGGAGGCACTTTGCTAGGTCATCCAGGGGCAGGGGCTGCTGCAGGCTCCACTCTGCCCTCCTCCTCGCCTTAGCTTGCTGGTGTCTGCCTCCCTCTCTTGTTCATTAGGTCCGTCATGCTAGGAGGGAATCTGTGAATTGGCACATCTCTAGGAGGCTTTATAGGATGGTGGTAATGGTTTTGCTTAATGAAAGTATATGCAGAACTTTGGAAAGTTTGCACCCGAGACCTGAGATCATTTGGGGACAAGCCTGCTTCCAATCTTTTGTTTATATACTTTTTTTTTTCCTTTTTGATACTCTGTTATGAGTGTTTACCCTAAAATGCCCTTTTCCACTTCATATGTACTGGTATGTGTTTGTTGACCTTAAAACAGGATGGGACTGCTTTGATTTTTTTTTTTTTTTTTGGCAGCGGAGGGGTAGCATGCCAGAGACTAAGAATCAAAATCTATATCCTGAAAGTATTTGCTTGTCACCCCGAAAGAGCCTTGCCGTCTCTTTTCAAGAATGTTGATGTCATTTGGTTTATCACCTCCCACTCCCCAGTACTATTAATTGTGAACTGACTATAACGAGATCTCATCTTTGTGCTCCTTGTCACACCACAGGGTTGGGGATTCTCCTCCTTCTCCACGGTCAGCCCCTTGGTCTGTACTCCGGACCTTTCTCTCTGCCTCTTGAGATCTGATTAATCCTTCCCTCCTCCCTCTGGTACTCCCCTCTGCCTTGCCCTCCCGAGTCCCTCAGTCCAAGAGAATGTCCTTCTCTGAGCACTTAAGCTCTTGGGAGCCATCCATCTCCTTACCCTGCTCTGTCAATCTGATCTTTCTGCCTCCTCCACCACTTCACTGAAATGGTCCTCCATCAAGGTGACCTACCTGCCGGTGATTTCTTAAATGTCAAATCCAGTGCTACATTTTTCATTTTTTATCTTTCTCACCTCTTTGTCCCCCATGGTACCTCTCTGCCATTCTTGGTTTTCTTCAAAAGATCTTTTCCTGCTGCCTGTTCTGTTGTTGTGTTCTCTAAGGCTCCGCTTATGCCAATCCTATAACCTTCTCACCCAGCTGTGTTCCTCCAGGGACACCCCCTGCTGATGGGGTCTGTGCTGCTCTCTGGGTGAGAACCCCTTATGTGCCTTTATGTTTTGCTCAGATTTCTTCCCTACCTTCTCACCCAAGAATATCTGGATATGGGATGGGATTGTGTCTCAGTGGTACAGCCCTTTCCTAGAATGTGTGAGGCACTGGGTTTCACCTTCAGCACCACATAACAATAAAAAGAATAAAGGTATTGTGTCCATCTACAACAACAACCACCACTGCCGCAGTCTGGCTGGGCACAATCAGGAGCCACTTGTCAAAAGAAACTAACTTTATTTTTAGAACCAAACCCCTCCCCCCAAAAAAATATCAGGGTACACTCTGCCTGACTCTTCTACACTCTAATATCTAATGCCTCAAACTAAACTTTTGTCTTCCTTATTCCTTCAGTTGTCACTACCATCCATCCATGTAGAGTCCACCATGTTGTTCTGCTTTTAGCTTCTGGGTGTTTCCAAGTACTAATTCTTCTTTCCCATTCCCCGCCTCCTTCTACTGCCCCGGTCTCCACCCTGCTCTCTGATGATTGTAACAACCAAAGGGGCCCCACCGCACACCTGCTCTCCTCTGGCCCCTGCAGATCCATCCAGAGCAAGCACTGCTTCTGAAACAGACTAACCCATCCGTGGTTGTCTGGAACCAGGATAAAGTCAGCCCCTGCCCCCTCCCAATAGATGAACAAGGCTGCCCTCTGACTCCGGGCTTCCTCCTGGCCTCACGCTGCGGCTTCACCTACTCCATGTAGTTTCTAACCTCTGCCTTTTCCATTGTCTTTTCTCCCAGCCTTGGGATGCACAGGTATCCCATTTTCCTGGAAGAATACCTGACCTCTCCATTTCTGCGCTATGTACCCTGGCTTGACACAAATTATTCCATTCATTCAACTGCCCCATGGGACCCAGTTTATGTGTGTCCCTTGGCCCCACTGGTCTTCACTTTCCTTAGAGACAGTGATGGAGGCTTTATTCTTTGTAGCTCAGGTGCTTAGTACAGTGCTTGACATATTCAGCGTGTTTTTTTTTTTTTAAACTAAAAATTTGCAATGACAGCAAATCAGTTTGATGTCTATGAAAATAGGCAAAGTGATCTATGCAGAGGCATTACCATTGGAAGGGGACCATTAAGGGTTGCCTCTGCTATGCAGAATTTATGAAAATTAATTGAATTGGCACTTGTGTGTGTGATTTTTTATGTTTATGTTATACTTTTTTAAAAAATTTTTTATTTATACATGGACACAACACCTTTGTTTTATCTATTAATTTTTTTATGTGGTTCTGAGGATCAAACCCAGTGCCTCACACATTCTAAGCAGGCGCTCTGTCACTGAGCCACAACCCCAGCTTCATATTTATGTTATAGTTCTATGATAAGTTTTTTTTTTTTAATTAGTTTGCTGTGTAACCTCTCCAATGCAGAAAATCTCCTTCCTTCTTTTTAAGCTTTTAGAGGATTAACAGAATATTAGTGCAGGTATCACAATAAAGAGCCACACTAGTGCTGTCCCTTGACATGAGGAAGAATGAGATGAAGAGGTATCAGGGAAATGTGGGTGGGATTACCCAGACTTCTAGAGAGGGCCACTAAGGACCAACCTTGGCCGAGGGACCTGGGGTGACCTGCCATTCTGTCACATTCCGGGGGCACATGCTCATCACCAGCAAGCCCCATGTCTGCCTGTAATGACAGGAGACTTCATCTCACATTGACCATGAATAATTCATAAACATGGCTATCTGGAAATTTGTGGTCATCATTAGCATTTTAATGAAAAAAATGTGATCATTATCCTAAGTCTCTGTTTTGTTTCTCTCTCTCTCTCTCTCTCTCTCTCTCTCTCTTTTTTTTTTTTTGTCTTCCCTACCACAGCTAACCAACTCAATATTTTGTGAGTACTTGGAGCAGTTGAGGTCCCTGCTAATGTGCTGACTGTCACTATGGGCAGATGGTACCTGGAGGCTCACTGTCACCCAGGCAGCTCATGTACGTAAGGGCTTGTGTGCTCATTTATGCATGTGCCCTCTCCCTCCCCCTTCCCTCCCCTCCCCTCCCCCCCCCTCCCTTCTCCATTATAGAATATTGCTGGGTAGGAGCCTGAGCCAGTGAAAGTTTATAAGATTTAAATGAGAATATTTAGAAATGCAGGACAATGAATTGCTCTAGGGTAGGTTTTTGATGGTGAGAAATGTTATTTAAATGAGGATTTTCATGATCAAGCGATCCTGTAAAATCAAAAGATCAGCCCCTCCCTTTTCTGTTTCTATGTGCCCATTCCCATACAGGTTTTTTTTTTTTTTTTAAGTCTTTTCTTTTTTTCCTTACAACACGTGTTAGTGTTTGGAACGATAGTAATGCTATAAATTAGAAACACATCCTAGTAATTGTTTTTATTCCTCCGAAATTAAAAAAGAAAAAAAGAAATTTGTGGATCCAGAGGAGAAGGTCTTCCTCTGTTCTGGGTGCATCCTCTAGAGAGAGCTTGGCTATTTCTCCACATTCTCCAAAGGAGGACTGTGGCGGTTCCCTCTGTGATGACTTTTCAGTGCCTCAGGATACTGGTTCTTCCAGCAGTCTTTCTGGTGGTTGTGGTTCTTCTGTTTGTCTCTACCCTTAATCAATTTAGGAAAAGGAATTCCTTCCCATCTCAGGTCTCCTTCACTCACATAAAGGGCCATTGTCTCATTTACTCTTTTTGTTCCTTAGGGGTTAACTGTGTGGATAGTCCTTTGTTTTTCTTGCTTCCTTTTGCAGCTTCTGGAATTCTGGCTTCTCCAGGTGTATGAGGGCCATTCCCCACAGGGCTTTTGCTCCCATTGTCTTTCTCTGGTTATATCTATTCATGTTCACCTTTCTTTCCTGTTTCTTTATACAGCTCAGGGTTTCCCTTCATAGAAAAGTCAGAAGCACACTCAAGTGCTCACCCAGACAATTGCTTATAAAATGAACCAGATGGAGGGCAAGTGCTTATGACAACAGAGCCGGGATTCAGATCAGCTTCCAGCATGAAGGCCGGTGAATTCAACCCTAGGCTTAAATCTCTCCAAGGGCATTATTGTTTTACTCTAAAATCAGCCATTTTCTTAGCATTACAGAATTAAGTTCACACCTGCAAACTGAACACTAGTGGTGGGTGATCGATGGCCCATGGGCCAAATCCAGCCGGTACCTGTTTTTGTAGAAGCTGAACTCATTTTATTTTTATATTTTAAATGGCTACACTGACATAATCCCTGTTTTTTCCCTTATGGCCTTTAAGGCCTAAAATGTCTGTGATCCCATTTGGAAAATTTTGCCTACCCTGCTGTAGAGGAAAGCTGGAAGGCATGTTGCAATGGATTCATGTGACTTGTTAGTATTTGACCTATAGAAATGCTAAATCTGCATGGTTCATTCTAATATATTTTGAAGAAATTCTAATTTCAGAATGGTTAGGATTCTAATATGTGGGCTCTTAAAGTAGAAGAGCTGACTTTTTATCTTGGAAATTCACACATGTGGACATCTTGGGGACTTTGCTCATCCCCTGTTAGCCAGGTATCTTTCCAGAGCTACCTGGAGGGCTCTAAGGTAAGCTGTGCCTTCCAGGAGTTGCAAGGAGCTCTTCTTTCCCACCTGCTTACTCTTACCAAGAGCTCTCTAGGAGAAAATTGTCCTGTCTTACCTTTATTTGGACCTTTCTTACCCTTACTTGTCCAGTGAGGACACATCTGGCTGTCCTTGGATTGGAGATGGCTCTGATCACTGCCTGAGGCCTCTGCTGAGGTGGTCACTTGAACCTGCTTTTACCTGGGAAGGGGGGCGTGGCTGTGTCTCCCAGGGAGCACCTGTCCTAGTTGCTGGAATGTCATTCCCCAGAACTAGAAGATGGCCCGGCCCTGCTTGCTTTCAGTGTTGTTCATCCTTAGCCTGATCCATGGCCACCATCATTTATTTTTGTGTGGGTTGTTTTGGATTCTTTCTCTCCCTCCTTTGGACCTCATTTCTCCAGACTGTTCAATAAGATTTGCTCCTTGAAACCTGCAGCCATTCGTCGCTGTAGAGGACTTTAACCTCAGCTGCTCTCACATGAGACAAGAAAGCTAGGGTGACTCAGGGCCTCAGTGCCAGGCCCATTTCTGAACAGGTCACAGTGTACCCTGAAGAAGGGAAAGTATTTGGGGGGAAAAAAATCTGTAGAGTTATAATTTTACCATCAGTGTGGTCAGAGCCGTTAGTGAAGGGCTGGCAGTACGCACTGCTGCACTCTGGGTTGTTTTTGAGAGTATCAAATTTGAGCGTTGAGTTTCTTTTTGTTTGGGGATCCATTGCCTTTCAGTGCTGTCTTCTTGTGGGACAAGGTGCTGTTTTTTGAGGAATGTGAAATGGCATCCAGTGAGCACCAAAATAAGTAAATAGCTGGAGCTGACCTTTCCAGACTCTTTGTACAGATATTTAGGCTAGTGTTAAGGCTGGAGTTTTGAAAGTATTCCAAGAATTGCTAATAAAATTCCATCCTTGTTTTTGATTGTACCTATTCCTTCCCTTGAGTTATTCCTGCTCTGACCTTGGCCGTCAAGGTCTGGCCTGGTGCAGTAGCCTCCCAGTCTCTGGCCTGCAGCCTTTCTGCATACACATTTGATTTTGCAGAGTTGCCAAATTAATCCAATGAGGAACATCTCTGATCACACCACTCTCCACTGATTTGGGCATCCCCACTGGTTCAGGGGCTCACTCCGTTTGAGTCCTCCACATTTTCTTTTCCCTTCCCTTTATTATTAATGCCCCTTCTCATGAGTAACAGTTGTTATTTTGTTGTTTGCTTTATTACCAGTCAGTCGATGTCCCATGCCAGCCTGTGTTGGCTGCTCTGCCACACACACCCTTGCTTTGGGCTGCTTCCTCTCTAGAATGCAGAGCCATCCTTTTTCAACTGCTAAAGTCCTGTGCTTGGTTTAGGGTGCAGCAGAATTTCCCATCTTCCTAGGGAGCTTTCAGTTCTGCCAGCTGGGAAGTACAGGTTCCTGTAGCTCCATTTAAGAGACTTAATCCCCTCCTGAAGCTGTGTCTCAAATTATATCTTGACATGTCTGTGTACTTTGAACTTGGACCCTGAAGTCTTATTTCCCTCCTCTGTGAGTGAGGACAGCATCTCATCTACACTAGATGCTCAAATATTTGTGGAGTCACCTTGGGCTGAGGGTTGGGACTAGAGCATACCTGCCCTTAGGAGGTTCCCATAAAGCACTTTCCAGCACACGCCAAGAGCCTGTGTGGGCCCAGACCTCAGGGATTCATCAGGGCACAACCGCGTACAGCACCAGGGGCTGCTCACCCCCAGCTCTCTTTGCCTTTCCCTCCCTCCCACTCAGAGAATGGGTGTTTCCTTTCATTTTACTCTTAAGAAATTACCATTCACATCGTTTAAACAGCAACAGGCACAGAAGATTGCTTCCTTGGCCTTCCCTCCTTGCTCTCACTGCTGAAAGGCGATGGTCTTGTTTGAGGCACCACCCTCCGCCGCACCCTGGGTCCTCCTCTGTTTACTGGCCATGTTGTGCTTCAAAGTAGGTTAACTTGGAAGAGTTCCTTTTATTATCCCTGTTTCACCAGTGGTGAAATTGAGGCTTGAAACAATAAAGGAACCTGTTACAGTTTGAGCGTAGGTTTTCCTGGCTCCCACCCCATCTGTGTGTCACCCCCCTGCTCCTCCAGTGACCTGGCATTGACTTACTTAGGTGACACCCACTCGACCTGTTCTCCACAATGCTGCTTTTGGTAATATGGGTCTCAAGGCCCAAAAGATTCAGCCAGAAAGGATCCTAACATCTGTCTTGTGTTTCTTCTCTTATTCAAATAAACCCAGTAACTGCAGCCAAGCTAAAGACCCTAAGAGAACACTTCACACAGGAAGAATAACAATAAATACAGGCCTGGTAATAACACTTTAAAACATGACTTAATATACGTTTCATATAAGAAATTTAAATAAAAGGGAATCCATTATCACAATCCTACATCCCAAGAAATGACTTCCTTATAACACTTTGTTGAGTCCCACTCTATGCTTCAAATGTCCTCTCTTAATAAGGTTATTCATTCTCTGTTGACACCAGTAGGATAATGAACATAATGTTTACTCCACAAAGGGTCATAGCCCCCGCCACCCTTTTTTGTGGTGCTCCAGATCAAACCCAGGGCATCACTCTACAAAGCACATACTCTACCCCTGAGCTACACCCCTGCTCCATAAATTTATTTGCTGACTAGTCCATATACCTTTAAAGTGACTCCAAGCAGGTGTGGCCTGTGGTGCACTGATTACCGGGATGTTCTAAAGGGAGATTGATACCCCTTGTAGGAAGGAGGAACTTCTGGTCAAAAACTGCTGGTTAGGACAGAAAGCTAACTTTCCCTCTCCAAGCGCTGGTCTCAGTGGCACACATCTATAACCTAGTAACTCAGGAGACTGAGGCAGGAAGATCACAACTTTGAGGCTAGCCTCAGTAATTTAGTGAGGCCCTAAGCAACTTAGTGAGACCCAGTCTCAGAATGAAAAAAAAAAAGGGCTGGGGATGTAGCTTTGTGGTAAAGCACCTCTGGGTTCAATCCCTAGTGCAAAAAACCAATCAAACGAAGTACCTGAGACATTGGGCAAGGATTAGTGTTCTGCACTCAGCCGGGATATAAGAAAACATTTGGATTTTGAATTAAAACCAGGAGTCCAAGATTGTGAACAGCCAAGTGAGTCTCATGGCCCAGAATGACTAGGATATGACCTGGGAGGAGAGGGGATCTGCGCTAGTTTGCCCAGTGCAGTGGAAGGTTTGTAGGGTCATCTGCCCAGGAGTCCCTGGGAGGCTGTGGTTTTAATAATAAAATTCCATGAATAAGGAGTAGGTTTGAGAGTCGAGAAAGGTTCAAAACGATGAAATTTTAAAATAACACTGCAAGTCCATTCATTTTGGAAAATGTAAGTAGCAAAAGGCACATAAAAAACCTATCTGTAGTGCTTTGCATGTGTCTTTAATAGTCTTTTTGTGTGTCTACATGCATCTGTGCATTTACATTAAGTGTCATGATCATTTTTTAACGTGCTTTTTGGATACTTGATTCATCATGGATCTTTCTGATATATATATTTTTTTCAGTATATAGTTTTATACTTTTTTACCTTGCATGGATATATTAACAGAAATCCATGTCATTTAACATTTAGATCTCCAGTCTTTTGCTGCCCTTCTAGATTGAATGTAACTTTTTTACCTTAAAAAAAGTTTAGAAGTGAAATCATGAAGCTAAAGGGTTTGCTTAGCTCTCGAAGGACCTTGCTGTGCACAGCAGACTGCATATAGGAGAGAGAGGGCTCTCCTTC
Organism: Marmota monax; assembly: GCF_021218885.2. NCBI lineage: Eukaryota > Metazoa > Chordata > Mammalia > Rodentia > Sciuridae > Marmota > Marmota monax. Next base: position 2,813,491 of record NW_026691950.1, on the reverse strand, counting down.
CCGCACGAACTCCTTTTGTGAGAAGCACCATTTCTTTACATTCCAAAAACAAAACAAAAAAATTAAAAACCACTTTCCAATTTGATGGGTTTGCACCATTTGTATTTCCTTACTTTCCCCTACAATTGAGGCTCTTTCTCTGGTTTGGTGGCCCAGAATCAGCTGTATTAAATATGTGTGGGCTGACGTGGAAAACATCCCAAGGACTTTTATGAGAGTATGACTTTCTTTTCTTTGTGTCTGATTTATATTGATTTCAAACTAAAAGTCTGATTCTTTGAAGGGACAAGTGGTCAGACTTTCCCTGTGGCAGCAGCTTAGGGAAGTTAATTAAAATATGAGACAGAGCCCCCGGGCTTAGAACTCTGGGTTCAGGAGCAGTGGCCTGTGGTTGTGGGACATGGGAGGTCTGGGGTCTTGCCCTGGCCCTTTTATTTCTGTGTTCAGGGTTGTGGACAAGTCATTAAACCCAAGTCTCCCTTCTGACGCCTGTAAACAGAGGAGCCAGACTGACTGATAGTTAAGAAACCTCTAGGGGTGAAGGTGGGAGTTCATAACCCACTAGAATCAAAGTGTGGAATATGATATGTCAAGAAATTTGTAATGTTTTGAACAACCCACAATAAAAAATTAAAAAAAAAAAAAAAATTTAAAACAAAAGAAAGCAAAAAACAAACAAACAAAAAAAAAAAAATAAGAAACCTCTAGTTCAAGAATTCTATTCTCTTTGCTTTCGAAAACGAGAACTGCAAATGAAGTTTGGCTCTAGGGAGAAGCAGCCAAGGGCAGCAAATGTATTCAAGATATAAAACTCAGGAAATTAATGGATAGTGAAGTAGTATTTAACCTTGGGATTTTAAAAGCCTAAAGTATCTGCAAATAGGCCAAGACAAAGAGCTTTTAAACAAGAATGATCACAGCCAAGTGGGTATAGGGAATTTGCTACAGTGCATAACAGCAGTGACAAAATAAAAAGTGCTTTTACACAATAATGTTTTGGTTTAGGTAGTTATTAGCTAAGCAGGTGTGTAGCGCTCATTTCCTGGTCTAATTGTGTAAATGCTTCTGATAGCAAATGTTCTGAGTAATCCCATAATAAATGCTCAATAAACAAATATTGAATGAATGAACAAATAAGTACTTGCTTGACTACTTAACTCAGCATTGAAAAGCAGGGAAATGCCTTGTACATGACACGTTTCCTGCCTCCTGTTGCCACCACTCTTGGTTCTGTAGGTTTAGTTATGTTCAGATTAACTTTTTATTAATGTGACAGCCCCTATGGTATGTACCATGGGATTTCATCATCTCCTTAGTGTCCTTTTCTATCCACTGTGACGTAGTCCCAGTGCCCTGGTATGTTTTGCTGTCAGTTTCATTTATTTCTGTTAAGACTGAATTGCAAAATTCTTCTTTTCTACTTACCTCCTCTTTAAGTTTCCTATGACTATTGTTATAAAATACTGCACATGTAGTGACTTCACACAGATTTTACTCTCTTACCATTTTGGAGACCAAAAGTTTGTCCTTCTGAATTAAGGCCAAGGTGTCAGAAGGGCTGGTTCCTTCTGGAGGAGATCTGTGTCCTTGACTTTGTCAGTTTCAAGTGGCTGCCTGTGTTCCTTGCCTTGGGGTTACTTTTTCCATTTTTAAAGACTATCTCCCTCTCTCTCTCTCTCTCTCTCTCTCTCTCTCTCTCTCTCTCTCTCTCTCTTTCTTTCTTTCTTTTTTCTTTTTTTTGGTACCAGGGATTGAACCCAGGGGCCCTTAAACACTGAGCCACATCCCCAGCCCTTTTTATTTATTTATTTATTTATTTATTTTTAATTTTTTATTGTTGGTTGTTCAAAACATTACATAGTTCTTGACATATCATATTTCACACTTTGATTCAAGTGGGTTATGAACTCCCATTTTTACCCCATATACAGATTGCAGAATCACATCAGTTACACATCCATTGATTTACATATTGCCATACTAGTGTCTGTTGTGTTCTGCTGCCTTTCCTATCCTCTACTATCCCCCCTCCCCTCCCCTCCCCTCTTCTCTCTCTACCCCCTCTACTGTCATTCATTTCTCCCCCTTGTATTATTTTTCCCTTTCCCCTCACTTCCTCTTGTATGTACTTTTGTATAACCCTGAGGGTCTCCTTCCATTTCCATGCAATTTCCCTTCTCTCTCCCTTTCCCTCCCACCTCTCATCCCTGTTTAATGTTAATCTTCTTCTCATGTTCTTCGTCCCTACTCTGTTCTTAGTTATTCTCCTTATATCAAAGAAGACATTTGGCATTTGTTTTTTAGGGATTGGCTAGCTTCACTTAGCATAATCTGCTCTAATGCCATCCATTTCCCTGCAAATTCTATGATTTTGTCATTTTTTAATGCAGAGTAATACTCCATTGTGTATAAATGCCACTTTTTTTTTATCCATTCGTCTATTGAAGGGCATCTAGGTTGGTTCCACAGTCTTGCTATTGTGAACTGTGCTGCTATGAACATCGATGTAGCAGTGTCCCTGTAGCATGCTCTTTTTAGGTCTTTAGGGAATAGACCGAGAAGGGGAATAGCTGGGTCAAATGGTGGCTCCATTCCCAGCTTTCCAAGAAATCTCCATACTGCTTTCCAAATTGGCTGCACCAATTTGCAGTCCCACCAGCAATGTACAAGTGTACCCTTTTCCCCACATCCTCGCCAGCACTTGTTGTTTGACTTCATAATGGCTGCCAGTCTTACTGGAGTGAGATGGTATCTTAGGGTGGTTTTGATTTGCATTTCTCTGACTTCTAGAGATGGTGAGCATTTTTTCATGTACTTGTTGATTGACTGTATGTCTTCCTCTGAGAAGTGTCTGTTCAGGTCCTTGGCCCATTTGTTGATTGGGTTGTTTGAAAAAGAGGGAGAACTTCCAAATTCATTCTACGAGGCCAACATCACCCTGATACCTAAACCAGATAAAGACAATTCAAAGAAAGAAAACTACAGACCAATATCTCTAATGAACCTAGATGCAAAAATCCTCAATAAAATTCTGGCGAATCGGATACAAAAACATATCAAAAAAATCGTGCACCATGATCAAGTAGGATTCATCCCTGGGATGCAAGGCTGGTTCAATATATGGAAATCAATAAATGTTATTCACCACATCAATAGACTTAGAAATAAGAACCATATGATCATCTCGATAGATGCGGAAAAAGCATTCGACAAAGTACAGCATCCCTTTATGTTCAAAACTCTAGAAAAACTAGGGATAACAGGAACATACCTCAATATTGTAAAAGCTATCTATGCTAAGCCTCAGGCTAGCATCGTTCTGAATGGAGAAAAACTGAAGGCATTCCCTCTAAAATCTGGAACAAGACAGGGATGCCCTCTCTCTCCACTTCTCTTCAACATAGTTCTCGAAACACTGGCCAGAGCAATTAGACAGACGAAAGAAAATAAAGGCATAAAAATAGGAAAAGAAGAACTTAAATGATCACTATTTGCAGGCAACATGATTCTATACCTAGCAGACCCAAAAGGGTCTACAAAGAAACTATTAGAGCTAATAAATGAATTCAGCAAAGTGGCAGGATATAAAATCAACACGCATAAATCAAAGGCATTCCTGTATATCAGCGACAAATCCTCTGAAATGGAAATGAGGACAACCACTCCATTCACAATATCTTCAAAAAAAATAAAATACTTGGGAATCAACCTAACAAAAGAGGTGAAAGACTTATACAGTGAAAACTACAGAACCCTAAAGAGAGAAATAGAAGAAGATCTTAGAAGATGGAAAAATATACCCTGTTCATGGATAGGCAGAACTAACATCATCAAAATGGCGATATTACCAAAAGTTCTCTATAGGTTTAATGCAATGCCAATCAAAATCCCAACGGCATTTCTTGTAGAAATAGAGAAAGCAATCATGAAATTCATATGGAAAAATAAAAGACCCAGAATAGCAAAAACAATGCTAAGCAGGAAGTGTGAATCAGGCGGTATAGCGATACCAGACTTCAAACTATACTACACAGCAATAGTAACAAAAACAGCATGGTACTGGTACCAAAACAGGCGGGTGGACCAATGGTACAGAATAGAGGACACAGAAACCAATCCACAAAACTACAACTATCTTATATTTGATAAAGGGGCTAAAAGCATGCAATGGAGGAAGGATAGCATCTTCAACAAATGGTGCTGGGAAAACTGGAAATCCATATGCAACAAAATGAAACTGAATCCCTTTCTCTCGCCATGCACAAAAGTGAATTCAAAATGGATCAAGGAGCTTGATATCAAATCAGAGACACGCCGTCTGATAGAAGAAAAAGTTGGCTACGATCTACAGTCGGTGGGGTCGGGCTCCAAATTCCTCAATAGGACACCCATAGCACAAAAGTTAATAACTAGAATCAACAAATGGGACTTACTCAAACTAAAAAGTTTTTTTCTCAGCAAAAGAAACAATAAGAGAGGTAAATAGGGAGCCTACACCCTGGGAACAAATCTTTACTCCTCACACTTCAGATAGAGCCCTAATATCCAGAGTATACAAAGAACTCAAAAAATTAGACCCAGCCCTTTTTAATATTTTATTTAGAGACAAGGTCTTACTGAGTTGCTTAGGGCCTTGCTAAGTTGCTGAGGCTGGCTTTGAACTCAGGATCCTCCCACCTCAGCATCCTGAGCCACTGGGATTTCAGGCATGGGCCACCAAGCCCCGCTGCTTCCCTCTTATAAAGATAATAGTGGGTATGCTAGGGGTCCTCCCAGATAATCCAGAATAATTCCCCTTCTCAAGACTTCAACTTGGTCAGTCTGCAGAGTCCATTTATCCCCATTCACAGGGAGCGTTCTCAGGTATCAGGGATTAGGACGTAGATCCTCTGAGGGAGAAGTGCTCTTCTGCCTGCTGGACCTCCTTCTCTCTTCCCGACATGAACTTTTGCCTTTCTGTCCACACTTTGCTTTTATGAGAGCTTATGCATACACATCCCAACCTCCCACTCTCCCCGCTATGGTATTTACCTAGAGAAATCTTGTCTTCTCACAAATTATCGGAATTGCTATGGCAGATACTCTACCATAGGTGACATAGGCAAAGCTCCTTGTTACCCGGTAGGACCCAGAGGCCAGGAATGGCAGAAGGAGATTGTCAGGAAGCTCCATGACAGTGCTGTGTGGACAGATCTCCACTTTCTATGGGGACACACTCTGCTAGCTGAGTCATTCCAGTCTCTGCCCAAACACTGCCAATTCACAGATTCACTGTTTGTTGCTAGTTTATTATTGAGGCTGCCCCCTCCCTGTGAGATATAATTCACATTCTATAAAATTTCCCATTTTAAAGTATGAAAGTCAGTGACCACAGAGTTGTGTAACTATCACTACTCTCCAGTTCCAGTTCATTTTCATTACTCCAAAAAGAAATCTTGTCCCTATGCTTGGCCCCCATTCCGTGTTCCTCTCCTCTCTAAGCAAGAGGAATCTGTTTTGTCCCTGTGGATGTGCCTGTTCCCATCATCTCACATCATTGGAATCATCAATGACCATTTGTCACTGAACATGATGTTTTCAAGATTCATCCACGTTGTATATTATTGGTACTTTATGCTTTTTTACTGCCAAGTCACCTTCCATGTTATAGCTAATACCACCTTTGCTGTGTCCATTCATCAGTTTATGGGCATTTGGGGTTGTTTCTACTTTTTGCCATGATGAATAATGTCACTGTGAATATTCCTGTATGAATTTTTGTGTAGATCGGTGTTTTCATTTCTCTTGGGTTTCACCTGGGAATGTAATTGCTGGGTCAAGGTAATTTTATGTTTTGTTTTTTAAGTAGCTGCTGAAGTGTTTTTTTTTTTTTTTAATGTTTATTTTTTTTTAGTTTTAGGTGGACACAATGGCACAACATCTTTATTTTATTTGTATGTGGTGCTGAGGATCAAACCCAGTGCCTCACGCATGCCAGGCGAGCGCGCTACCACTTGAGCCACATCCAAGCCCCTGAAGTGTTTTTTTTTCAAAGTAATTTTTGACTCCTTTAAAATCTTGCCACCAATGTATCAATCGCCTGCATCTTGCCAACTGTCTTACTGTCTGGTTTTGGCTACAACCATCCAATAGGAGTGAAGTGGTCTCTTGTTGCGGGTTTTGTTTGCATTTCTCCAGTGACACAACGTCGAGCCCCCTTTCAACTCCCTGTTCGTTTATCTTTGCTGGAGAAATAACTATTCAAATCCTTGGTTCATTGTGAAATTGGGTTGTCTTTTATTGTAAGATTGTCAGAATTCTTTATATATTCTCTATACTAGACTCATATCAGATAAATGGTTTGCAAAATTTCTCTCCCATTCTGTGGGTTCCTTTTATTCTCTTTATTGTCTCTTCCCAAACCCAGAAGTATTAAATTCTGTTTTTTCCCCTTTGTTTTCTTTTGCTTTTGATATTATATCTTTAAAAATAAATTGCATAATCCAAGGTATTGAAGATTTTACCACAGAAATTTTGTTCTCAGAATTTTATATTTTTGTTCCTTACATTTAGGCATTTGATTCATATGAGTTAATTTTTGTATATCAACTGAGGTATGGTCCAACTTCACTATTTTGCATGTATATATCCAGTTGTCCCAGCACTGTCTTGTCGAAAAGATTCTTTTCCCTCGTAGGATCAGCTTGTGAGTTTCTGTAATGAAGCCAGATGTATTGTGATGGGGATTGTGTTTTATTTCTAGATCATTTGGGGAACTATTACCCTCCTGATATTAATTCTTCTAATTGTAAACACATACATCTTTCCATTTATGTAGCCTAATTTCTTTTAATGATATTTTGTAATTTATGGTGTATAGGCATTGCACTTCTCTCAATAACTTTATGCCTATTTTAATTTTTTTGTGTGCTATTGTAAATTATGGAATTGTTTTCTAAATTGTTTCCTTTGCAGAAAGTTCATAAAAGTACATGAAAATAAATTGATATTTGTATATTGATCTTGTGTATTCCTTAAGTTTTTCATTCTGTGAAATGTTTTTATTTTCCCTTCTTTCTGCCTTCCTTCACTTTCAGAATTTTAGAAGCTTTTTTTTCCCCCAAATTCACCTGCCTTCCTTTTATCCCATTCCAATTTTGCTTTTTCCAATTATTTAAATAGACCTTGAAGTGGTCTTTGGGCTGCTGTACTATTTCCAGCTCGATCTTGCCACTTCCATTGGCTGTCATCATGGCAGGTGGACTTCTGATTTGGTGGTCAATCTGGGAGAGCCATGTTAGTGCAGGTTGTTGGTCTTGGGAGTTCTGTGTATGTAGGACTTTGCAAACCCAAGGCAGTTTCTCGTTTGCCTCATCTGTTCCACGAAGTATGGTTGCTTCTGGACCAGCGTTGGTAATACCTTCTGGCCTGGGGACCTGATGCTCCCTGGGTGTTTTGTATCTGGGTGCCATACCTTCAAGACAGGCCCCGGGGGTGGCTGGTGTTGTCTTGAGATTTTGATTTCTTATTGGCTGGGCATGCCCCTTTCCTCTCTGTGGGCATCAGAATCCTAGCCCCTGCGTGCCCTGGCTCTGTTGGTCATCCAGTAGCCTTCTGAGTCTTCAAAGCTCTTGGTGATCTGTCACGTGACTTTTAGTTCCATTTTTGGTTCCAGCCAAAAAATTTATTTCTTGTGATTTGGAATTTTTCTATTTAAACAGTTGTTATTTATCTTTTATTGTTTGTCCATGTCTTTGAAGCAAGTCATGTCCTTCTCTGTCATCTCAGTTCATCATATTGACTGGAAACTTTATCATCACAGACTGAAGAATGAATTTTAAGACCTTTGAGGCACCAGATTGCGATCCCTGATTCCTACAGAACTTTAAACGTAGTGTTAAGTCAGTATTAATTCAGTGAATGGGTATTTTGCAAATCCCTCTACTGAGATGTGGTGTGCCTGAGTAACCACCCTTCCTCAGTGTAGCGAGGCACATGGCCACCTTGTTCCAGAACCCACCTTCTGTCCACGTCAGAATCATGTTAGATTCTAGATTGCTTTTTGATGCAAAATCCAAGCTATCAGAGTCGTGTCTACTGCCCTTATTTTTAGGAACTCATTAATATGGTAGTTTATGTTTATATGTCTAGCAAGTACGGTTATATTCTAATATTAACACTAGGAAAGAAATGTTATTTCTAAATGTTTATCTTTCCCAGAAGAGAGAAATTAATTTCAACAGTTCACATTAAAATCCCTTCTTAGTAACTTTGCTTTTGCTTTTGCTTTTTATTTTTCCTCAAACTTTCTCTGTGTGTCTATTTTTATTTTTTGGTGTCGGGGACTGAACCCAGGGATGCTTAACAACCAAGACACATCCCCATCCCTTTTTAAATTTATTTTTTAAGATTTTGAGATAGGATCATGCTAAATTGCTCAGGCTGGTCTTGAACTTGTGATCCTCCTGCCGCAGCTTCCTGGTAGTTGGATTATAGGCAAGTGCCACTCCAACCAGCTGTAGGTAGTTTTCTTAGTCTAAGGGAACCTGCTCATGGTGTGCTCAGTACCTGCAGACCTGGTGTTTTAGGGATCACTAAACATCAGAGGGTTCTTGAACAGTCTTTTTCTCATTTGGGTGATGGGGATCAACTAGAATTGGTCCCTTCTGGATCTGAGGACAGGCTTCAACACAGAAGAGCACGTTGCTCTCAGAAAAGTGGCCCTAATACCTCCTGCCATCAGGGGAGCAGAGAGGAAATATCCCAGTCAGACCTGGGAGCACAGCCTCCTGAAGAGAAAGAAAAGTGTTCAACTTTTGGGGATAGTTTTGAAACCAAAGCAAATAGACTTATTTTTCCAGGTTTCCTGGATGCAAACCTGAGATGGTTCTCAGCGGAAGCAAACTCTGATGACCTGAATGAGAGCCACAAAAATCTCTTCCAAAATGAGATGGACAGAATTTTAAAAGGAATGACCTGGTTTATTTCGGTCATGAGAAAGGTCAGTTTATTGTTAGCCTCTGCCGTTTCTGGAGCCTTCCCTCATGAACATATCCTAAGAAATAGAAAGTTACAAGCATGCATCACTGAATATTCAATAGAGAATGCTTTTTAAAGGAATCTCTATAGACTTTTTAGTTCCTCCTTTTTTATTTCATGGCAAATACTTAAATCCATGGGGTTCCATTTGTTTTCTTCTCCAAGTTCGTTCTTAGGAGCATCTGATTGTGGGAGAGGTTGAGCTCTGTCCCTCAGGGTACAAGAAAATTCCCCAGAGAGCTTCAGTTACATGTTGCTTATTTGGAACTTGATATCAATAAACCCAGCATGACTTGGCCACCGCTGGAAATAAATACCTAGCTACCATCCTGTTCTTGCAACTGGAGCTTGATTGGAATAAACAGGATTTCCTGTCTGCTTTTGAACATCAGGAGCCTAGAAGCTTTCTCTTTTTGAGATCCCTGTTTCTTCCATTGCAAGGAGCAGCTTAAAGAGGCCTCCTGTTTTTCTGTTTGAGGAAAAGGTGGAGATGAGACTAGAGACGGTGATCAGAGCCAATTAATAGATAGGTTGATGGATACTGCACCTGCTGTACTAACACAGTGCTGGCATCTCTCAAGGACTGGAAGAGTCACACATTACCTCACAATGTTTATTTTTTCATTCTTTCTTTTTTATTTTCTTATGTTGGCACTGGGAATTGAACCCAGGGATGCTCTGCTGAGCTACATCCCCAGCCCTTTCCATTTTATTTTCAGACAGTGTCTTGCTAACTTGCCAGGGCTATCCCTGAACTTGAGCTCCTCCTGTCTCAGCCTCCTGAAGCCTGGGATTACAGGTTTGCATCACCATGTCCAACTTTTTTTTTAGCCATTTGATGGCCAGTTTATAAGGTGTGTGTGTGTGTGTGTGTGTGTGTGTACACAAATATGTAAAAACCAGAGCATATGAGCTTAAAGATTAAACTATTCTTGTTATTATAAGCATTGAAATTCATAAAACATTACTTTACACGTAGAGTAGGTATTTTAATATGAGGAGCAAAGAACACTTTGGAAATACTATAATTGGATGATTTTCTTCTTCCCAAGATGAAGATTCAAAGTGGAGACACATTTAATTGCCCACTCAGTACTCATAATTTGTACCATTTTTGTTTACAGAACCTTGATTTAATTCAGAGTGGCATGGTACTCAGCCCCAGACAGTAGGTAGTAATGGTCTAAACCAATATTCCAATCCTGAACCCTGATTTCACAGCATTCCCTTATAAGAATGTGGCCATGTGACCTGGTTTTGGCTAGGGAGTCCTGAGAAGTAGTCCACTGGGGTGGTAATTGGGGTTTTTGGGAAAGCATTTATTGTTTTTATAAAACTTGAAAAATGAGCCTATCAGTGCCTTCATTGCTTTTCCTTTCTTTCTGCCTTGAGTGCTAATAGGATGGCTGAACATACAGCAGCCATCATGTCACTGTGAGGTAACAAATGTGAAGGAGAGTCCAAGGGCAGAGATGCTGCTCCAACATCGCTGCTGTTTAGCCACCAGCAGCCCGGAACTTTCCTACTCCTTCTTTGTTGAATCTCCTCTTGTGGAGGCTTTCTGATATTTAAAACTAAACACAATGCTAAATGAAGCAGATATGAAAATACAGATGTTATGAGCTTTTTCTTCTGTGCCGGATAGCCTCATAAGTGTCCTTAGTGTTTAGTAGGACCTGTGTGAGAACAGTCCCTCAAAAGAAAGTTCTCACTCTATTAGAAGTTGTTCACAGTTGAAGCGATGAGTTGTGGACTCAGAAATGTAATTTTCCAAAATAAATGAACTTGTCCATCTGAACTTGCCTCCGCAAGTACCATGAGTACTTCATGGGCGGATCTTCCTTATAGGCCTTTTTTATGGTGGTCTTAAGTCAGTTTTCTGGTGAACTACATTGTGTATATTTATGGCTTCATAGGAAGCGACAGTAGCACTAGGGGTAATAGCGTAAATAGTCTGATGTCTTGAAAATGTGAAGGTCCAGCAGGCTTTATTGATTTCAGGGTAATGGTATTATTAAATTTTCTGCCTCTTTTCAAACTTCTTGTGGCCAAGTTCCAAGCCGGTAACTTTAAGAAATTTGGAAACTAGTTCTGTACACTTGTGGAAAAAGAATTACCCTGTCATTTTCAATGGCCGAATTGAGAAGGAGGAGGAAATAATGTGAATTCAGTTTTTTTTGCGGACTTGGACCTTGGATAGAACACGTTGTGGGTTGTTTTCCATGTGGGAGGTACACGTGGCTCTGTGACACGCATCATGGAGCTAATATAAGGTAAGAAATGAAAATTGTCTTTTAGTCCATTAGGAAGAAAGGACTGTGGTCCATAGGAGTTTCAGTTGTTGGACATCATCTTGTAAAATTCTACTTTTATTTGTAGCCTCAGAACTTGAGCCCTAGAATAATTTCATTCATTTAAAAAATTAAAGTATGTGTGGTTACACTCTGGACTCTCTTTCTCTTTAATAAAACTGTTCCAAAGAAATGAGAAGCACTGTGTACCCTAAGGACCCTCACAAGAGGCTTTCGAAACCATTTGTTCTACCTGCCTCTTTAAGGCAGACCAGAAAGCAGCCCTTGGACAGCTATGGACAGGACCACAGGAATGCTGGGCGCAATAGCAGCCTCAGTGCTATATGCTGGAATTCACGATGTGGGTGCCCAGTGTGCTACCCGCTGTTGAGAGCATCCCCAGAGCTGGTGAGGCACTGTCAGGAGGCAGCCTTCCCAGGCAGGGCGAGGGAGCACACGCCGGAGGGGATTCTGCAGAGTGAGGAGCCTGGTCTGGGGCCCCTTTGGCATTGGTGGTAGAGGAACAGCTATATCCCTGCATATTAGGGGAACTTGGTGCCAGTTTGGCAAGTTTGGTTCAAGACAAAGAAGGTGTAGGAGCCCAGCAGTGCAGTAGGATCTTCTTTTCCTTCCCCGCTCTCTCCTCCTTTCCTATGTAGTTGGGAGCCTGGGATTGAACCCAGGGGCACTCAACCACTGAGCCACATCCCCAGCCCTTTTTTTAATACTCTATTTAGAGATAGGGTCTCACTGAGTTGCTTAGCACCTTGCTAAGTTGCTGCAGCTGGCTTTGAACTCGCTATCTTCCTGCTTCAGCCTCCTGAGCCTCAGGGATTACAGGCCAGCACTGGTGAGGTCGGGAGCTCTTAAGGGATGACATTGGGGACTTAAAGAGCATTTGGAGTTGACTGCAGCTATTCTGAGTGCTTTACCCCCCCCGCTCACTTATCTAATCCCCACAGCACACTTTTCTGACTCACCCCAGGGGTTGCTCATAGGAGGTGGTGGACAGGGACTTCAAGCCCAGGAGCCTAGGGCTGGATTTGAGTGGTCTAGGGTACACTCCAGGTGGTGGGTCCTCTAGGAAGGAGAGTCTGCAGGAGTGTGCAGGGGGAGCAGGGCCGGGGCAGGCTGGTGGTCAGAGGATGCATCGTGGGTCTCCTAGGAGTTAACAAAACTGCTCTAGATCTAGATAGCAGTGGGAATGAAGGGAGAAGTATTCAGAGTTAGTGGCTTTGGAGGGTAGATTGATGGCTCCAGGCCCTCCGTTGGTGTGCATTGGTTGTGGGACTCTGGAGGGACTGGATCAGAGATGTCTGGGGTATTGCTTAACTGTCCCCCTAGCTGACTTAAGGTATTGAAGAAGGAGGTTTGGTGGGAAGTGAGGACTTACATTCACAGAACCCCAATTACTCACTCAGTGATGGATTAGTATAGTGTCCTTTAACCTTGGAATCTGGGGAAGACTGTCTAGAAAAACAGATGCCCGTGGGTGTGTCCTAAGAGGTCTGTGTGAGTGACAGACAGGCTCCGTTTTCTGAGCCTGCTGCTGCCTTTAGAGCTGTGACTGCGGTACCCATGGTGCTAAGGCAGCTTGTCCTCTTCCTGGCTGCAGGATCAGTGGGAGTGAGAGCAGAAGGAGGTTGGGTTTGTGGTTTGGGGACCGCCATTGTTTCAGCCTCCTTGGTTGCCATTCTTGACTTCAGCTCAGGCTTTGATGAGGAAAGCCGATGGAGGCAGAGGAAGGCCTTCAATAGCGCATCCCAGCATCCTGTGCTGAGGGGACGCCCTATTCCTCTGGGGCCTCAGCCCCCTCAGTCAAGGCTGAGAGTGTGTCTTCCCTCATCCCTTCCTGAGACCTGTGGCCCTGGCCAGGCGTGTCTTTCCTTGGGTCTGCGAACATAGCCCCAGCTGAAGGCCGAGAGGAAGCCCCAGGTGGCTCTTGGTGAGCAACATCCTGAAGGAAACATCCTGAAGGAGATGGCAGGATGCAGAGTTTGCATCTGGGCTGAAGTTTTGTTACCACGTAGGGGGCATTTTCTTCCGTCTCCCCACACCTTCCTTCTTCCCTCCATCTCTTCTTTCATTCCTCCTCCCTCTCCCTGGCTCTCTTTCTTCCTTTCTCTTCTCTCCCCTCTCTTTTCTCATACCAGAAGAGTCACTAATTATGCAGGGCTGGTAAATGTGGCTGTATCTATTTTGACGTCAATCGTAGTTTTCCATCCTGGTTTCTCAGGAAAGGTCTGTGGTGAGGAGTGGAGTTCACACCGCTGTGCCCTGGTCTGCACATTACTGCATGGGGAAGATGAAGGGATCCAGAAGCCTGTCCTCAAACCCCTGAGAATCCACAGGGAAAGCAATATCACAGGTTCGAATCCTCCTTCACTTACGTCGGGAAACCCATGCACAGAGGTCTCTCATTTGCAAAAGAAGTGGTGATGTTTACTTCAAAAAGGGTGTTATGGCAGACAGGCAAGACTGTGTATCTTAGTATTCTGAAAGAATACTAAGCACTCCTCTTATCTCATTCTCTAATTAAACATTTTTGGATCACACCTTGGAATAAGCCCAGAAATACTAGGAGGAAGGGGAAATCTTAGTGTTTAATTGCTTTATGTATGTTTATTTCATTTCTGCATACTGACCTTGTGAGGTAAATCACTGTTGTGAGATGAGAGCCAAAGTTCAGAGAAGTTGAAAACAGAATAGCTTCACCACTGCCAGGTACATGGCCTCAGATATTATTTAATGCCTTACTGCTGTTACCTTATCTCTAAAATAGGATAATTATAGTTCCCTTATCACAAGGTGGTTTTGAGGATCAAAATGATTAATATGTAGAAAGTCTTAACACAGTGCCTACTAAATAGTCAATGTGATGTATGAATGGGAAATTATTATCATTAAGAAAACTGCCAGATATCTTCTAAGCTACAATAAGTGGAGTAGGGGTTGACTTTTAAGTTTAGTGTGTTCAAAGGTGGTTTCATTGTCATTTTTGAAGCTTAGAAAGGGTTTAGTTTTCATGGAGAGGGATTGGGGAATTGGTGTTGGAAACATCAGGAAAATTCTAAAGGATTTCAAAAACGTGGGATGACCAGGAGGCAGGAGAAGCACAGTTCTGTGTGGCTGTGACCTGGCTGAGGACAAAGACCCCTAGTCATTTCCTAATTCCCTGGTCATAAGACTCAATTTGTCCCAGAACCAGGAGGTGGCAGATAGATTGCCTGTGGGGTCTTTGGAGTCTCCAGTTCTCCAGCTCCCTCTGCCTTTCCGCTTCCTGGAAAAGGCAGTAGGAACATTAAACTAAGAATCCCGGAGCCTTTGGGCTGGGATTGGAGCTGGCCCTGCTGCTGTTTTCTGCCTGACATCATGCAAGTTCCTTTACCTTGCTCAGTGTCCTGTGTGACACAAGGAAAATATGGTGCCTCCTCCATCCCCACAAGATTTATGTGGAAAGTGGAAGAGACCTTGCGGACACTGTCTGTTTAGCCCAGAGGAAGCCCTCAATAATGTTAGTTTCTGAATATTCCCCCGTCCTGATACCATTAGGCTTTGGTTAGAAATTCAGGCCAAGTATGCAAGGCCAAAGTGGCGACATTTGGGGTCCTGCCCTCTCCGGATGAATTTTAGCCAGGACCATAGCAGCCATCTGGCTCGTGTCACTGTCTCAGTCAAGAATCTGGCATGGGGTGTCTGAGTTGCCTTTGCGTATACTTTTATCTGCCTCTCCTTTCTGCAAAAAGTGCCTCAGAGCTTGGAGGAGAAATGGATATTATTTCTTCTTTGTTGGGTCTCAAACACCCAGACCCTCGTTCCCTTCCCCTAATTTTTAATTCATAGCATTTCTGCCCAGGGAGACTTTTATAGCTAGCAGTAGAGCCATTTAAACAAAATTACTTCTTTGACCAATGGTTTTGCACTTGTGGTCTATGTTGTATTGAGTTTTTCTTATTATCTTATTTTTTTCTTGCTACCAAGACAGAATAGGGGAGCAAATAATGGGGTTTTCTAAGAAAAATTAACAGGTGACAAAAGAGAAGACAGTTCCCCCCAAATCTCAAATCAAGAAGGCAACTAACTCTCAGGGCTGGGGTGCAACTCTGTGGTGGAGTACAGACTTCAGCATGCCAGTGGTCCAGGGCTCTGTCTCCAGCTCCTCAAAAAAGACCTCACCTCCCCCGTGCCCTGACTCCCCAGGCCAGTACTCCTGCAGCAGGCCGAGGCACCTCAGCTTCCATCCCCCTGTGTTCACAGGGCCTCCAGGGTGCTGCAGGCTCTGGGGGCCATAGCCTTGGAATGGTTTCTCTCTCTGCTGTTGGCCTTCCTGAGTGACCTGCCAGCCCCAAGGGAAAACTTGAAATCCTTTCTTCAAAAGCTCATGCCTTCTACTTCAGAGGAAATAATTTTCCTTGGCCAATTTAGTAAGATTTTTTCTCTTCAGTTTCCTTTAATTATCTCGTTGAAAAGAGAGAGAGAGAGAGAGAGAAAGGGAGCTGGAGAAGACCATCTGCTTTCTGAGACAGTTCATGTCTTGTGTTTTCTCTAATGGCTATAGGAAAGCCCAGTTAAGCCAATTAAGGCTTCATCTTGTTCTTGTTTGGGATCCTTCTGTTGGGCACTTTTGAGTCACTGCCACCGACGTTTCTCAGTGGTATATTTGGGATGTCTTGGAGTGTAGATTTTATGAAGAGATGTTTTCTTTGTTTCATGAATTGTCACAGGCTCTGTGAGCCACTTTCCAGATCGTGCCAAACTGTCACTACAAGGTTCTTTGCCTTTTTAATCCCTTCCTCGCACCACAAGAAGTTCTATTAGCATGTTTTCTGAGCTATAGAGTAAAATCTGGCAAATGTAGCACGGAAAGCAGATGGGTGGTTGCTGTCTTCTTTTCCCCAAACTCTGGACCTAGTGTTCCATAGAGAACTCAGCTTTATCACCTCCCTTTACCTCATTGCAGAAAACACACGTGATGGATGGAGGGGAGAGAGGGTTGTTTTTTAAAGCTACATGGTATATGTGTATCTAGCTTCATGTAGGAACTTAATTTTTTCAAAGTTGAAAAGAGTAGTTTTGCTCTGAATATGAAAACGTTCTTATATCATTATAAAAAAAAAAAATTAGGTGGGGCTGGGGTTATGGCTCAGCGGTAGAGCACTTGCCTCAGTACCACATAAAAATAAACAGTTGTTATGTACAACTACAAAAAAAAAAAGTTTAAAAAATTTAGGCAAATCAGCAACACAGAAGATTAGAAGGTATTTTTCTAAATCCTATCATCCAGAGACTACCACTAGTAACATTTTAGTACACTTTTCTGTTCATTATTTTAGCAACTATTTATTGACTATCTGCCACGTGCCAGGCACCAGCAATATACCGATGTACAAAACAGACACATAGTCTTTGCTCGCATGGAGAGAAAGACATCAAACAGGTTATGCAGATTGCATACATGAAAATAAACAATACTAACAAAGTTAAATTACAGACAAACTTACTTTTAAAAAAAAATCCAGAGTAAGAAAAAGAACAGTATCCCTATAGATAAGGAAAACATGCCAAAAAAGACACGCGCAGCCACAAAAATAAAGATTAAAATTGGAATATTCTATTTCAAAAGAAGGAAAAGGTAACTATATAATTATGCAAGAGATGAAAGAGCAGCATAAATCTGAATATGGAAAACTCAGACAAGTTGACAGAATTTAAGAGAGAATTAGAAAAAATTAAACTCAAATTTAGGAGGAACACAAAATCAGTTACATACCACAAATATTGCCATAACAGAAACAAAGGTTGTAAAAAGGAAGGAAAAGTTTAAAATCACAAGGAAATGAAGAAGAAAGAAATAGAATTTGGGGCAGGGCACAGTGACATATGCCTGTAATCCCAGCAACTGAGGAGCTGAGGCAGGAGGATCAAAAGTTTGAGTCCAGCCTCAACAATTTAGCAAGGCCCTGTCCCAACATAAAAAATTAAAAAGACTGAGGATGTGGTTCAGTGGCAGGTCACCCTGGGTTCAGTCCCTAATACTATGAAAAAATATAAAAATTGGGGGGCTGGAGTTGTGGCTCAGTGGTAGAGCACTTGCCTAACACATGTGAGACACTGGGTTTGATCCTCAGCACCAGATAAAAATAAATAAATAAAACGAAAGTCTTGTATCCATCTACCACTAAAAATATTTTAAAAATAAGGTTAAATAAATAAAAATTGGGGAAAGGTAAGAAATACTGAAGGCTAGGCAATGCATGCAGATCTAGCATACAGGTAACAGGAGGAGAAAACCAGGAGGGGGTGGTACACATACTCCATTTCAAGAAAACTTTTCTGGAAAAAAAAAAAGTTCGAAGACTACATTTTGAAAAAGCAAATCATATATTTTAGAATATCAATTTAGAACAACTCCTCCAAAGATATTCTAGTAAAACTGTTGGATTAAAAAAGAAAGAAGTCCTTTGGGCATCTACACAAAAAAGAAACTCAGTGACAGAGACTTAAATTGTCCCTCAGACCTTTTGCCAGAAAGTCTTTATGCCAGAAGGGAAAGGGATGTATGTTTGTGCTCCAGGGAAAGAAAACATGAGCCAAGATTTCTTATATCTAGCAAAATTTTTTTTTTTTAAATATTTATTTATTTTTAAGTTTTCGGCAGGCACAACATCTTTGTTTGTATGTGGTGCTGAGGATCGAACCCGGGCCGCACGCATGCCAGGCAAGCGCGCTACCGCTTGAGCCACATCCCCAGCCCATATCTAGCAAAATTGACCTTCAGGCATAAGGAACACAAACGTGCAAGAAGTCAGGAGAGGAGATACTGTTCCTGTGAGCTCTTCCTAAGGAATTTCCTAGAGAGTGAACTTCAGACAACAAAAACAGGTGGGGAGATCTAAGACTGGCATATTGCCACATAATAGGTAAAAGCTTAAAAGCTTCAGAGACTCTGAGGGCATGTCAAATGGTCCAGGAGCCAACCTAATTGGACTGATACTGGCCAAAAAATAAGCATTGCAAATGTTTCAATCCACGAGGTAATGATGGTATGAAAAAAAGTATCGCTTACCTTTTGATTGATCATCTTAAAAATAATGAGGAAAGAATCAGGCATTTATCCTGGTTTTCTTAGGCAAAGGATATTGCTGGATAACCAAGAACTAGATGGAGGAAGCATCTCCTGATACGTTCCCTCGCAGTAAGTGAAGATGGAGTGAGCAAATTAGCATGGTGCCATCATGCAGCCCCTGTGCGTTTAACAGATCTAGGCCTGGAGTGGCCCAGGCCACTAACAGGAGAAACAACATGAGAGCCAGAAGTCCTTGCTTCCTGATGAAGCATTGGACCACCCAGGGAACTGCACCTCAGACTCTGCAAGCCTCTGAATCCAGCTGCTCCTTGGTGGGAATTTCAGAGATTAGAGGAATGCGTTAAACATGCACCAGCAAAGTCCATACTGTGGAAACTTCACAGCTCAGACAGCTCCGAGTCCTTAATGAATCAGTTGTCAAGGAAAGGACAGAGTGGGGTGCAGAATGAATGTATCCTAAGAGGCTTATCAAATTTTACAAAATAGGCAACTCTTAACTATGCTGACTAGCATTATATACTTGGGTAATAAAATCATAAGGAAAAAGAAGCAATTGCCATAAACTCAAGAGTTCACTTTTGGAGGTAGGAAAGCAGAGTCTGAAGGGTAGCTACTCAAGTGTGTTTTTTGATCTGGGTGGTAATTAGAAGAGTACCGTCTTTATAGTAATAGACTGTTTTGTGTAATCTTCTTAATTTGTGCTTTATTTTACGTAAAAAGATGTTAACAGTTTTTATTTTTTTTTAGAGAGAGAGAAAAAAATTTTTTTTAATATTTATTTTTTTTAGTTTTCGGTGGACACAACATCTTTGTTTGTAAGGATCGAACCCAGGCCACACGCATGCCAGGAGACTGCGCTACCGCTTGAGCCACATCCCCAGCCCTGTGAACAGTTTTTTAATGAAAGAATGACAACTGCACATACTGCCTTTCTCCCAACTTTATATTGTGACTTTTTTTTTGTACCAGGGATTGAACCCAGGGGCACTTAACCACTGAGCCACATCCCTAGCCCCCGCCCCTTTTAATAAAAATATTTTTTTTAGTTGTTGATAAACTTTTATTATTTATTTATTTATATGTGGTGCTTATAATCAAACCCAGTGCCTCACATATGCTAGGCAAGTGCTTTACCACTGAGCCACAACCCCACCCCTATTGGTAATTTTTGAGCGAAGAAATTGAAAGCATTGTGTAGGGAGTGCCTATGTCTTCATCATACTGTTTTATAGCTATTTATTTTTTCTATTCAGTAATGTTTTAGTAAAGATCCTTTCTACATAATTACAGACAGAAACATCCCCAGTTTTGAGTGATGAATAGTTTTGTATGAGTATAATACTTTATTTAATCAATTTTCTAATGACAAACATTTAACTTGGTTCTGATCCTTTTTCCTAATGGAAATAATGTTATTTACGTGTCCTTATGAAGAATACCTAAAATTTGCTCCATCACAGTGTTTTCTAATGTGCAAACCATAAATAGCGGCATGCTGTGAATGAGCAGTTAGTGTGAGAGGCTGAAGTTGTACCTGTATTGATGAAGGCAGCCCTGTGTAATAACCCAGGGAGGGCATGAGTCTCAGAAACAGGTTGATTCCCCACAGTAGGATCTTCACATAGCATCATCCCTCTTGTGGATCAGTTCAGATTTAATCCCAGCAGCTCTTCTGTAATCACTTTTCGTTGTTGTGGGTATAACTAGTGTATCATTTATCTACTCACAATATTGCATGATGAAATGCATTCTAAAACTCAGTGGCTTAAGCAGTAACCATTAGTATCTTCAGGACAGCTGAGTAATTCTGCCAGGAGTCTCTGTTGGGCTCATATGCCTACAGTCCATTACAGGAAGAGTCTACAGATGTGCTCATTTGTGCAGAATGCCCCTGTGCTCGGTGTTGGGTGGTGTAGGCTGGCCTAAGATGGTCTTGGCCAAGAGGACTCAGCTGACCTACCCAAGCCTCCAACAGCCTTCCTACAGGCCAGCCTCGGCGTGTCTCATGATAGTAGCACAGATCTTGTCTTCTTCAAGGGGCTGGAAATGGGCAAAGCATGTCATCCCATTTGCTAACATCCAGTTGACCAAAGCAAGTTGCACAGCTGAGCCCAGAGCCAGTGGAAAGGGAGTACAGAGTCACAGAGCAGAGGGCGAGGATACAGAGACTGTCAGTTGGCGCCATGAACGCAGTGGGTCCCCCACAGCTAGCCAGCAGCATATTTTAAACTGGCCCTTCTTAGAAGTAGGAAGCATTGCTGTTATTTCTAAACTGCAGATGTAATGCCTGAGACATATAAAAAGTGGGGATCCAAGAATATTGTGGGAAAGTATAATATCTTTTGCTTCATTTAAAAATTTTCTGATTCACAATTATAAAAGTCACTCCTAAATGGAAACATCTACATCTGGTGATCTGTCTTGAAAATCTTTCTTTTCCAGTTGTTAGTGTTTCCCCCCCAGGAAACATTTCAGAAAATAGA
The DNA here is from genome assembly GCF_021218885.2 of Marmota monax. Taxonomy (NCBI): domain Eukaryota; kingdom Metazoa; phylum Chordata; class Mammalia; order Rodentia; family Sciuridae; genus Marmota; species Marmota monax. Next base: position 2,792,612 of record NW_026691950.1, on the reverse strand, counting down.
CTTCTTTCTCTCTGTGCGTATTTTTCTTTCTTTGATAGTGTTCTCAGAATTATTTGTTTGGAAATGGTTTGAGAACATTGAATGGAGCAGGATAAAGAACCAGAATCCCAAATCGACATTTGTAAGCATTTTGCTTAAGAGACAGAAATTAAGGGCTGGGGTTGTAGCTCAGTGGCAGAGTACTCGCCTCGCACATGGGAGGCGCTAGGTTTGATCCTCAGTACCACATAAAAATAAAGGTATTGTGTCCATCTACCAATAAAAAAAAAATCTTTAAAAAGACATAGAAATTAGAGAAAGGATTAATTTTTGTACCTTAGTTACCGTCACTAGCTGTCCGTGGGCTGTGTATGGACTGTGTTGTACATAGTAGCTTCCTGAGGGGATAGGTCTGGCTCTGCCAACTCCAGATTGATCGCATGATGCAAGTGAGCCTCCCCCTCTACTTCTGCCTAAGATCCCACACAGCACCTGAGATGGGCGTGACTTGCCAAGATGTCAATCAATCTGCTGACCACAAAACATCATGAAGCAAGACTCTACTCTTGAAACCTTATCCCTGCCTCTGATGTCCCCACTATAAAATATAGAAAAGGTGGGCTCACTCTCTTTCTAGCATGGGAAGCTTGACCCTTAAGGTCAAAGAGCTGTCCTGTCCTTGATTCCAAAATTATTTCTGTGTTGTGTGATTTTTTTTTTTTTTTTTGCCACCATCTTCTTGGCTTAATGTCACAGTCAGCCTGTTTTAACCCAGCTTGTCTTGTCTGCGTGGGTTGCGGTTGAGAAGTTACCATAACTTTTTTCTTTCTGTTTTAAATTTTATATTTGGTCAACTTAGGATCTCTCGATGATTCAGAATCAGAGCAATGATTCTGAACTGCAGTAGAGTCCCAGGTATGTGGATGTAAGAAATTTATTACTACTAAAGGTTTATGTTCCCCAAATTAAAAAAAACTTAAATTCCCCCCCCCATGGAGCACAATATTACATATAAAAGTATTCATCAATTAATATGCCCTGCAGATTTTCAAGGAAAAAAAGTACATCAGCAGCATTTGGACAGCTCTTCCTCTGCTTGGCAGGTTACAGTGATGTTTTCAGTAATGCCAAAACTCCATTTCCATTGTAATTGAAGTTCTTCGTTCTTGGAAACAGGCTACTATTTGTGAATATTTTCACAAGAAGTCAGGATGGGACAGGGAAAGAAAATGGGAGATACGAGCCACCAGAATTTACTAGGTCCTTAGGTTGGGTGTACAAAGATCTCCAAGGCACCAGAGCTTACAACCTAATTGAGAAAACAATTCATATGTGTTAAGAAAATATTAATAACAGTAATAGCAGTTATTATTTACGAATGTTGAGGATATGCTTGGAACTAAGCAAATCAAGTGATCAACATTTGGTATCTTGTTTAATCCTATCGTAACTGTCAGATTGATGGTAACCATAATTTGCCATTGATAAGAGAACAAGCTTGCCAACATTAAGAGTGGTTCAAGATCATGTTGAACCTGAGTGTCAAACAAGAAGAGGAAGAGAACTCCGGGCAAAGGTCCAAACTTGCAAAGTAGGGGATTTAGTAGTAGCTAGAACTCCTTAGGGAGTATAGAAAGGGACTCACTACTTCAGTTTTTGGGATGAGAGCAGGAATGATAAATATCTTGCAGCATCCAGGACTGCCCTGTCCAACAAAGAATGTCTTAAATCTGTGAATCTCCCAGACAATCTGCTGAATATTCATGTAGGTGAACCACATGTTTATAATTATCCCAAAAGTTCTACATGTAAAGTTTTTTTATGGTTTTAATAGACACTGTATATTCTAAAGCCTCCTGATCAAAAGATAATCATATTTAGTATCTTTGGTATTTCCTAAGAGTTATTGAGTATTTTGAAGTTAATGATGTTAATGACAGCAGTGTATTTCACAATATCTGAGTTGTCCATATACAACACTCAGCTTCTGTCATAACATAGCTTCTAACATAGCTGTTACCCTAACAGTGATTCTGTACATAGGCAAATGTCTGATGACTGTTCATTATGATCCCTAGTTTACCACGCTTGAAAATTTGCTTATTGAAATGCATCCCTACTGTAATTTCTCCCTTTCTGGAATTTATGTGTCGATAAGTTATATATCTATGAATTTTACTTCAAGAGAATAAAGGGTCATTTTAAGTGTTAGTCAGCTTTTCATCTCTGTGACCAAAATATCTGTCCTGAATAACTTAAAAGGAGGAAGAGTTTATTTGGTCTCATGGTTTCGGAGATTCAGTCCCTGGTAAAGCGACTCTATCACTCTGGACCAGAGGTGAGTCAGAGAAAATCTGCTCAGTTCTTGCAAGCCAAGAAGCAAGAAGAGCAAAGAGACCGGGACAGATTATACGATCTCCAAGACATGCCCCCAGTGACCTCCTTTCTCTAGCCTCGCCCCAGTTTCTACCCAGTAATCCATTCAGAGTATTAATCCATCAAATGGATTGATCCACCAATTAGGTTGCTACTCTCTTAGAGAGTAGTAACTATTCACTCTCATAATCTGTTTTAGCTCATGCATTAACACAGGAACTTTGCAGGGGGGTACCTCATATCCAAACCATAACAAAAAATATTTATCATAGGAAGGAGTTATTGAGTCTGATAGGATTACAGAACATTAAAGTTTCCAAGAAAGTAGTTACTTGAAGGTAATGAAGGGTTTGAGTCAAGGAGAGGTTCTAGAATCAATTGGAACTAGATTTTCAATAGTCAAAAGAATTAATTCTGGCGATTTCTGGATAAGGGAGGGATTGTGAACAGAGAAGTTATTTATCTGATATTGTGGATCTAGGATAGATCTGAGAGGAAGTGAAGGGAGGGATTAGACTGAAGGGCAAGAGAGGAGTTATGGAATTGCATGCAGTACTTAATGTTTGTGTAGTCAGCTTTATGTTATTACAATGAAATACCTGAGGAGAGAGAGAGAAGGGCGACTTAGCTCAGAGTGGTAGAAGTTTAAGGGCATGGCACCTGTATCAGCTCAGTTATGATGAGGGCTATATCACTGTTGCAGTTTGAATTGGGAGTATTCCCCCAAAGGTCAGGGATTCAAGGCTTGGTCACCAGCCTGTGATGCTACTGGAAAGCAGTGTAATATTAAGAGGCAGGGCCTACTGGGAGGTTTGAAGTCACTAGGGAGGTACCCTCAGAGGGAATTGTGGGACCATGTCTTCTCTCTCTCTTCCCATCCCAGCTCTGAGGTGAGCAGCTTCATTCCACGGTGTGTTCCTGCCATGATATGCCACCTCACCACAGGCCCCAAAGCAACAGGGCTAACTGACCATGAACTGAAGCTTTCAAAACTATGAACCCAAATAAACCTTTTCTCTCTGAAAGTTGATTACCCCAGGTATTTTGTTATAGGGGGAAAATAAAAGCTGATAACACAGTTACATCAAGGTGAAGAACAATGGTGGGAACAAAGGTTAGAATGCATGTGGGAGCAGGCCAGGGTTATGTCTCAGGCCAGTGGACCGAGAGCCACTTGGGCCCTCAAAAGGTCTCTGTAACAGCCCTTTTGCCAGAACTACCAAGGGGCTGAGGGAGAGGTACCTCACACCCTCAACTCCTCCACGGCCTGAAGGCCTCATACAAGGCTCCACCTCCCAAAGGGCCCACCCCCTTCCAACAGCACCACCCTGGGGACCAAGCCATTCTTCACAGCAGATCCTTGGGGGACACAAATCACATCATACCATAACAATGTCTGAGGAGAGAGCAGGCAGGACAGAGAGAGTAGTCAATTGAGAGGGACGAATTTGTCAGTTGCATTTGCCTGTATTTGGGGAAGACAGGCAAAGCCAAATTCTTTGTCTGATTTTTATTCTGTTTGGAATCATTTGCAAGTCCCTGGCATCTTACACAGAACCAGAATAGAATAGTGGGTGTTCTATTTATTTATTCACTCATCTATTTGTTTAATTGTGCTTTTGTGAATTCTGTTGCGGGCTCTCTCAGGTCCTGTGGAATGTTTATTATGCCCTAATAGCATCACCCCAAGGCCCGTCAGCGCAATGGATTTTCATTTACAGGGCACAGGCAAACACCGCTGGAAGGCAGGAAATCACTGTAGACTATTTCACTTAGGTTGTTTTGTGCTTCAGCTTAAAATCACAACTGTGTTCCTAATGCAGAACATGTAGTGGCCTGCCATTCGTCCCCAGCACCTTTGACCTCAGAATGTGATTTCTGTGGCAAGAAAGGCACTTGCTCTGAATGCTGCTGGCAAAATCTCCAGCATCACGGGAGAGGTAACATTTCTGCTAGACTTTACTTTTACAGATAGAAGGTAGATAATCATTTGATTAAGATAGACAATAATTTAATCTAAGGTAAAGTTTCGGACTCTGTCTACATTCTCTGGGTCAGCACTTCTCCGACAGAAATAAAAGACCAGGCACATAGGTAAATTGAAATTTCTAGTCCACATGAAAACAAAAATTTAAAAAGTTAAATTTAATTTAAACACGTTTAATTTAACTCAGTACATCTGAGATGTTTTCATTTCAACATTAATTCAATATTTAAATATTACTAATGTGAGACATTTGGCATTTTTTTGTGCAGAGTCTTCAAAATCAACATGTATTTTATACTCATAGCACTGAACTCAGATGCAAAATATTCATGGAAATATTTGGCCTGTATTCAGATTCCATAAAATTCAGAGTTGAAAAAGTAGGCTCACCTACTCTAAAAGTTCCAGTGTTACTTAATTTTCCAGTGTATCAAGTATCACTTTATGAATTTGTAATTAAATTGAGTATAGTTAATAAAGTTGAAAATTCAGTTCTTCAGTTGGACTGGTCACCTTTTAAGTGTTTGAAAGCTCTGTATTGCTGCTAGTAGCAGCTATATCGGACAGCACAGCTGTAGATTCTTCTTAAAACCGTACATTTGCATAGTGTTTTCCCATTTCCTAAGTGCCTCTTTTGTTTTTTCTCAAGTTATTGTTGGTTCACACCAGCAAGTCCCTATCAGAAACTGTTTTTACCAGATTAGATTCATTCATCAAGGAAAAGTAGCTTGGATATTTGTACTCCATCTCCAAGGCCAGGAAATGCCTTCTTGTACATGGTAGGTGTTTAAGAAATGTTTCTCCTTCCTAAATCCTATGTAGTCCTCAAATTTCATTGTCTCAGGAGAACCTTTCCAGACTGCAGCCTGTCACCTATCCTTTGTTAACAACCAAGATATTTTCTCCCAGAACATACATATTTACATACTGATCTGAGTTAATTTTGTGATTAACATCCATCTCCCCCAATAGACTGCACTGAAGAGGAAAATAGTTTTTGTTGACTAAACTGTCCTTGCATCCCTGCTTCTAGCATAATGCATGGCGTGAGGTAAGTATGGAATGTGTATTGGTTGATAATAGCACAGGGCTATTTATGGCATGAAGTGATTAGCAAAGTGTCTAATTCTTAACTTTGCTAAAGGTGCAGTTTGGTTCAGTACAGGAAAACAGGACTATTTTAAGGATTATATACAGTAAAGATGTGCATGTTCTTAACTTTTGTTCAAGCCTTCCCAAAGTTGCCTTTCTTTGGTTTTCTCTCTACTTCATTGGTATTTGTTTCATTGAACTATTTATTTATCACTTTGGTGTTTCTGCTTATAATTTAAGGTACATTGAAGACATCTTCCCCCTGCCTCAACACCCAAAGGAAAATTGAATTGTAAAAATACTTTTTAAGGTGCTGAGAAAGGCATGGGGTGAAGACAAATGTGTCTGGAGGGAGGCACCTCTTGGTATTTCAGGACAGTTTAAAATAAACCCACCCCTTTAATTATACCAGAGTAATGAGCCTTACCCACAGTATGTGAAAATATAATTAAAAATGTATTGTGGACCAGCAGACCAGGTTGTCAGGTCATTATCTGAATCATAAAGTTGGAAGTAATGCTCATTAAAGGTTACTAGTTTGGAAAGGTTAGGTTAGAATTTAGAGGCTTTGCAAATACGAAGTTTTTCCATTTGAATTATGCTTCAGAAAACCTCTAGCCTTTAGCCCTTTCTTGTAACTTTTTGTAAAATGGCAGTGCACTTATAAAAATGTGCCCATAGCAGCCCAGCTTGATGAATTTTTCCCATTCAGTCAAGAACCAGTTCATTGCTGTGACCAGTATCCCTGAAGCTACTCTCCTGCGTCTTCCTCTTCTGCGCCTGCCCCCACTACCATCCTGACACACAATGTTTTTTCCTGTTTTTGTACTTTACATAAATGGAGTCATGCAGTATCCTCATTTAACCTACTATAATATAATACATTATCTGTCTAAGTGACATTCCTGATAGCAGACTCATTGAAAACAAGGTCTGTTTTTAGTTTCCCTTGTTATGTATCTAATTGGTAAACTGGCGGTTTACTGCTATTTCTAGTTCCTTACTGTTCCTTTGAGAAATTTCCTCTCTAAATGCAGGTGTGTGAGTGTGCACCTGTGTGTGTTCATATGTGTATGCTTTTAAAATGGTTAGTCAATTATATCATGCCATGCCCTGCATGTTAGTGACTTCTCAGTGATATGTCTTGAAGTCCTTTCCATGTGGGTGCACACAGTTCCTCTTCATGTTTCCTAATGGTGGCATTAAATAGATGTATCATAACTTAATGAGCCAGTTGTCCACTGACTATCAGTTAGGTCATTACCAGGTTTTTCTGGTTGTAGAATGATAGCATCAAAGTGAGTTTATCAGTAAAATGAATTCTTGGAAGTGAAATTGCTGAGCAGTAGAGTTTGATGTATTTTGAATTTGCTCAGATATTTGCAAATGGTCTCCCAAAGAGTTCTGTCAGTTTTTACCTGCAAGATTTGAGTATTCTTATTTCCAGCGTCCTTGCCTTAGATTATATGTTCTCAAGCTTGTTCATCTTGGTATTCTGATCTATGAGAACCAGTCAGTTATTGTACTTAGATTGCATTTTGTTTAGTTTCCTATGAGGTTAGTTAATTATGTTTATTGGGCACTTACGTTTCTTTTGGCACTTGTTCCTGTCCTTTGCTCATGTTCCTGTAGCTTGTTATTAGTTTTCTTAATGATTTCAGGGATTGCTTTCTAGATAAAGGAAAATTGTCCTTTTATGTCATCTGTGATGGTAATTTGTTTCTCATTGTTACCATATTTATAGTAATTTTTTTTCTTAAACAGAAGGTTTTCGTTTTTATGTAGTTTTATGTATGTTATTTTTTTTCCTTAGTGGCTTCTGAATTATAAGTGTTTAGTGGGGAAAAACGCAGTGGAAGGCTGGGGTTGTGGCTCAGTGGTAGAGTGTTCACCTAGCATGTGCGAGGCGCTGGGTTCAATCCTCAGCACTACATAAAAATAAATAAATTAAATAAAGGTATTGTGCCCAACTACAACCAAAAGAAAAAAGAAAAAGCCATTGGAAACCTGAGACAGACAGCTTTGGCCTGGCATGGAGAAAATAATTCTTAATAAATGTTTATGGGGAATGTGGTTAAGTAGGAACTCAAATTAGAGTCAGAAGTAGTGGGATTGACTGTGAATATAAACAAAAATTTGTACATAATTTGCCAACATTTGTTTAAAATTTTGAACAGCTTTTGGAAGAACTTTCAATGTTATGATAGTTTCCTTTTATGCTTTGTTATTTGAGGTTTTAATTTCTCAAATGATTCCTTTTTGTTTTTTAGATTGCAAATTATAAACTATTTCCTGCACCATTGCTGACGCCCAGTGATCCATGTCAGAAGTACTTCCAGGTTAGATACATTTTCACATATTTCAATACAGAGAAGCAGTTCAATATTAAACCCTTATGAAACATATGAGACAATTATTTTAATGTTAAACTCATAATTTGCTAAAACAACATGCTTCTGGTTTTCATTGTTTTTTGCTAATGGAAGAATGAATATCCAAATAAGGTAGAAGGATCAATGGAACTTAATCATATTTGTGTAATAATTGCACAAGTCATCATGTAAAAATATTTTGGTTGACTATGACAAGAAATTAAAACTGAAATTGTACTATCTAGCACTGTGAATTATAGCCTGTGAGCTTTTGAAATATGAACAAAGCAGTAGGTGTTGGCGTTGAATCTTGGTTTGCTTCTTATATTGTGAAGTTTGTCTAGAATAGAATCCCCCAATTAGTATTCTCCTTGAACCTAATGCTGATTAATTTCAGGTCTTCAGAAAAAAAAAAAAAAAAACTAATTTTATTGTATGTCCCTTTTTTTGTCTCATGATAGCTGCTAGTGTAGACCCAGTATAGTGTGGGTTTTAATTCATAGCTTCATGGAAACATAACAAGGAAAAAAACAATTGCAGTAGCATTTCAAACTGAACATAATATAAGACTACATGTGTAGATCTGTTCATTCCATTTTTCTTAGGAAACATACCATTCAGCAAGTTCTCATTTTAAATAAGTGCACTTAACCAAGGATAAAAAGATATTAATTTCCTTACATTCTAAAGTGAAACTTATTAAATATGTTCAAATCCTTTTCTCCTTTACATAACACTTTGTGTGTTACATTTCAACAAAGAAGTAAACAATAATAATAGTGAAATAAACATTAAGTTCAGCACAGGCATAGGAGTGGCAAGAAATACCCTTTTTATTTAAAAAAAAAAAGTCAAAAAAATAATATGACAAACCCTAAGTTTATATAGAAAAATCAGGAACTTAAAGCTGATTCTTCATGCTGTGATGATTTGGGGAAAGGATAGGTTTTCTTTATAAATACATATTTGATTAGGTATTTTAATTTTAGAAACTCAAGACAAATATGTATGCCTTTTATTTATTTATTTGGGTAACAGGGTTGAACTCAGGGACACTTGGCCACTGAGCCATATCCCCAGCCCTATTTTATATTTCATTTAGAGACAGGCTCTCCCTGAGTTGCTTAGCACCTCGCTTTTGCTGAGGCTGGCTTTGAACTCGCCATCCTCCTGCCTTAGCCTCCCAAGCCTCTGGGATTATAGGCATGCGCCACCACACCCAGAATATGTCCTTTTAAAAAATAGATTTTAGGGGGCTGTGGCTCAGTGGTAGCACACTTGCCTGGCATGTGTGATGCACTGGGTTCAATTCTCAGCACTGCATATAAATAAATAAAGGTCTACAACAACTAAAAACATTTTTTTTAAAAAATAGATTTTAGGAAGAAAACGTGCGATGAGTCCCCATTGCACTGCAACAGTTCTGTTCCTGTTTCTATTCTTCAATAAATTCTACTGTTACACTAAAATAAAAAAAAATATAGATTTTAAATATTGAGATTAATTCTTTTTAGGAGTCCTATAAAATCTTATATTATGTTGCAAATAGACTCAGTATTGAAACATTAAAAGAGTAAGGCTGACAAATATATAAAATGATTTTTTTTCCTCATATGGAAGGGAAGAATCAAATAACTTCCAGAAATTTCTTGCTGTGGCTGTATATTGTTAGGATGATGTATTCATTCTTTCTGCAGGGATTCAGATTGCTTTGTTCCTTGGTAGTCGTATGAGATACTGAAACAGTTATCCAACGTGATTTTTAAATAACAGCTGCTACTATCGTGCATTGATATAGAAGGTAACAGTTTTTACAAGGAAAGCAGTATTCTTATCTCAGTGGAGTATCTTATTCCAGGATTTTTTGTTGTTGTTGTTTGAAAATTCAAACGGCAGGTAGTGAGCAAAGATTTTTCAATTCTTGGGAGCTCTGACTATAGGCTTGTATTTGCAACTAAGAGCATGTCTGAAGTGTTTGAAAAGACAAATCTCCCAGAATTGATATTATTACCTGCCTGGAAAATACCTTTTGATCCTTCAGGATTCAGCTCAGGACTCCCTTCCAAGTAGTTCTTATCCCATAACATAGTCAAGTTGTTACCCTATTTCAAGGACTTTGTTATTTATTATTGTGTAATATTTTCCCCTTTGGGAATTGACTTGAGACCCAGCTTCTCAGTTACCCAAGGAAACACATAATGTTTCCTTTATAGCTCCTTCCCTACTCTTTTCTCCTATACCAGTGTTCTCAAGCTTGGTCATTGACCATATTTATCATACTTGGCTATAAAAGTCTAGAGCTCTATTAAAAAATAAATTCTCAAAAGATGGTGAAGCTTTTCTAAGGAGTGAAAACAGCTTAAAAATGAACAGTGAAAATATCCTCGGAGTAAGCATATAATTTCCCAAAGGGACTACTTTCCAAGGTCTTTTTATTTAAGTACACAAATTCTGCCTTGTATTTCCCAAATAACCAGCCATCACATCTGCCAGGTGTTATGTTGAAATACCAGACTTTCCCCCGCCTGTAGTTTCTCTTTCTCCCTGCCTACCCTTCAGGACTCAGCTTAGTAGTCCTTTTGTGGGAAACCTCCCCTGGCCCTCTCTGTTTATAAGCCCATGTTCCTATAGGGCCCTCTGCCTACTTCAGACTTAATGAGTTTGTGTAATAACTTCATCTTTTTCATCACAGACTCTGAATTTTTTTAAATATGGTTTCATGGTTACTTTTTTTAATTGACAAAAGTTGTATATGTTTATTATGTAAAATTTTGTTTTGAAGTGTTTATACATTGTGGATTGGCTAGTCTGAGATAGTGAAGAGCTGATCAAATGTCTTAAAGAAAAGTATTTGATCCATCTGTCTGGAGCCCTCAGTTCTACTGGGAGCTTGAATGGAGCGAGCCCTCAGGCAGTTCAGTGGAGCCCACCGGGGGCCCCTGAGGTGGGTAAGACCTAGCTATTGGAAGGACCCCTTTATCTTTGACCCTGTGATCAGCCTGTGGAGTTGCTGTCTCAGTACTGGGAGCCTCCCAGGCTCTCTTCCTGTGATCTCCCTGACCCAGTAGCTCAAGCTGCCTTCTAGTACCTTTTGCTTCTTTTGTTCACAGAGAATTTCTTATCTTTTTTATCACATTGAGGGTTTGCTTTCATGACTAATTTCAGGAAACCAGTTTTATTTTGCCTCTCCTTCCTAAGAGGAAAAGTCTGAGTTTATTTCTTTTCCTTAATACTTGGAGGTCCAGTTCAAAAGGTAGCATTCCTCAGGGTAGGCGATTTGTTGTTAACTCCTCAGTGGAAATGAAATTGTACAGCAGTAAACCAAAATTGGAGAAAACACCAAGTCTCATTCAAGAACGGGGCAAACGTCGGGCTTCCTTGGGCCCATCTGTCAGCTCATTTCCAATTTTACAAGTGTGTCATGGTAGGAGAGAGAGAGTGAGCAGACTGTTGCTGAACAGAGAAGGGTTTCCTGTCATTACTGACAGCTTCTTCTCTGAAACAAGTCTGTATGTCTTAAAAAAGAGAAAAGGAGGTGGGGAAGCCATGTCTAACTACAGGATCTGGGATAGGTCTGTACTGTGAGCTGGGTTAGGGTTTGGTCTGCCTGGCTGCATCCGTGCGGGGGCCTTTGTGCCTAGGTTTAAGAACAGCTATGTATGCCCTGAAATTAGACTGATCCTGACTTTCCTAATTTTGCTTAGGCTTCTTATAAAACACTCCATGTATTAACTAGGGCTCTTTTAGTAGCAAAAAAAGAGAAAACCCAGCTCAAAATGGCTTAAGCAAGATAAATAAATAAGTCTCTTGACCTGAGAAGTTCAGGGCTCTCCCGTTCAGCATGCTTTACTTTATTATTCTAACAGTGCCATTTTAGGACGTGTTTACTTTCTGTCTCTTGGTTCTGTTTTCTTGTTAGATTCACACTTATGTAGCAACCCCTTGAACTTCTAGGCTTAAATCTTCTAATTTTCAAAAATGAAACAAGAGTACCTTTTATTCTAGCAAAGGTCTCATGAGGGGTTCTATGTGGGGTTACATTCTTTTCCTGGAACCAGCCACCAGAACTGTAGGGGATTTGCCACTCTGGCTGTGCCCTCTGAAATAAGAGTGCACCCATCTCTGCCTGAAACACGTGGGCTAAAACCCTAGAACATAAGTTCCAAGAGAGGAGATATTTTTACTTTGTCAGATTTGTTCACTGCCATATCCTCAGCACTTAGAAGCATCTCTGGCACATGGTAGCACACACACACAAAAAAGTTGGTTGAATGAATGAATGTGTGTCAAGGAAAGCTGATTCTCCCCCCCACCCCCCAAATTGCAGAACTGTTAACAGAAAAGGAAGGTGTACATACCAGGCTCTAATAGATGTTTCTCCATTGTACATGCAGGACAATGAGGACAGTAGTAATAGTCATTTTTGTCACATTCTTAAATCTGAATCTACCTCAGGAATAGGAATTGAGCTTCTTAAGTTGATGTTGAACCTTCCTGAGTCACACTCAGAACAGCATGATGAGTCGATTTGGAGGTGATGGCAAAATCATTTGGGGTCCATCCCCTTGACAAATCCAGGAGGAGAACCACCTCTGTACTCACACCAGCCCTCCTGGTTAGTGGCATCTTGCTTATTCATTCCTCGCCAGTTCTGCTTATTTTGTTTACTGTTGTGTTCATGGCCTTGAGGAGACAGCCTAGCACATAGTTGGTGCTTGATAAATAGTTAGTGAGTGAATGAGTGAACAAAAAAATATATTGAGTGCTCTCAGTGGCCAGCTTTGAATAAAGAACTGGGAATTCTGGAAATAAAAAAAAATGAAAGGAAAATGTAAATCAGAACCACAATCGTGATACCATTTTATTCCATCTAGGACCGCCATAATAAAAACGAGACGATAACAATTGTTGACAAGGATTTGGAGAAATTGAAACCCTTTCCCCTGCTGGTGGGACTTGTAAAATGGTGTAGATACTTTGTAAAATATCTGGCAATCCTCAAAAATTTAAATGTATGCAAATGTACATGCACATGCACGCACGTGTGGGGGGTGGCATTTACGCAGGTCGAATATCTCTTATTCAAAATTCTTAGGATTAGATGTGTTTCAGATTTGGAATGTCTGAATATATATAATGAGATATCCTGGGAATGGACCCAAGTCTAAACCTGAAATTCATTTATGTTTCCTGTATATCTTGTGCATGTAGCCTGAAGGTAATTTTATATATTGTTAGTGGGTCTGCATTTTGACTGCAACCAGTCCCATGAGGTCACATGTAGAATTTTATACTTGTGGCATTATATAGGTACTCAGAAAGTTTCAGATTCTGGAGCATTTTGAACTTTAGATTTTGAGATTGGGGATGTACAACCTGCAGTTAGGTAGATAGAGATGGAAAGAGTGGTTATATTAATGATCTCCACAGGAAAACTCAGAGTAAGGGGTGAGGTCCTGAAAGCAGGCAGAGAAAAGGTGGGAAGAGGGCACTTGAAGTATTGGAGAAACATTTTCAAGCAGTATTGGTAAGACTTTGGGAAGATAAGAAATGCATGAAGGAGTATTCTAAGGTTTCTAGCTTGGGAATCTAGGAAGTTGGTGATGCCATGAGTTCTCTGAGTCCAACCTGGGCTTGAGTGGATTTGACTCTCCCCATCTCCCCAATCTGTGAGAGTAATAGACCAGTGTTCTTTGGTCTCAAATGTATAGTTAAAATTATATGAGGCAACTTAAAATGCTCCTGGCTTAAATGCATCAGCTTTCAGAGTGTCAATATAGCTTCAGTATTGGGGAAAGCAGGCTAAAATTGTCCTGCATGTAAACTGGAAAAATCAAAAGTGGGTGGGATCGTAGGATAAAAAGGGAAGAGAGCTGTCCTTTCATTTTTATAGCCACATAGAATTCATCTTTCTTCATACTTTGTTGAATTATTGTGCTATTAATAACCATTCTACTTAATTCTCTTCTGCGCATTGTTCCTAACAATGCAGATGCTATTTGTGATGCAGTAAAGGTTAGTGGAAGGCCCAGAACTGGATGGTAGGATGCACAGAGCACATGCACACCACTGCCTTGGTTAGGCCCCAGTGCTCCTCAGACCAAATAGGAGCACTTCAACAGGATAGGATTGCAGCTGGTGAACAGTCTTTTTGGCAGAAAAGTGCACCAGTCTGCTCAGGGTCACAAGACATGAACCTGTGGCTCTCAAAAGTCTTCTTCTTTATTATTAATTAATTAATTAATTATAATTAGGTATATATGACATCAGAATTCATTTTGATTCATTGTACACAATTGCAGCACAACTTTTCATTTCTCTGGTTATACACAATGTAGTCTCACACCATATGTGCAGTCATACATGGACCTGGGGTAATGATGTCCATCTCATTCTGTGTAGGGACAAACGAGGCAAGGCACCAAAGATAGCAGGAAACAGTTTTATTTGGCTGCAGCCAGGCTCAGAGGGTACAGCCTTTGCTGTAATCAATCAATCCCTTGAACCCCGAGTTCAGAGAGTTTCGGAGTTTTATACCCAGCATGTAATGGGAGGGGCTCAGAAGTTCACAGTCTGCAGAAGTTCACATAAAAGCAACTTTTTCTTTCACTGTTCTGGGCATGTTAACTCTTCAAGGACAACACCTGAGAAGGGGAGAGCTTCATCTCCCCTTTTTTCCCTCCCCCTGCCAGCTGTTACCATGGGCCCGTTTGTAACTTATCTTAAACATGTAGACATCCCTGTGAAGCCCAGCTCAAGGGCAGAGGCATTGTTTGCACATTTCTTCAAAGTACTATACTGGACACGTTTGTGAAAAACTAGTAAGGGGGTGTCCAGCACCTGGAGTGCTGGTATCTTCTCGGCCACTGGCCAAGTAAGCAGGGTGACATGAAAATAGGAAGTTTATCTACAATGGACTCTTTTGCTGACAGTCCTAAAATTAGCCATGGTGAAGAGGGCTTTTCTGTGGAGAAAGGGGGTGCCACTTCAATTCCACCATCTTCCTACCCCCATGCTCCTTCCCCCACCACTGACCTTGCCCAATCAAAATTCTTCCATGCCCCCCACCCCCACATCCTCCCATTATAGATCGGCATCCATTTATCAGAGAGAACATTCGGCCTTTGACTTATTGTGCTCAGCATATTCTCCAAGTCCATGCATTTACCTGCAAATGCCATTATTTTATTCTCTTTTAATGCTGAGTAATATTCCATTGTGTATATATACCACAGTTTCTTTATCCATTCATATCTTATTGAAGGACATCTAGGTTGCTTCCACAGCTTCGCTATTGTGAATTGAGCTGCTATAAACATTGATGTGGCTGTGTTACTACAATATGCTGATTTTAAATCCTTTGGGTGTAGACCAAGGAGTGGGATAGCTGGGTCATATTCCTAGTGCTGAGACTGAGGAGCAAGATAAATTGACATAGACATTATATTGCAGGATTTTATTTTAATCCTTGCTCAGATGCTGTGTGGAGTTAAAGTTGAGATGATGTTTGATCACCCTTTCTCTTTGTGCTATCATTAGCTAGCTTTTTCAAAGAAGGAAAAGTGAATTTTCCATTGAGGCCATAGTGGTAGTTCCCTTTCAATATTTGATAAGAAACTCAAGAATTATATCTATATTATTTTTAATCTTTTTAAAATATTCATTTTTTAGTTGTAGTTGGACACAATACCTTTATTTTATTTATTTACTTTAATGTGGTGCTGAGGATCGAACCCAGGGCCTCGCCCATACTAGGTGAACACTCTACCCCTAAGCCACAACCCCAACCCTGTATTTAGATATTTTAGGTCAATATTTCTTGAGGTGTTGATGAAACAGTTGCCCTTTTCATGTTATCTAAGGATTTCTCCTACAAATGTTTATTGAGCCTACTGTGCGCTAGACTGCTGTGCTGACTGATGGAGGTCAGTGCTGGTGGGAGACTCCATCAAATTAAAAATGATAGTGAAGCAGAGTGGTTGATGCTGTAGTAGAGATGTGCTTAGGCAGACCATGGAGCCCTGGAGGGGCAAGAAAAGCCTTCACCTCTACCCTGAATCTCAGAAGAAGCGTAGAATTGGCTGGGGGGTGAGGATGCTGAGGACATTTGGGAAGACAGGGAAGATGACGTATGTGATCGGAGTGTCCATGGGCCTCTGAAATTGTGAACTCAGGTGTAGACGATTTTACTCTTTAGATCTCTCACTCCCTTCACTTCACCGGTCCTCAGCCTTGGTGGCACAGTGAAATCACCCAAAGAACATTGAACACCCTGACAGGCCCAGTCCCAAGGTAGTTGAATCAGAATCTTTGGGAGTGTCCTTAGGAGCAGAACCGGGGCATCTGTATTTTTTTAAAGCTCCTCAAGGAATTCCAACGTGCTGCCAGGGTTGAGAACGATTATTCCTTTCGTGCCTGTTCCTCAACTTTCTGAGGCTTTTGATCCCTGACCTTTTTCTTTCCCTAGCTCTTGGCTTCTTTGGGTCTCATTCCCTCATTCTCTGCTCTACCCAGATCCTGGAGGGCATCCTCCTCTGCAGCATGCCGGAAGCCTTCTCCCATCCCCCTCTGTGACTGTGTCTAAATAGTGTCCCTCTCCTCAGTTCCCTGCTAGACCCCTCCACCCAGCCTGCTTCCTCCAGGGGAATTTTTATCTTCATAGAGAAAAGGAAGGCTATCTGTTTGTCTTTTCCTCAGTTTTATGTCACTATAGTGACTTATGCATCTGTCTCTATTCTTATTCCCTCCTGTCCCTTCTCATGTGAAGATGTGTCATTTCTCTTGGGCAGGTCTGACTCTTTCCCATCTGCTGTGGTCCCCTTCTCTCATCACCTGGATTCTACCACATTGGCCGATTCCTCCTTTGTGACCACTCTCCCCCTCTCTCCTGGCTTCTGCTTCTATAG
Organism: Marmota monax; assembly: GCF_021218885.2. NCBI lineage: Eukaryota > Metazoa > Chordata > Mammalia > Rodentia > Sciuridae > Marmota > Marmota monax. Next base: position 2,775,900 of record NW_026691950.1, on the reverse strand, counting down.
CCTCTGAACAGTAAAACACGACAAAGATGCTTGTTGTTAAAAAACAAAATTTTTTCCCGTAAGCCTGGATCATTCTCCAGCTACCATCTTGTCCTCCCCAACTTTGTAGTAGTAAGGCTACTTAAGGGTCTCTCTTTGTCCACCTCTGCCACTATCCTGAAGCAGATTTGTTTGAGGTCTCTGATGTCCTTCTAGTAACTCAGTTCACCAAACTCTTTTCCATCTTTGCCCTGAAATCCAGGTGGCTAATGGAAACCTCATCTTCGTGTCCTGGTCTGCCGCTGCCGCTAATGAACTACTACTGAGCATTTAGTCCTGCAATTAGGCGTGAAGACGCTGAGTCTTAAAAGTTGACGATTTGTTTGTGGGTGGGAGCTGGCTGGGGAGACTGCAGAGCTGCAGGCTGCTTTGTTCTTGCACAGCCCACCTTTTATAGGGCAGTGGGAGGTTCAGTCTTAACTATGGCAGAACATATTGAAAACAACCAACTTGTTTGCTAGTACTAAGAAAACATTCTCCCCGGTGACAAAACAGGATATGCTCTCATGACATGTCAGGGAACATACATCTAAAGCATGTAGCAGATAGTACAGTTGGGGCCTTATTTTTCTCCTTAAACAGGGTCATCGTGCCCCACAAGAATTAGCCTAGTGTGAGGAGTTATTGCTGTCCTGCCATATGCCGCATTCCAGTCTCCTTGACTTCAGCTCATAAACAGGAACTCCCAAGGGCGGATTCTTCAAGGTGCACTTTCCATGACCTCAGGAGATTGGACCCCAACACTGGTCAGGAGATGATTGACCAGAGCTGGAACTCTTTTGGAAAAAAGCTACTGTCCTCTCCTCACTGTCTTAGCTGGACTATCGCAGTAACCTCCCAACTGACCTTAATGTCTAGGTCTTGCTCCCCTTTGATAAAGAGCAGAGTCCATTCTAATGCCAGAAAGTAGGAATGTGGAGATGGAGCCAGCCCTGTGAGTGGTGAACTTATCAATCAGGGTCCTCCAGAGGAACAGAGTCAGTAGGATTAACATTTTTCATACATATATATTCATACATACATATATATGTGTGAATGATTATAAAAGGGGATTTATTAGATTGGCTTGCACATTCAAAAGCTGAGGAGTCCCACAAGGGCCATCTGTAAGCTGGAGAACCAAATGAACCAGTAGCTGCTCAGTCCAACAAGCTGGAGTCTTAGAACAAGGGGCACCGGTCATGTAGCCCTCCCTGGGGAGTTACTGGTCAAAAGCTGCTTTGGAAAAATAAAGGAGCTGGAGTCTCATGTCCTTGGGGGATGGCAACAGCAATAGACACTCTACTAAAGAGAAATTCAGCTCTCATCTTCCATGGAGTCCTCCTTCTGGATTTGGCTCCACCTGGACCCCATTTTATTGGACTGTGCCACCCACATTTATGGTGGATATCTCCCCGACTCAGTTTGCTGTCCCACATGACAGCCTAGAAACACCCTATCAATACACCAAGAAACGTTATTTTATTTTTTTTTAATAATTATTTTTTGGTTAGACATAATACCTTTATTTTGTTTACTTATTTTTATGTGGTGTTGAGGATCGAACCCAGGGCCTCACACATGCTAGACAAGCGCTCTACCGCTGAGCCACAATCCCAGCCCCAAGAAATGTTATTTTAAAAAATGTTTTTATTAGTGCATTGTAGTTATACATAATAGTGGGGTTCATTTTTAACACATTCCTAAGTGCATATAACATAATTTGCTGTATTTCAGTCTTTAATACTTCCCCTTAACCTACCTAACCCCCCTCTGCCCCATTCCCTTTACTCTGTTGATTTTTCTTCTGTTTATTTATTTACTTTTGTATATTTTTAGTTATTGATGGACCTTTATTTTATTTATTTGTATGCGGTGCTGAGAATTGAACCCAGGGCCTCACACATACTAGGCAAGCGCTCTACCACTGAGCTACAACCCCAGCTCATGTTAATTTATTTTAATTGGTACATTATAATTATATATGAAATTGGAATGCCTTGTGAAATATTCATACACGTACATAGCATGATTTGGTCAGCTTTATTCCCCAGTTCTTCCCTTTTCTCTCCCATCCTCCTTCCCTCTTGGTTGCCTGCCTCTACTGATCTCTCTTTTATTTATGGGAGATCCCCTTTTTAATTTTTTTCCTTCTCTCTAGCTTCCTCAGGAGAGAAAATATTGAACCCTTGACTCAGGGAATTGCATTTTTTTTTTTTTTTTAGTGATATGGCCATTGTGATTGTATTAATTCTGCCTCTCCATGAACATGGTAGGTCTTCCATTTTCTAAGGTCTTCTTCAGTGTTTTATAATTTTCATTGTAGAGGTCTTTTACCTCCTTAGTTATATTTAGTCCTAAGTTGTTGTTATTGCTACTTTCTAAGGCTACGGTGAATGAAGTAGTTTTTTTGATTTCTTTCTTGGTGGACTCATTATTGGAGTAAAAGAAAACTATTATTTTTTGTATGTTCGTCTTGTATCCTGCTGCTTTGTTGAATTTGTTTATCAGATCTAGAAGTCTTCCCAGAAGCCTCTTGATCCTAGATATCTCTCTGTCCAATCAAATTGATAGTTCATATTAACCATCACAGTGAGTGTGATGCCTCTTTCTACCTCATTCCACTGTTCTCTGATGACCATTGCTGTTTTGATCTCTTACTTTACATTGATTCTTTAATGACTTTCTGCCATAGTCATCTCCTTCTTTGAGAATGTGGTGGTGGAAGATACCAACATAAAAACAAATATGCCTTACACACGCTCACATATAATATACACCATAGCCTCCAATTCATTCTACACACTACTACCTTAGGGTCAGGTCCAAGTCCTAGAGCACACTTCACAGAACCCCTGGCCAGCCCTTTCCCTTCTATGTGCCACCTCTCCTTTCATGTCTTGTTGGCACAGGATCCTCAGGTGATAATCTATCCTTTTCCCTTCAGATCTTCTACACCCCAAGAAGAGAAGACCATTTTCTCCTCTCACCCGTCAGCCACCCTCTTAGCTGATTTCTGTGAATATTGTGTGTCTGTTCTTCCACAGAAACAAAAGCATGCAGGAAAGGTGGGAACTGTAAAGTGATAATAATCTCTAGAGTGTTTTGAGCTCTCATGATATGCAGCCATTAGGTTAAATGCTTGACAAGTCATCTCTTAGTCCTCAGCAAAGCTCTGGAAGGGGTAGCTACTATTATTATCTCCATTTTTACAGCAAAGAAATGGAGAGTCTAAAAAACTTGCTTTTTGTGTATGTTGAAAGTATCTGGTTTTTATTTCTTAGGTCCCATGATTTCCAAAGATAAAAAGCTAAATATTAGGTTTTAAGCAACTTTATAAGATTTTTATTTCACTTAAATAGAAATGTAAATCTCCTCCCTCTGAACCCTTGAGGAATTTTTATTTTTTCATAGTGAAACCCTGTGCTGTGTCTCTTGGGTACAAAGAAGCGAGGGGTGCTCAGATTTATTGTTCCATATCGTGCCAAAGCTCCTCTGCAGGCCTTTTCACTGTCAATCCTCACATCAACCATCTAAAGGAAATACCGAGCTGAGTTTGCACATCTACTCTGTGCAGGATGGTTCTGTTCTAACCCAGCCTTCCCCTCCCAAACCCACCATGATTTTTAAGCAAGGGAGAGAGTGACCTGGTCACTGAGAGGGCCGTGGGACCCAAAAGCCTTATGAGAACATGGCTAAAAGTTGTGATATGTCACTTAGAGGATATAAAAGCTTCTTACATATTAAAATCACCTAGAAATTCTGATGGCATTCTTTCTGAAAATGTTTATAGTTATAAACAAATGAAATTTTCTCCCTAATAACATGCTAGAATACAGTACCTAAAATCAGAAAACAGCTTCATAGAAGTTGGTTGCTATGCCTTTTAGGAAGCTAGCAGGTTTCCACTTTCTCATGTCACTTTAAATTCTCAAGGGAGTGGACCTTGTATCTATGCTGTGGATATGTCTCGGGGAAAAGTTCATGTGTGTTCATTCTGGGGTTTGCTCATATCAAATACTACTCTTGAATGAGATTGAATTATAAATTGGAACATGTTTTTCATAACATGGTGGTAGTGATCAGTCTTAATTTTTTTTTTAAAAAAATTCAACTTCCCGAGCATTATTTAAAGGGAAGAAACACACTGCATTCTCTATTCCTATAAACGAGACCGAGAAGCTGAAGTAATTCCTGGGTAAGCAGGATTTATTATAATTTTAAAGAATGTGGCCTCAAATCTAGCCTCTTTGGGTGATAGCCCTTAGCTATCTTATGGGCCACATGGTCATTCTGTTACAAATATGGGTATTGCCTAGAGCACATGGACATTGCCTAGCTTCCTGGAAGATTCGAGAATGAGTGACTCTTCTAAAATTGCCCAACTTGAGTATTTGACAATAAAAAGATAACCCTAAGCTCCCAAACAGGGAGAAATTCTTGCCCTCCTCTTCTGTGAAGATCCCTGTTTTGCTTGGGGGAGGAAGAGGGAGTTGTCAGAATACAATTTCAAGAATGTCAGGAGCTGTGCTTTGGTTCTTCTGCCCCTGGTGTGGAGATCACCAAAGTTGATGGGGAGGGCAGAGGATCAGATAAGAAGGAAGCCATTGCTTAGAAACTGAGAAACTTGAAACCTTTGGAATTCTTCCTGATGAATTTTATTCTCTTCTAGTCTGAAAAACCTTTCTTTCTTCCTAACAAGAGACATACGGAATAAATCACTGATGGTGCGAACAATATCTGAGATAAATGCAACTGTCAGAGAGCTTGCCAGGAGTTCTGCAAGGGCATGTGGTGACTGCAGACAGCTGAGTCTGTATTTTAATTCAGTGGAATATATTCAGATGCCTTTGGGGACTCTGTGACATGTTGTCTGTGGTCCAGGGCTCAAGGCTGCATTTTTAGTAGTAATACTGCTTGTGTTTATGTTCTTGAGAAATTAAGCCATTTCTTCAAAATTTCTGTTGGGCACAAACAGTAAGCCCAGGTCAAAAATGTTCGTGAAGACCTGAGCAAACTCTAATGGAGATTTGGTTTTCCAGACATTCGGAACACATTTTCTAAACATGGATGTATGGAACATCACTGAACAATGACCTCTCAGGTTAATTGAGAAAACTGGAGCCCCAGAGGAATTTTGAGCAAAGTTTTTGTTTTTGTGGCTGGAAGGAACTATAGAATACAAATGTGATATAAATGTTTGGAAAGGGGATGATTTTCAGGTTATGAAAACTGAAGACCAACCACCAGAAGGAAATGCTTTTATATGAATTCAAAATGCTTTTTTTTATTCCAAGTAAAACTTAGATCCTCAGAGGTCTTAGCTTTTCTAAAAATTGACTTTTGAGTATCCACACTAAGCCTTTTATTTGCTCCTGTTTAACATAGGAACTGATTGTGAAATAAGGAGGGGAAATGGGTCAGTTCTGCAAGAGTGTATTATGCAGCAGAAGCATTGATTCTTTCAATTTTCCTTATAAAAATGTCTGCTCATGCTGCATAGTAACTCGTGCCATCAGCACCAGCATCTAATGACCAATTTTCCTTTTCCCCAGGTGACTCAGGTGCGGACACCTTGGCCGTGTTTATGGCCAGCAGCGGAACCACAGACGTCGCAAATCGGAACAGCCCAGCCACACCACCAAACACCCTTAATCTCCGTTCTTCACACAATGAACTGCTGAATGCTGAAATAAAACACTCAGACACCAAGAACAGCACACCTCCCAAATGCAGGAAAAAATATGCACTGACTAACATCCAGGCGGCAATGGGCCTCTCGGATCCGGCTGCACAGCCCCTCCTGGGAAACGGCTCAGCCAACATCAAGCTGGTGAAAAATGGGGAGAACCAGCTCCGAAAGGCTGCCGAGCAAGGACAGCAGGACCCCAACAAAAACATCAGCCCCGCTGCAGTCATCAACATAACTTCTGAGAAGTTAGAAGGTAAAGAGCCCCACCCACAGGATTCCTCCAGCTGTGAGATTTTACCCTCCCAGCCCAGGAGAACTAAGAGCTTCCTAAATTACTATGCAGACCTGGAAACCTCAGCCCGAGAACTGGAGCAGAACCTTGGCAACTGCCATGGGGTCGGGGAAGAGAAAGCCCAGCCAGGCCAGGGCCAGGTCCCTGCTGCCATCATCGGGAATGGTGACTTGCTGCTGCAGAAACCAAACAAACCCCAGTCCAGCCCGGAAGACGGGCAAGTAGCCACAGTGTCCTCCAGCCCAGAGACCAAAAAGGATCATCCTAAGACAGGGGCCAAAACCGACTGTGCACTCCACCGGATCCAGAACCTGGCGCCAAGCGATGAGGAGTCGAGCTGGACGACATTGTCCCAAGACAGTGCTTCCCCCAGCTCCCCGGATGAAACAGGTACCCCTGGGAGAGGTGTGGCCTCAGGTGCACTTCCTGTTGGTGTTTTAGTTATGGATGGAGTAATTCTCTAAGCTGACTGGAAATGCCCTTTTCCAGGCCAACAAGAACATGATAACATTAATAATAACATTAATTAATAATAATTAATTAATAATGACATTAGGTTAAAACTGGGCAATTTGTGTGAAGAGCATTGTTAAATCCAACCACACTTTAGGTTAGTTTCATTTTGAATTATGCATATGTTATTTGCTCTGGGAAAAGAAATAGGTCTTGTTGGTTAAATGCAGTGAAACAACATCAATATAAAAAGTCATACTGCCTGAGTTTAGGCGAGGTAGTGCTATATACCACCTCGAAATACAGGATTTTGGGATTCTTTTTACAAAAAATAAGAAATATAGTTATTAGAGGCAAGCTATAATCCAATTAAGAGAATCAAGAGCCAGTGTGGTGGCGCCTGCCTGAAATCCCAGCATCTTGGGAGGCTGAGTCAGGAGGGTTTCAAGTTCAAAGCCAGCCTCGGCAACCATGAGACATTTAACAACTCAGTGAGACCCTGACTCTAAATAAAATACAGAATAGGGCTGGGGATGTGGCTCAGTGGTCGAGTGACCCTGAGTTCAATCCCCAGTACCAAAAAATAAATAAATAAATAAAAGAGAGCATCAGCTATTTTAAAGTTCTCGGAACTTATTATACCCAAACTAATGAAAAGTTAAAAGTTTAAAACATTAGAAGTCTGTTCCTTAAAGACATTTTCCTTTTGACCTTTACTGGGGACTATTTGATTAGCCTCTTCAAGTGAGATTGGAAAGTGATGTTCATTTCTCTTTAAATGAATTTAGAAGTCTAGAATTTTAGTGGGTCTAATTGAGATCTATCATCTGGTACTTTGGTCTATATGTGTAACATCTTTATTTATCAGAGGAGTTGCATTGTGACAGAAATAAACAAGGTCCTAGAAGTCAGCTACCTTTTATCTCATTTTCTCAGGATCCCCACTCGACTGATCAGAATGCTGGGAGATGTGGGAGCACTTTGTTATATAGAAATTCAGTGTAAACAAGATTCACAAGGGAGTCCCAGCAGCTGCCCTGGTGGGTCTCAAGGCTGTGTTAATGTTGGACAGATATAACAAGTAGAACAGAACACCAGGAAAGGAAATAGCATTTTTCCAACCTATAAGGCAGATAAATAACAGTAAGGAAAAGGAGAAGGAGAGAGTTCAGACATTAACTTGTTTTAAAAAAAAGAAGTGTTTTTGAAGTGCCCTTTAAAGGCCTGGTACTTTCAGTGATGGATTCTCTCATCCTCGTGTGGCTGAATATGGCAGCAGAGAGGTATAGGTGAGTCCATTTCATCCCATAAATTCCTGGCCCTGCACATCATGGGAATCATAATTGTGTTCTGTAATGTGGTTGAGCCCTCAGCTCTCTATTACTTTTTACTCACGTAGAGAATTCATGTCCTATACTTAATGTACATTGTCACCTGCGGGTATGTGAATCTACAAAAGCTGTTCCTTGGGCATCTTTCATCCAAACTCCACCTCCTGTTTTCTGGGCCATCTACCAAGGCCTCTCTGCCTGCCTCTGGTCATGCAGCCATGCGGTGCTTCCAAACACAGCGTGTTCTCTTGCAGTTAAATCTTAAATTAACTGGAAGATACTACAGCAAAGCCTCCCCTCCCTCTCACAGTTGCCTCCTTCTCCCAAAGATGACTGCTACCTTTTTGGAGGGGCTAATTTTTTTAATGAAATAATTTTTTAATTAGTTTGTTATAGTTATACATAATATTGGGGTTCATTTTTATAATTATACCAGCATGGACCATAATGTGTTCCACTTCAGTCCCTATTACCTCTCCTTTCTCTCCTCACCTCCTTGCCCTGTTCCCTTTCCCTACTCTGATTTTTCTTCTATTTAATTTGTGGGTTTTTTTTTTTTTCATTTAGTATATTATGGATATACTTAAAGGTGAAATTCACTGTGGTGTATTCATATATGTACACAGGAAACTTTGGTCAGATTCATTCTGCTGTCCTTCCCTTTCCTGACCCTCTTTCCTCCCCTTCAATCCTCTCTCTCTACTGCACTGACCTCTGTTCTATTTTCATGGAATCCCCCACCACTTCCTCCTCCCCCTTATTTTGTTCTAGCTTCTGCTTATGAGAGAAAACACTCAACCTTTGACTTTCTGGGTCTGGCTTATTTCACTTAGCATTATATTCTCAAGTTCTATCCATTTACCAGCAAATGCCATAATCTCATTCTTCTTTATGACTAAATAAAACTCCATTGTGTGTGTATATCATATTTTCTTTACCAATTTATCTGTTGATGGGCACCTAAGTTGGTTCTATAGCTTGGCTATTGTGAACTGTTGCTTTTATAAACATTGATGTGGCTATATCCCTATAGTAGGCTGATTTTAGATCTTTTGGATATCTATCAAGGAGTGGGATAGCTGGGTCCTTTTGGAGTTCCTTTCCTGATTTTTTGTTTGTTTGAGGAATCTTCATATTGCTTGCCAGGGTAGGTTATTCCATTTTGCAGTCCCACCAACATTTTATGAGTATAAAGTCCTTATCTTTTAGAGGTACATACTAATATAATAAACTAATGTATATAACATAGTATAGTTAGCCCTATTTGTGGGTTTCACATCTGTGTATTCGGCTTACTGTTGATCAACAATTTTTGGAGGAAAAAATTGCAACTGCACTGCACATGCATGTATATCACATTTTCTTTACCAATTGCAACTGCACTGCTCATGGATAGAAATTTTCTCATATCTCTACACAGTGCAGTATAGTTACTTACATAGCATTTAAAAATGTATTACATATTATAAGTAATCAGGTAAAAAGGAGGATGTACATAGGTCACATGCAAATACTATACATTTTATATAAGGGACTTGAGTATCCCTGAATTTTCATATTTACAGGAGTCCTGGAACTCCCTGTGAAGTCCCCAAGGGATGACTGTGACATCCCCCAAGGGATGACTATATATAGTAATACCAGTAATAATGCCTAAAATAATTGGGGTGAGGGATGAAAAAAGAAATAGAATTGGCCATAAACTGGCAAGTTGTTAAAACTGGGTTATGGGTTTTTGAGGGTTCATGATTCTATTCTAATTTTTTGTCTGTAAACTTTACCATGATAAGAAGTTAAGCAAGAAAAATTAAGTAGTTTTTATGCTTTGCTTTTTCTATTTTTATTTTATAGGTCAGTGCCTTTTAGAGTAAGGGTGACGGGGTGGTAGCGGCTCTCCTGAGTCCCTGAGTGTAGATGTTTTGGATCAGGTGTCTTCGAAACAGTGTGTCAACCAGGCCTGAAGATCGCATTTTGAAACCATCCTAGAAGCCACACGTGCTTTCCTTCACAATGGTTGCTTTGGGACCTCAGCACCCATTTGATTCAGCAAGCTGCAGTGTCTCGAAATAGTAACATTAATAGTTTTGGGAGCTCTCTTTTGACATAGCCTAGAGCCAGATGTGTCACCCTAGTGAGATAGAACCACTTCATATCACAGCTCGGAGCTTCAGGTAATAAACACCACATAGATGAGTAAGCAGAATAAAATAAACGATTTTTCAGCCTTAGTAATTCTTTGGATTTCATCTTTCCAGTAAGACACACTGTTAATGTTTGAAATGATCGCAATCATTTAAATTAAACATTGTAAGTAATGGGAAAATAAGTGTTCATTATATGGTGTTTTTCTTTTTTGGTACCAGGGATTGAACCTGATTGGGGCAGTTGGCTACTGAGCCACATCCCCAGCCCTATTTTGAATTTTATTTAGAAACAGAGTCTCACTGAGTTGCTTAGCACCTTGCTGTTGCTGAAGCTGGCTTTGAACTCGTGATCCTCCTGCCTCAGCCTTCCAGGCCACTGGGATTACAGGCATGTGCCACAGCGCCCTGCTTATTATATGGTTTTTATAGTATATATACATTGTATAACAAACACAAATGTTAGCTATTGAGAGATAAGAAATGAGAGTCTTTTTAAACTACTAGTGGACAGTGCCATAGTATGTGTATAAAGAGTGTATATTTCCTATTTGCCATTAACATTCATCCAGTGGAGTGTGTTTTATGACTTAATCATGACAAAATCATCTTTGGATTATGTGCTGTGCTTTGGGAAACTAGAAAAATACTTATAATAAATATTTATAATATTAGAAATACTTATAATAAATACTGAGGGGTATTCTTTTCTGAGTTAGAATGCCATTTATAAAATAAAATGCATTGCCTAACCTAGAGACTGACGACTTTCTACTTCCCTTCTTTCTGAATTGCCCGCTCCTGCTTTCCATGGCCCTCCCACCCCAGTCATGTCTACTGTGTGCTGCTGATCATTTCCTCATGTGTAGTTGGTCCTTGGAGAAAACAAGAGGCTGTTAGGGAAAAGAAAAGCACCTCTTAACATCACATCACTGGGCTGCCGTTTTTTAGGGAGTCAGAGAGTGCCTGGATCCTGACTCTAAAACAAAGGGGGGGGTATTGTGTTGATAGTTGGAAGTGAGAACTTGAATGAGGTTCCCGATGGGTCTGAGGCATGCTTCCTCAGTGGCCCCAGGTAAGCACAGTAGTTCAGTAAATACACGTCATTCAGACTGTGTGGTCTCTCTGTTGATTGCTTTTCATTTTATGTTTGCTTCATAAAAACTTTTAGAAAGGTACATCATTTTGAAGCTTCTGGGATACTGGCATCTGTGGTGCCAACGTGTAAGTAGGATTTATTTGAGCTTCACAAAATTGGAGACAGAGTATGATGCTAGGTGGATTTTGGTGGTTGTTGCTGGGGATGGAATCAGGGCTCTGCACACATGAAGCATATGCTCTACCACTGAGCTACATCCCCAGCTCAAGATGGATTTTATGTAATAAATAACATTTCAAGGTTAGCCTAATGCTCCAGGCCTAATGCTCCATTGCCTTATTAAGAACATGGGGTCTAGACTCAACTTCCTGAATTCAAATCCCAGCTCTGCTGCTCACAGGTAGTTCACGTAGCTTCTCGCCTATAATATGGGGGCAGTGGGCAGTGGTAGGGTTTGGCATCAATCTATCATTAAAGGTTAAGTGAGAGCATCTTTAAGGGACTCTTAGAGAATAGTTTCTAACAAGAGTTTAATAATGATGGTTATCAGTACAGTGGTGTGACATAAAAATTCAATTTTATCTTAATTACAATTTGCTTATATTTTAGTTAAAATTATCTGGATCCTCGGGGCATTGATTGGTTCATCTTTGTATTGTCAGTGCCTGGAAGGTAGCAGATGAGCCTAAATAATTAAGTCATGATTAATTGAATAAAAATGAAGGCCATCTACATATCCCCAAACATCCCTGATGCATTGAATAGGTCTTTTGTCATTATATCTTAATCAATATCTGATTTTGGTATTGGCTGCATGCTTTATAACTTAAATGGTCATGGGGCTCAGTCACACCACAGTTACTGCATTAGGCATGCTGAAATTCTAGGCCCTGTTCTTGGTACTTTCTCACTGTCAGGTCACCACACTGGGATGAACTCTGGTCTTTGGGCACCGTGTCCAGTGATTTTCCATTGTACCACGGTCTTGAGACAGGCATATGGCCCCAAAGGCTGAACACATGAGGTTTGATCCTGTTCAGCCGGATACATGTAGTGGTGATCTTGAGAATCTAGAAAATGGAAAATTATATTTTAGAGGATCTTTCCATGCTGGTAAGCAATTCAGCTTACCAGAGGAGATGGCATTTAAGCCATCTAGAAACCTGCCTAGACCCTCAAGACTGCTGTTGAGTTCTTCTCAGGGCTTGCTACCTTCCTTAAAAGTTTCCACTTAGATTTAGAACTTTATCGTGTGCATGTGTGTGTGCATCTCTTCATGCTTTGTGTGACATGTAGTGAGAAGCCTCGTAAATGTTACCTGTCTGCTGGTCGGATGGATGGAGCTGGATCATGTCACCCTGAGTGTTCTCTGATGTCTGCTGTGTCTGCACATCTATAGACATAGAGAAAGTGAGCACAGCTGGTAAAAATAGTTGGTAGAGCACTTGGATAGGGCGATTCTTACTTATAGTCTGGGCTCCAGGGAGGGATGAAGAACTGGGGCCAGTAACTCATTCCACCACTGTTCTCTGCATTGGCGTCCATAGGTCTGTAAGTCAGAGGAGCCAGTACCAAGGAAAAGGGCCAAATTGATTTCAGTTGCCTTCGCATTTTGCCTGAAATTGCAGGTTGAGCCACGTTGCTATAGAGTTTGAATTCTTTGATGTTTTAAGTCAATTGATTTTCAGTCTCAAGGCAAGCAGAGTGAAGCTCTTTTGTAGGCTGAATAGTGCATGAGAGCGAAAGCCAAGGCACAGACCTAATTATGTCAACACGACGGGCAGCACTTCTTATTTCCGGCATCAGCTGACCTAAGGTGTTAGAGCATTGGATAAGTTTGTATTTTTTATACTTCTAGAAACCTCTTCTGAATGTTCATTTTTATCTCAAATGGCTTTTGGTAGTTCAACCATAAATTTTCCTCTTTTAAGATTCCAGAATATAAGAAAGGCCCAGTTTTTAGCTGTTCTGCCCTGCTGGGTTAATTTTAATCTTTCGAGCACTGATTGATTCACTAGCCTTCCTGTCTGTCTGCTCAGCTGAGAGTTCCGTGGTGTGACAGGAGGAATTCAAGAAGGCAGATGTGAGATATTTCCAAAATAGTTGGGGCACACTCTGTTCTGGGGTAGATCATGTGTTTTCTAAATGAGATTTTAGTGCCTTGGGGATAAAATGTAGCAAGATATTTCTTATCTCACCCTGTGAACTTAAGGAAGAAAATGATTTGTTCCATTGGTAGTTTTGGAAAATTCTAGACACAAAATGTGTTCAGGTAAATGTTTAAAGATAATTTTGTGTTGCTTTCTATAATGAAGTATGCTAGGTACTCCAAGGAGCAAAAAGGCTATATGATAAGGTGAGTGGCAGCAGAAGTCTAGCAGTCTGTGAACGCACTCAAGACAGCAGATACCTGTGAGTCAGACCCAGAAAAGTGTCATGAGAGGATAAAGGGCTATGAGTAGAAAAGGCAGAAAAACACAATCAAGACACAGCAAAGCTAACATTTAGCAGTACAGCTCAGCTCTGGAGGGTGAGATAGTTCAGGAATTTGGCATGTGAAAACAAGGTTATTCCTTTTGATGAAAGCTTAAGAACATATACTGTATTTGTCCACTTTCCTTTACAAGAATGAAATACCTGAGGCAGACTACTTTATAAAGAAGAGAGGTTTATTTGGGCTCATGATTCAGGAAGTACATGTCTAGGGGCCTTCCTGCTGGCAGAGTCCTGGGGCAGCACAAGTATCTGCCTGGGTGGTCATTTTCTCTCTCATTATAAAGCCACTAGAATTCATTCAGGGGGCCTCCACCCTAGTGACATTATTATATCTAATCAGTCCCCAAATGCCCCACATTTAAACACTAGAATTAGATTAAATTTCCACCTGCTTAGTAACTATTAAGACCAGGGATTAAACCCTTTATGAGTTAGGAACAAGCCCTACTCAAACTGTAGCAGAAAGGAATATCAGTAATGGCCATGCTTCTATCTCAGTTTAGGAAACATTTGTTGCTTGCCTCGCGCACAGGAGCTATGCAGAATATGAAGAGAAAGCATGTGACCCTAACTTTAGGCAATGCCAAGGCAACAGGGTACCATGAAAGCTTCAGAGCTCAGACATGGACAGCGCTGGGGAGTCCACAGACAACCCTGTCTTTTCTACCTTTTCTGCTTACTGCACTCTCGCCTCTCATGGCCAGTTTCTGGTTCCATGTCTCACGTCCTTCCTGTCTCATACACACTCGCAGACTGCGAGACTTCTGCCACCACTCATGGCACACACCTCTTGCTCCCTGGAGAATCTAGTAAGCTCTATAATGGAAAGCAACCCAGAACTGTTTTGTTCCATAGGCATTGTTCAGAAAGCCTTGAAGTTCATGCCACTGCTTAGAAGTGAGAATTTTTACATAAAAATATGTACCTCTTGATTCTCTTGTAAATTCAGAAATCTTATAACCCTCAGACCAAAGGCCAGAGACCAGAATCTCTTCTAGATGGGTGGTCCGCTGCTCCACAGGGCGAGGGACTCAGCCCTCCTACAGGTGGAACTCTGACAGTAGAATGAACCAGGCTCATGGTGATCATGCCTGTCAAAGCTGCATACTAGTGCAGTGCCATGGCAGCAACAGCCTTGAGTCTAGGGACTTCCTTTAATCATTGTCATCCTCCTCTCAGCCCCATGCCTTCTGGTCGAATTGTAAAGTGTGACATGAACTGTTAAGCAAAACATGCTTGAAATTTCCAAAGACATCTTTAGATGGCTCCTCAGGGTTTTCCATCTGTTATCTGGTTAGAGGAGGGAAAACATTAGCTTTTCCAAAGCTAGGCTGTGGGTGGTTCATAAATTTTGTGCCTTAAGGCTGACTCAGTTAATATACCCAGTTAGCTTTCATAACTGTAAAGGGACTTAGCAACCCCACCCCCACCCTGGCTCTCTTTTGCTGGGGATTGAGCCCAGAGTCTCGTGTATGGTAAGCACACTTTCTATGCTGAGCTATTCCCCCAGCCCCAACCCTTACAATGTATATATTGTGTTTTCCTAATTTGCACCTTGGATGCAAAACAGTGAAATAAAAGCTTCATATTCAAGCAGATTTCACTGAAAAAAAAAATCATTTGACTATTAGAACATCATATGTGGTTCACATTCCATGTGGAACGGTCTGAAAGTGAGAGAATGAGATGATCCCAATAATTGGTGTTGGTACCTAAGAAAAGAGTTGATGTTTACCATGTGTAAGCTTTTGGTTTTTTTCCTTTTTGTTTAGCTTCTCTTAGATTCATGCTTGAATGTGACTGAATTAAATCCTCCCAAGAATTCTTCCATAGTGTCATTAGGAACATTGTTAGCTTGATACTTTTGTCTTTCAGTGTTATCAGATGAGTTCTTTCTATGGATCTGCACTGAACTGGTGCATCTGGAATATTAAAAAGGTGAGCTTCATTCTGAAAACGGTTGGTTTGGGAAGCTGACTTTGGTCTGCTGTTGTTACCTGGACACTTTCTCATACACTTCATCGTATTTGTGATATTTAATGGATACAAGATGCATGGCCTCTGAAAGCCTGTTTAATCTCTGGTAGATATATAGAATATTATTATAGAACCTTCTACAATCATTTCTTGGGGTGGCGTCAGAATTCCATGAGGAATTGGCAGAAAGTGAGAGATCTGAGAGGTTCCAATTCCCAACCTTTGGGACTGATTAGAGGTGTGGCAAAGAAAGTTAAAAGGCTGGGGGTAATCAGGTACTTGCTGATGGAAGCTTTTAGGGAGACTTCTCAGTAGTGAGCTAACTCTCTAGACTTGCTCTGCTTTCCTGTGGTGTCCTTTAGCTAATATTTCCATTCATCCCATTCTTACCATGGACAAGGGGGATATTCCATAGTCTTCTATACCTCCCTTCTTTTCCTAGAACACATGTCAGTCTCTTAGGATTTTTGGAACAGATTCAAAGTACTGGTTTACCTCTGAGAAGTTCACACTAGTTAGCGGGTGCACAGGTCCCAGGGAAATCTCCTGGGACCTTGTGAAACACAATACTGATTTAGTGGGTCTAGGCTGGGGCCTAAGATTCTGTATTGTTAAAAAAAAAAATTATGAATTTTTGATTTTGGAAGTTCTGCATTTTTAATGAGTTCTCAGTTGATGCTGGTACTTCTGGCCTCATTCACATTATGAGACTGGACTAAACTGTGTCAAGCATCAGTCTGTTTTGTTCACTAGTGGGACCTCAGCAGCTAGAATCAACAGTAACTAGGACATGCTTGTCTTCCCAAAATACTGTGGAAAAATGCTCACCTCAAAATATAGTGATACTGGGTAGATTTTTAAATGTGTAGAACTGATAAAGACAGTGAAGTTTCAGGTGAGTAAGGCATTACTTGCTTGAATTACTTGCTGATTAAGGAGAGAAACAAATGGAGACAGCAATGGGATTTATGGAATTGTAGTGTGCACAAGGAAAAAGAAGCCGCAAGGGAGCAAAAGAAGAGATGGCTCTAAAGTAGTGTTCTCTGATATTTCTTCCTTCCTTCCTTCCTTCCTTCCTTCCTTCCTTCCTTTCTCTCTCTCTCTCTCTCTCTCTCTCTCTCTCTCTCTCTCTCTCTCTCTCTCTCTCTCTCTCTTTCTTTCGATTGAACCCAGAGGCTCTTAACCACTGAGCCACATCCCCAGCCCTGTTTCATATTTTATTTAGAGACAAGGTCTCACTGAGTTGCTTAGGGCCTCACTAAGTTGTTGAAGCTGGCTTTGAGTTCAGGATCCTCCTGCCTCAGCCTCCCAAGATGCTGGGATTATAGGTGTGCACCACTATGCCCAGCTGATATTTCTTTCTTGATCTTGGGAATCCTTTGTATACTCTCAAAAAAATTGAACTTTAAACATTTTTCATTCATATGAATTATACCTATCAGTATTTATCATATTAGAAATTAAATCTGAGATTTTTTAAGTTATTCATTTAAAAGATAAGAAACCCACTAATGTTATCAACATAAATAATTTTATGAAAAGCAAATGTTTTTCCAAAATAAAAAACAGTTTAGTGAGAAAAGTGACCTAGTTTTATATATTTAAAAATCTCTTCCTTAATTTTAATTAATTAATTAATTAATTGATGCCAGGGATGGAACTCAGGCATGCTCAATCACTGAAGCACATCCTCATCCTTTTTACTTTTTATTTAAGAGAGGGTGTCACTAAATTACTTAGGGCCTTGCTAAATTGCTGAGGCTGGCTTTGAACTTGCAATCCTCCTGCCTCATTAATTTTATTTCTTTAACTGATAACACAAAAACATAAAAATTCTACTTACTAATGGGGTATCATGATGTTTTGATACATGTATGGGTTCTATAATGTTTAAATCAGCTGACGCATTTCTGTGTTCTCATTTATCATTTCTTTATAGTAAAGCCTGTCAAAGTCCTTTCTTCTAACTTTTTGAAAAGTATAGAACAGTTGAAAATCTCTTTAATGCATGGTTTGTTTGAAGGCAGCTGGGTTCTCTTATCTGCTTCTACCCTTTAAATATATGGGATTGAACCAGGGTGCTTAACCACTGAGGCACATCTCCAGCCCTTTCTATATTTTTATTTAGAGACAGGGTCTCACTAAGTTGTCTAGGGTCTTGCTAAGTTGCTGAGGCTGGCTTTGGACTTGCGATCTTCCTACCTTGGCTTCCTGAGCCACTGGGATTACAGGTGTGTGCCACTGCTCTCTTTATATATCTTGATGAATTGTTATGGTGGTGTAGATGGAGAAAATCCTACACATACAGATGTGTAGATGGAAAAGAGGTGAATATTTTAATAGCCTTTCCAGTAATGGTGGAGCTTCTTTTATGTTAGAGTTACATCAAAACTCCATAATTGGTAGTTTCTTAAACATTCCTTTTAATTTGGAATCTGCATCTATAATTATAACTTTTTCCCACTCTGTTAGATCAAAATCTATTGGTTCGTCCTACATTCTCAATGGATGCTTACCCACACATACTTTGTAAAATCATGCATTGGCTATTTGGAAAATTTTGTGAAATAAGTTATGAAGATCTTCCAAATGTTGACACATTTCATTATACAATGTGAAAATGCTCCATTTGTTAATCTCACCATCTCATCAGAAAAGTCTGCTTTTTGTCAAGTTGACAGTGGCAGATACAATTTTTCCAAAATCCTGATTTTTTGCCTGAAAGCTCCCATTTTATCATTGGCAACAAATAGTGTCAGTTGCCTTCCTTAAAGCGATAGGCACACATTTTTTATTTTTGAGAAAATGTCTGCGCAAATTTGAACACCTGTCTGTCAGGTGTTCTTTCAAGCAAAAGAGGTGATCCATGAAAAAAGCAGCTAATTCAGATGGCAACTTGGTCACACTTGTGCTTTTCCTTAAAATGACAGTCCAATATAATTTATGCCACTATCTTGCTTCGTGCTGAGATGCCAAGAATTTATCCCTCATTTTTGGTGCCCCCATTGCTAATTGTCAACACAGTGAAAAAGGCTGTAAATAACATCTTAGTATTATGAAAATATTTTTCACTTCAGAGAGCCCCTGAAATGCCCTTTGGGAAGCTTCTAGACAAAAGGATCAGCTCCCAGCGGTTTGGTTTGGTTCTGAGATTAATTGTGAGAGAGGTCAGATAGGTAAGTGGAAGCCAAATTAGTGAATGCTAATGTTGAATTGTGAAAATATTTTTGTGTATGGAAAACAATTGATGCTTACGAGGAAAAGAAAAGGACTGTTTGGGTTTTTTGGTTGTTTGTTTTTTTGTTTTTTTTTGGTGTTGGGGGTGGAACCCAGGGCCTTGTGCATGCTAGGCAAACACTCTACCCACAGAGCTACATCTCAGCCCTAAGACCGCCATTAGTAAGGTGGAGTTTGGAGAAGGTGCATCTGATGTTGGTGGCTAGAATATGTTGGTGGGGCAAATGAGGCTGGCAGTTACAAGAATCTGACAATAATTCATATGATATGTTCAGTCCCGGACAAGACAACCAGATTTAAAAACAGAACATAACTGGAAGAAAGGACGAATCACTAGGATTTCATGATTGATTGGATGGAGAGGGAGAGGGTAGAGTTAAAGATGTCGGATTTTCAGTTTGAAGCAAGTGCTTGTTTTTGGAAATGGTGAAGTTGGGAGGAGGGGCTAGTTTTTGGAGAAGGGTGACAGTTTGGTTCCAGATGTTCAGTTGAGACGATGTGGGAATATCAGGAGTGATGTCCTCAAGTTAGAGTTGTGGCTCTTACAGAAAAGTCCGGGGAATTCAGACTTTGTCTTCCAGTTGCCAGGTTGTTTCACCGCATCTACTGCTGTGCTGTCCTTTTTGGTGTGTGATGCTGTTTTAACCATACTTAGATTTAAATGGTTGATAAGGTTGGGGAAGCAACGTGGGTGGTGTAATGAGATGGGATATTATTAGAGTCTGCCTTAAAAACAGTGAAATACTTAGGATAGCTTGAGTAATCTGTTCTCTTTGTTCCCACTTGGAGTATTAAGCTCCATTAAACCATACTTCTGGAAAAATGGCTAAGTATCTCATTCACCAATGATTGAGCTGTCAAATGAATCTAGTGATGACACAACCTGTTTCCTTATTTCTGCTTCTCTAGAGTAAAGCAAGGGACCACATTCACGGAGACAAACATGCTCATGCACTTACAAGTTGTCATGAGGGTCTCGGCCAGGGAAGACCCCCAACAGGCTTTACCAGGTGACATTTATAATATTGGTGAAATGACTCTGGCCAGGGGCCTAGTTAAAAGGTTCTATTAAGAATGGACTCATTAGTCAAGTTTATGAGACTGAAATACTAAAGCCAAAAATATCCCTTTATCTAATTTGTGAAAAGAACAATCACTTTCCCAGGTCTTAGGTTTGTTGATACTACATGGTCAGTGTGCATGCTCAGTGGCAGTGTATTATTATTTCCCAGTGAGAAATTACTGTAGAACTGCAAGAGAAGCCAGGCATCAGCAGGGGTTGCTCAGGGAGCATGCACTTGGCCAAAGGGGAGTCAGATGAATTGAATGGGATAGTCTGATGATGTGTCCGTCCCTTCTCCCCTTTAAGGAAGAAGCATCCCTTATCTTGCTGCCAGGGATACTGAGTCCTCAAACTGAAGGAATTCAGGTTCCTTCTTTTTTGGAGAGAGGGAAAGATTTGCTTTAATAAAAAGATACCTGTTTCTGATCAACAAAATTATTCTTACAACTCGGTCGTATTTTCTGTTGAATCAGTTATGCCGTGCTGTATTTTAGAGCCATCTTTTCTCATTCTGATGCCATTGGTTGGCTTTGATTCATCAGCCAGTTCAACTGTTGTATTTGAACTTCTCCTTCATTTACTCATTTCAGCATTAAGTCACTGTTTCCTCCAAGTTTGGCCTGGAGTCAGTGAACCTCAGAATCTCCTAGATGTTTATTAAGATGTGGCTACCTAGACCCTACCTGGGCCCTGTAGACTGAGACCCAGGAGGTGTAGGTCTCGGGAACCTTAGGAAGTTCCTCCAGACGCTAGGTTTAAGAATCAGCTCTAAATCCAACACCGAGTCTTCTTCCATCAGAGCTTCTGTTGTGTTTAAAGTGCTGTATCTTTAGTAGAATGGGCACTGATATGGCTAAAAGTGAACAAGAATCACAATCCCAATAAAAAACATGGAAAACTCATTTTCTTTTCAAATTAATGTCGTATTTGATTCTGGTAGGATCAATATGTGTTCATAATTGCTTCTTTGCTACAAAAATTAAACCACTGGAAGTCTCTCCTGATTTTTAGTTTTTTTCCCCTGCTACTGGGGATTGAACCCAGGGTCATTTTACCTCTGAGCTTCATTGCCAGCCCTTTTTATTTTTCATTTTGAGACAGGGTCTTGCTAAGTTGCTGTGACTGGCCTTGAACTTGTAATTCTCCTACCTTAGCTTCCCAAGTCACCAGGATGATAGGCATGTGCCACTGTACCCGATTCTCCTCTTGTTTTTTAAAATATTTTTTTCAATTGTCAACGGACATTTATTTTATTTATTTATATGTGGTGCTGAGAATCAAACCCAGTGCCTCACACATGCTACGCAAGTACTCTACCAAAGCCACAACCCCAGCTCTCTCTCCTCTCATTTTTGACCCTAAGTTGGACCTGTGACGTGTGTGTTATTGCAGCATAGAAATTGAATATTTAAAATCCCAGCATTGTCCTGACAAAATGGATGATTGTAGCCAGGTCACTAACATCAAGCATTTCCTCCTCTGTAAAATAGGGTTAACAGGAGCACCTGCCTCCTGGGGTAGCTGATAATTAACTGAAATAAGGCACACTGAGCGCTCAGCAGAAGGTTTGCCAGGCAGCCAGAGCTCAGTAAAAAATTTGACTTTATAAATACCCTTATATGGAAACAACTCTCCCATGAAAGGAAAAGCACAGAAAGGGAATAAAAGAGGGGTGGTGATTGTATGCACAAGCAGAAAATAACTTCAGATAAGCAGAATAAACCAGGACATGTAGAAGGAGGCCATTTTTAAAAGAGTGTGGAACTTGCCAATGAACAGCTGGCCTGTTTTCCAGCGACGCCCAGAGACATCAGCTAGTTTATGGTGACCCAGGAGCCTCAGCCTTTGCTGAAAGGGTAGGGAAGGGGGCGAGTCTCAAGGTGGTGCATGGAGGACCCGGGACTAGACATTGGAGAGCTGGCCCTGCTCCTCACACTCCTACTCACTGGCTTCCTACAAGGTCTACTGGCAAGAGGGGACAAAAGGCACCAGCCATTCCCTTCATACATTTCTCCTGATCAGTTTTCCAAGTGTCCTTTTTCACATTCCATCCACAAGGCATCCATAACTGCTGTCCGGGAGACGCCAAAACTCTTAGTAACTGTACCAGGAGATAAGAGTGTGGCTGCTGAAATGGACCAAAAAGCTGTGTCGGTGACCTGTCAGGCAAGGGCCTGCAGTTTTCCTCCTCAAGACGTTCTGAGTATTCCCTCATGCTCCTCTCTGTAGTAATTTTAGTCTTAATTGGCAGTTTTCATCACTTCAGTATGAATTTGTTGTATTTTTGAGATCAAGAGGGAGGGAGGGAGGGGGGCAAGTCAGGAGACAAAGGGAGAGAAGGTGAGTGGATACCCATTGGGGGACACTGTCATAGAATTTTTATAACTTTCTGATTTCAGAGTATTCTGAGCAGTCCCATAAAATATATTTAAGGGCCCTCAGCCCACCTTCCTAAGGGGTAAGATGTGTAGCATTCTCATTTAAAATACCCTCTGGTGTCTGCCAATCTTATAAAAAAGCAGAAAGTGGTAGAAAAGCCTAGGAAACCCAGGGAGGTGCTGATTTGGGGAAGGATCCCCAGGTGATAGATCTCTGTGTTAATCAGTGTGCCTTCTTAGGGAAGAGGGATTAAAGGTTGAGTGCTTGTCTGTATTTGCTTCTTCTCTCTATTCATTTGCCAAAAACAAATACCTTGCTCCATACTCTGGGATAGGAATTAATAGGAGGAAATTGAGGCTCTCTTGGTATGTTTTTCTGTATTCTTTACACATGGTTATAAAAAAGTTAAGCAGGATCACTTAGTATCTATTACTCTGGCCCACATCTAAAGGGCTCTGAAAATTATTTTCATAATCTTAACCCATTTTGTCCCATTGTCCAAGATGTGGAACACCTAAAAGACTTACATATATAAATAATAGATAATATAACTGAAAAATATAAGCATATAAATATAAAATTAATGTAATACAATATAGGAGCTCTAGATTATGATTTCCAACCTATTTTAATGCGACTGTGTTAATTTTGTTGAAATATTCACAGAATTGAAAAGTTGGAACTTAATGGGTTAAGGATTGAATGGGTTAATGTAAAAAGGGGTGAAGAAGCTTTAAATTGTTAAGACATGCCCCGGGGACTCTTTATTAATACCAGGAAGCAAAATAAGAAATTTAAAAATCACAACTCAAGCCAAAATGACTAGAAGTCAAGGTAGTCAGCAGACTGAATCCCCCCTTTTACTACTTTCTTTTCCTCCACTTGACTCCATAAACCCAGTGTATATCTTCATGAACTGAGTCTTGGAGTCTTGTGTTTGCTTGGCAGGAAAGGAAGAGAAGTATCTTGCACAGTTTGGAGTAGGCTGATGAAACAGTTTTTTAAGTGATGGGTGTTATTGGAGATTTGATAAATCACTGTTTAATCTCTGTTACTCTGCCCATATGGGCACATGTGGACGGACCATTCGTTTTCTGCACTACAGCATGTTTGGTCAATATTTTATCAGGGTAAACCATTCTCCTCATGTTTGTTGTAGCTCCATAAAGAGCCTTCTCGGTCTGAAATGTTTGGAATGCCAGGCTATGGGAATGCTGAGCTGTTTGCTGAACCTGCCTCTCTGCCTCCGTATCCATCTACCCATCCACACTAGTGGTTATAGCACTTTCACAAAAACAAACAAACAAAAGACACTTTTTAAATTTTCAGGTTGGATACCTGATACAACCGGAATATTTCCATGAAGTTGGGCGTCAACTAGACAAAGTATGTCAGTTTTAGGCTCAATATTACTTTATGGAACATTTTTTACCATTAGACAAATACATGTATATATTTGCTGGTTCATGATAGGAAAATGTGTTTTTGACTCTGACTTACAATGATAGAGTGGGAAAAGAATGATATTTAGAGTCAAATAAGCCTAAGAGGTCAAATTCTAGATCTGCTGCTTAGAGTTATTAACCATCTCAGAGCCTCAGTTCCCTCACTTTTAAAAAGGAGCTTATGTTACCTACCTCAAAAGATTTCTGTGATGACTGAGTTAGCTAATAATATATGAGAGAATATATGCCAAAATTTGTGCAAATTTATGAGTATCTCTGTGTGTTATGTATGTGTATGTGTGTATTTAGATATATATAATGTAGGGTATATACCTGGCGCATAAGAGACAGTAGTCTTTCTTCCCTTACTTTTATTTTGTGTTGTTTCCTAAAATATTAGTGATGTGCATTTTGGATTCCTTTGATTTGGTGGTGTTATTGTTCCAAGATATTATTGTAGAGCCAGCAGAATGGAATTCACACTAAAGTAGATTTCACAGGTCCAGGTCCCAGAGGCTGTTGGCCCCTGGAACAGCAGGCAGGCTGAAGATTTACTACAGATAAATAGATGATGGGTCATAAGGAAAAGTGTGTGTTGCCATTGGCCATGGACTCAGCCCATTGATTCTCACCCTGAGGGTGCCTTATATTCTCCTGGAGAGCTTTGAAGAAGGATCTCTGCTATGACTAGTCTGTGACAGGAACACTATTTTTTAAAAAAGCTATGGTTATCAGTGTTTATGAGACTTCTCCACATCTTTCCGTTCCGTGGTTGAGGTTGAGAATCCCTGATTAACTTTTCAGAAATTTACTTTCTTCCCTTGTAAAACGCAGTTGACAGTACCCACTGTATGGGAGTGACAACCACCACAGTTTACTGAATGCCCCTGTGTTACAGTCTATCCAAGCATGATGAAATTTAATCCTCACCACAGCCTACCTGGTGGAGGAGCTTGATTTCTTTATTAAGAGACAAGGTTGGTGAGGTTTAGAAAGCCTTTAGAATCATGGCTAAAGTTGCATAGCCAGGTGACCAGAAGGATCAGGGATTCACACCAAGGTCTGTCTGTCAGTACACACCCCACATTCCATTCTTTTACATTCCTGATAATGTGAGTGAAGTTTAAAAATTCACATTTGAAGACGGAATGGTAGGGGAAGAATCCTTTTCTGAAACAGTAACCTTAAGTTTTGCAAGCTCATCTTTCAGAAGCTTTTTTAATGGCCTCATTGTAGTATACTGTTTGATTTTTCTCCCCTTTCTTTTCTCTTCTCTGGCCAGTCTATTGCTGATCTCTTTGAGGCCAGGATTTGCTTTCCCTGAATCCCCCAGTGATTGTTATCTTTGCTGCCATTGGATTAGAAAGTCTGTTTGCATGGTGTTTAATCTACAAATGAAGTGTCTGTGAGGCCATCTCCTGGAGCACATCCCTCTCTTCCAGTGAAGCTGTGGCCACACAGAGATCACCCTGAAGCTCAGCAGAACAGACACCAAGATTCAGTAGGTTTTATAATAGTCTGTGCAATGCATGCACTTCTGTAAGTCTTTATAAACTGTTTATTATAGTACAACTGAGAATAAATAATCAAGCAAGCAAATTAACAGATAAAGTAAATATGTAGTTTGAAAACCCGACACATTTGTGATGTCCTTGGGAAAAAATGTACCTTCTATTCGACTCAGGGGAAATTAAAAACTCTTGTGTTTTATTGATTTCCACTAAGCTTATCTGCACATTGTTTTTATAAAAGCTAAGTGGTGATGGCAAGGCCATAATTTTTGGAAGCATAGATTTTTAGATGCAGAAATTTGGGTTTTTGCTTCCAGGAAGTGAACCCTTTCTGCAGGGGAGGCATCCACCTCTGGAAGGTATTTTTCCTGCTGTGTGCATCAGCAAACAGCAATGGGAGAAGGCATCTTCTCTGAGCTTTGCTGGGCTTTTTTCCCACACCCCCACCCCCTCAGGTCCCCAGGAGGCGGCAAGATGGTTTGGGAGAGAGTCCACAGCTGGTAATAATGAGGACCTATGAATATTGTGCATCAGTAAATAAGGTGGAAAAAGGGGCCCCCCATCAACTGCCTCTCTCTTCTTTACCCCACTGAAAACCCTATTTATTTCTCACTTATTACATGAACCATTAAAAATCCAAGGAAGGGGGCAGAAAAAACTTTGGATTGCAGGAGCAAACTCCATATTCATTTAGCATTCATTACAGCAATATTAATTATAAGTATATGATGTACTAGCTTCTGATATTTAAAAAGGAAGGGTAGATTGTTAAAGAATTAAGTTTTAATTCACTCAAATCCAAGTACAGTGTGTATCACAATAAGGGCTTTCAGCACAAGTGCAGTGGGAATAACTCCCTTGGGTCAAGTTCGGTTCTGCAGCTGTTGAGATTGTGTGTGGCCTTAATATTCTTGTGTCAGAATTGGCTTTGAATTATCTTTGGGGCCCAGTCAGTTAGTCATGGTGACCATTTGTACCTTGCCTACCATATGAACAGTCTGTTCACATCCATTGTCTTGTTCAATTCTCAAAATGACTTTTTTTTACATAATTATTCCTGTTTTTCAGAAAAGAAAACTGAGTTTTAGGGAGATTTTTTTAAACTTTTTTTTTTTCTTTTGTACCGAGGATTAAACCCAGAGAGACTTTACCACTGAGCTATAGTCTCAACCCCTTTATTTTGTGACAGGATCTTGCTAAATTGCTAAGATTGGACTAGAACTGGTGATCCTCCTACCTCAGCCTCCTGAGTCATTGGGATTAAGGGGATGCACCACCATGCCCAGCTGAAAGATAGGTTTCATGTAATGAGCACAAATGTTTGAATGTAAAATCTCACTGTAGTGCAGTGGAAGATGACAGTCTACTCGCCCTCCTGACTCTCTTCTCTTACATTCTAGAGAGGTGATGATTCAGTATGTGCTTACAGTACACTAGTCTTATAGAGAGATGGTAGGTTGACAGAATGATTCCCTATTTGCAGAGTTATAGAAGCAAGGATCGCCACAAGCGTGATGGTACATATCTACTTATTAAATAAAGCTCGTCTGCTTTTTCTGTGTTGTGGTCTTCAACCAGAACATCATGGGAATCCTCGTGTTCTATTAAGAGAGGCACACAGAGATTATGCTCAGCCCTTCATTTTGCAGAAAAGATGACTATTTACTTTTAAGTATATTTCAAAGAGTTCGTCATTGGATTGGAGTGTCACATCAAAAAAAAAAGTCTTCTGAAATATTAAATAGACCTTCTTATCCTTTAGGGCACAAATCAATATCTAAAGAGAACAAGACACATTAAAATAAAGAATGGGTTTCGTATAATTTATAGTCAAGCCATCAAAGTTTCCTGCTGATGATTTCATAACTTAAAATTTTAAAAAATTGCTGAACTGAGAAAACAAACAACTTTTTGCAATTATATTGCCAAATTCTGAATTATGTTTTGTGCCCATCAAACTCCAAGTCAACCGTTTAGACTTTGATAGGAAATCAAGTGTCTGAATAATAGAAGGTATAGATTTCTCATTTTAACGCACAGACTTGGAGTTGCATTGCTTAACTTTGAGCTTTTCTTTTTCAAGTGAGTAAAATGGCAAGCCATGGGAAAGAGTTAAATGTTTACCTGACAATTCTCTGTAAAGTAATAATTTCTTAGAAGACTCTCATTTTACTCCTAAACAGTGCGTCTACCCCGCTTGACTCCATACACACGCAAAAAAGTTTTCTTGGTCCTCTGGTTGATGTGATTTTTGGCTTTGCTTTAAATTATTGATTACAGTTAAAAAGGGGAGGGCCTTTCTGATGAGAACAGCACTCTCTTTAATAGCCTCTCACAAAATCAATTCCCACCATTCCTACCGTGCCCCTTTTAGGATATTGATGGTTAAGAACCTTGGGAAGACTTTCTGTCTCCTAAATTGAATCTTAATAATTTTTCATTATTTGCCTCCCCCCTACCCATGTTTATTCAAACAATTTGAAATAAATATCTGCTTTTTGAATGGTTTCTTTAATGCTTGAAAGAGGGACGGGTGAGGAATTTTGCTATTTAAGTGGCACCCCTGGGTGATGGATTCGTTTAGTAGATGTGTGGTCCAAATGCTGGTTTCCAGAGCTGGTCTCTTGAATGGAATAAAGCAGACCATGCATCAGTGTCTTTCAAACCAGAGGCATTAACAGTGGTCAGTTAGTTCATCTTTCCCAGCTGCCCTGTAGTAGCTCATCCAGCCAAGGAAACATTGCGACCCTTTTTGCGCATGGAGCTTTAGCCATGTAGTGTTCAAGCATATGGGTGTGGGAGAGGTTTTGCATTCTCCCACACAAAATCTGATTCTATGTGGTCTAACTAAATTTACCCCCACCCCCGGCTTCAAATGGGCAAGATGATTTGGTAGCACGTGAAGAAGGATAGGCAACTACCAAGAAAAGTAACTCAGAACCCAGAGGATGCTGGTGGTCAAGGAGCTGAGAGGGCTGTGCCCCGTCACAGCGGGAGGTTGTAAGTAGTCTCTGATCACAGGCAGTATTTCATCTGCTAGCTCTTGCTTCTGGATTGCATTGGAGCTTCTTTTTAATTGTATTGTTTTCTTAGGCTGGCAGGGGATTCATAAGCAGAGGAAACAAAACAATTTTGAGACAACGCAGTAGCTTGAAAAGGTTGCCTCCAATCTGAGCTCTTGGCTTTCCTGGTTTAGAAATTGTGATCCATGGAACTTAAAGGTTTTCAAACTAGAATCTGTTAAAAAAAACTTTTTTCTCCTTCATGTGTCACTGATTTCTTCCCTGGGACAACCTGTTAAATTACTCAAGTAGAGACAGTCTATACTCAAGATAATATGAGTCAGCAAGTTCACTCCAGCCACATGCTCTTGTTCAAGGCCTGTTTACCACGATGAAGCATCAACTGGACCTGAGTGCTTGTAATTATCATCAGAGATGTTTCCCTCACTCCATTTGACTTATGTCTAGAAGTCTTACTTTGCTCAGATTTTCAGAAATTCCCGATGTTCATCTTTTGTACCCAGGTTTGCTAGAGTTAATTCCTTTTGTGTCATTATCTCTTCGTTGGATTAATACTTAGAGATTTAGTGTGGTGAAACCGCACCAGAATGAGAAAAATATTACTTTAATTTCAGCTTATCTAATAAGAAATCCATCTTTAATAGTGACTAAAGCTGCCCTGATTTTTGCCTTTTTTTACTGTTTGTGGATTAGTCAGTCAATATATTGAACGTGGAATTCAATATAGCTGAAGTGGTTTTACAAGATAATGAAATCGATACTGACCTGAAAAGACCCTTCTGGGTCCCAGCCACCTCACAGTTGGCTCAAGATCACTTGGTGCACAAAAGGGATCCTGTGATCCCTTATGTAACTGAAAAGTTCTGCTTTCCTCCTAAGGCTAATACTGCTGAAATGGACCTTAGTTAGCTCAGTGTAGCTTACCACCTATGGGTTGTTTAATAATTTTTGAAAATAATTAGCTTTAAATAGTTTAAAAATTTGTTAATCTATTAACTGTATTAAGCAAAACACGTTCATTGAAGACAAGGTTAGGCAATGTTCATCAGCATGAATACCCCATTTAGAATCATCTGTAACTCAGTTCGTGGCATGGTCCACCCCCAAAGGTGGTTGTAGATTCTGTGAATATCCTTCCAGGCTTTGATCTGTGGAATTATCTCTGTCTCTCTGTATTAAAAAAAAATAGATTTTTATGTATCTATTGTTTCTTCTTAATAATTTCAGTGAAATTGCTGAAGTTGATAACTTGCCCTTCTCACCTATTACACTAAATATTAGATATATGGATTAATTTCCTATCAACAAATATACTTTATTTTGAGGGATTGTCTTGCTAAGTTGCCCAGGTTGGCCCTGAACTTGTCATCCTCCTGCCTCAGCCTCCCAAGGAGCTGAGAGTATGTGTGACACCATGCCTGGCACAACCACAGTGGCCCCTTTTTTGGGTACCAAGGATAGAACTCAGCCACGGAGCCATATCACCAGCCCTTTTTTCATTTTGAGACAGGATCTCACTAAGTTGCTTAGGCCTTGCTAAGTTGCTGAGGTTGGCTTTGAATTTGCAATCCTCCTGCCTCAGCCTCCCGAGCCCCTGGGATTATAGGCCTACACCACCATACCTGGCACAAATCTCCTTTTATTATATAATTTTTAATGGCTATTCAATAACTTGGGTATAGAATGATTTATTTTAATTAGTTCCATTATCAAATATTTAGATGTTTTTTTTTTTTTTTTTTTTTCTTCAGCTCATTCATTTGGCAAATATTAACTGATTTCATAGCATGGGCCAGTAGTGGGATAGATTCCAACTCAGGTATGGTTCCCACCTCATGGAGCTGACAGGTCAACACAGGAGAGCAGATTTTTGATTGTGGAAAGTGCTTGAGGAGGACATTCCTGTAGCCCTGAGAGCATAGAGCCAAGGGAAGGGATCTTGCTGAAGTCCCCAGCACAGCCTTTCTGAGGAGGTGATGTTTACAGGGAGGTCTACAGGGGTGGAAAAGGGTTAGCTGGGTCAGTGGGCGGGGTGCAGTGGAGTGGGAAGCACATTCTAGGCAGAGGGGAGCACAAGCTAAAGCCCTGGCTGGTGGCTGGCTGGCGCCTGGCAAGTTTGAGCTGCTAAGGTAGCCGGTATTGTGAGCCCAGACACACAGGGTCAAGCAGTGCCAAGTGAGGCTGGAAAGTGACCAGATTATTGCATCCTTTGGTCTTAGAGAAGATCAAAGCAAGATAATGGGAAACCGTGGGATGGCAACATTGGATCTGTGTTTTGAGAAAAAAACAAAAACAAAAACATGGCTGTAGTGTAAAAGCAGGGATTCTTGACCTTTGTTGTGCTGTGGGCTTCTCTGATGTGCAAGTGGAGCCCAGGGACAGCTTCTGAGAACGGATACCTTATTTCTAGGCCCAGTTACACAAGCTTTTGTAGGACAACACAAATGCTAAAGATCTCAGCACTAAAGGGCCCAGCTCCCAGGAGGTCAGCCCCCTCTGAGTTTCCCATATGACCCCTGCGTATCACTCCCGAGAAAGGTACCCTGTGCCTGTGATTTGTGATGGCTGAGATACGAGCCCTCCATTTTCATCCTTTGTACAGGAGTTTGTCACCCGATGCCTTCTTTTGCTTCCAAGGACCAAGGCCAACTTATCAGTCCATGGCATGGTCCAGCCCCAGCACTGTGGCCAAATGGCTGCTGATGCCGGGTTTTCCTTGGATCATTTCATCAACCATCAAAACTCTCCAGTAACATTTCGATTATTTTTTTCTTCCCTACCAAGAGACCTTGTGACTCAGGGATCAAAATATCATAGTTTAAAAGAATCCTAGTAAATAGGGCTCTGGATTTTTAGAGACTGAGACTCACTGTGACATTGTACAAAGCTGTTTTAGTTGTTATGTCCATTGCTGAGAAAAATCGTATTTACATGCCTCCTAGAATGGCAGGGAAAAGAATTTCTGGAAAATACCTGCTAGTTCCCCATATTTTATATTTAAGTTATGGAGAAGTATGTTTCCTTCTCCCCCACCCTTGAAACAGTACTCTGCAGAACTTGGGCAGGAGGAAAGAATGCTTTAAGTCATTTCTGCTGTGGTATCAGTTCTCCATGGAGAGCTGAAAGCGTGATGGTTAAGAGCACAGACCCTGGTGGTTCGAATCCCATGCCACCTTAGGCAAGCCACTTAAACTCCCTGTTCCTCAGTGTTCTGCCTGGTAAGGTAGGAAATGTTGAGAATTAAATCAGCAATATACACAAAGTGCTTAGAACCGTGTTCTGACTCATAAATGTTCAATAAATGTCAGCTGCTATTATGTTTGCAACCCCCCAGTATAAGCAATGTCTCCCTTGTCTGCTTCTCCTTGTTCTCCCTCAACCTATAGAATGGGCTATGTCTGTCAGAGGGGAATGACAAAGAGAAATTCAGTTTCCTGTATAAAGCTCAAAAGTGACAGGCAGAGACCTGTCACCTGTTGGTCCCCAAAAGAAGATGGTTGACCTCTTTTCTGCCTGCTACATTTGAACAAGTAGAAGGTCTTTGGGAACTTTGATATTTCGTCTCTGGGAAGGAGAACCCCACTCCAGGGAAGAAACCATCCTGAAGACCAGACCCAGGGAAGGACAGGCGGGAAGGAAATCTGGCCTCATAGTTTCCCTCCAGTCTTTCTGTTTATTTATGTCAACCATTGAAGTTTGGTCTGGGGGAAGGAGGAGGGAGATGGTTTTGCTTTTCCTTCCATTGAATTGATCTCCTGAATATATTTAGATTAAATTGTGTAAAATTAAGACACATTTTTATTGACTCTTTTGTTATCTACTTCATAGCCAAAGAAATACCAAACTTGAATACTCACAGAAAAAACATATGTGTTTTCAATTCACCAAGTAAGTTTGCTTTAATCTTGAAAAAAAAAAAAAGTCATTGTAATAAAAAAAACAGATCCACTCTGTGTGAAGAGAAGTGTGGCTGGAAAGCATTTCAGACACATCATTTATCAACTCTGGGTATCAGGCAAGGAAGGCACTTCATACTTCATAGTTACTATAGATAGGTGTGTTTGTGTGCTTGGGCTACCATAACAAAATACCACACATAGGTCCATTTAAACAACAGACATTTATTTCCCTCTAGTTCTGGGGGTGGAGAGTCTAAGACCAAAGTGCCAACAGGGCTGGTTTCCCCTGAGGACTCTCCATGACTTGAGATGGCTATTCTCTTGCTGGCTAGTGTGCACCCTGGTGTTCTTCCCCTTCTTAGGTGGACCCCTGATGCATTGGATTAGGATCCCACCATAATGACCTCACTTAGCCTTAATTGCCTTCTCAAAGGCCTGTCTCCAAATACAGCCACACTCTGTGGTACTGAGTTAGGGCTTTAGCATATGAATCTTGAAAGGACACAGTTTAGCCTGTAACAAGGGGTGGTGCTGAACCAAGATCCTGCTTGGTTGTTTTCATTCTGCATGTAAAAGAAGCTTAGCCCCAAACTAGAAGGTAACTACTGCAGCAGGAGAATTTCAGGGGTGCATTGGAGGAATACAGGCTGTTCTGGAAGCCTCATTGTGTGGAGGGAGGAGAGACCACACTTCAACAGAATGAACTAATCACAGACCTCTGTGAAATGGAAATGTTTTCCTAATGTGTTTAGCTTCTTGATATCGCAACCTAGTCATTCTGACTTCAATGCTTAATTATCTGTACTAATAGAGGGGAGTCTATGTGTGGAAAATGAACAACACTGATTTTCAGCTTCTCGATCAATGTCAGTAAGTGTTACCTTCTGGATTCTAAGTCTCTCTCTTACTAACTGAGGCACCATACCAAGATGCTTAGCCTCACATTCCTCATCTGTAAATGATGGGATCAACCAACGTAGATGGATGTTTTGCAAATTTCATGTGCAAAACATTCAATGTGTAAAAAAAAATCCACATTCCCTGGGCCTCATTGCATAAAGGATCTGACTTTTTAAGTAATAACAGCTAAGGGGATCTGGTGCAGGTGGTCCAGTTCTGCTTTGAGAAACTAATCAGATATCTCACCTTATCGTGAAAATAAACTGGGAGCTGAAATACATTTGAGCAAAAAGTTTGAGAAATACTAGATTTGGACATTTCCTTTTGTCCTTTTTGGTTCTTGTCCCTGAAGCTATACAATTTGAATTTCATGTTGCATCCATCTGTAGCAGTGAGGCCATGAGAGCACACAGTCTATTAGATTGGACAAGATAGAGAGGAGAGCCATCTAACTAGAGGGCTATAATTCTTAGTGGTTTAAAAAAGAGTATACATATACTCTCTCAAACTTTCTCCTCCTTAGTATTGTGTATCTTTGAGGCAAATAGACCCCAATTGCATGCTTTTCAAGAATGCTTTATCTCTTAATGGATCTTACATGGATTTTTTTTTTCTTTCTTTGTATGGGGGATTGAACCCAGGGAGTGCTTTGCGGATGAGCTGGTCTCCCAGTGCTTTTTATGTTTTTTTGTTTAGTTGGTTTTTGTTTTTTTGTTGTTTATTTTTTATTTATATATGACAGCGGAATGCATTACAATTTTTATTACATATCTTTCGTATCTCTGGTTGTATACAGAGTATTTTAACACCAATTCGTGTCTTCATACCTGTACTTTGGATAATAATGATCATCACATTCCACCATCATTAATAACCCCCTGCCCCCTCTCCTTCCCTCCAATCCCTCTGCTCTATCTAGAGTTCATCTATTCCTCCCACGCTCCCACTCCCTATCCCACTATGAATCAGCCTCCTTATATTAAAGAAAACATTCCGCATTTGGTTTTTTGGGATTGGCTAACTTCACTTAGCATTATCTTCTCTAACTTCATCCATTTACCTGCAAATGCCATGATTTTATTCTCTTTTATTGCTGAGTAATATTCCATTGTGACACGGTCTCACTAAGTTTCTGAGGCTGCCCTAGAACTTGCAGTCCTCCTGCCCTCAGGCTTCCATGTCACCACACTTGGCAACATGTAGACATTCTTTCCTTTCTCTCAGTGAGACTGCGAGTTGGCTACTGCTCCCTTAGTCCAGAGTTGTAGGGGACTAAATGAACCCAAAATGGATGCAGAAGAAATGAGGAGGCAGACTACTTTCCAGGAAACTGTGGGCCGGGAAGTACTTGAAAAAAGGCCCAGCAAGTGGGGAAATAAGGAAATAGCTCCTCATTCCATTCCGCAAAATGTAGGTGTCTTATGCTAGTTTTCTGTTGCTATGTAACAAATTCTCACAGGTGTGGTATCTTAAAACAACACCCATAGTTTCTCTGTATTGTGATTCCAAGTACAAATTAGCTGGGTCCTGCTGGGAGTCTCTCCAAGCCTGCAATCCAGTGTCAACCAGGTTCAAGGTCCTTTTCCACACCTGCTTGTTGTTGGTAGGATTCAGGTCCTTGGGGTTGTCTTACTGAGGTCCCTATTGTCTTGCTAGCTGTAGGCCAGGGCCACTCACAGCTCCTAGAGGCTGCCATGTGGCACCATTGTGGCCACAAGGTCTTCTCTTAAACTTGGCAGCCTTTACCTTTAAGGTTGGGGGCAGGGGTGGTTTCTGTGTGTGCTTTCCCCCTTTAGTGCTTGCCTGATTAGACCAGGCTCACCAGGGGATCTCCCTTTTGGTGAACTCAGAGTCTACTGATTAGGGACCCTAATTAAATATGCAAAATCCCTTCAACTTACAGTACAGTGTAATCACAGGATGATATTCATAGGTCTTGCCTGTACGCAGGGGGAGTGGGAACTGTTCAGGGCATGTACATCAAGAGATAGGAATCTTTGGACTATTCTAAAATTCTGCCTATTCTCTGTCCAAAAACATATATTGTGTGTTGAACATTGAATCTTGACTTTTAATTAGTTAGAAACTCTAACAATATTAATGTTAATGTCTAGGGATCTCTAATTAATTGTGTGGATGCTAACCTGCAACTTTTTTTGGGGAAAAGTTGTTAAACGGAATAAAGTATTTAGTCTTTTCTTCCAGAATTCAAAAGCCAGAAAGTGCTAGAAAAAATCCAGAGCTTATTCAGATACCCATATTCATTGTGCAGGTGAGAAACTGTCTCGGTGGAAGGCATCCCAAGGTCACAGGCTTCTATGTCAGGTCATCTTTTCTTCTTCCTGTGTATCTCCTAATTTTTAAAAAAAGACGTGCTCCAAGTACTCTTATTAATAAGTCCGGAGCTCATTGACTATAATGAACAATCTTCTTTGTTTCCCATTGTCATCTTGAATTTGGAACATTATTCTTCTAATGTGTGTATGAATTAGTTACTCAGTGAAATGGAATGTTGGATAAAATGAGCTTTTTGTTGTTTATTTATAAGCACAAGTCTCAGTAATTTTCATGGTGAAGTTTTCAGTCAAGAATTATGCAGCTAAGGGTGGGGATAAGAACCAAAGAAAGCTCAGACACTCCATCCAACTGCCTTGCAAAAAAAAAAAAATCCCTTTTTGCAGTTGGCAGATTGATCCCCGTTAAGTAATTTTCCATGCTTTTTCCCCAAAGATGTTCATTGATGCTTGATAGTTTTTCTTTAAATACCAAGTTGTTTAAATATGATTGAATCTTTTTCTGTTTCTTCTGAATTAAAATCTTTCCATTGACAAGTCAGTGTTTTTCTGTAGTGGTTTGTATTCAGTCTTCTCCAGTCTCACTAAATGACCTTACAGGTGAATAGACATGTTTATCTCAAAGAGTGACTGTTACCAAATATAGATCTGGGTCCCACTGTAACTGTGTAGGAGCCGAATGTCCTTACCCAGCTTGTGTGAGTAGAAAAATGTGTGACTTAGTCCAGCCCCAAAGCTGCCTGGTTTGAGGTAAAGCAAAGAACTGTTTGGTAATGTGGGCACAGGTCTTTGGCAGTTGTACCCCCCCCCCATGTGGTGTTTCCTGCCTATCTTCCTCCTCCTTATGTATCAGCACTTGATCTCGGGAACAAAAGAGAACTTCTCATATTCACATGAGAGTGGCTCAGTCAGTCATTTTGCCACTGCTTCTTCCCTGAGGCTTCTTTAGTGTTGCCACATCTCCAAGTCACACTTCCAGTGTCCTGGAGCATGAGGCTCTTTTACAGTCTGCTTTATGTGGCGCTCATGTGTGCATTTGCTTTCTCTCCATTAGAATGGAGGTTTCTTGAGTTCAGGGAAGGTGTGGCCAGTGTCTTTCCATTGATCCTATTTGTCTTTCACATACTGTCGTAATTCCTCATCTATGGACTGAAAAGATATTTCACTCTGCATATGCACCAAGGGTTTTATATGTTTGTGACTCTTATTCAGATATATGTAGATACTCTTGAGACTAATACAAGTTTGGGTAAAACTCTACTGAATTCACTATGATTTTTTAGGTTTTTTTTCTTAATCTAAACTTACTAAGAATACTATACAAGCCACCCTCGTGCTTGTGTATTGAAAGCCACTGCCCTTTAGCCCCTAGCTGCATTTGGAGATTTGGGGACCCCTCCTTGTGTGGAGCCTGCTGGCCCTGTGTTTCTTCTGTGAGGTATGTGAACTGAGCAGATGGGGCCTCCCCCTTGTAGCACTAACATTCAGTCCCTTGTTATTTGCATGAATGTCTGTGGATGTTCACCTCTACCCTTAGCCTGGAAGCTCCTGAGCCCCAGGACTGTGACTGTGACCCACGGACGCACTACTTAGCACATCGACAACACCCGCTCAGTAGGTTCCATGCACATTAGTAGTCAGAGGCTCTGGGGTCACAGCTGTTAAGTGTGTGTAACCACTCTTTACTCCAGAGACACTTTTCTACTTTTTTAAAATTTGGAAATTTCTTTACTATTATGATTTCCAAAGGTGTCTAGTCCTGAGCCAAAGGATGTAGACTGCCTCAGCCAACTTGAATGTTAAAGCAAAACATCTGCCCCTGGTGTTGGTCCAAGAACCAGTACCTTGGCTAATTCACACATTGCATACCATTAACCCATAAGCCCTAAGTTTCTAGTTCTGTGAATATTGCAATGAAATAGACATAGGTGCATTAAAATAGATTGGAAATCATAATCTAGAGCTTATTATCACTAATGATTCAGCTACTACTTTTCTCAGAAGAAAACTCTAGAAACATAAATATTTATTTCAGAGTTACCATAAGTATATTTGTGGCTTGATTTAAGGTTTATAGGTGTTTCCTAAATGGAACAGTATGACATAGTTTTTATAGAAAATTATACATTTCCATAAAATTGAAATAAGCACTATTTAAAAATTACTATTGACTTGCTACAATGAAATGGGGATTTTTATTTGCATTTGATGTTTTTACCCCTTTATCCAATGCTAAATACTAATTTGTAATTAAAGTCTAATTTTATTAAATTTTCTATATACTGTAGCACTGAATTTTATAGAGAAGTAGTAATGTTTTATGTGAAACAAAAATAACCTTAAACATTATTAATATTTTATGAGTTTGTGTAAATCTTATTACAGCTGAAAGTTTTCCTAATAATTTTGTCCAGAAGGAATGATAAAAATTTATTTTTAGAAAGTCTTTTGAGTGACTTAAATTTAGTGGTTTACATTGAATAAATATGCAGGAATTCATGAGAGTCCCCCGAGTTTGTCCTCCAAGTCCTGAATTAAGAAGTAAGAAATAAAGAATTGTTCTCTGTTTTTGTAAAGAACGAAGTTTATATGGGAGAAAGTGGGGTTTCTTTCTCTTTTATTGCATTCAAATCCCTTCCTTGCCTGGAAGTTATTTATGTGCCCTGTACAGGGACCTTCTGGCATCATATTCTCCTTCTAGGCCAGTGATACAATTGCATGAGATCAAGCACATGGGTGTTTCATATGGTGCCTGGAGCAGTAAGCACTCATAAATGCTAGAAGAGGAAAATATTTTATTACTATTAAATTTATTTTAATTGACAGATAAAAATATAAGAAACTATACATACTTATGGGGTATTGTGTGATGTTTTGATACATTGCATAAGGTTTAAATCAGGATAAACATATCTAGCTTCTCACACATTTATTTTTCTTTATGGTGAAAACATTCAAAATCCTTTCTTCCAGCTTGTTTGAAGTATATGGTAGATTGTCATTAACTAGAAGTCAACCTACTGTGCAATAGTATACCAGTACTTCTCACTCCTGTGTAACCATAATTTGATCATAACAATCCATTATTTAACCGTAACACTCCGTTGATCAATCTCTCCCGGTACCATTCCTTAAGATATTAATAACTTGTAGCATATGCGAGGTATTGTGCTGGTTGCAAACCTCCTTGAGGTTTATAGCCTCAAGGAGCTGAAATTCTATTGCAGAAGTCAGATAGTAATTAAGCATATAATTAGACAAAATCAGTTGTGATTACTCCTCAAGTAGGAAACCACTGTGGTGTGGAGGCTGGGGGCGGGGGACTAGACCATTGATCAGAAGCTTCAAACAAGGGCAAAAGCCAAAAATAGAGGCCTGTGACTTCGGTGATTGAAGAGCCTCCAGGCCCTCACCCAGAGGCTGTTTATTCTAATTTAAACATGTGTCTAACGTGGTTTCATAGTTGACAAAGATCAGATGTAGTGGATTAGAAGTTACCTGGGTGATAGGAGGATCAGGAGGGAAAAGATGATGGAGCCACACATTTGAAGCACTTGGGCAGTGGGAAGAGAAGGACCTGGAACAAATCTTGAGTGTTCTAAGGCCTTGTCGGTAGCAGGGGTGGAGAGAGTATTTAGTGCCTTATGGTGGCAGTTAATATTTGGAGTAGCAGCCCGAATTACCAGAAATATGTAAAACTATGCTTTGAGTACTTCAGTAAAACAAAGAAATGAGTGAGTAGCAGTGCCCAAGGTTGTTCTTGCTGCAGTCCGGCTGCAGCAAAATAACCTGGGGGGTGACGAGCAACTTGTGTACATTGATACAGCAGGAGTGGGAGCCGTTTATTGTAGGACAGGCGTGGTATATATACATTCCACACAGCTTATCTTAATTAGCATAAACTAGATACATCAGTCAACCAATAAGGAATCTCCACACTTAATGGCTCGCTGGCGTTACTTCACAAACCACTCCCTCTGGCAAAATGCCAGGCGCCATCCAGACTTGTTTACAGACTCTAACAGTTCTGACCCTGCTGGCCTTGTGAGTGGCTTAAAGGCAGTGACCCTGTCCCCTTCACAATATGTACCGTCAGATCTGATCTTAGAGTCCAGCCCAAAGTAGTAAGTTGTTGAGTGAAAATCTCAGTTCATGTTAGATTGAAGAGGTTTACTTCTCCAGATAGTCTTCATGGAATCCCCAGAAGCAGAAGTGCTTGAGACTAGAGGTATTCACCCGCTGTACACAGCATCCCTTCTTCCTCATCGGTAGATGTGATAGAAGTAGTTAGACACCTTCAGGTTTGTTCATTTGTTCTTTCCTCTTCCTTCTCCTCATTCTCTTCCTCTTCCTCTCATTTTATAGAACCTAGAATCGGCAGCCTTTTAAAAAATATGTGCAATGTCCGCACTGATTTTTTTGGTCTGTGGAGCACACATTTCTAGCATTTGTTGTATACACCTGCTGTGGCCCTGGGCAAGATCCTAAGGGTGTAGTTTGGTATCAGTTTCTCCCTGTCTATCAAACAATTTTGGGTATAGAATGTATATCTGAATACATTAGCTATTGCTAATACTGAATTGTGTTCCTGTTGTTGAATCACGTGTTCCAAAATGATTTGCATTAGTCCTAATCTGTGGTAGCTATGAATCTGGTTTATTTTGGAATAGGGTGATTGAATGCAGATGTAATCTAGGTAAGATGGGATCTTTAGGATACGCCATAATCCAGAAGACTGGTGTCCTTAATAAGAAGAAATTTGGATAGACATACAGATACACACACAATCTCTCTCTCTCTCTCTCTCTCTCTCTCTCTCTCTCTCTCTCTCTCTCTCTCACACACACACACACACACACACACACACACACACACAGGAATGCTGGGGAGGAAGATGACCACGTAAAGATGGGGGCAGAGATCGGAGTTGGGCTGTGCAAATCAGGAAATGTCCAGGTTATCAGAAGCTCGGTGAGGCAAAGAAGGATACGCCCCTAGAAGCTCTGAAGGGAGCATGATTTTGGACTTCTGGCCTCTAGAAGTGTGGGACAATAGATTGCTGTTGTTTTAAACCACTCGGTGGTGGTATTTGTCCCAACAGTCCTAGGAAAAGAACAGAGATAGCACATTTCTGTCTGAGTCAGAGCCCTAGCGAAAAGTAGGTGGTCAATCAGTGGGATAAGAGCAGAGTTTAAAGAAGACACAGGAGTGAGGGCAAGGTGAAGAACCTCCAGGGGGTGGGGATGCCCTCCGGGATTGGCAACAGCTAGGAAGGTTCCTGGAGCTTAGGCAGAGCTAGCTTGGCACCTGTGGATGTAGGAGAGGGTGGCCTGACTCTAGCCCCTGCCAATCCATGCCATGGCAGAGAGCAAGCT
Source organism: Marmota monax (assembly GCF_021218885.2). NCBI lineage: Eukaryota > Metazoa > Chordata > Mammalia > Rodentia > Sciuridae > Marmota > Marmota monax. The sequence goes on along the minus strand of NW_026691950.1, from coordinate 2,735,275 downwards.
CTGGAATCTACTCTCACCCTTTCCTCCTCTTTCTTCTTTCAGTGTGATGGCCTGCTGAGCCTCTTGTTGGCCAACCTGCCAGGGGAGCTCAGTGGCATAGGACATAGGTTAGCCTCTCAGAATGCATGACAGGATGGAAAAGGAGAGCAGATCCAGAAGGGGAATTGGAGAATAGCTTACATATTTGGGAGAAGGGGCATGTATTATTCCAAAATATGTTTTCCTGTGGCTCTCAACAAATACTTGTGGTTATAGGCTACCTACAGATGTTTCTATTGGAGTCCAACATGTAAGGCCGTGGAATTCATTTAACAAATTCTTTTTAAGCACCTGCTGTAGTGCCAGGCCTTAGACATGCCCTGGGGATTAGCAATGAACAAGATTCACTCTATCCTTGTCCTCACAGATCTCACAGTCTAGTGGGCACCAGCCGCCGTATTAGCCCAGGCTACGATGCCCATGCAACTCTACCTACTTCTCCCAGAACACTCAGTGTGACTGGACACTACTGGCTCGATACCACCCTTTTCTGTGGGACTGCAAGCTTCAGGAGGGACTGATAGCACCTAGCATGCCTGCCCTTGTCTGTTCCCGAGTGTATTAATAAGCAAATGAGTACTTTATATTTACTATTAAAGAGTTTTCTAAGTTAGTTGGTAACTTAAAACATGTAAAACTGGCAAACTAAATATATTAGGGATTTTCACATTTTAAAGGATTGTTTGGATTACTCCTTTGCAAAAGCAAGCATATTAAGACAAAATAATCTATAACGTATCCAAGTCTAGAGTTTTATTTGAGGAGATTTGTTTTGTGTTGAAAGCACTTTTATTCAGTTTAGAGACTGAATCTTAATATTGCCTTTTTGTTTTATCTGATAACTATTCTCATAAACTGACTCATAGGGATGTGCATTGCAGTTAATGCTCAGATCTGAACAATAAAGGATTCATTACACATGGAGGCCCTCCGACCTCTAAATCAATAGTTCAAATCTAGACCAGGAAGTTAGGGGAGTACCTTTACCAATTTTAATGATTAAAACAAACTCTCTGCACCTATTGTCAGATTAAGATGTCAAAAGAATTGGGTGACTGAATTTCTTTCTCTGCTCTTAAAAATGTTTTCTAGTATTAAATAAGGATATTAAATCTTTGGGGCCTCCAAATACCATTGCCAAAGAGGAACCAGTGCTCCTTTGATGACCATGTAAGGAAAACACCTCTAGGAAAAAACCATTGGAGACTCCATGAGCAGTTGTGTTTCTAATAGCCTGAGAATGGGGACTTACTTAACCTTGGTCTCACAGAAGGTTTCAGTATTTCTGCATAAAGATGTATAATGTATTCCTCAGAGAGCTCATTCCAGTTATTGCATCTTGTATTTGAATAAGTAGAGAATTTCATTTTTATATTTGTCAGTAGTATAAAATGCCTTCTCAGCTTAAAAACAATGGAGGAAGTTACTTGTAAAAAATTAAGGAAATCAAGGATAAGAGAAAGCAGGTTTTAGAAATCAGTGGTCTGTCTCTCAAATTGTGGAGAGAAGTTTAGGAATAAAATTTTTCCTTCCTCCCAGAGTTTAAGTCTCATAAGAAAGATTTGCACCAACGGCCCCCATCATAGGTTTTGCAGGAGAGTTTATCAGGCAGTGGAAATATGCTGATCAATCAGATGTTTCGAGTGTGGCTATAGGGATTAAGAAAAAAAAAAAAAAAACTAGCTCCAGGGTTCCCCCAAGCTGGGAACTTTGAGATGATGAGTTTATATGAGGAAAATTGCTTTCCCTTTGAGATCTGATCTGTAAATAAATGGCACAGCCAGAAAGGGACTGGTGATTTATGAAACCAAAGAGAATTCTTAGAAGACATAGGGGCAAACGTATATTTACTGTCCAGGATAAAGGAATCTCTGGTGTTTGGCAAGAGTCAGTTCCTTATTTGTGCTGGACTGGAGGTGACCATTTGCCTGGGATGGAGGGGTTTCTCAGGATGTGGAACTTTTAAGTGCTAAAATTGACTGAATCTCAGAAAACCAGGATGGTTTGTTACCCTAGCTAATCTGTCTGCTCATAGCCGGTCATTTAGCTGGGCTCCTGCCCACCATGATGCCCTAGTCATTGTGGAAACACCAGACACTTTCATACATTTAAGTGTCCCTGGAGTGAGAACTACTCTTGAGTCTGACAAGACCATTGCTGAAGTACTGTGGATGCACAAGACCTTTTCAGTCTGATAGCATTGCAGTTAATTTAAATGCCTTTAGTTAAAAAAAAAAAAAAAAGATGGAGGGTGGACAGTTGGTCATGTTAAATGAAAATCTAATAATCTAATGCATGGGGGAAAATGAAGAAATTGATTCAGTTTATAAACTTTTAGTCAAAACTTCATCCATTTGTGGCTCTTATTTAGAGTAATGACTAAATAAGAGCCACAAAAAGATTCTGGTTCTTCCAGAATCTTCAGATTAATTTTATAAAGTCATTATAATGCTGTCCAACATTTAGATAATTTGGAAGGGTGGGACAGATAATTGACTTCTGTAGGAGGATGGTCCACCATCCCACTCCTTTATCTCATCTCCTTTGAATCAGGGAATTTGTTCCTAATGAGAATACATCCTTTAGAAGGGATGAGGCAGAAAAAGGATGTGTGACCTCCGCCTTGCACAGCTTTAAGATAATGTCAGTGTAAGGGCAGGAAATGTTTTGAAAAGTCTTTGACTAATTACAGGGCTGGTGTGTAGAACTTAAGCGTGTGTTATTATGTGTAAAGAATGTAGATGCTAAGCACAATTTTAATGATTATAAAAGCCCATCCCAGTTCTACTACTTAAGGGGATTTGAAAGGGATTATATTGGGTAACCTTGGGTTGAAACGTGTTCCCTTTACATTTCAAAATTGGTCCATGTATTCTTTATTTAATCTGATTGATGCTCATTCTTTCCCTTTAAGCATGAGATACAGATGAAATCATGTTGTCATGACAACAGTTACACGCTGGGAGGAAGGATTCTGAAATGGCCAGTGACTGGGTTTTTAATCATCGATTTAAGTTGATAGCTAAATTAAATAGGGATGTTGAATTTATAATTAAATCTTAATTTGGCTCTATATTGTCACTTGTATTACTGACATGTAATTTTCGAATGTACATTATGACACGTAATTTTAATACAAATGCATTCAACTCCATCTCATTTGTTCTCTATGTTGTCAGCAACAATAATCTCAAAACCTGTGGGTTCCCCTGTTTAAAACTTTTGATAGCATTTTGTATAATAATTTTGTTGCCTGTATAATAAATTCTAAATTCATGAATGTGGTCTGTAGAGCCCCCGCAAAAAAATAGCTTTCCAGTTTCCATTAGACTTTCTCGCTGCTGTTCGTTTTGGACCTGACACACCCAGTCCTCGACTCCAGAGTCTAAGAGCTGAGGGAGATGAGCATCTCACGTAGAAATAGTAATCCTCTGTGGAAAATTACCCTGAGAAACTCATCTCTAAAGGGAGGTGGTAGCACAAGGAGAAACAGGTTAATTTTTAAAATGGGTGATTGGGAAAATTTTGTAGAAGAAGTGACCCTTGAAAAGTGAACAGCTTTTAGTTTCACATAGAGAAGAAGATTTCAGCCCAGAGGAACAACACAGGCAAAGGCTCGGGAAGCAGGAATGGATGGTGTGTTGTGAGACCCGAGAGGGTCTAGTTGGACCCCGGGTCAAAAGGGGCTTAAGGGAGTGAGATGGCAAAGGGAGGAGGGGCACCGTGTTGAAGAGGGCATCAAGCACAGCATGCTGCTGACTACTCCCCCCCAAATGTCTCAGCCTACCTTTCTAGAAACATGAGTTTCAGTTAATCGGATGGCTCTTGGGTGACCATCCACTGTGTGCCCAGCGTGTACTCTGTGGAGGAAGCACAAAGATGACAATGCATGGATCTTGTCCCAGAGGAGCAGAGAGGCCTTCAATAGGCGGTGGAGGGTCCGTCCATACCAGAGTGTGGGAAAAGTAGTCCACAAGTAACAGAAAACAGGCGAGGGCAGGGAGGGGATTTCTGAGTTCTTGAGTTGTTAATAGCAAGGTCATTCTGATTTTCAAAGTACTTCCCAGTATTGGATACTTAAATTTCATATTAATTGCATCTATCTTGAAAAATTATCAGGTTTATCTAATTTAAGGCATAGTTTCCGAATGAGTTGTAGTAGAGATTTTCATTTTGTTTAGTCTCCTTTCAAGGTCTGGATATGTATTTCTAAAGAGCTGCATTCTAGAGAGGTTTGGAAATGAGAGCCCCATGGAAGGCTGTGAGTACTTCAAAATTGTTGTCAGTTCCTCACGAGGATTTTAATATTTGATCCCGAGCCACTTTTATGTCCCTCCAGCCAAGGACCACAGTATGTTTTTCAGGACCCTTCCAATTTGAGGCTCAATGGAAATTTTTATTAAAAAGATCCTTCTGGAATCCCAAGCTCATTTGGAAAACCTCTAGAACAGCACCGTCCACTCCAAATATAATGTGAGGCCGAGTGTGATGGTGTAAGCCTGTGAGCCCAGTGGCTCAGGAGGGAGAAGCAGGAGGATCCCAAGTTCAAAGCCAGCCTCAGCAACTTAGTGATGCCCTCAGCAATGTAGTGAGACCCTGTCTAAAAATAAAAAGGGCCGGGAATGTGGCTCAGTGGTTAAACATCCTGAGTTAAATCCCTGGTACCTCCGCCAAAATACATAAATAAAATGTGAGTCACATAATATAGTAAATATTGTAATAGCCATATTAAAATAAATAAAAAATAGAATAATTTTATTATGTATTTTATTTAACTTATATGTGGAAAATATTATCATTTCAACATATCCTTGTAAAATTGATATTTTATATTCTCTTTGTCATTCCGAGTTTTCAAATCTATTGTGTGGTTTACTCGGGCAGCACATCTTGGTCTGAGTGAGCCACATTTTGTGTGATCAGTAGCCCCATGGGGCATTTAATGGCTACCATATTGAATAGCACAGTCATTGAATTTAAGGATTTTCAGAACTCTGAGTCACTTCAGTGGCTACCTATAGGATGTCTGTATCTTTGATGATTTTATTGTTATGGAAAATGTGTGTGTGAAAAGGTGAGTTTGTTTTGGACCTCGGTTGTAGGTGCATCATATTCATACAGCATGACTCATGAAAGATTTTCATCACTGGTCCCTGCAAAACCTCTCCCTTATTTTATGCAGTTATTTACTCCCCACTTTCCCCTCCCCACACTCCATTCCCTCCACAGATAGGCAACCATTCTAATGCATTTACCTTTTTGCTCAAACGTATACTTTACAGAGTGCATTATTGTTTGGGGGAGGTGCTAAATTTACTTAAGGGATACTTTTCCCCATGTACTGCATTTTACAAACCTATCCCTACACTGTGTGTACATCCAATGCACTGTTTTAACTGCTTCATGGTACTTCACAGTGTGATTGTAGGACAATTTATTTTCCCCTTATAGAGTGATTGGCTTCTAGCTTGCCTCAGTTTCCCCAGGAGCACAAATAACCATGCATGTAACATCCTCATACATGTCCTATAATGAATGTGGTGTATACTTGATATTGTTGGTTCACAGGATTATATTATTTGTCTGTTTTGGAGTGGGAAAAAGATTTATTTATAGATATATGAGTATAAATTTATGTAGTTTTTTTCAGTGAAAAATGCAGCACTGAAATGGTTGAATCAGATTCTTTTCATGGACAGGTGAATCAAGTTGCAGCTCTCTTATTTAGGGGTTGTTTATCAATTTAATTCTCATACATATGTTTCTCAGACAGACCCAGTGGCCATGAAAGAGGTCAAGGTTTCCCAGGGTGATGGTGAAATCTGGACCTCCAAAAATGTACTCCTGCTTTTTAAAGCAGTTTATAAAGTTTGTTTCTTCAAAGGGAATTAACAAAAAAATTTTTTTTTCGTGTTTTCTTTCTCTCAGTTCCTTTCTGTTCCTGGCTGCATGGTTTGGGGACTTCCCACTGTAATATTTTCTAAAGGGAGGGGTAAAAATGCTTTCAGTTCATTCATCAAAGCACATCTGTAACACAGCAAGATGCACAGTTTGTTCCTCTGAGGAAGGAAGCACAAACAGCTATCTAGGACAGAGTTCCCACACAGCCATATACTCGGTCTCCACCGGTGTCTGCCTATTTTATGTACAACAAGGAAGACTTTGATACAGCATCTGATTCATTTGCTTCCAAAGAATGTTCCTCTGTGCCCACTTTTGAGACCTAATGATCCTAATAATTTGTGTGTGATGAGCAGTCATCTCTCAAGTGCCTTTAATTTATAGTAATTTCTTTCCTGCAGAAAGTAAGGGAGAATGTTAGGGAAGGCACTTAGAACATACCAGAGTTCAAGAGCAAATAAACCATCTTTTACAGAGAGATATTAATTACCCATAGATCTAGAAAGAAGGAAATAGAACTAAACCCAGGACAAAAACTTATTATAAATTGGAGTTTTTACAAGTGAAAGGCTAAGATTTTGAGATGAGAAAAACAAAACAAAAAATATCTCCAACTATTTCTATAGTATAATAAATTTGGAATCCTTCCTGGAGACCTGCAGATAAGAAATTGCTAATGCTTCAAGAGCAGTTTTCTTGTAGGAAGATAATTTTAGCACATTGGCTGGAGTTCAAAGCCTCGTGGGTTAACTAGAGCATTTGTGGGGGAATAAAAAATAGCAAACAGCAATTCTGGACCCTTTTTGGATGGCAGCAAAGTAGGATTCAGATTTAGCAGGCAGACTACTTAGTGACAAATGCCTCTCCTGCTCCTTTTCCCATTTCCTTCCTTTTATTTCTTCTCTGTTCTCCTTCCCATAGTTCTCATTCATCGGTGTTATTTAGGCAGCGTCTATAATTTTTGAGAATAAAATATGAAAAAGGGGGACACTCCCAGCTACATTCACTTAACATTCAGAAAACCCACATTGTGTACCTGTGTCATGTTGTGGGACCTTGGTTGGTTACATTTATTTTAATAAGAGGGAGGGCGAGGAATCTGCTCTTTGCTCTATGGAATTTAAATCTGCTTAATTTGTGATTAATAGCACCCATGTGAGGCCTTTTGGAACTTTTTGCTTTTGGGTATTCACAAGTTAAAAACCAAATCGTTCCATATTCTAATCTTTGCAGGAAAGAAGCACCGATTTATTGTTGGAGAGTTTTGAGACTAGTTAGCATAGTTACTTGTTCTTCTCTGGAATTTTGGCTCTATTACCTAATATTATATTATGCTGGAATCTATTTTGAGTAAAAAAAAAAAAAAAAAAAAATGACACTTTCTACACTTGCATCCCTGGCAGATGGAATCTACAAATACTTTCGCCTCTTTTTCACAGAAAGCCCCAGCTTCTTCATTCTCTGTTTTTGAGGCAGGATTTCACTCAGTTGCCCAAGTTGTCCTGGAACACGTGATCCCCCAGCCTCAGCCTTGCTGGTTACTAGGATTACAGGTTTGTGCCACGGAGCCTGGCCTCAGTGTCTTTGAGAAACTCAGAGCTCTGCATGCCACTCTGTCATTACTGGAAAAGAAAAACCAAGCTGTTCCACAGGTGTGTGACAGCTAATTGGTTTTCCCCAGAAGAATCTTTGCTTCTCTCTTTTGATCTAAAATTGTAGGGGCTGAGAGAAGAAGATGGTAGAGATCAAAGAATTCAAAGCCTTCAACCCAATGAATGATTAGATGTTGCCTGTGTTTAGTGAAATACTGAAGACTAAGGTTTGTGAAAAATTAGGCCCAACATAGTGTCTGCACCTGCTGTGTTTGACAATGTTTGGAAGTGAGGTTGTGATGTTTAGATGGTGGGTGGTGGAAAATGAATGAATCATAACTGATGAAGTTATGTTTTAGCAGTATGATATTTTAGAAGGAGAATTAGACAAGTTGGGAATTAGGAACCTGGGCTTCTTAACCCAGCATGATCATTTAGATGCCTAGAGGTTTAGGTTGGAATGTGAGATTGTAAAGTGAATCAGTTAGAAGCTGTTTCTTTCTAGATCTTGGACTGGACTTCAGTTTCTTGCTATTAGATGAATAGTTAGGATCATCTATCCATATATAAAATCTAAAATAACAGTGACTTATTACAGTAGGAATGTATTTCCTTTTCACATAGCAGTCTGGCAGTAGCAGTCCACTGATGAATGGCTCTGTTCCACAAAGACCTCAGGAACCAGATTCCCTCTGCCTTACTACTCCACCATCCCTAGGTTATAGCTTTGTCCTCATGGTCCAGAAGAACATTTCTTTTCCCAGGCAGCAAGAAGATGTGTGCTTGCCACATTGTTTTTTTTGTTTGTTTGTTTGTTTTTGTTTTTGGCAAATGCTTGGAAATTTCTATACAGTCTTGAGCTTAGAATATTCCCTGCCTGGACACATCTAGCTGCAAAGGAGGCTGGGAAAATTCGTCTTTGTTCTTGTTGTTTTGTGGTGCTGGGGATCAAACCCAGGCCCTTGTGCATGCCAGGCAAGCACTCTACCAATTGAGCTATATCCCCAGCCCCAGACATTTCATCTTTATTCTGAGTATCCATATGTGCAATTAGAAGTTTATATCACTATAAAAGAAGAGATTAGATGTGGGTGAGCACCTTGCAATGTCCAATACAGGTACCTTGTTTATGAGACTCCAAACACTAGGCTTCTTGTGGAAAAAAGAAAAAGTACAGAATGGTTTACCCAGTTAACTTTGTTGTTTTAAATAATTGCTTACACGTAGTTTTCTTCTGCATAACATGATTGCCATTTAGAATAAGATTTAGAAAATAAAATCACCCGTATACAAAGTGTAACCTTCATTATTAGCTACTGTCTTTCTACTTCCAGAACTGTTTCCCACTTATTAAACTCCTCTTAGACTTGGTGCTGAGGAGAAGGTTTCTTTCTTGCTTGCTTGCTTTCTAATGAACTTCTTTTATTAAACAACGAAGACTTCGTAAATTTTTTGAGCAAGAAATTAAATTTTTTTCTCCACCCCATGGCTGTATTCTCTCATTTTATTGGTTGAAATATATCTGTCTTTTACATAAACTGCTTCAGATTCTTTTATTTAGGTGGAGAATAAATAGCTCAGAGGTATCAGAAACAGAAATGCTCTCACTCTGATTATTTTAAATGTGTTTTTAAAACTTAATCTCAGAAAAACACTTTTTCTCTGTATTCCTCCTCCCCATCTGTAGTCTAAAGTCCTGTTTTACATCAAATATTAAGGCTTATCCATTAACCACTCTGGCACCCTGAACAATTTACTTCAGTTCTGCTGATTTCTTCAAAAGGCATTTAACCTTTAAAATGTACTTAGCAAGTAGAATGCTTCCCTAACAGAAATACACTGAGGTTTTTCCACAGTCGGGAGAACAGACTAGTTTTCTAACCTTCATCAAATTATTTAACATTGCCAAAATCCATTTCTTTACCTATATAATGGTGGTAATACGTCCTCTATCTCTTTTGCAGAATTTTGTGGAATCAAATGAGATTGGTCTTGTCACATCACTTTGAAAGTGCTACAAGCACTCTAGAAGGACATGCATAGTTCTTGCATCAGAAGCATAAAATATACATTTTAATCTTTGGGAGTGTAGGGGTATAATATTCCCACATAGACTTTGATTTTAAAGATACCCTCTTTAGCTTTTTTTTTTTTAAGAGTACCAACAAAAGGCCAACTTGTCATGGAATTGCTGTGCTAGTTCTTGATTCTCAAAACCATTTTTTATTGTATTACTAAACATAGATGGAAGTCAAGTCCTGGCATGCCACTGTTTAGGATCATAATGACTTTGGCAGCCCCTGGAGTAGCTTCCTTCTTAGGACCACTGCCCTTGTATACCAGCCTGAGGACCACAAATCTAAGAGAAAAAACACATTGAAATCCTGCCGAAATAATGGAGAAGAAATTAACTCCATTACATAGACCTTCAGACCTGTCGACCTTGAAAAAGAGTGGTGCACATAGTAATTCCATCTGTTTAATTGTATGGAGGACAAACAAAGGTTCTTCTGCCTCCTCTTCAGCTGCTCACTCTGAAATAATAATAAAATGAAGTTGCAAGATGGCGTTGATGGAGAAGGTGAGAACTGGACATGTTCTCTGAATGAAGTTGGCAGTTACCTTTGCCTAATTTCCACACAATGGTAGCTCTTCCTTCAATGCTGTGGTTAGGGTTAGATACTAAAATATCTAAACTTGAAACCAAAGAATCGAATGCCTGATTTGTTGCTCTTGCTGCCAAACCTAAATCAACCTGCCTGGTTTGAACAGGGTACATTACTGCCAGATCGTAGGTGAGGGATAGAGGCCAGCAACTGGTAAAAAATGTAATACAACGTGCCTGGTGATTTTTATGTAAATATGTTGTGATCTCTACGTCTAAAAGGTACCCAAAAATTACTGATTTCAAGACCATGCTCAGCTATACTCATTCTTTCATTTTTATGCTTAGATTTTTGGATTTTGGATGGATGGATGTTTCAATGTAGTTTTTTTTCTCCCAACACTTCTCAGCAGTAAAATATGAGTATTCACTCCAATTTTAAGGTGTTGTGTTTGTTTTGGTACTGGGGATTGAACCCAGAGGTACTTCACCACCAAGTTAAGTCCCCAGCCTTTTTCATTTTTATTTTGAGACAGGGTCTCAATAAGTTGCTTAGGTCCTCACTGAGTTGCTGGGCTTAGCCTTGATGCTGTGATCCTCCTGCCTCAGCCTCCCAAATCTCTGGGATTACAGGTGTGTGTCACCGTGGACCACTTAAGTATATATTTTTAAGTGTTTCTGTTTTGGGAGGGGAAGTCAGAGGAGTCTTAGTAGTGGTTGTATTTATGCTATATTATACATTGTACATACTACAAATGAAAATAGTGTTCAAAGGTGATATTTCATATCATTTCAAAATCATAACAGCTGCTTTCAGTCTTTTGTTTGGGGTACTATGGATTCAACCCAGGGGTGCTTAACCACTGAGCCACATCCTCAGCCCATATTATATCTATAACCATATCTATTTATATATATATATATATATATATATATATATATATATATATATTTTTTTTTTTTTTTTTTTTTTTTTTTAATTTAGAGACAGAGGCTTTCTTAGTTACTCAGGTCCCCACTAAATTGCTGAGCCTGGCTTTGAGCTCATGATCCTCCTGCCTCAGCCTTCTGAGATGCTGGGATTTCAGGCGTACGCCACTATACCTAGCTCCTTTCATAACTAGTAAGAAAACGTACATGTGTTGAATGTGTAGGTATTTAGAATTAGACTTTCTGATGAAATTAAAATGTTCTACAAGCCACATGTAATCCCAGTGGTTTAGGAGGCTGAGGCAGGAGGATTGTGAGTTCACAGCCAGCCTCAGCAATTTAGCAAGGTACTGAGCAGCACAGAGAGACCTTGTCTGTAGATAAAATATTTTTTTAAAAGGGCTGGGGATGTGGCTCAGTGGTTAACACCCCTGGGTTCAATCCCTGGTACAAAAAAAAAGAAAAAAAAATTTTTTTTTGGTAACTCATACTTAACCTTTCTTATGTATGTATATATGTTTGGATAGGTGAGTGGATACTTGGAATTTTTCCTTTCAGGTACATTTAGCTGTTTACATTTCATACTTTTTAATTTTTAAGTTTGTCCATGAAGTTACCTGGACTGTATTGGTGAGTAAAGTTTTGTTAACAGTCTGAGAATAGAAAGACATCACTTCCAGTCTCCCCCCAGCGTCAGATCACTTTCTGTTCACCTTGTCTCCAAGAATGTGAGATAGAGTCAGAGCAATCTCAAAAGAGGAATGTCTTCAGGATAAAGCATGCTCATTCTGCTGCTTTAAGGACTCAACTACATGACATAAAACGGTCACCTACTGATTAGAGGTATAGAGCTGATTAGCTGTATACAAAAGAAACAAGTATGTTCTCACATGATTCATCCTTTGTAGCTGGTGTTATCTAGTTTTCTCGAGCTAAGTAAAAATTACGTTTTTAACTGAACACTTTAGTTGTTATAAATTCTCAGACATCTCATTTGTTTTAAGGAAGAAATGCTTTGTGGTAGATGCCAGTTCAAAATGTTTAAGGGGCCGAGAGTGTGGCTCAGTGGTAGAGAATGTGCCTACAGTGCACAGGTCCTGTATCCTATCCGCAACATCCCCCCACAAAAAAGTTTTATATTACAGAATGCTTTTGTCCAAAAACATATTTGAATGAAGCAACTGTTGACTGATAATAATAAACATCATTTACTGAGTGATTACTATGTGCCCAACTTTGTGCTGGGTTCTTTGTTCCCCATCAAACCTATGAGCTATGAGCTCACTGTGTGACAGTGAGCCATTGTGACAGACCATGAGAAATTAAGCCATTTATTTAAGCCAGATTCAAATCTATGCTGTTGATCTGATACCACAGTCCCTGTTCCTGGCATTAACACGGCTCTGAGAAAAGTTAGGTCAAGTAAGCACAGACCATGTCTCCAGTGAGTCTAAACTAGGGAATTTCCTGGTGTTCTTATGCCAAAATGCTTAATAAAAACATATAATATGTTTAGTGTTGAAAGACCCAGATTTAAGGACTATCTGAATTCTGAGTTCTTGGAATATTTACTCAGTTTCAACAGAAAAATCCTCAGCTACAAATAACTCCCTATTTCAAGGACACTCACAAATCTTAATGTTGAATTTTTAAAGGAAAATATGAAGAGAAGTGTTAGGGCATTAACACTCCCCAAACTTGTTATAGAGTTTATTACAACTGTTAAAATAATGCTGCCACATGAAAGCTCAATTGAATACAAAGTGGAATTTTTTTAAGGCTATGATACACTTAACAGGATATAAATTATGTCTTGCAATTGAATATAGCAAGAAATACATGGGCTTTGAGACTGTTTGGTGGGACTTTCATCCACTCTGGTGGCCAGCAGGTGAGGATCCTGGGAGCTCATGGATTCTGCACATTTGGGGGCTCATTCCCTTGTTGCCATGGTCCGAGTTTCTCCCAGCCCCTTTGGTAAAGGATAAATTCTAAGTAGTCTCTCTTTGCTGCTTGGAAGTCTAAGCAAATCTATAACTGACCATCTAAACCTGGAGGCCTGGCTCTGGACTATTTTAGATAGCCCTCCTAGTCCCCTCCTGGTTGAGCCTGTTACCCAGTTTACCTCTTCTAGTCATTGCTGTTTTCCCAGCCTCTGGATAATAGTTGGTGTTGACAGGAGGCCCTTACTATCAAAAGAATGAAAAAGTGGATAAATAAATGATTGAAGAACATTTCATGTGTTTTATTCTGTAGCCAGTTGTTAGGTGGAGTTTGGAGAATAATGGCTGACTTTTCTGTATCCCCAGGTCTCCACTTTGATTCTTAAAAGTACAGTGTTAGGAAACCATTAGCAGATGGGTTTTTTGGTCACACCCAAAGCTCAGGGAGTGACCCCAGCCTGCCAGGTGACTTAGTTGCTTGAGAACCCCTGCTCTCCACCCTTAGGGCAGCTCCCTGTCCATCATCATCATCTCTCACCCACAGCTCTGAAACAAAGCCTGACCCAGGGTGGACAGGAAGTACTTGCTGGATGCATTCATCCATCTTCTTCCCTCTTCCCACCCTGTGCCCTGCGCTCTGGAGCTGGGCACACACTCACGCCCAGGAAGGGAGTGAATGCCATTCTAAGGACCTGCAGGAAATCTTTTGTGCTCTGCAGCACGGACCTTGCTAAATATAGACACCCGGCTCACCCATTCCTCCTTCCTCTGCCCTCCTCAGCAGGAGAGGAACTTTCCAGCTCCTGCTAGTTGCTAATTCATCTTTATTTGATCCTGGGTTTCTGAAAGAGAGCCCAGGGAGAAGGTGATTAGAGGTGGGTTTGCTTCTCACACCAGCCCCTGCCAAGATTAGTGGGTCCTACGAGGAAGCCAGGGTGCAGCCAGGCCTTTAGCACTGGCGCCTGAGGTGGCTGGAGCAGGCGGGTCCTGGCTGCTCACAGATGGGCCCCTTGTTCCCACGCCAAGTGTTGCTTTTGGCCCAAGAGGCTCCCAGCACAAGAGAGACTTTGTGGGGCTCTCGGCCTTGCTATTTTTACTCCCTTCCAGTCCCTGCTTCCTATTTCTTCAAAAAAGAACAAAAAATACAAACAAGAAGGACTACAGAGCCATTTTGAAAGGACACCTGTGGCTCTCAGCTTCCACCACTGACCCATCCCCTGCCAGCATGTGAAAGTGCCTGCGGTGACTTATGGTGGTGACAAGAGATGGGAAACCAAAAGCGGGAAAAGTCCCTTGGTGCAAAAGCTCGTTGGAGGGAGGAACACGGAGATCAGCCTCTGCAGTGTGTCTGAGGGTGGGATCCGATCTCCAGGCTTCTAAGCGGAAGGCCTTGTGACCCAGGGGACGCTGTCCTGGAGCAGAGTCAGGGAGGGAGGCCCATAAAGGAGGTCCATGTGGAAAGGCCTGCTTTGGAAGTGTACTCACCACAACACACCTGGAACCCCAGGGTGGTTTAGAGCCCAAGTCCAGGCCCCCGAGGTGAAGCTTGGTGCCGTCACTTCATAGCTGCTTGACCTCGGTCAGGTCGCCTGCTGGCCTTATAATCTCAGCCTTACAGCATTGCTTTTCTTTATTTCATTTTCACACTTTTTCTAAATTCCTCATGCTGACCATATTGGATTTTTTTCACCTGTGAAAAAGTAAAAATTTACCTCCTTGACTTTAAACCTGTTTGTTTTCCACTCAGAAATAGGTTGACCATAGTGCCTCTTTCATGGAGCAGCCATGATTAGATAAACCCTAAGCAATAAAGGGTGCATGATACATACCCGGTCAGCCTCAGGGTCCTTGTCATTGTTACTAGCCACATTACCCATAGCAGCCCTCTGGATCCAGTCTTGCCCTCTGGCTGGGACTGGTGAGAGCCTTACTGTAAAAATATAAGATGCACTTTACTTTATGGGTGGAGAGCTTTTTTCTAATGAAAGCCCCAGCCCCATAGCAGGGTGGGGTTGGGGGGGACTCAAAAATCATATACAGTTGCAAAGCAACTTTATTCATTTGGGGTGGAATGTGTTTGAGAGAAACCTAGGAAATTTAGCAAATCTGCTTTAAGATGGAGAACAGAGGACATACATCTTTATTTTTAAAATTATGAAATATTTTTCACTTTGATATTCATTGAGAGAGGAAGACGGGCATTTGGAAAAAAGAGAAGGTGTCTTGTGGTGGCAGAGGCACAGCTGGCCAGAGCGCAAATGGTGCATGTTTTAGTCAGCTTTTTCACTGCTGTGACTAAAAGACCCTATCAGAAAAATTGTAAAAGAGGAAAAGTTTATTTGAGGGCTCGCGGTTTCAGAGGTCTCAGTCCATAGGAGGCTGGCTCCATTCCTCAAGGTTCAAAGTGAGGAAGAACATCATGGAAGAGTATGAAGGAGGAAAGCAGCTCACATGATGATCAGAAAGCACAGAGAGAGACACTCCACTGGCCAGATACAAAATGTGTACTCCAAAGGCTCACCTCCAGGGACCCACCTCATCCAGCCACACCCACCCACCTTCAGGTACCACCCAGTTAATCCCATCAGGGGATTAATTCCCTGGTTGGGTTAAGACTCTCATAACCCAATCATTTCTCCTCTGAACCTTCTTGCATCGTGTCATGCATGAGCTTTGGGGGGACACCTCACATCTAAACCATAACAGTGCATGAGGAGGTAGAAGCCCAGCAAGGCAGGTGGGTTAGAGTCTAGAGCTGCCTCTAAATCTAGCCATGCCAGGGAGCCTTCACACCTTCTTCTCCATGGAAAGAATCATCATTAGATTATCTTCTTTTAGCCTCATTCTCGAACCATGGTGACCATTTAACCTCTTAGATTCTGTAGCAAGCATTTTCTTTTGGATATATGAAAAAAGTCTTGTTGTGACTTTAGTAAGCTGCATATGTCAATATATTGCTGGCTTTGGAGACCTGTAATCTGTAATAAAGGAGAGTGGGTGTTCAGGTAGTGACTAAGCCTGTTACCTGCCACCTTCGTTCTGAGTGCTTTATACACTACCCAGTGAAGCAGGTGCTGTTATTATCCTTGTTTTATGGATAAGGTCTGAAGCCTGTAGAGGTCGGGTATCTTGTCCAAGGTCATTCAAGCAGTGAATGGCTGAGCCAAGATAAGAAGGTCCTCTCTGGTATTCCATTTTCAGTCCCCATTATAGGCCATATAGTGCCATCACTAGACTTATTTCTGATTCTTCTCTCGTTTCTAGACTCACTGGAGCCACCAAGAGTCTTGAATGAGTCCCTTCTTTTTGCTTAGATTATCTTCCTAGGTATTGAAAAATATTCTGCTTTGCCCAGCTTTCTCTTCTGGTGCAGGTCTTTTTAAACAACAGTTGAACCCTTGGGTCTCAAGATTCTACCAGCATATTTTTTAATTTGTGAAAAACAATATACACTCAGAAATAGCCATAAATACAAACATGCAGTTTAACACATAATTATAGAGGGAGTGTCCACATTACCACCTGCCACGTCAAGAGGTAAAATACTTCTCTTTTTTTGGTACTAGAGAGTGAATCCAGGGGTGTTCTACCACCGAGCTACATCCTTAGCCTTTTGTTCCTTTATTTTGAGACAGGGTCTCACTAAGTTGCTGAGGCTGGCCTTGGGCTGGCAAACCTCCTGCCTCAGCCTCCTGAATCTCTGAGATTACAGGCATGCACTAGCGCACCCAGCTTTAAAACATTTCTTATACTACAGAAGTCCTGGATATGCTTTCTCTAATCGTAGCCACAGTTTCAGGTATCCATTAACCTGTTTTTTTATTTGTGTGTGTGTGTGTGTGTATGTGTGTGAGATAACTATATCCTTGTATTTCTTTATAGTTTTCTACTTCTTTTACCATCTATGTCTGTATTCCTAAATATCGTAACCTAGTTCTTGAACTTTATTTGAATGGAAATTTAATGAATGCATTCTCTTTTGCCTTCCTTATTTTCATTAGTAGTATGTTTGTGAAATTTATCCATATTCTAGTGTACAGCTGTACTTCGTTCATTTCATTCATTCATTCCTTCATTGTGTTGCAATTTATGTACTCATTCTGCCTTAAATGGCTGTCTAGGATGTTTTGAGGTTTTCTTTATCTTAATGTTTCTGCTGTGAATATGTTACCTATTGCAAACAAGTGGGTCCACTAGGGTGTGCATTAGGTGTAGAATTGCTGGGTCATAAAGTAGAGATACTATCAACTTTAGTATTCTTTTTTCCAAAGTGATTATATCTAGTTACCCTTCTCCTGGGAATGTATACCAGTTCCTGTTGTATTACATGCCTACCAATAATTGGTATTATAGCACTTTTTAGTTTACACCAAGCTGGTGGATATCTATTGTGTTATAAATTCAGGTGCTTTTTAAATACTACTGAGGTTTTCTATAGATTTCACCAATAATCTTATAAATCTTTCCTTGAGCAACCCCACAGTTAGCCTGAGTTCACTAAGTTGCAAACAAGTGAGTACACTTGTGGATGGGGAACTGAGATGGGATCCCACAGGGTGCTTTGTGCTGATACTGGTTCTAACTTCTCAAGATTACTGTGGCACAAAGGTTCACCCAAAGAGGGAAAACATGTTCTCTAATATGGAGGTCTCCCAGGATATTCCCACTGGAAACTAAGAATACCACATTGTGACTTAAGATCCCTTAGCCGATCGGTCAACAACAGGTGCATGGCAGATGCTCAGTTTACGCAGCCTGCTGAGAATCAGGAGTGCAGTGAGACTGTCCAGCACCATTGCCTTTCCATGATGACCTCTTACTCTGTCTTCAGCACAGCTTCGCTCAGTAAGGAGAACTGAGAGGGACTGACGCTTTCTCCCCTAGCCACCTGTTGTTTCAGATATGCCTGGTTGGTTGGTCTGCACACCCTCCCTCCTGCCTTTTCCCTGGTGGTAACTGTCCCAGGACAGCTGTCTAAAGCTGCTTCATGATATTTGGAACAACTTTAGGGCAGAAGCAGCTTCTTGATATTCCAGTGTCTGAGCTCCACAGGACTCTTGCTCTAATTATGGTGTCGAAGTTCATTTTATAAAAGCAGAAATTTTGAAGAACAACTGATTTGATTTTCAAATCAAATATGTAACAGAGAAAAATGGTGCTCTTGTGATTGGAAAGTTCTAGAAGGGCCAGGAATTCTACCTGCCTGCTCGACTAGTTTCCTCCCCTGATTTTCTACCAATTGAAAACTATTGGGCCATTAATAAAGCCCAGAGCACTTATCTAAATGTATACATAGCTATATGTAGGAAACACCATGAGACTGTGCAGATTAAACAAGATAAAGTGCGAGGGGCCTGAGAGGCCTCAGGAGGGATAGTGCCTACTTTCCTTGTGGAACCTGTCAGTACAAAAAAGGTACACAATCCCACTCAAGATCCCTTGGCCTCCAGCCCAGAACTCTGGTTTATCATGTTATACTGTGTCTGTTGGTGTCTGCAGGGGATTGTTTGCAGGACCCCTCACAGATACCAAACTCAAGTGCCTTTTATAAAATGGCATAGTATTTACATCATAAACCATGTGTATCCTCCCTTATACTTTAAATCATCTCTGGACTCATAATGCCTAATATAATGTAAATGCTAGGTAGATAGTTGTTATGCTGTGTTGTCTAGAGAATAAAAACAAGAAAAAAGTCCGTATATGTTCAGTTCAGATATGATTTTTTTTGTTATTATTACTTTTTTAATTCTGTTGATCCTCCTAGTTTAATCCATGGATGTGGAACCTGCAGATAGCAGATAAGGTGGACCAGCTGCATTTCTGTTTTATCCACGAGGACATTGTTAGCAGTGCTGGGGGTCATGGAGTTGCTCTGTTTTATGAAATTGCATAGAACAGGGCTGGGGATGTGGCTCAAGTGGTAGCGCGTTCGCCTGGCGTGCGTGTGGCCCAGGTTCAATCCTCAGCACCACATACAAACAAAAGATGTTGTGTCCGCCGAAAACTGAGAAATAAATATTGAAATTCATTCTCTCTCTCTCTCTCTCTCTCTCTCTCTCTCTCTCTCTCTCTCTCTCTCTCTTTCTCTTTCTCTCTCTCTCTCTCTTTAAAAAAAGAAATTGCATAGAAGAGATTGCTTTAGACTACCTCTTCTGCTAAGTGCCAAGTTCATTGGAGGATCTAATTCATTCACTCATTTCTCCCTCCTTCCTTTTTTATTCTTCTCTGTCTTCTTTCTTTCCATGTATCCATCCATCCTTCCATCCATCCATCCACCATTTATTATTGAATTGTTGCCATATTGGGTGTTGGATAGACAATGATTAGTGAGATAGGCATATTGTCCACCTGCCCTTGTGCCCTCTATGTCAATGTGCAATAACGAGGGGATTCTGTAGGTGATGCTGGGACTGTTAATGTTGTAAATATGCTCAGTTTACTTCTTCCTTCATCACCATCTATTTTTAGCAACAAAATAAGCCTCCTTTTAAATTTGTTCCAGCAAACTCTCAGCATAAACTTGGACTATAAATCAGGAAAAGTAGGGTAGGTTTGGTTCAGATCAAAACAGCCCAATTCCTGCCACTCAGCACACAGTCATGCTGCAGCCCCGGCTCCTTCCACCCCCAGTTACCTCCTCAGAACCCAGTGCTCTTGATCTGGGCCCGGGGTCTGACATGACTTCATGTGCTGATACTGTGTGTAGCTATTCCTCATATTCGCTAATGCCCCTGCAGTAAAGACACCTAGGATAAATGTGGAAATTCAGGCCCTTAGACCTCGTAAACCCATAGAAATGGTCACTGGCAGTCTCTGTATACCCCTTCTGCTGCGCCTCAGAGCTCCTTGTCTCTGAGCCACTAAATTGGGACAAGGAATCACTTGCAAGAGTTTTCTCCAATTTAATCCCTAAAGGTGTATTTTACCATGTATTTTACCTTTCCTGTCCCAGTTAAGAGACTGAAAACAAAGTAACAATCAAAATGACCCCATTACCCCCTAAAGGGGGGACAAGAAAAAGGAATATATAAACACATTTGGCTCAAGTGGTTTCTATAAAATGTGGTTAAGTTGAAATTATGAAATCATGCTTAATTTTTCTGTCAGGAAGGGGGAAATTTGCATCATAATTTGACACTGGTGGCAGTTTTGCCTCTGGCAGATTTAAATGAAAAAAAAAAAAAAATCTGGAATGCCAGACAGCTGCATGAATGCACATCTGTGCCCAGAGTCTTAATCAGCCTCTTTGTTGGGTTTCTCCTTTTCTTCTTGTGGTTGTAACAGCCTCAGTCAAGCCTGCCCACATGGGGTGCAGTGACGTTCACCCAGATCAAAGCCTACATGTTTGTTCTGATTTAAAGCTCTATAACACACCCTGGCCTCTTTTATGTGGCCACAGAGGAAAGGCCCTAACCCTTCAAGTGATGCTTGGGTGGAGAACTCAAGTTTGTTTTCCTGCCTGCATTGATGGAGCTGCTTGGGATTCGTTCATGACCCCGCCATCTCTATGAATTTCTGATCCTACTTCCTCTCCTCTTTAGTTCTTGTATCCATTTCATGTTTAACTCATGGCTAAGAATAAGGGTGCTTGGTTTGGTGTGGTGCTGGAGAGTGAATCTAGAGGTGCTTTACCACTGATCGACATCCCCGGTCCCTTTTATTTTTCATTTTTGAGGCAGGGTCTCACCAAGTTGCCAAGGCTGGCCTCAACTTGTGATCCTCCCACCTCAGTGTCCTGAGTGGCTAGGATTACAGGTGTGTGCCACCATGGCTGGCTCCAAGATTGAGATTTTTTTAAAGCAAATAATTATTCTGGAAACTGACATCATATTAATATGAAGCAAGTAGCTGAAACACATTTGGCTC
Organism: Marmota monax; assembly: GCF_021218885.2. Lineage (NCBI taxonomy): Eukaryota > Metazoa > Chordata > Mammalia > Rodentia > Sciuridae > Marmota > Marmota monax. Next base: position 2,714,396 of record NW_026691950.1, on the reverse strand, counting down.
AAGTGGATGTATGTTATTTGCATCCACAGTGCTTAAAAAAAAAAAAACTATTTTTTTTTTTCATGTGAGTGCCTTTGGACTTTGTCGATGCTCACCCATTTGCCACAGTCCCTACAGTTCCTTTTTGTCTCTCACACCTGTCCTCCTCCAGGTGTTTACATTACTGGCCTGTTTTTAAAGCCAGTCTGGTTCTTTGCTGAACTCTAAGGCCTTTCTAGTTCACTCTCCCGGGAATGTTCTCTGAACAATTTAGAATTCTAGAGTATTAAAAAGGACATTGCTACTTTGTGGGTGTTTACAGTTGAATGGGAGGGGTTTTTAAAGTGCATGAAAGACATAAAGACAGTACTCATGTATTGAAAATGATTATAGAAAATTAGATTTATACTCGTAGCTGAGAATGATATGTGGTCCCAGCCAGTAGTTAACAGAAGGATCCTATAGATTTGGTGTGTAGCCATGTGAATTTTGCTTGGGTAGCTGATCCTGGTTTGTGGTGCTTTAGCTTGGTCACAGGGTTCTTAGAGCTATAGAAGGATCTGACATTTGAGAATATATTGAGAATATGTCAATATTCTCAAATGCCAACCTGCTTTTCCAGCTCTTTCCTGTTTCTTCCCTATCACTCTTTTTACCACACTTTATATCCACAGGATGGTTTTGGTTATTCTCATTTGGACTGTGGACACATCTGCCTGTACAGTTCGCCTGGCTCTTGGTACTGACATTGGAAGGCTCTTTTCCTCTTTTAATAAAGCCCTTTCTTTTTTTCCATTTCCCAGCAGATATCTGGAGTGATCAGTCATTTCAGACAGATCCGGATTTGCCGCCTGGCTGGAAAAGAATCAATGACATCGCTGGGACCTATTACTGGCACATCCCAACAGGAACAACTCAGTGGGAACGGCCTGTCTCCATCCCCGCAGATATCCAGGGTTCTAGGAAAGGGTCACTTAGCTCTGTAACGCCATCTCCCACCCCAGAGAATGAGGTAAAATGGAAGTGTCTTTTTACCGCCTTAGTAGAGTGGATGTAAACTTGTGGTTTCTCTTTAGACTAGTGGTTTCCACCCCCAACAGGTCACCGAGGTAAGCCTTTTGATTATCATGCATGTTGCATTTGAAATCTCAGGAATGCTTCCTCTTAGTAAATAGTGTTAATATCCATCTTTTGAGGGTGTTTTCATTTTTAATGGCTTTTGGTCTCTTGAAACACCCTTCCAGTACAGAAAGCAAGAGGGGCTGATTAATGAGGAGTGGTTAAGATTCCCTAGGGCCCATGGAGGCAGTAATTTACTCTGCAGGTACCATTGCATGGTGCTGCCTCGATAAAATATTTACACGCAGAAGAACATCTCTTGGCCAGGCATGTGATAATTACCATGCATCTTATTAGCCTTGGGTTCCTTTCCTAGCGTGGTAAGGATGTCTGCAAGAATAACCCTTGAGAGCCCTTAAATGTTTAATTTCTATTTTGAAAAGGATCTGTTTATTTAGCAGAAGTGACATAATTTTAGAAATAATTAGCAGCATAAATTTTTCCTATCCCTGAGGACGAAATCTGGATGTTTAAACAAAGAATCGAGGCATTAAAAATTCCATTGTGATATTTATTAATATGAAGTTCCTGCAGTGAACCTTTGCAAATCCTGATAACAGAACATTCAAGAGAATTATAATTGGGAAAGGTCACAATTAAGGGATGATTTTATTTTCTTTTTTTGAGAAAAGTGGTTTGATCCATGATACCCGGCCTTTCTCCCTCTTTTGTTCTTCAAACAAACCCATTATCTTTCACTTTGAGGACACTTCATCTCTTACCTGCGGAGCTTTTCTGTCATTTTCAACTGTTATCACTTTTCCTGTCTTTGAACATGGTGTCTTATTCCTATTGATTATTTACTTGTTGTTCTGGGAGGCAATAAGGCCTATCATCTTATCACATTCCTGCTGATACAAGGCTTCAGCATCTCAGTTGCCCAGCCTGGACCCCAGTTCTTCATCTCTAAAGTGATAGGGTGGAGTGAGCTGGACTCACTGGTCAACGAGGTTGGTTGGTTCTTTATCCTGATCTTCAGGTACATGTTTCAGTCCAATGAACCACAAAAGATTTTTTTTCTTATCACAAGATTATTATTATTATTTTGACAGCTTTTTATTGCAGCATGACATTTCCATTCCCTGAACATTTTCCATTTAGTGATATATTCAGCTTGGGTTAGGTGTTCTAGGGAATAAAGGAGAACTAAATTAGCCCCAGTCTTGAAGGAACTTGACATAGAGGGAAGTTCTTCTCCTGTTCTAACCTGGATGCATCCAGGGCTTCCTCTTGGTACCAACACGGACCTTCCAAGATCAGAGCCGGGCAGGACTAGCCTCTGCCCTCACTAACGGCAGGTGTGCTTTCCTCCTTAGCTGTAGGTAATTTCTCTTGGCATCTCTGTTAGGATCTTTCTCCATTCCAGGGCTTCATTCTTCTATCCTGACCCTTTAATCGTGTTCACCGACAGAATAACCTACAGTCTTAGAACACCAGGGTGGGAAGAGGTCATCTGGTGCCAGCATCCGTGTGTTATAGATGGGAAAACTGGGGTGTAGAGAGGACAGTGACCTGCAGCAATGCTGGGTCTGACACTCAAGAGTTCCTGAATTCTCCTTTATCCTCAGCCAGAGTTCTGGTCACTCATCACCCCTGGCTTTGGGGTTTCAGCCTACTCCCTCTCCCCATTGACTCTGAGGTGGGAAATCAGACTAACTTTGAGGCACAATTCCTAACCCAGGAGTCTCATGGTCTCTGTAATTAGAAGAAATAAGACTTTCTTTAGCCAGCCAAGGCCAAGGCATGGGTGTGGTGGAGTCCATGGAGGGTCATCTGAAGTTATGTCCCTTGGATTTTTATTTCTTTGCTTTCTATGGTAGACTTTGTTTCCATGTTGACTGCAAAACACTCACCCAAGGCAGCTGGCCTGGGTGAAACTTTCAGGTGTCAGAGTTTCTCTCTAATCCCTGAGCCTCCTGATGCCCACTCTTGTCTGTTCTTCCCCCTCTATGTCTGCTTCCTACCCCTATCCCATGCATTGCTCAGTGCCTCTTTCCAGACTCAGAAGGGATACACCCCCTTTTCCTTCCCTCTTGGAGTTCAATCTTGGTGTTCAATATATCCCCATAATTAAGCCTCATCGTTGCTTTTAGGGGTTTGTTGGGTCTGCGGTGGAGCTCAGCAACAGAGTGTTAGAGTGTCTGCCTGTCGTACACAAGGCCCTGGATGGCATCCCCTGCACTGCAAAAAAAAAAAAAAAAAAAAGTTTCACGGTACTTTTGTAAATATTATTCTTTTGACTGGATGATGTTCCTATGGCAGGAAAGACAGCTATTATGTTCCATATTTAAGAAGTCACTGAGAGTCTGAGGGTTGAGTAGCCATGTAGCTGGTTTTAGAGTGGGGAGACATTCTGTCCCGACTCACCCCTGTGCTCTGCCCCCCTTGTACTATGTGAATTTCCACCTTAGGCTGGTGCCATTCCTCTCTTCTGCTGCTGACCATGCCATTATACTAGCAAAGTCTTGTCCCTCCACAAATCTTTGTTAATGGGTGACTATTTTTAGAAGTTTTAGAAACAGGGACTCGTATCCAACCCTTTCATAGACTGATGGGACAGGAATTCTTCTGATTCACCTTTCGATGGTTTCCTTCCTGCTCATTCTCCCCTCTGTACCTGAGGCCATCCGTTGAGTCAAAGAACCCAGCAGATGTAAGAGGGACTAAATTTAAAAAATCAGAGAAGCAAAGGATGAGCAGGGAGAGAGGGGAGGAATGAGAGAGTTGGAAAAAGACCCAGCTGCCACACACCGGGATGTGGGAACCCTGGTGGTGATGGTAAACCACAGAGATTTCCAGCTCCAGGCAGTGTCTGTCGCTTTCCTCTCCATGAACCAGGCACCTGGGACTCTCGTTGTCATTCCCATTTTACACTTGACAACCCTGAAACCCAGAGATGCCAAGGGCCAAGCTAGCGGAGCTACTCCACGGGAGAGTCTACCGACTTCAGGTCTGCTGACCCCAGCCTCCCTCCAGGCTTTACAGAATGCATCAGGAAGCCTGCAGACTCAAGTCTCTTCATCTCATACCAGGAACAGCTCTGTCACACGCGGAGCCTTCTAGAAAATGACTTCTCTTAATAGCACCACTTCAGGTGCTAATGACAGCGGAAGAGAAATGAATGTTTCTCTAACACCATTTCTTTGATCCCTAAATAGAATCTATTTCAACTAATCTTGAAACATGAGCAAAGGCAAAATGTTAAAGGAGAGAAGACACTTGTGTCGTTAGAAATGCATATTTTTATTCAGCTTTATCCTGAGCTCAGTTGGGGGAAAAAAATCAAATAAGTGCCAAATCTGTTGACTTCACAAAAGTTTAGGACTGAAGGCGTCCTTACAGTTTGAAAATTCCACGTTTCACATTCCAAAGTTCACTCGGGAAGTGTTAAGCGCCGTGGATAATGTTTCCACCGCACATGTCAGCCGTGTTTTTTCAAAGTTTACAAACGGACCAGGAAACATTTGCCACCAAAATTGGCATGTGGTGCTCTTCCCCACCCCAAGCCATTTATTTGTTCAAAATTACCTCTCAAATTATTCGGGTGTTGAATTTTAGATGAGAACCACACAGAATGTTTTTATGAATAACTGGCCCACAGCCAAATCTTACTTACAAATCTTTTTGAGTGAGAGACCATCTGGTTTCTCCAGAAGAGAGGATAGAGAAGGTGGCAGGTGAATCATTCTTCAGAACTGTAACCTCACCTTGGTCGTGAATGCTCTGTTCCTGTTGAAGCCCTCTGCATGGCCTCTCTGGGTGCTCTGAGCAGTCAGTGCCCAGGAGGGGCGAAATACATTCCTTTAGAACCAGTGTATTTCCATGTACACTTGGAAATAAGATGATAACATCAAGGGCCATTTTGTCATCATTTTACTGAACTTCTTGACAAATCAAGACTTTTCAGATCTGGAAAGAGCACTGGAGATACTGCCACAGTCTTTCTCAGCCTTTGAGCTAAAACAGCAACCAGGAGGATTTCTGGGGACTTGTAAAATGTGTGGGACCTGGAAATCTGCTTTTTCATAAGCTTTCTGGGGGACTCAGTGCTAAGTGCTGTGGGACAACCAGCCCTGTAGGGAACCAAGTCTCTTATTTTTGTGTGTCACTTGCTCTTAAATTCTTTGGCCTCACCCCAGTGTCTCTCGGGTACTGCTGCTCTCCATCATCTGCTTTGAAAGCTCCTTATTCTATCTTATTTTTTCGAAGTGTCATGACCTAGAGCATGTTAATCTCCCTCCAGAAAACTGTGGGGGTCGGGACCTGGTGTCCTCGTCTTATGTCCCCAGACCTGGCACAGTTCGTGGTAGTGATAAAGTTCATCAGATGTTTGCCGAATGAAGGCGAAACCCAGCCTCGGAGAGAGGGAGCTTTGGCTGGTTTGCTCTAATGGCAGAGCCAGCGCTAGAACCTACATCCAGAGTGGAGTGTCTACATGATGCTGCTGCTCAGGAGTCTGATTTAATTGCACAAAATTCTGTCAGTCTTACTATTTTTTTAAAATATTTTTTTATTTGTAGATGAACACAGTATCTTTATTTATTTATTTTTATGTGGTGCTGAGGATTGAACCCAATATCTCCCACGTAGGAGGCAAATGCTCTGCCACTGAACCACCACCCCAGCCTCGGTCTTACTATTTTTTTTTTAACTTTTCTGAATTGTGTTTATATAATAAAAGATATGCCATACAGTGGTCTTCCCTTATCCACAGGGGACACATTCTGAAATCCCTTAGTAGCTGCCTAAAATCTATCTGTACCAACCCCTAGATGGACTGCAGTACTGCAGCAGTCAGTCTGACAGCTAGGACAGCTACTAAGTTCCAGCACAGGTATATACAATACAGCGCAGGTGTGCAGACAAACTGAGGGTTCGTTTCCCAGGAGCGAGGAGGAGGATGGCATGGAAATTCATCACGATACTCAGAATGATGTACAGTTTAAAACTTAGAAACTTTATTTCTGTGTTTTCCCATTTAATATTTTTGGACCCTGGTTGACAGCTGATAACTGAAACTGCAGACAGCAAAACTGTGGAGAAGGGGGAACTGCTGAACTCTTCTTACAGCATCGCATCCACCCAAACCACAGAGAGTATTTGAAAAGAAAGGGAAACATGTACACACAAATGTACAGAATGCTCATTTAATACTGCCTGGCTGATTCCTTGGAATTCTGGAATTCCAATATTGCAGGTTTTCCACCATTTCCATCAAGGCCACACTTGTTAGTCTAAAGTCCTTTTTTTGGGGGGGTGGGGGGGAGGTGTACTGGGATTGAACCCAAGGGCACTTAACCACTGAGTCACATCCCCAGCCCCTTTTTATGTTTTATCTTGAAACCAGATCTCATTAAGTTGTTTAGGACCTCAGTAAGTTCCTGAGTCTGGCCTCAAACTTGAGATCCTCCTGCATTGCTGGGATTATAGGCATGCACAAACCACAATCAGTGTGAGCCTCAAGTCTTGACAAAACAGATTGAGAAGTGTAATTCAGACACTTCATAGTCATCAAACTCTCTGTCATGCATGAAGAGAGAGAGAGAGTAGAGGATGAGGCAACTGTCATTTCTAGGGCACCTATTGGTAGCCAGCCCCTGAGCTAAGAGCCAACATTCTTATCACAGGTTGTCTTCACTCTGATACAAGGTGTTCTTAGCCCTGTTTGATATATGGTAGAACCCAGGCCACAGAGCAAATGAAAGCAGAGTTAGGACTTGGACTCCAGCTTTCCCACAGCTGGACTAGCTTCAGAGCTTTGGAAGTGACACACAGATGACATGGCATCTTCTGCCAGAGCCACTGCCAAATGTTCAAGTGCTCTCGTCCTCACTTGGTCCTCAGCAGGTTTAGCTCTCCATTCTCCCTGGTTTGCGTTTTGATACCACTTCCCAGAAACCTTCTGGGTACCCTGGCTTAGTTGGTTTTGTGTTCCAGTAACAGTTCCACAGACACTGGGTGACTTATAATGAACAGAAATTTATTGGCACACAGTTCTGAAGGCCAGAAAGTCCAAGATCCAGGGCTGCCTCTGGCAAGGGCCCTCTTGTGAACACACAGTACAAGAGAGAACAAGCAAAAGAACTTGAAAACTTACGGTCTTTTATAATTGGCTTTCATCCATTTAAGGGGGTAGAGACTTTGTTCAACCTCCTCCTATCAGGCCCCACCTCCCAATACTGCTGCACTGGGGGTGCTCTCCGGCACATGCGTTTTGGAGGAAGAATTGAACTATAGTGCACGCTGAGGAAGGTTCCCTCGTGGGGACTTTCCCAGCCCTATGAGACTCCATCCTCAGGAACATCCTGTTGACATTGTCAAAGGATCAATTCTAATATTGGCCTTTTTCCAGCAAAAGGATAGTGCTTCTTTTTTTTTTTTTTTTGACTTGTGGAATTGCTTTCCAAGACCCCAGGAAAGAAATATGGAAGAAGCAAGCTGGCTTCCCTTAGTAGACCCACCCCTGCACAGTTTTTGCTTGGTGCTGATGGGTCATGAAGGGTGCTGTGTTCCAGGCGGGGGTCGGTCTTCCCGTACACACTGTCTCTGAGGACCCAGAACTGCACACGATCATCATATTTAGAGCATGGGATGTTGTAAGCTGGGCAAGGTCAGGACAAGCACCAGGAGAGCATGTCCCCAGCCCTCTACTCTCACTCTCTGGTTTGCATTTCGGTAGCAGAACATCACTTGGACGTGCAGAGGCTTTAGCTGTATTGCCTGGAAGGTACCAGGTGGGAGGTTGGTGCTCACGGGAGATTGGTGCAGCTTTCCATCACACCCCGTTCCTCCCGTCAGTCTCACCTGAGCAGATGGCTTCCCTGCTTTCCCTCTTCCATTGCTTTTTCTTTTTGTCTCTTCCTTTATCCCTCCCACCCCCACCACCCAGACTACCGACCCCGGTGGCCAGAGAATTTCTGTTGAACCACAGAATCTCTCATTGGTTGTTTTTGGAAAATTTTTATTAACTAAAATTATTAGCTAAATGTAGAAAACATTCTCTCTTATGAATTAAAAGTATTTAGATGACTGTGTACTTCTTCAAATTTAAGAAAAAGTCTTTGTACTTCATTGACCTTCCTTTTTTAAAAAAAGAAAAAACTATGGTCATTTATACTGGGGAGAAAGTTTCTCATCTTTGACGTAAATGGATGTTTTTAAATATAGGAGGGAAAAAAGATCTTTGGCCCATTCCTAACTGAATAGCCTGAATAGAGCCAGTTTCCATTTTTCCTTACTTGAGTTTTATACTGAAGGGTCTCTTCAGGAGAGCCCATGTTATTGTAAGATTTTGGAAAAATCACTGTATAGGGCCTTTGTTTATTTAAATCTCTAAAAGGTGATTGTTGGAAGATTGCCAGCTGACCTGCGTTCCATGGCAGGAGAAGTGGATTCACATAGGCCTAGAACTGTAATCAGCTTTCACTTTACAGGGACTCCTATGTCCAAAGAGTAAATATATAAAAAACATTAAAAAAAAAAAAAAAAAGAGCACATATGCACACAGAGACCTGTTTTTATTAAGTGCTGGAACTTTTCTGAATACTTGCTTTAGAAAATACTCTTCTTTTGCTAACACATAGCCTGTCTGGGGTAAATTCTGATTTCAGATTTCTTTTTTTAGACACCCCTCCTTTTATTTCTTTTTTTTTTTTTAATTCCTAAATTTTTCTACAAGGACACAGTTATCTCAAGTTCCTTTAATTCATCATCTGACATTCTTTTTCAAAGTTCAACTTAAGGGAAAACCAGACCCATCAACAAAGATGATAACTTGGAGCCACATGTTCTTTTCTTGGGGAGATGGGGTCCTGGAGGTTGAACTCAGGGGCACCCTACCAGTGAGCCACATGCCCAGTCCTTTTTGAGACAGGGTCTTATTCATTTGCTGTGCCTGGCCTTGAACTTGCCATCCTCCTGACTCAGCCTTCCAAATTGCTGGAATCATAAGTGTGTGCCACCAGGTCTGGTGCTTGTTTTCATTGTTAAACATAAAAATCTAACTTGAAATTTTAGTTTGCATTTGATCTCAGGTCCTTATCATGAGTCTTATTACATCCCCTATAATGTCGATGCTAAACCTTTTGGTCACTGACCCCTCTGAAAATATGAGCAGCCAGGCACAGCTGTGACTGCCTGTAATCTCAGCAACTCAGGAAGCTGAGGCAGGAGGATGCAAGTTGAAGGACAGCGGAGTAATTTAGCAAGACCCTATCTCAAAAGATAAAAAGGGCTAGGAAAATATCATAGAGTGCCCCTGGATTCAATCCCCAGTACTGCAAAAAAGAAAGAGAAAAGCATGAGCAAGTTGGGTGTCTTGTCCCCAGGAGAACACCAGTGCATAGAGTCCCACACCCATCTCGGGGTTTGCCTTTCCATCTCCACTAAGAGTCTGAGATTTTCCTAAGTAAATTTTCTCCTCAGTGGAGGTTGAACATTGATAGAGTAAGGAGAAAGGTAAAGGGCTGCGTTCCTGCCCTCTTATTCATTAAAAGTGATTTTTTGAAACAATAAGTATGGTGATCTTTCGTATTATAAACTCTGCAGTTCAGGTGCTCAGCCCCAGAAAGCAAACACAGCTACTGTGGAGTTGAGAAAATGCATCTCATTTGCAGCGCCTTTGCCCTTATCAAGACCTACAGAGTTTAAAAAAAAAAGCATCTTTGGATCATCTAAATTTAAATTTGTCTTCCCTTAGTGGTTTTAAGAACCGTATTAACATGAGTTTAAGGTGACGGGTCAGTGCTCATTTCTCATTTCCAAAGAACAAAGTTGAGATGTTACTTCCTTGAAAAAAATTTTTTTTGTTCATTTATTACCCAAGGCAAGAGATTTGCCTGACCAGTCAGTGAACAGAGACTCACAGGACTGTCCTTGCATTCTATTAGTTTCATTTATTTCTGCAAATCTTAAGTGAAAAATATTTGAATATTTCCTTGGCATAGAAGAAAGAAAAGACATTCCTCATTGTCGGAGGTGGACAGAGGAGTGGTTGAGAGGCAGAGACCTGTTGCAGGAGTTTCCCTCTGAGGCGAGGCACCATGTTTTGTGCTGTGATTCTGCTTAGGAAATCATTTAGTTCCCACATATTAATCTCTCAAGAGGTTTGTGTGGCAAGAAAGGAGAGCATTTTATGAGCTAGAGGGATTTAGATTGTTTAGAATGATTTTTTGTTCAGTAAAACAAATTTCAGTAAGATATTGCGGTCAGTCTGTGCTCCTTACTAACCCTGTCTCCCCTTTCTGTAAGTGACAATAACTTGATCCTCAGATTTTTGTGTCCTTAGCCATGGGCATCCTCAGTTGACAGACTAACATGTTGTCATCCCTACCCGCTACCCCTGTAAAACAGTTCTGTCTGGTTAAGGTGGGGGGTGGTGTTCCTATGGAATTTAAGCATATGGTTTGCTTTGAAAACTACATTTAGAAAATCACTGTCTGGTTCTGATAACATTCAGTCATTTGTTTTGGTAAGTAATTAAAATGCCCCTGTCTCCCCCTGCCCTAGTCTGCAGGTGATAAGCTAGTCTTAGAGTGAACTAACAAGTTGCTGTTAGAGTTAATTTGTTCCCTAACCCATCCTGTGAATATCAATGCTAACAACAGTGTCTTGTGTTTTTTTTTTCTTTTTCTTTTTCTTTTCTTTTTTCTTTAAATCAATGTGCTTTTTTCCTGTGTGAATAATTACATGTCTAGAAACAGCCATGGAGTGATTTTGCTGTTCTGAATGGGGGAAAGATTAATAGTGACATTTGGAAGGCAAGTATATTGTCAGATTTTAGATCGTTCCATACGTTTTCCTTTCTGCATGGCTGCGGCTGTATTCTTTGTGAATATCCTGCATTCTGCAGGGACGAAGCGAAGGGGCTTCTGGCGAGGGGCGTGCAGCTCACACTCATGTTGCCTTTTTTGATGTCTCCTGTTGTGAATGACTCGAAGCTGATGGCCCCAGGTTCCCTGTTGAGAACAGGCGCCTGTGCACCAAGTCAAGCCTCCAGCAGCCCTTGCATGCCTTGCTCTGCCTAAGCTCACACCACTCTCTGCCTCTGCGGGACCTTCGCTCCCCTTTAATGCTGGAGGCAATGTAACAACCCCCCCCCACACACACCCAGTCGTACATTAACAAGGATCTTTTTTCCTCTAGGATTTGCACGCGGCCACAGTTAACCCAGACCCCAGTTTAAAAGAGTTCGAAGGAGCAACGCTACGTTATGCATCTTTGAAACTCAGGTAGGAAGGACGAGGATGGGGTCCGCGATCAAAACGTGCAACCTTTGCAGCGAGTGTGCGCGATGGAATTCTAAGACCAGTTTTCTGGTTTTCTTTCTAGAAATGTCCCTCATGCTGATGATGACGATTCTTGTAGTATCAACAGTGACCCAGAAGCCAAGGTTTGTAAGAAAAATATATTCTTGCATCAAAATAAGAACTCTGGATAATGGCCTTCTTTTTACAAACCATCAGTCCAGAGCCACTTAATAAGTAATTATTCCTTGATCATCTCTATTTTTTTAATCATCTGGATTAATCACTCTAAGAAAATCCATAGGCCAAGTTAGGTTTGGGGTATGTCTAAATATTAAGACTGCCTGAATGTTACTACATCACTTCTTTGAAGAATATAATAAGCTAAGATAACGACTGTTCAGATGAGGGCTCCAGAAGCTTTTAAAGACACTTCCAGTGCTGCCCTGTAGAGGGAGAGGGTGAACAGGCAGGATGTGAGACCCTCCTTTGCCAGGGTAACCCGCACCTCTGCAGGTGGAACGCCTTTGCCTTCCCTGTTGTGAACACTGGCTGGAGATACTGCTTTATGATGAAAAGTGAGGGCAACCTGGTCTCCATTTTGCTTTGGAATTTCTGGTGGGGTCCCAGTGAGACTCTTATGGGTTTGTGGCCAATGCAATTTCACCGGGCCTCATGCTGAGAGGACCCCTTGCACAGTTTCTAATGTTGCATGGTTGCTGTCTTGAAATAATAATTTGCTTTGAATTTTTATTTTATAACTGAAGCTCTGTGCGATAGTGCAGCATGCATACAGGGTTAGCACCTAGGCTGTGCACACTCTGGCCTCCCTGACTTGCTCAGCTGCCTGCCCTCCTTGGCACCACAGCCTCCTGATCTCTGGCTCCACTCAGAGACTCCTACGCCTTCCTCCTTCAGAATGGGTTTGGACATGAGCATGGAGTGGATTGGAGGCAGTGTCCCATACTCTTGGCATCTCAGGATGGAGCATGTAGTGTATCCAGCAGGCAGCTCTGGAGTGAGCCTCTTGCTTGCCCCCTCCCCATCCATGTACCTAGTGTGTCTGGGCGTGATGTTGTAGGGCGCCTGTCTGTCATGGATTAGGGTGATGGGCCCATGGGAAAAGGAGATTCCTGACTGGTTTCCTCACTGCTGGACAGCAGATGGTGCATCTGTGTAACAGCTGGTGATGGATCCCCAAAGCTGATGGCCTGTGCGTGTGCACCAAGACACAGGCAGGGCCTTGGGCGCCTGTTGGGGGTTGGCACACCCTCTGCACATGCCCCTGTGACTGAGGGCAGCACTAAATGCAATGCAGAAATACAATAGCAAGAGAAGAGAGGGTGCAGGAGAAGGGAAAGAGCTTTATGTTGAGCACTTTCTATATCATTTCTTTTTCTGTGTTTTGAACAGGGGAGCCTCTGCATTTTCATTTTTCATGTTTCATTTTCATTTCCACACTGTACAGCGGGTGCTCAGTGCTACCCGCTGTGGAATGTTCCCGTGTGTTCTTTGTCATCACTTTCTCCTCCGCCCCCTGGGCCATGGAAAGGGAAGGATCCCTCCAGACTTTTTTCTATTTGTTCTAAATCTCAAAGTAGATCTATGTCTGTTAATACAATTGCAAATGGGTTTCCTTAGTAGTAGTTAAAAGGAGTATACCTTGCAGGTTCAAAACCTTGACTTTTTTGCCAGAAATTGTCATCTTGTCACCTGGTTCTATAAGGATCTCAGGGCTCCCAGTGGAATCTGCTGCTCTCAGTTCACTCAGCTTCCTGCTAAGCACATCACCATAGGATGAGCTGCTCTGAAGCAAGTAACATTCCAAACAAGTCCTTGGGCTGCTGCTAACAGGCTGGCTTTTAAAGATAGATTTTAAGACAAGGAAGGGATGCAATAAGACAGAAAAGTGGGCTGTGAATAATTTGCTTTGCTATCAGGTGTTTTACAAGGGCTATCAGCAGAGGCTGGAGGGAGAGGGGGAGGGGAGGGGCAGGAAGCACAGATAATGGGGCAGTGCTGTCTCTGAAGCCCTGAAATTGATAGGAGTGGGCGGGAGGGTAATTCACAGACCGGAGACCGAACTGGTGACAGGAATAGGAAGGCTGGTTAAATTATACTTAAGTGGGTGGGTTGGGTCTCTTTTTCTTCCTCTAGTTGTATTACTTACTGAATTCTTTATCTGCCCGCCTCCTGCTATCAGTGTGTCTGTCCATAAACTTGTTCATGTTAATAAGGAGGCTCAGCTTTGTCATAAGTTACTGAAGCTGTGCTTAATTTTAAACCACAAAAGAAAAAAGTGTATTATTGTATTACTTACTTGGATTCGTAAAATATCTGAGAAGACTTATAAGAACAAATAGTTTTTTAAAAAACTATAGAAAATATAAAGGAATAAATAGTGCGTCATGAGGGTTGGAACAATATTGATCAGAAAGGAAAATAAACAGAGAGAAAAAAGAAAAAAATAATACCAAGCTTTTCAGGTCACAGGATTTGCACATTTACTAAAATTGATCAGCTGCTGGTGGTTTGGGGTTGGGGTGGGGGGCGGTCCTGGTGATCACAGATAGTCCTAGCTTACTATTGTTCAGCTTTATGATGGTGCAAAAGCAACGTATATTCAATAGAAAATACACTTGGAATTTTGAACTTTGGTCTTTCCCAAGACTGGGGGCAGGGTCAACAAGCCATAGCTCCCAGTCAGCCGTGAGATCACCAGGGCACAAACCGGTACTCTGCAGTGCCTCATGCTGCTGAGCTACAGTGTGGGGTAGGTTAGGTGTATTCAGTGCCATTTCAACTTCACAGTATTTTCAATTTACAAGGGACTCATAAGGACATAACCCTACTGTACGTCAAGGAACATCTGTATTTGCACCGAGGTGAAATTCACTCTTAGAGTGAATGGCATGTAAGCCTAAAAGGGAAAATCAGAATCTTGTAAGGACTTTTGCAAACCTCCATGTGCTTCTAACTACCACCCTACCACCCTGTGTTCTGAAGGTCCCCTTGTTATAGGAAGTCTCCACCAGCATTGAGGACTGAAGGCCTGTCAGGAGGGAGAAGGAGTTTCTGCTTCGTATGAATCGTGCTGTGTATTAGGCAGAACCTTCCAATTCCTTACAGAATGTGAAGGTTTTTCTTGTGCTTCATTATAAAATAATTGAAAAATGAGTATTTATTGAGTACTAACTCTTTGCTAGGTGTGTTCCTAAAGCCTTTCATTCTGTTGACTTGTGCTCCCTTAAATTACAGAAGGCTATGTAGCATTATCTCCATATTGCAGATGGGGAAACTGAGGCCTGGGAAAGTAAATAGATAGTATCATCGAGCCAAGATTTGAATCCAAGCTGCTTGGCTCCAGAGCCTGTGATCACTAGACTAACTTAAGAAATAAAAAAATATTTTTTTCCCCACACAAAACTTTATTTAAGGGCCATCATGTGGTCAGTGTTCTCAAGAACACTGCACAGAAATTAGAATTTTGCCAGCTTTATAGCATTTCGTACTGGAAGCAAACACCCAGGCACAACTCATCTGAAGTAAATCAGTAGAGGACTGTGACAGCGTGGACCAGCACTCTGTTCTGGCTTGAGACCAGGATGGACTGTGTGTGGAATGAATGCCCCCCAGATAAGTAGAAAATATCCTTTCTTTAAAAATGGCATTTAAGGGCTGGGGATGCGGCTCAAGTGGTAACGCGCTCGCCTGGCATGCGTGGGGCGCTGGGTTCGATCCTCAGCACCACATAAAAACAAAATAAAGATGTTGTGTCCTCCGGAAATTAAAAAATAAATATTAAAAAATTTTCTCTCTCTCTCTCTCTCTCTCTTTAAAACATGGTATTTAATTCTCTATAGAAAGGAATTCTAAATATAGTCTGAGAAATGATTACTAAAAAGGTTTTTATAGAAAATTTCCTCCTTATTTCATAGACAGAATTTACATGCTAGCTGGAATAGGCCTATAACCTCTACCACTCTGGAGCCTGAGGCATGGGGATCACAAGTTCAAGGCCAGCTTAAGCAACTTATCAAGACCCTTTCTGAAAGTTAAAAAAAGAGGGACTGGGAATGTAGCTCAGTAGTGGAGCACTTTCCTAACATGTGGAGGCTCTGGGTTCAATCCAGTACCACAAAAGAAAAAACTTACATGCCAAAAAATACTAATAACTTTTAGACTATCAGAATGTGAATACTTCTAGGGCTGGGGTTGTGGCTCAGAGGTAAAGCGCTTGCCTACCATGTGTGAGGCCCTGGGTTCGATCCTCAGCACCACATAAAAATAAACAAAATAAAGATATTAAAAAAAGAAAAGAATGTGGATACTTCTAAACCCTACCCATTGTGGCATCTTGATCATGAGTTGTTTATGAAAACTCTAAATGCCAATGGCAACATATAATAACCATAAAGGTGTGTGTACATTCCCCAAGAGCAGAGTATTTTATAACTCTGGAACTGTTTCTTGAGTCTGCCTAACTTTTGGATACAGTAATCATGTTCTATAGCTGATGGCCATATGAGCAGGGGTTTGTGTGTCATTCTAAGCTCTTCATTTATTTACCTTTTTACTTTGAGATAATTATGGATTCATAAAAGAGTTGCAAAGAGTGCATTCCCATATGTCCTCCCCCTTGTTCTCCCTATTATTAACACCTTCATAATCATGGTATAATTAAACTATAGATTTTTTTCCCACTAATACCCTTTTTCTGTTTCAGACACAGGTGAGGACTCTACACTGCATGTAGTGAGCTCTTTAAAAATTACTTCACGTTTGTTTCCAGAATTCTCAGAGTTGTCATTCTTAGTTTGATCATTTAGTTAAGAGGACCATAATCCATCTAGGCCTCAGAAGGCCTGGGAGCAGTTGCCAGTAATACAGAGCAGAGCCACAACTTCATAAAAAAAATAGTTCTTTTTTTTTTTTCTTTTAAATTATTGCTTTAGTAGAGGTTGCTAAAACTGATATTACCAGGTCAAAGGCTATCAGTTCTGTCACTTATTGCAAAATTGCTTTCCAGAAAGCCTGTGGTCACATATAATCTCATCAGTAATGTCCTAGAATTCATCTCTTGGTCCACAAGCCAGTTCACACTACGCTTTCTCATTTTTATTATTTTTTTTAATGTTCATTTTAGTTTTATTGCATGTGAGCTACTAACTCCTAGTATGAGTTTCCTCCTCTTCTTCTACTTTTTTTTTTTCCCCAGTACTGGGACTGAACCCAGAGCTTCACACAAGCTAGACACACACTCTCCAACTGAACTGCATACCCAGCCCTAAAACTTCCTCTTCTTAAAATTATCATTGAAGCTAGGTGTAGTGGAACACGCCTGTAATCCCAGCAGCTCAGGAGGCTGAGGCAGGAGGATCATGCGTTCACAGCCAGCCTCAGCAACTTAGCAAGGCCCTAAGCAACTCAGCAATACCCTGTCTCTAAAATATTTTTAAAAAGGGATGGGGATGTGGCTGAGTGGGTAAGTGCTCCTGGGTTCAATCCCCAGTACCCGCCCCCTTACAAAAAAATTATCAAATCATTGAACAGGATATTTCTTAGGAAATTGTGTTTCTGTCTATTCTTGGCTGTTTCCTTTTCTATATATTTTTTTAAAATATTTATTTTTAGTTGTAGTTGAGCATAATACATTTATTTTATTTATTTATTTTTACATGGTACTGAGGATTGAACCCAGGGCCTCACATGTGCTAGACGAGCGCTCTACTGCTGAGCCACAACCCCAGCCCTCTACTATATGTTTTTTAACTAAGATTTTTATCTTGGAAAATTTTTAGATTTCTATAAAAGTTGCAAAGATAGTACCAGTTCCCATGTCCTCTTCACCCACTTTCCCCTGATTTTTTTTTTATTGTAAATTGGTCATTTATAATTGTAAAAATGTATAGGGTACCAAGTGACCCCCTATCTTACAGAACCAAAACACACTGGTGAAAAGTAAGAAATTAACATTGATACATAACTATTAATGGAAGACTCTATTCTCATTTTTCCAGTTTTTGTTCTGCTGTTCCTTTTCTGTTCCAGGACCTAATCCAGGAGATCACATTGCGTTTAGTCCCTTTGAATCTTTAAATTTAAAACCATCTGCTACTGTAACCTCAAAACTTTTTTTCTAGTCATTTTTTTGGTCTGTTTTGTATCATTTTTCCAAGGGCAATATTTTAAATATTTCCGTATATTCATACCTCTTTTAGATCATGCCACTCAGACTGCATTTGTCAAGAAGACAGGTCCTTACCATATTCAGCTGGCCAGGTAGCTGGCACTTTAAAATTTCCATTATTTTACAATCTGTTCTCTGTACTGGTCCCTCTGAAAGAGTTTAGAATCTGAATTTAGTCCTTTTTCGCATGGCACAGCGTACATTGCTAGGAAAGTCTCTGCTTTCATAGGCTTCAGATCACTGTGGCTGCCTGAGTATTTGGGGTTGAGATAGCAGAATTGTGGGAAGTGGCATCGGTAAGAAAACTGGAATATACATTGCAGTTCAAGTGCATGATTAACACTAACATAAAATCAAATTGCAGAAAAGTTAATGCATTGAAAAACATGCACCAGTTAGTTCTTCCTATCCTTTGTGTAACTCTGCTCAGACTTCTGTAAAGGAGATGTTCTGCCACCTGGCGGACCATATTGAAAATTACATCTTTACAGGCACTGGCTACATTTCCTTTGGAATCTTAGAATTGTGTGTAGCTAGATGTGACAGTACAGATGAAAACAGTGGGCCCCAGGGTTGCACAGTCTTGTTAGTGGTAGAGGTGGCATTGCAGGTGGGTCTCCTGAGCCTCTGCCCACCCATTCTACTGTCTTTGTCTTAGAGTATTTTGAGACATTTTTATGATATTTTTGAGGAATTTTTTTAGAACATTATTCTTTAAAATATGTATTCAAGGAAATGGGTAAGGAGGATTATACTGTTCCAAGTACTAAAGGTTCTGGGTTTCAGCTTCCTCATTTGTAAAATGAACATGTCATCGTGTTAAAAGTCACTTTGGTTCTGAAATGTTCTAAGATTTCAAATGACATGTAGCAGTCTTGATCTATGGCATCTGGAGATGAAATAGTTTGTCTGATCTATATTCAGGTCTGGAGAAGGAAAGAAAGATCGCCTGGGGCTAGGGCTGCAGAGGAGGGGCTGGCTCCTCCTTTCTGAACCCACTCCAAGGACACCCTGTGCTGGGTCAGGCACTTACATGTGATTTTCCTGCAGACACAAAGCATCATAGCTACTTTCCCATGTATATGAAAATAAACTTGTGCTTTGAGCAGGTTAAATAATTTGTTTAATTCCACAGTGGAATAAATGGTAACAGGTGGAACTGGCACCCAGACTTGGACTTACCTATATATGATTCCCAAACCCAAGTTGTGCCCACCTGTTCTGAGTGGCTGCTTCCCTAGGCTTCAGATCACTGTGGCTGCCTGGGTGTTTGGGGTTGAGATAGCAGAATTGTGGGAGCTGGCATCGGTAAGATAACTGGAATGTCATTGCTTGGGGATAGGTTCCTTCTCATCTTTGTCTTTACTCCACTGGTTCAAACCTTTCCAGCATTTTCCAAACTTTACAGTACTTGGCAAATTTTTATTAAAATTGTTCTGGGGTGGGACAAAGGATTGCGTTTCTGCTGAGCTCTCAGGGAATGGTGATGCTGCAGGCCTTCAGAAAACACCGGAGAGTGAACTGCACAGATGGAGAACTGACCAAAACAAGGCAGATTTTGCAGGGCAATTGGCATAGTCTTTCTCCTCAGTACCTTCCAGTTCTTTTATGGCCATTTGCAGCCAGTGCTCAACTGCACAGGGATTTTTGTTTTAAATCCAGACAGTGGATTTTATGAAAGGTTTGCTTGTCTCCTTACTCTTGTTACAAACTGCTCCAGATGGCAGAGAATAGGGAAGGAGATGATACCAATCAATCCGTTAGGAGGTTTGACAGAGGAATTTACTGAAATGAATGAATGAATATGAGATTCTACTGTTCGTCTGTGAGCTTATTTATCTGAGCTCTCCTTTGGTTCTTATTAGCATAGATTTTCATGAAGTAATTATATTTGCAGGCTACTGACTAGATTAGCACTAATAGATAAACAGGAAGTGGTAGGGAGTGCCTTTTCTCATTCAGATTTATTTCTGGTCTATGTTGTAAATTCATTATCATTACTTAGCATTTATGCATAGTGGCTCATACATCTTATAATTGATTTGATTCCTGTGGTTTGGATTTTTTTTTCTTGCAGAAATTCTGATCAGTGAGAGAAATTTGGATTTGATTTGCATTGTTGGTTCATTGGGTCAAAAACACGTAGTGACTGCTTCATGCATGGTGTAATGGTTAAGAGCGTGGGCTCTGGACCCAATCACCTGGGTTCAGTAAGCCTTTGCTGCTTATTGGCTGGGCGGTCTTGAGTAAGTTACTTAGCCTCTCTGTGCCTCAGTTTCCTCACCTATAGAATGAAGATAATAATTGCATCTACGTCACATGGCTATAGTGAGCATTGAGTTGATGTATTATAAATGTAAGACATGTTCCAGGTGCTTGGAACAGTCCCTAGCATAATAAGCATTATTTATGCATTGTTATTGTTTCTACTATGAAGAGGAATAGATATGGCCCCTGTTTCCAAGGAACAGACAACAAACAGGCAGATATTGGCACTGTGCTAAGAGCTGAGCTGTTGTGTCATTTGCCGAGACTATGCTGGGGATCTACCCAGGCAGGTGGAAGGGGTGGCTCATGTGCATGTGCTTTTAACATGAGGTGGGGTGGTATCCACTTGGGGTTCAGGTTCTTGGCTTCCTGAACACAGAGTGGAGTAAGGCAGAGCTTAGATGTATTGAAAATGAAAGTGAAAGTAACGCTCCATAAAATAGAGCACAGCACTCAATGGCAGAGTGGCTCAGCCCCCTGCCGCTGGAGAGTCTTCTGAGCTGAACTGTGCCTGGGTCCCCTCTGCAGGGACCTGACTGAAGATCTTGCCCCATTTATTCCCATTGGTTACTTTATTTTTGCCTAATTAGAATACAGAACTTGTGGTGGGAGTTGCTACCCTGGTGGGTGTTGTCATAGTAACAGGACCTATTATAAATAGGGACATGACTTCAGCTGGCCTTTTTTTTAGACCCTGCCTCTGCCATCCTATCCTCTGCCACCTTGATCTCTACCATCTTGACTTCCTGAAACTCCAGCCTCAGTTTCCCCAAAGTAGATGATGCCTAACCTAATGAGTATACTTGAATTATGAAAGGATTTCGTGATTCTCCATCCACTGCCCCCATTCTTTTAAATAAATTTAAGTTCAGCTCTTTGAAAATGATTTTATATATACATTTGTGTTTATTTTCAGGAAACACTCTGGGTACAAATCTCTTCTTTTCCCCCTCTTTTGTGTTGCTGGGCATCAAACCAGGGCCTTGTGCATACTAGCCCAGGAACAGATCTGTTAGGATAAGGTGCATCTATATTTGTCCAATACTGTGGATTACCTTGTTTCTATTATCGGTTTGTATGTATCATTGTAAAACACTGCAGAACTCTTTTATTTTGCTCATGATTTTCTGAGTCTGGGAATTTGGGGAGGATTCAGTGATGCAGTTCCTCTCTGATCCACACGGGGGCACCTGGGCCTGGAGGATCTACTTCTGAGATGGCTGCTCACTGGGGTGCTGAGTGGCCTAGTGCTCCTCTTCACATAGTACCCCATCCTCCAGGGCCTCTACTGTGACTTGGGCTTCTGGCATTGGTGATCTCTGGGTAGCAAGAAACAGGAAGCTGAGACCATCAAGTGAGAAAAGGCTGTGCTTGAAAATGGTGCCACATCATTCCTGCCATATTCTGTTGGTAAAAAACAGTCACAGCCCGGATCCAAGAGGTAGAGAAATGGACTTTACAGAGAAGTGGACTGGCAGGGTCTTAGTACAGGAACATGTAGGATGGGGAGTTTCATTGTAGCCATCCTGTGAGGCACTTTCTGTGACAAAAGTCATTCCTACGTGTTAGTTGGTCATTCAGAGTAGATGCTCTATGAGTTGGACAGAACTTCCTGTGTTCATACATGAATCCAGATCAGTGTAACTCCACATCAAGTACAACCACGAGACTGGGGCGTCATACTCCGTGTGTGTATATGTCAAAATACATTCCACTGTCATGTATAACTATAAAGATCAAATTAAAATAATTAAAAAAAAATAGTAGGTGCCCTTAGTGAAGGACAACGAATATCAACATGGTTCCTTCAAGAACCAGAGCCAGTAACAAACATGCCAAGTCCTGACAGGATGAGATTCATCCTCTCTTACATGGTTTTGTGTTGGCATTCACAAAGGGAAAATCAGAGTCCTCTCTTTCAATCTTGGAGAGATGTGGAGGAACAGAGGGGGGCACACGGGTCTGCCCTTGCGTGCATTCCAAGGGAGGGCACCCGCACTCCAAGCCAGGCTTCCCCACCCAGCCCAGCATCGCTTCCCACCGAGCAGTGCTGGCCCTCACCGCCATTGGCCTTGGATGCTCATTTTGCCTCTTAGCCCAGAGGACAGCTTTTGGGTTTCTAAAACTATTTTTCTCCCTTTATTTGCCAACATGGCCAAGCATAATGCTGTGTTTCTAGCAGAACCCCTGCTTCCTTTCCTCTATTAACTTCTGGTCACTACGCTTGCCTGAATGAGCGGTTGAGGAATTGGCAGCCGTGTGTGAGCTCTGAGTTCTGAGGGCACTGTTGGAACAAGATGCATTATTATCTTACTGTTGGCAGCTGTGTCTGGTGGTGGGCAGATGCCTGGAAAGGCTAATTAAGGAAAGGCAGACCGCCCTTCCCCCTGAAGGAACTCGGCAGGAAGCAGGTAAGGTGATGGGCAGCAGTGGCCACCGTGGGCATCCTGACAGTGCCAGGGCAGCGTGTGCGTAAACCTGGCCCCACGGGATCCTGGCAGAGAATTCTGGGCCATGAATAGTCTCAAACTGGGCAGCCTCAGGCAGCCGTATGTTCATCCAGCAGGTCTGG
Source organism: Marmota monax (assembly GCF_021218885.2). Taxonomy (NCBI): domain Eukaryota; kingdom Metazoa; phylum Chordata; class Mammalia; order Rodentia; family Sciuridae; genus Marmota; species Marmota monax. Next base: position 2,692,024 of record NW_026691950.1, on the reverse strand, counting down.
GTCCTCTAGTAGGGCCAGCTGTTCAAGCCCTGGGGTCCTACAGCTGGCTTTCCAAGGCTTCCTGAGAAAGAGCCAATGCAGTACATCTCAGGTCTTGTACTCTTGGGCCTGTTGCCTAGGAATTTTAACACCAGGTAATTATGAAAATATTTCTTTCTTATTTACAGTGATAGAGAAACTGATAGAGAAATGATGATTCCTCTTACAGGACCATTAGAATCATCCCATCGCCAGGCCATTTCTGCCTAAGCCGTTTCTTTCTACCATGACACTCCCTCAGTCCTGTTTATGTTCTCATCAAAGTGTGAAGCCCTATGGACCACAAATATCAGGGTCTGAGTTCTTCCTCTGCCTCTGCCTCTGGCTCTTAAGAGGAAATCTCATTTGTAGCCAGGCTTATATGTTTTCAGTCTCTAAATTGACACCAAGAGTGAGAGCCCTCAACAGTTGCCTGCAGCAGGTTCATCCGGTCACACAGCAGACATTTCTTTGACAGCTGTTACATGCACGGTGGTAAGAGAGGGATCCGACAGGGGTGGGGGGACAAGATAACACAGCAGAGAAATTGGAATGTCACTTCAGAATAACAGTTATGGTGTTACTGTAATTAAAGAAGGAAGAGAGAACTTGCAAGTCTACATGGAATTTTGGTTGCTTCCTGTTCAAGGTGACTTTTGAGATCAGTTCACTGAGCAGTAATACACAATTTCAGTTGGCTTTGAGAGACCCTCAGACAAAAGACCGCCTCATGAAAACTGTGTTCGCTATTTAACCCGTACGTTCCTAACCCCGATCTTTACTCAGACGTTGCTTAGTTCACCTCTGTTGTTAGCATGGATCAGAAGTGTGTCCTTCCAGATTCCACTACAGTCCCTCTTTTTTTTTTTTTTTTTTTTTTTTTTTAGCGGAGTGGTTGCTCAGGTGCCTGCCTGGGGCCACATCATCAGTGGTCAGTTTGTCCTGTTTGTAGGAAAGCTGGGAAGTCAGCTCATGTAAATGGCACAGGGAACCTGGAGTCAAGCCATAAGTCCCTGGGCCCTTCTCCTGAGAGCTGTGGCTTTTTCAGAGGTGAGAATTCAGACGAGAGCTGTTGGTAGAAAGGGCTTAGTTCTTTTCTCTCTCATCTGATGTGAAAGGCTCATGCTGCTTAGTAAACAAAGCAGAATGCTGTATCCAGCTCATCTGCCCTGCTCCACATAGTCTTAGGCCCTGTTTTGGTAGACATCTAGAAGCATTGGAATGGAGGAATGGCCAGTGGGCCCCATAGAGGGCAGGTGGAGGAGGACACTAATCTGTCTCCACCTTCAACCCTTTGCTGGGCACTGCATGTACAGTGGGTCATCTGTGTGATTCCCAGAATGCCCTCCATTGTACCGGTGAGGACACTGGGATGGACTCAGAGAACGCAGGTGACTTTCCTACACTTAAAAATCTGTTGCATGGGCAAGCTAGAATTTGACCCCAAGCAGCAGACTCTAAAACCCAAATTCTTTCTAGTTATAAAATGCTGGTAGCTTATGTTCACTGAACACGTGGTATGAATGGGCACGAACCCATCGGGGGGCTCAGGGCCATCATCCAGGAGCTTGGTGTTCCTCCTCTTAGTTTTGTCTCCCACTTCTGTCAGTGATAGTGGCTGGCTCTCACAGTGCCACCAGCCAGCCTCACACTCTTCTCTTCTCTTATGAGTCCTCAGGGAGCTGAGGCCCTCAATGTTAGGTGGCTGCTTCTGCTTCCACACAGGTCAATAGCAGAGCTGAGATTTGAACCCAGGTCTGGTGGCTGAGCCGTGACTTCAGTCCCTGTGCACAGGGCAGGCTTTCTGTGGCCCTTAATGCATGTATTTGGTTTGGTACTCTGGTTCCAGGCACCAATTTAGCCCAGGTCTACCTGAGAACATAAAGACCAAGAATAAAGATAAAATGTTTCCTCGTGTGTATGTTTTGTGTTTGTTCTCTTGGTGGTGTACCCAAACAGCCAACCTTTAGCAAGTGAGAAAAAATAGCCAGAGTCCATGCCGGGTAGTATCCAAGTGGAAAGAATGCACAGGAGGAGCTGGGATACCTGGGCTCTAGAACCAGTTCTGTCAGAGATGAGCTGTGTGACCAAAGAAGTCACTTAACCTCTCTGGACTTCATCTTTCCCATCCATTAAATGGGACGATGCTAAGGTCTCATCTGGGAACCTCTGTGTTATTGTGAGGCCCAAATGATATGTGTCGAGAGACACCTCGAGAGCTCCTCCACCCTATCTAAACATAAAATGTGGTTCTTGTCTTCCGAGAATCTTCTTTAAAATATTCTGATGTGGTGGTTCCTGGGAGTCCTGTCATTCATGGGGAGTTAGCTGTTTTGGCTGTTGTATTGATGAAGTCCCAGGAGGTGGTGTGGGGTTAGCCCAGTCCCAGGTCTGTGCCATCTCTATCAACTTCCACATGGAGACGGCGATGGCCTCAAGAATTCCCTGTGTGTTAATGGGATTCGGTGTTTGCTGATTCATGGTCACAGCAAGCCTTGAAACTTGACTAGAAACCAGTTTTGGGACTGGTTGTGTTTACTGGGTGTGATTTTTCACTTTTCATAAAAACAAATACCTCTCCCCTTTTCCCGCTGTTATAGCACATTCATGTCAAACCGTCGTCACTTCAGACTGTTAGTGTTTCAGCTGGAGTGGAAAAGAGGCACCAAGTTCAATAGCACAAGCCTTCCTTTCCTCATACCCCTGGGTAAAGCCCAGCCTGCTTTTCACTCCCAGAATCCCTGTTGAAAAGATCTGGACTTTAGTCACTAGTTTACAAAAAAAAAAAAAGACTCACTCCAAGGTTCTATATAAATGTTAATTGAAATTACAGTTGCCCTGTTTTCCCGGAGAATGTAGGTTGTTCACATGCTCCTTGCTCTGCCACCTCTCCGCCCCCCACATTTGCTCTAAAGAGTGACAAGGACTGCCCAAAATGAGGGATCGCAGCAGAATCTGGCCCACTGCCATTAACAGCGTTAAAACACTCTTTCTGTGGAGTCTGCTGATACGTAACGTAGAACCTATAAGACATTTGCCCCCCCAAAAAACACATTTTTTTTAAATTTAATACAAAGTTACCATCAAGGGAAAACTGACGTGGAAAGCAGACCTGTTCCCCAGGCACACGAACTCATCTTGGCGTGGCACTCCACGTGAAGCACTGTCACAATGCCCAGGATGTTCCTGTGGACCTCTCTGCAAAAGGTGTGAGTCCCCAGAGATGAGTGTGGCCGGCTCTCGGGACCCCAGTAGCCAGGTGCTAAGCCGTGTAAGGCTTGGCCAGTGTTTGGCCCGCACTGGGCCCATCACCGTGCTAATAAGTGAAGAGATCTGAAGACAGAAATCACTCGTTTGTGTCCTCATTACGTAAAAAACTTCAGTATGTTATTCTGTCCTTTCCTTTGAGATGGAAAGATCTTCTCAAAGGGATCTGAAAACAAGACTGGCAAAGCTCTAAGGTATTGTCATGGAAGAAGTTTCCAGAGGTTGCATTTCGCTTACGGAATCATAACCTAGATTCAGAATCTACCTATGACTCTCTGGTCCAGTGTCTGTTGAAACAGGAAGAAGGTTCACCGGGCAGCTAACCTGTCATCCTGTGTTTAAACCTTTGTCCCAGGACCAAGAGCCCATGACCCCGTTTTTTACTGTCTCCTTTCCTGAGTGCTCAGCCACTGCTCTCTAGGTGCCACTTGCCACTCCAGAGCCTCCACCTCCTTCCGGAGAGCCTGTGTGGAGGGACATTGAGCTGGCATTTTCCCTATGTGTCTTCCAACCCTTGAAGATCCCCTTTCCATTCTTCTCTCAGATAGTCTTAGGCCCTGCTTCTCTTCAGGGAAGTTGACTGTGACTCTCTCCCACTTTCTCATAAAACCCAGAACTCATGTTGCTTCGATTATTTTTGGTGCTTTTTCTCTGGATGCTCTGAATCTTCTCGTTGGAAGAAAAATTAGTTGATACCAAGTGCTGTTATCTGCTTGACATTTGCCTGGGTGGGATATGGAAAAAACTACAGCGAGGGACCTTGACCCCCAAGCAGTTGTCAGAAGACCGTAGGGGGTGGTGAAAGGAGAACTGGGCTGCTAATCAGTGGGCCCTGCTGCTGACCCATGGCTCACATGGGTCACACACATCCTCTGTGAGGCCTCAGGCAAGTCACCTCTCCTCCATGGACTGCCCCCATAAATCAAGAGGCCGAGAAAAGCTTTGAGTTCAGCTCTGAAACTGCAGGTTCCAGGGATTAACTCCAAGAAGAGCAGAACACAAGGGGAAGAGCAATAGAGTCTGAAATAGGAGCCAAAGGGAAGGAGGTGCTTTGGGGAAGAGGCTTCTCTCTGAACTTGGGTCAGCAGGCAAGGCCTCAGATCCCTAGACCCACCCCAGGCCCATGCAGTGGGCAGAGTCCCCGCTGTCCACAGGCAGCAGTGATGAGCCACAGGACAGCCATGAGAGTCCTGCATGGTCTGCATCTGCTGCGTGGCAGCCTCCAGGTGTGGACTAGAATGCAAGGTTCTGCCTCCCTCCTGACCCTTCCTGCTGCACTCCTCACCCTGAGGCCCCTGTCGAGTCTGGCTCCATTGTACCTCCTTACTGTCCCAAGGCTTTGTGACAGGATGCAGTCTGCACCCACTGCTCTTGGTATCTTGGGAACCCATCACCTTGGAATATGCTCTGGGTCCCTCCGCTCCTTATTTTTTCTGTATTCACCACATTTGGCCATTCATTACTCACCCTTAGAAGAATTTCTTGTTTTAGAAGATATTATAGTTGGATATGCGGGGTCCCCCAAAACTCCTAGGTTCATGCAGGAATATTTCAGGGGTGGGATGATTCGTTTATAAAAGCTGTAACCATCTGCCCTGCAGCCCCTTCCCCGCTCTCTGCTCCTTGGCCTCCATGAACAGAGCAGACTTCTCTGCACGCCCTTCCACCATGATGTTCTGCCTCACCTCGGGCCCAGAGCAATGGAGTTGGCCCACCTCTCCTCCTCTAAGTTATCCTTGCCAGGTATTTTGGTCACAGTGACCAAAAGCTGGCTAACACAGAAGAGTTTCTGTAATGACTAGGCTTTTTCAAGGGACCCCCTCCTCTGTCTGCCTCTCTCTCCCAGTGTCCACGCATACGCGGACACACATACACACTGGGTAAAATGTGGTTATCCTCAGGCATAGCACCTACTGGGAATGAAAACCAACCATGAGTCCCCAACAGCCAAAGCAGTTCATTCAAATAGAACTATATCTTGGATTTTGAAAAACACAGCTTAGCCAGTACAGGGTGAGAGCAGCCAGTCTCCATGTGAAAAGCAGAGTGGGAAGCGACTATCCTGGGAACTTCAAGCAGGCTGCATCTACTGGGCGCCTTCTTGTGAGAAGAAGCCATAAGAAGTTGCTTCGTCTGTCTAACTGTCTGTCTGTCTTCAGGTCAAGCCTGAGATGTCAGTTCCTCGGACACCTTCTCATCTCTGGAATTATGTCTCATGGTGAAAATGGGCTCCTTTTTAACATCTCACCTCTAGATACAGATATCCCTACCCTGATTACGGAATATAAAGCTAATTCTGTAGAACAATTTCTTAAAATTCCTTTTGTTGAGGGGGCATCGGTGTGTGGCCCGGGCACTCATGTGCATCTGCCTTGTCTTTGGGGTGCACTGGCTGGGGACCATGGTGGTGAGCATTGGTGTGGTAGTAACCAAGGGAGCCCTTTCAAGACAGTCTGCCACCCACACGTGACCACCACGTTCACTCAGGGAAGATCCTTGCTCCTGTTAGCGGCAGTTCTGGGTAATGCACTTGGGACTTGGGTTTACTCATCTGTGAAATGAGATAGTTGGATTCTGGGGTCCCCAGAGCCCTGTGTTCAGGCCTCTATGCTGTGGTTAAATGTTTTTCCTGGTAAGAAGGAAAAAAAAAAACTAATTCTGAAGAGTCAGCTCTGAGAACTCCAACATCGGAAACGCTCTTTAGGGCTGCTAACAGCCGTGCCTTTAATTGAGGTCTTTGTGGGTCTTCACACATTATGAACTTATTGGATTCGTTTCAGACACTTGGTAAAAAGTTGCGGATTTTTCATTTCTTGGTGAGTAGTGCAATAAAAATCTTTCTTCTAAACCAACAATAAAAATTAAAATGAGTCCTGGTGCTCATGATAATTATAGCTAACTTTACCAGTGGTGGGGGTGGCGGAAGGCCTGGCTTTGAATGCAGGAGCTCATTTAGCCCTTCTAAAGAGTCAAGTTGGATCCCTCAGGGCCGGGCATGCTGCAGGCCAAATCCCTGCCTCCCTGCAATTCACATTCCAGTATGAGAAGACAGATCAGCAGCAACACACACAAGTGCAATATTAAAAATATATAAAACAAGTACAATACGGTCCCCCATGCTTGCTGTGGGGAAGAGCAGAGAAGAGCCCTAGGGGTGCTAGGAGGGGCTGCAGCTTTCAATACTCAGTGAAGTCCTCCCAAGAAGGGGACATTGAGTAGGAGACAGGGAAGCTTGTGTATGCCTGGGGGTGCGGGATCAGCCTTGGGGCCCATGTGTCCAGAGCAGGATGAGTGACCTTTGTGGACAGGAATAGGGCAAATGTTTGAGTGGTACTTTGCAGTTGGAAACATCCTGAAAGATCTTTTTGTTCTCTCCCTTTTCCCTACTCAACTGCCCCTTTCCTCCCGCTTTGTCAGATGAAAATAAGGCCTTGGTAAATAGGAGCACATCCTACAGTTTGCCAGTTAGTAGCAGCACCTGGACAAGAACCCGGGGGTCTTGGTTCCTGGTCTTGCCTACTCCCTACTATACAAAGGTCCAGAATGCTTAAGAGTAATTAAGTCCTGTGCCCTCCCCGCACAGCCCCCCATCCTTGCCCTGCAGAGAAGGACAGATGCTGTTGCTTTGGTCATTCTGGGAAGTTATGTTCTGTAAAGTTGCTGCCGACACTGAATTAGTGACTTTGGAAGCCTTCTCCTAGAGGAAGTCCAGGGTCAGGTTCCTGCAATCCTCTGGTCACAGCACTTTTGTGAACTGACCAGTATATAACCTTGTTTTACGTGTTTCGCCTTGTTTATTACATGTGATTGATTGATGAACATTGGATGCTGGCTCTCGGCACCGTAACTCGTGCCTGAGTGACTTCTCTAACATGTTTTTCTTCATAAGGCATGACATAGCCTCTTATTCTAAAGAGTGCTTTTTATGCGATTCCTGGAGGCCGTTTTAAATGGTAAAATTGTCACCAACAGGCACAAAAATGTGAAAACCATGGCATTAAGTGGACTGTGAAAGAGACCCTTGTTTACAGGATGAAGGCTCAACCGAGAGAGCAGAGCTCCACCTTCGCTAGGAAAATGTACATTGGGCCACTCACATTTTTTGCCTCTCTTCCGTCCCCATGAGTGACCTCAGAAGTTCCACACACTGTGATTTGGGGGTTATAAATAGGTTTTAGCAAATAAGTGAACTTGTAGGCATGGAATGTGCACATAAGAATGTCGACTATATTTGCTCTTGAAGAGAAAGGAACAGTCTACATTCAAGACCCAAGTAGACTCACTGATAGTGGAGTCATCTGCTAGGACACATTCTGGAGGATCCAGTGAGTTCTCTTCACCCAAATACGGCCCAGCGAGCTTGCTTATGCAAACTGTTTTTAAAAATGATGAATCTTGTTTCTATTGCACTTTTCCATATTGCAAATAGTCACTGTTCGAGGTTGAACTGGAGACCTTCCCTGCCTGCCCGCCTTGTCCCGGGTCTGACAGTTCCTTGCTTCCTCGGGCAGGAAGGTGCAGCCTGTCTTCTGATTGCAGGTTCTCTCTGCTCCTTCTCTGGATCAGCATCTCCCCTGGATTAACGTGGCCTTTTGCTTTTTCCTAACAAAATAGAACGTTCCACTTTGTGTGCCAAGTTCAGATACACGTGTGATTTTTCTCTACACTGACTCTGCAAATAATGCTTCTCAGCTTTGCAGCAGCAGAAACCTGATCTGTAGTGTAAATCAGCCCTGTGGACCTGAGAACTTGCCTCTCAATCTTTTCCAAAACTCCTGCAGAGAAAAACTAAAATTCTACTCACACTTTCAGGGAGTCGGAATGGTTTCCTAGGAGCATGACATCTGCTGCTTATCATCAGGAATAGAAGCAGGATTCTGCCAGCCTCACTTCTTGGCCTCCACTTCCACAGGCTCTTGCTCAAGCTCTGAGATGGTGGGATGTGAATCTGATGTTTACTGCCACAAACTTGGCTTTGGTTGGTGTTCAAGTGTCTCCAGCAGCAGATTGGCAAAAGTTCCCTTTCATGAAACATGTTCGCTGTCCCACCAGAAGAATTTCCGGGCTCATTTTTAGAACATGGCTTTTGGAGATGCTTCATGGTAACTTAGAACTATCCTTCTGGGCCTTGGGCTGCAGTCGGTTGGGTCTGTCTGGGAGGAGCTAGGACTGGGACTTTGGTCAGGGGACTTGACAAATGCCCTAAATCAGGTTGCCAGGTGTGGGGCTCAAGAAGTTTCTCCAGGGACAGTGGTATAGCTCAGTGATAGATCTTGTGCTTGGCAGGCATAAGGCCTTGGGTGCAGTCTCCCAGCCACTGTGAAATCTTCCTTTCATACACCCCATCCTACTCTGTCAAGAGAGCCATGATTTCATGTTATATTAGAAACAGTCTTTTGCAGAAACTTGAATTGTTGAACAGTTTAACAAAACATTGAGTTCTATACTTGGTTCCTATCACTTAGGTACATGCAGGAATAGTCCAAATCATACTCCCCAAAGGTTCCATGGGTCTGCCCAGTGTCTAGAGGACCTCATCTAATGAATGGGTCCCTGTTTTGAAGCTTAAAGTCAGTGTTGGGACCGAGGGGCAAAGGAGGTGACATCATGACAATTATCTAGATCTTGCTAGTACCTAGGAAAGAAATTAGCACGAAGTCTGCTTGGGCACTCAGCTCCAGGACAAGACTCTGGGTACACCCGGGTGCCCACAGTAGAGATCAGGAATCAGCTGGCTTCCCAGTTGTTAGGCCTACAAGTAGAGCAGGAGCTCAGGATACTTGAATGTGGGCTCCTGGCCTCAGGCTACTTTGAGAGCCCCTAAAGCTATTGTAGTTGGAGCTCCTGATAAGCCAGGTAAGGACTGGATTGAGTACTAGACAGGGATATGCCTGCTGGAAGAACTGGCCCTCTGGTCTACAACACAGGCATTTGGTTAAACACAATACCCAGCACCATTACTGACCAAATGAATATTTTAACATAATTTTTCTATGACTAGGCATGCCTTAGATTGGGATTTGTTAATAATATAGAGCTAATCAAAATAAAAGGTAGAGCAGTGCCTGCTTACCATGTACCATTGGAAGCCCTGGATATGTACAATACCATTTATTGCTCCCAGCATTCTTCAGAACATAAATACTACTCATGTCTCCAGATTTAAAAAGTGTGGCACAGAGAAGCCCAGTAACCAGCCCTCTGTCACTCAGGGAGCTAGGATTCAGTACTGGGGTACTCTGGCTTCAGTGTTGAGGCTGTATACATCATTGCCATTGTCAACATGAAAACGGGTACTTCCCAAGGACTGTACCAAGTCTCTACTGTACCCAGCCTCTTGAATCCTCATCCACACCTGCAAGGGTGGGTTCCTTCATTCCAGTGATGCACAAGAGGAAACAGGATGATTCGCTGTCTGAGGACACAACCCTGGAGGTCCAGGATTTCCCCGCCCCAGATCTGGTCCATCCTTGCCATGATGCTTCCATCTGTCTCAAGTGCTGATAACTTCATTTCACAAATATTTACTGAGAGCATGCCACATGTTCTGGGCCCTCTTTTGGGCCGTAGCCCTTTAGAGTTCTACAGAAGGGGCCTAGTCTTGAGGAACCTCTTTGGGTTGAGGGTTACATTTCTAGAGCAACTAAAGGAAAACAAAGAAGATCATAATCAAACATGGGGCTGGGCTGCCTCTGTTCTTCAGGCGGCCCTTTTCTGTGAATTCCACATAGTCATCCACCATTATTGCTATGTAATCTTTGGCAATTCAGCTAAGCTCTCTGATTCTTAGCTTCTTATCTATAAAATAAGAAATATGGCATCTCCTCTATAGGGTTGTTTTGAGATCATGTCCTGCCTGTAGCACTTAGGAAATGGTTTGTAAACGGCAGTGCCTACTGCCAGACTCTGAGTTCTGTGTATAAAATCCTCAGCCTAAAAAAACCCTCAACCAGTATGAAGTTGACCATCATACATGATCACCAGATTACATATGCCTAACACAGCAAGCCTGCTGTTCAAATATGCATGTTTAAATACGAGCATACACATAATTTGTTCCATGACATTCTGGAAACAGTAGGCTACATCTGTTAGTTAAATCCACCTCTGCTCAAATTTTCCATTGATTAAAATAGGCCTCATAATGCCAGCCTGGTTCCTGAGCAGGAAATGACTAATACAATTAACTATGTCTATACTAAATCACAACCCGAAGGCCTGTCTCTAGCATGAGCAAAGAATCTCTGGGGTCCTGGATATTAAGGTGCTGGTTCAGGCTCCTCTGCCTGTATCTTTATCCATCAGCATGCAGGGGGGCTGGTGATGAAACCTGTAGGACATTTCCTCCAGAGATCCTCCCATCAGCCAGCTCAGGTGTCAGGTCAGACTGATATGGTGTTCTTCTGTGTAAATCAGTAAATTGACATTCTGGTTTTTATTTTTAAATTTGTATAATTTGCTCATGAGATGATAATGCTTCCACCGATTCTGCAGATTAACAAGAGTCACCATGGACCAGACATTGTAAAATGGTTTATAGGCACAGATGACCCAGGCCAGGAACCAGCCTCCAATAATGTCCCCACCAGTAGTGAGTGAGCAGGCAAGAAAGAAGGTGGATATTGTGGGTAACATTTCAACTGCCAATCAACCCTCAGTGCCTGACACATTGAAATGCTCCCTGGGTGTTGGGTATTATTATCACTGTCCTCTTTGTGGAAGGGCCTGTCAGTTATTAGCATCGTGTGAACTTTTCCAATAGGACTGTCTTACTTTGAAAAAAAATGGAAGAGGAAATTTCAAGTAAAGGCACTAGTGGGCCCAGGTCCTCTAAGGACCGTGCATCTTGTTTTCTGCCCAAATGCTAACTGTGTTGCAGACAGTCAGGAGGCAGCAGGAATGGCTGACACAATCAGGGGACCAGTGCAGGAAATCTGTTCTGGGTTCTCCCCGGCCATCAAGGTCATTGCCACGCTGAAAAATTCATCAGACTGATTCTCACATCTTCTGGGTAGAGAACTAGGTCAGACTCCCTTCCCCAGACACCCATCCCTGCAGAATCCTCTGCACCCTGGAGTTGGAAAGCATATCAGTATTTCAAAGAAAAGCAATAACAAAGCCTGCCTTTATTTAAAAGTAATGACAGTGACCTACATTCCTGCATATAATGACCACAAACACCAATTTCTTAAAGGCCAGGCAGTGGCCACCAAGGATGTTTTGAACTCTCAAATGCCTGACACTTTTGAGGTTACTCTAAAAGTTGTTTAAACTCACGGCCGTTTGCTTACTACTCTTATTTCTCAGCAAACCTAGATGGTCAGAGGACTCTGGCCTGTCTCTAATGCTTGCAATCCTGATGGGAAAGGAGAGGGCAGAGAGCCGTTCTTCACTCTTAGGGAAACATCACAGAACATAGGAGAGTGAATGGAATGAATGTACCTAAGACAGGCATCATTCTAGCCCTAAATGAAATAAATCATGTGTGGGCCAGATGGTTATTTAAAAGGTCCTTCTGTGTAGTCACATTCAGCATGAATTCTTGGTTTTGCCACCTGACACAAACCTTCAGATATAGGAGGCCTACATAAAGCAACTCTGTGTAACCACAACAGTAACTGGGATCACCATGCTCTTGGGATGGAGTGAGGCAGGCCTGGATCCCAGGCCCATGTTCTGTGGAAGTCCAGGGATCCTCCCCAGAGCTCTGCCAGTTCCTGGGACAAAACACCTCCCCATGTTACAGGGCTGGGGTCTCCCAGAAAACTGAAACAGCATGAAGACACCACACACACACACACCCCTGATTCTTGTGATCAAGTCAGAAAGATTTCAGAAATGCTACTCTGAGTAACAGAAGTGGATTTATTAAAGGGAAAGGGAACGCTCTCAAGGGAGAGAGTGGATCCTCTCAGAGGAGAGGGACTGTGCCTCTCCTGCACTCCAGCTTTATTGGGGATCCCAGAGAAGTTTCCAGAGAGTCCTGCCAAGGTCCACCTTTTGACTTTTGACTGACAGTAGGACGACACCGGACTTTCAAGTCCCCACTGCCATGACAGTTCTAGGTCCCTTTGCCCATGCCGACCAGTTCTAATTGGATTCTTAACCATAAATTCTTAAGGATAATCTCAAGCGTTGGGTTCTGTTCTGTGAAAAGACGCACGAACTTCTCCCCCTTCCGGGTAACTTGGGTTCCTCTTATTGACATTATTTCAGGCCTGCGTTTCTCCTGCAGATAACAGGTGTAGTTTGCTGAGGAATGTGACATAAACCTGTCCATTTAAGCCAGGCAGGGCTGCAGGTAAGTGGCTTGGAAAAGAAATCATGTGGGGGTCAGCAGAGTGGACCCATTTTATAAAATTAGTCCCTTAACCTCATGTTCCCACCACTCACATCTGTCTGTCCCCTGTCCTCTGGAGAGGGATGGGGGATGGTCCCCTTCCCCTTGAACTCCCCTGGTGTCCCCCATTTCCTTGGAACAAGCTTTTACTGCAGCATCAAGGGAGCTTTATATCCAAAGCTGTTACTTGTGTTGGGCTTGCCTCGTCTCTCCCTGTCAGGCTCACCTGCAGCTCAAGCTCCGGTTCCCCCAGAGGTCGTGTGACTCATCCTTGGTCCCTCTCTACCTCCCTGTGCCCATTTCTTCTGTTGACCCCGATATTCCTGGTGATTTCTTACACGGAGCCATTTAACCATTTTCCCCATCCATGTGCCAGAAAGAACCCCGATGCCAGCTGGTGAACTTTTTCTGCTCCCAGTACACGTGCTCCGGCTGACATCTTGATCAGTGAGCACTGTGCATTGAACCTCTTTGGAATCCCTTTAAAGTCCTTCCTAGTCTTGTAGCCTTTGGAAAACTGGTGAAAGTTTTGGACCCCGTTTCCATAACAGGTACACACACCCAATCCTGGATATATTTTCAGGGATTTAGAACTTCCTGAAACCCATCCATGAAACTCCCATGATTTAAAAAACCCCTGAATGCAGTTGATGAGATGGAGCCTGCCCTTCAGAGGACAGCGCACCCCACCTTTTCACCAGGCCCAGGATCTCCCCTTACCCTTCCCATTGAAGGTGTGTCCTTAGTGAAACAGGATCGGTGCAACTGGCCCTCGGCAGTCTTCTCCAACCCTGACACAATTCTCTGAGAAAATAACCATACTTTGATACAACATTGATTTCAGTACTTTGAGAAAATAACAGCCTCCTTTTCTCAGCCCCTCTCCTTGGGCCAGGCCCTGGGCACACTGCTTAACAGAAGTCATCCCATCCCATCACACCAGTCCCCATGGAGGTCCATACTGTCACCCTCATTTTAACAGATGAGGAAACTGAGGCTTGCCAGAACCAAGTAACTTGTCTGATAAGTTATAATAAGTGGCTGACCTGAAATTTGATCCCAAGGTCAGTGGCTTAGAAACCTGAGCCCTAACACACAGTGCTCACTGTTCCTCCCCGCCTCCCCCCATATGGTCATACTTCATATATCTTGGTCCATGGTGGTGGAGCTGTGGAACCTTTGGTGTGGCAGTCAAATGAATATGTCCTTGCAGATTTTTGAAGTACAGCTCAGAACAGAGTGTTTGGTTTGTTCGGTTCACTGATGAGTCTCTTTTGCTAGGTATAGTCAGTACCCTAAATGCTTGTGAATGAATGGATCCGTTCATTTTACATGACTGAGCTCAATATCATCTCCTTCAGAAACCTGCATAACCCCCTCTCTGAACCCAACTTCTTCCATGAGCTCCCAACATAAGCTTGTGCCACTGTGTCCTCTTATTCCATGGGGGCAGATTTCCACTATGTGGGTACCCTTTCACAAGTTTCTCAAGAGTTGGGGACTTCGTCTTGCTCCTCTCTGCAGGTCTCTGAGAAATAATGGGTACTTAATAATGTCCACTGACTTCAATATACAGTTGTTACTGTGCCACTCCATAATTAGGCTTAAATGGTAATTCCTATAAACGAGTGTAACTAGGATTGCATTTATAGTGTTAGACCACATTTTAGCTTTTCTGGGTGAACTTTTTTTTTTTTAAGTATCTATAATTTGCTCCCAATTCAGGTGCCATTTACCTCTGTGTCAATCTCCCTCTACAGTTACAGAGCACTGACTGTGCTGGGCACCAAATGTGCCACGTTAATAGACATTAGCCACCATCTTCTTTGGTTCTGGGCATGAATGCAGCTCCCCTGGCTAGAGGCAAGGCCCGTGCCCTATCTTCTCTAGCTCCATGAGTGAGGTCCCCAGTTTTCTGCCATCATTACTGTCATCTTGCTTATCTCTGTCAGAGTTCGAGGGAAAGAAAAGGCCAGAGACCTAGAAGTTCAGCCAGGTTAAGGAGAAATGGAAGATTGTACAGAAAACTAAGGTTGAAGCAATAGTCTTCTTGAGCCAATGAGAAGAGAAGAAAGTGAACATTGCTTGAATTCCTGCAGTTTGCCAGCTACTTCACCATCTTCATTTCCTTGGAATCTTCTGGCATCTCTAAGTAAACCTAGAGTCCTGGTAGCTGAACTTCCCCTGATTGAAATAGAGGAATTCAAACCCAGGACTGTGTGGCTGTAGAAACCAAGGCTTTGCACTGTGTTCTACTCCATTTCATGTGTATTAGGGAGAGACTCTCTGGGCATTTCTCTCTTAATATAGGACTTGCAGAGATAGAAGTTGCAAATTGGATGAATGTTCCAGATAAAATATGACAACTTGATTGCAGTGGGGAGAAGAGAGAACAAGGGGAAAGAAGGAAACTCAGGCCAACAGCGGTGCCCCTGCAAATTCAACCATGACTCTGATCCCTTAAACATGAATAATAACTAGTATCTTTTTGGTTAAGAGCTATTGAGGAATGAACAAACAAAGTGCATATGAAGATTTTTTTGTTATCAAAAATCTAAAAAAAAGTATTTTGGAAGACAGGTGATTTGATTTGATTAAGTATTTTCCGCTCTTTCCATACCCTAAAATGGGTGTTTGTTCCTACAGATGATTACCCAAAGTGTCACTTATCTCCTCAGTTGAAAGGAAGGTGTTGGTGGTTATAAACCTTCCTGTCCACTCGGGGGCAGCACCGAAAGTACCAGCAGCCCTCAGCCACTCTGCTCTTAGGGAGGAAGCCATGCTGGCTTCCCTGGAGGAGCTCAGTATTCCATGTGCACCAGATTCCTTCTCTTTGGCCACATGGAATAGTGGTAGCACTTTTCAGTTGAGAAACTAAATTCAAACAACTGCAGGATTGTTCAAAGGAAGTGATTTTAAATAAATTCATTATAACAATGGTTTAGTTGGGGCTTTGGTTTCCTTCTTATCAGCCTGACAGAACTTCATTCTGGAACTTTCTGTGGTGGGTTGGATAATTCATGTTTCTTAACCAAGAAAGACACTCTTTGGTTTTACTGAGGTTGTTCAGGTTGAAATCCATGTGTTCTTCCACCCAAGGGGCAAAGAGCAGCCAGTATTCTTTTACCTTCTTTATTGTTAATTCTTTTGAGTATCTACAGGTTGGAGGATTGTGTAAGAGGCAGCTACATGGAAAAATGTGTTCCTGGCGTCTGGCTCTGAGGATTTGTGAACACCCCACAGTAATACTGGTGTCTTAGAGACCCCTGGCAGGATCACTAAGATGTCTGCTAAGAGCATCTTCAGTCAATCTTGAACCCCATTTCTTGAGTGAATCACTGTGCCCCTGTCCAGGCCTCATGTCCACGCCTCCTGTCCACACCAGAGTCTAATCTATAATTTTGACAAAATTGAGCATTAATTTGTTAGTTTTTTGTCCAACCTAGAATGCTTTTACAATAAAAAAGGGGGGGATACTCTTAGTTTTGTCAAAATAATGAGCATAAATCAGAACTATCTATCATGGGGGAACTGTGAGATGGTCACCTTGATTACAGATATTCTGCCCCTTTCATTTTTCACCTCAGATGAATCCAGATAAGATTTATATGGCACTGTATTTATTTGCTCATTCATTTAACAAGTGATCATTGAGTGTTTTCTTTGTGCTAAGTTCTCTGTATTGTTTTCTCTTCACAAAAACCTTGTGAAGGATCTATTACTATAAGTATTCCCATTTTTACAAATACAAAAACAAAAAACTGGTACTTTAGTGAGTGAGCTGGCCAAGTTCTCAGTATCTATAAAGCAAAGCTGAGACAACTCCAGGCTGTCTCTGTTCTTGAGCCACATGTGCCCATTGACTGTTTTTGAGCCTCTTTGTGCCATTGATATTTGTCTTTGGCCTTTTGGTGGACTTCTTCTGCAGAGAAAGTGTGACTAGCCGCTTGGGAAAGAGGTGCCCCGTCTGGTTAAGGTGGCTGGGATGGAGAAGGCTGAACTGGACGCAGTGTTGTCAGGTTTCTTCATTTTGTTTTGAAGTTCATTTTGGAAACTTTCCAAGCTGCTCTTCAAGAGCCAGTCTATTGGCTCCCAAGGAAGCATGTGGCTGCTTCATTGCCCCTTCTGTCCTGGGAAGGTGCTCTTCAACTGACACGCAGCTCAGAGGGATCTTGGGATTCAGGCAGGGATGAGGGACCACAGCTTAGACCATCCAGCAGATCAACAACCTTGGTGACCCAAAGCACAGCAGATACCACAGCCACATCGCCCTCAAATATCCTGTGAATTTTCATTGGGATGTTCGCTTGTTAAAATAAGCATATGAAGTCTGGGCTAGGCCTGTAGCTCAGTGGTAAAGAGCTTGCTTAGCATGTGTAAGGTACTGGGTCCAATCCTCATCACCACATAAAAATAAATAATTAAAATGAAGGTATTTTGTCCATGTACAACTAAACATTTTTTAAAAAATAAAAAAAAATAAGCACATAATACCTTTTAACTTAAAGGGAAAAAAATGCATACTAGAACTTTAAGAAGGAAGACAGGGATGTGATCTCAAAATAAAATACCACTGGAAGAGTGTACAGGATTTGTGCCTAATTGTACAGGATTGCAAGTGTGTATAGGATTTGTGCCGTCTCACAACAGCATGTGCCCTTCAAGCATTTCTGGGTTTGGTGCTAATAATAAATGCTGTCAGACCTCAGGTGACTTATTACCACAAAAGTACATTTTTCCTCATTTTCCTTTCTGAGCATTAAACATTGTGCTTCTTATTAGAAATGAGTATTTAATTCATTCTCTCTTCTTTTCCTATGTGCTTAACAATAACAGATCTCACGGGGTTTAACAGCATTTCTTACTGGTAAACAAACAAAAAAAATCTGTCTTAAATAGATCATGGAGCTTGGAAATTTTTGTACCCATTAGCCCTATAATTGTATTTTTAATAATCTGTTCTAAGGAAAAATATCTGAACACACTATGCAAGTTAGGCAAGATCATCCCTACATTTCCCTACATTTTAAAATAGTAAAAAACAGCCACAGTTTAATTTTATCACAATAAAGGATTTGCTAAGTGAACTAGATGATTGAATATAATGAGGTAATTAAAAGTCATTAAGCACACCTTGTAGTAGCCCAAGGATTTTAGGATAAATTGATACAGATTGAGCAGGACGAGTGAATCATTTCCTGCCTTCCGATTTTGTCTTCCAGTGTTTCGCTGTGCGCTCTCTGGGATGGGTAGAGATGGCAGAGGAGGACCTCGCCCCTGGAAAAAGCAGCGTTGCTGTCAACAACTGCATCAGGCAGCTCTCTTACTGCAAAAATGACATCCGAGATACAGTTGGCATTTGGGGAGAGGTAAGCAGCACGTGAAGCCCAGGGATCTGTGAGGTATGGTACCGAGTGGCTCTGAGGTGTTTGTCAGGGTTGTTTCCCCATGAAGGTGCATGCAGTTGGCATGGTATACCCATGTGGCTTACTGTTAGCACTACTATGTCCCAGTAAGACTAGGACCCTGGGAGAGAGCATTTCTCAGTGGCTAAATGACAGAATCCCCCTGGAATCATCAAATCCTCAAAGATCCATGGGTGAACTTTGGGGGCCCAGAAACCTTCTAGATTTTGCATATGAAATGAGTGTGCTAGTCTATTAAGAACAGTTTTCTGGAGAAAAGACCCAGAGCTTTCTCAAAATATCTAAGGGGGGATGTGACCCCCCACCTATAGGTGCAAGAAGGTTGATGCCCCCACTGTGAAATTAGACTGCATGTCCTTTGATAGCACCGTCTTCTTTATTTACAGTATGAAGATCCACATTTTGCCTGAGTTGTGGAATTGTGACCTGTGTATTCTTTCTCACTTTGAACAAAGTCATTCCATTTCAAAATGTTAGTTGAGAAAATTTCAGAAAGGAAAGGAATAAGTAAAAACACCAAATTTGTATAAAAATCATATGAAAACAGGAAAAAGCCTCATTCCTGCCGTGGTTCTGAGAGCTGCAGAACCAGCATTGCAGAAGTACCCTAGGATAGCCTTGCTGCATGACTGTACCCTGCTCAGTCCACGTCCAGGGAACACTGGTGGCCAGTTTGCTTTCAGGCTGGGCCGTCTGCAGCTCCACTCACACTTCCTCCTAGCAGGAGGAAGGTGGCTTCCCAAGGCTTCCTTTGGTGGAGTCTGTCTGCCTTTATATGGGCCTGCACTGTTTTGCCAGACAGAATTTTAGATCCCCGGCAGGAGGAGGAGAAGAGAAAGAATTTTCTTCTATCCAGGAAAACCCTGTATACATTTTCAGTGCTTAACTTTCACATCTTCTCATTGTTTTTTTCTTCTACTCACCATCCAAATAACCAGGCCTAAGTGGTCCACCTTGCTCTCCTCTCTCTCCTTCAGTCAAAATATGGTCCCTCCAAAAGAACAGTCCTTAGGTAGGATGTAGAAGGAAGGTTGTTGTGATTTACACCGACATGGAGTGACTAACATGGAGGTACCCTGGGTCTGAGACGGGATGAACCTGTTCCAGGCTCTGTAGCATTTCTTCAGCCTCATCAGTCTCCCCAATTGTATTTTCTGATTTCATCTGTAAATGGGGTCACTGCTCTTTGAGGAAGAATTTAGATCATTCTGACTCTCAGCTGTAGAAACACTGGCCATAGCTTAACTGACTGGCAGAGGCATTGATACACACCTTCCTGCCATCCTGGACATCAGCGCAGAATGCACTTTGAAAACTTTTGATAGGAATCAAAAACATCATTGTCAAAAATGTTGTCAAAGAGCAGTTGACCCATCTCACTCTGGGATTTGAAGACCCACTAAGAAGCCTCCCTGCCTGCCCAGAGAGGCCTCCCTAGTTCCAGTGCTGCAGAATCTGGGCATCCTTCAGAGAGATGATCTTTAGCTGCACACCAGATGGTTGATGGTTCCTAACCTTACGCCTGAGGGCCGGAAATTGAGTAGTCTAGTGTTCCTGTCCTATAAGAGCCAAGGTGTGGGGAGATGACACCAAAGCTTACTGACCTGAGTGACTATGGTAAGAAACCTAGGTGCTCCCTCAATCTCGGCGTGTACCTGTCTCAGGTTCTGCATCACCTCCAGCAGGTGGCTGTATGCCTTAGTTTCCTCAAGTGCTAGTTGGAGATAGTAAGCCAGCCTTCACGGGGCAATTTAGAGAGTTCATGATCCAGTGCATCTCAAGCACCCAGCACAGTATCCTAGACGCAGGCAATGGGCGTATAGACATGAAGTCATTGTCAGCACTGAGAAGTGTCACAGACCGTGCCTGCTGCTTGCCAGCACATCACATAGACATGTCATAGTGTAAAAGTGGAAGACAGACAGAGGTGGTTTTGGATCATGGAGGGTCTTCAAGTGGATGGATGCCTGTGAGGGTGTGGCCAGAAAAATGGAGAGAGAGGGGTTATTAGAGGGGCATAGAGTTCAAAAAAGAAGATTCTCCAGGACATCACATTAACCCATGTTCTTAAAGATTCACAAGTGAAATAATTAAAAATAAAAGCCAACTGGAAATCAAGCTGGGGACTCATGTCACAGGACTTGGGGAAGGAGAGAGAAATTGGGGATGTAAGGGGGATTGGGAAAGACTAATGAATAGTTTAGTCGGGGAAAACTGTTTCCCTCTTCAGAAAACAAATTCTAGACCCAAGGGCTTCTTTTGAAAGTGGCCCTTGATCACCAGGAACATGATGGGAGAGCAGAGCCCCCATAAAGATGACAGGCATTTTCTCATTGAATCCCAGGGCAAAGACATGTACCTGATACTGGAGAACGACATGCTCAGCCTGGTCGACCCCATGGACCGCACAGTGCTGCACTCACAGCCCATCGTGAGCATCCGTGTGTGGGGCGTGGGCCGCGACAATGGCCGGTGAGTCCCTGCGCTGGCACATCCCTGTCCCCTTTCCAGTTGTTTTAGCTTAACCCTGAAGTAAGGTCTCGAAACACTTCACCAAATATGAAACTTGACTGTAAACTCTGTTTATAAATGTGACAAATGACATCGCATCTCTATTTCCCTGCCCCATAAACCCTCCAAGCCTCTTCCCTTCCTGGTTTCTGTACTTCAGCCTTTTATCAGCTCTGGCTCCTGCCTTCAAGTTCTGCATGTTGCTCCCCAAAACAACCACCACCACCACCACCACCACCCTCCTCCTCCTCCTCCTCAGTTCCCAACTCAGCCTGTGATCTGAATCCCTTAATTTTCCTCTTCTCTATATTGTTCTCTAGTCACCTCCATTCCATTCACTTGAGTCTTCATTTCAAAGCACTCCTACTGGCTTCTCCTTCATGGAATGCTTGCTTGAAGCAAACAAATCTTTGATCATTGAATCATGATTGTTAGGAATGGCTTGGGCTTGGGGTGGGCTAAACTTCTTTAACACTTGAACTGTCTAGTCTTATCAAAATTGCATTGCATGGGTCCTTTATGTGAAACTATGCTGGAAGTGAGCTATTTACACGTAGTGCTTCTTAGCTGTGCCGTGAATTTTATGTTCTCCAAGATGACTAGAAACAAGGGCATTCTGATTTTAGTGGAATTAGACACATCATACTTGGAGACCACGTTAAGTAATTGGGCTACATTAAATACCCTTAATTCTTAAATAATTCAATGGTTGCCAGTTTCCAAACTAATGGAGGATCTCCTCATGTCCAGGACAAGCATGGATGATTAGGTATTGTTGAAATCGCTGCTTTGTTGAAAATGTTTGACAGCATTGCAAAAGAGGGTGGGAATCCCAGATGACAGAGATGGCTCTCCTGGGCTGATGGTTTCGTTCCTGAGCATTCTGGCTTTTTATCAGGTCATCTGGTTCTCTAAGGGGGCAGGTCTGCCAAGTCTTATCACTTACTTTCTCTATGAATGCTGGGCATTAGCGAGTTTGATGATCCTCTGATCCAGTTCCAAGTCCTCAACCAGAAAGGAAGTATTATGACTAAATATTCATCAGTTAAAGAATGAGCATTTATGCTGGAACCAGATGTGAGGAATGGCCTACCAAGGAGAGGACTGAAGTCGCTCTCCGACTGCTGATTGGGTCAGCCTTCCCGGGAGGCTCAGTGCATCTTGGAGCTTTTTGTCAGTGTGAGTGCTGACATCTGGGGCAGGTGCTTCAGCATGGATGCACCTGCCCTTCACTTCCTTGGCAGAAATGTAGCACTGGAGTTGGTGCCTTGACATCAGTTGATTCATTTTACAAAGAAACTATCTGGTGGCATTTGGTCATCATCAAAAACGGTTAGCCTTGGTAGAAGGCTCTGGATGGAAAATGCTTGAACCTTTCCTGGTTCCTACCCTGCCCCCACTCCAATTTTGTTCTTAAGGTAGAGATCATTATATAAACAACCAGGTGTGGCTGTGTGTTTGGGTTTTTTTGTTTGGTTTTTGTCTTCGTCTTGTTATGCTGGGGCTTGAACCAAGGCCTCCAGCGTGCCAGGCAAGTGCTCTGCCACTGAGCTACACCCACAGCCTGCATGTCGATTCTCAAGGTTACATTATGTGTGGATTTTATTGATGTCGTTTCCAGCCCATCCCAAACTCTTTAAAATGAGTCCAGATTCTCCACACCTAATGGGAGGGGGGGTGATTCAAATTCAAGTTGACCAAATTTTTCAAGCTCTCTGAGCCTCATTTTCTCTCATCTGAGAGATGAGGATCCTAACAGGGACCACAACACATGTTTGTGTGTGCCAGTGTGTGTATGTGATAATTGGCACTGTGATAGAGACACAGCAAATGCTTAATGAATGTTTGCTCTTGATTTTTTAAAGCAACATACACTTAGCAGATGCGGCTAATTACATGACTTCTTTCTGAGACACCGGGAGCAGAGGAGAAATCAGACACTGTGGAGGCTTCAAGGACAGTGGATGATTTGAGATAGAGGGTGAGAGGCTTTGCAGACACTGATGAGTGCAGTTGTCCTACAATAAGGGAAGAGCCACTTGCCCCAAAGAAATTGGAGAAAATTAGGCAACATTGTCTCGGTTTCATTTTTCAAATGTGGGCCAGATCACTCCTGGTTTTAGCCCCTCCTCCTTAGGGTTAGCAGATGAGCATGCTTTAGTAGTACACTTGGGGCTCTCCATAGGTTGTCAGAACCCCAGCAAGCTCCTGTGGTTGTGGGGACCCTTGGGCAGGATTGCTTATGAAGCAGTAAATAAAAAAAGCATGTTTGCCAGTGAAAGCTTCTGTTTCTCCCCATGGATTCCGAGTTTTCATCATTCCCTAGAAGAAGGGCCTTTGTATGCCTGGTGCTTCTTCTTCTTTTTTTTTTTTAACTTTCCTTTGCTTTTGAATCTTTTTTTTTTTAACAGCAATTTACAAGAGCAAATTCAATTTGTAATGCTGCAAAGGAAAGGGGCTTTCACTTTGCATGAATAAAACATAAAAGTGTTTCATTTTGCTTGAGAAAACGAGCCCATTTCGAATTCTCTTTTGTAACTTTCTTCGCTGAGAAAATGGAATCTCTTAGGGGATTTCTTGATGTGGTTAAAATGAATAAGAAAAGTCTGTATCCCAGACTCAAGAAGGGCACAAAAACCTTCCTCAAAATCCAGCCTACTTCATGGAGCCATGTAATTTCAGAATTTCTGAAAATATTTTGGTTTAGCATCTTTTTCTTAAAAAAAAAAAAAAATCTTTTTACTTGTAGATCGTCACAGTACCTTTATTTATTTTAATGTGGTGCTGAGGATCGAACCCAGGGCCTCACACGTGCGAGGCGAGTGCTCTACCACTGAGCCATAACCCCAGCCCCTAGCATTTTTTTTCTTAAGACTTTCAACAGGTTTTGATGTGCTTTGAAAAAATTCCTCATGAAGAAGTTTACTCAGGATAAGGAGGAGATCCGATGGGGGTGTAGCCCTACTGTGCCCCCAGATCAAGTTGGAGAAACCTTTTATTACAAACACACGGTGCAGGGAGTTGTGGTCACGGCTGACGCTGGTCCCTGGGGGTTTGGGTCTGGCTGAAGTCTGTCCTTTCCTGGAGTCTTGCCTGTTTCCATTATGGGGGTTCTTGGAGCCCGCAGCTTTATTGCCTGGTGAAACGGGGTTGCCTCCTCTCACCTGGGCCACGCCATACGTTAGTTCCTTTTGATCGCAATGAGACAAGGGTCAGGGCTCCTACAGATGGGGGCTGTATAAGGGCTTTTGTAGCCTTGTATTTCCAGAAGCAACTGATGGATGCCCTCTGCTATGGGAGAAAGGACTTCCTCCTTTTAACAGCTGGCCCTTTGCCTTGGCCACTGGGGCAGATGACCAGAGTGCCATCTCTCACCTTGTCTCTATGGGCCTGCCAGGCCACCATCCCAAGTGTGGGCAGGAGGACATCACCTCCCTCTTTCAAGGGCCCATCCTGACTTCCAGCCTCAGCTCTCTTACTCAGACCTTGGAGAGCAGCTTTCTCCTTATTCCTTTTTAGAAGTATTGAAAGCAAACAGGTGTAATCTCTGAGCCTAGGGGACTTTGAACAGATTCCCCTTTCCCTTGAGGCAGAACGGGCACCAAGATCCATGTATCCCTTGACCAATAGGTAATAGAGTGTGGGTGGGTGGGATTGTTACTGGGATTTTCCCATGGGGCTTCCCTATCAGGGTACCATGAGGATTAACCAGATCAGATTTTGATAGATTTTCCTTGAAGAAAAAAAATCAAAAAGGTCTCTAGGGTCACATGGGAGACTGGGTTAAACTCTGTATGGCAGGCCCTTGTACTCTGGGACCTCCCTCTCAGAGGCTTTCTTGTGCACACTTTCAAGCCGCTGTCCTGACTTGACTAGAATCCTTTCTGTGTTAGTCAGTTGTGTGTTACTATAACAAACTATCTGAGATGATTAACTTAAAAAGAAGAAGTTAATTTTGGCTAACAGTTTTGGAGGTTTTGTTGCCATTGCTTTTGAACCTATGACAAGTTAGTACATCTTGGCAGGAGCACCTTTTGATGCCTGGGAAACAAAAGAGAGAATGAAGAGGGGTCATGGTTCCAATATCCCCTTCAAGGGCAGTCCCCCATGTGACTAGAAGACTTCCCACTGGGTTCCACTGCCTCCCAGGAGTACTGTGGGCTGGAGACACAGCCTTTAAGACATGGATCTTTGAGTGAGTAGAGGCGCTATGTGAAAAGGCAATCTATGAAACATACTTTGAAAAATGCCGCTCTAGTAAGTCAACTCATTAATTTAAATTAGTGGCAAAACTAAATTGCTATTTTTGTTTATTAAGAAAAATTTGATTTGTTTTAATAAATAACTATTATAAGTGGAGACCCCATTGGGCCCACTATAATGAAGATAAAATTCCTTCATAATTAACAGCAGCCATCAGCAACCATCGTGCAGAAGTGCTTTTTAATAAGTACTTTCCTGTTTGAATGTTTACCCTGTGGTATTGTTTGTGTGTTTAGTTTGTAGAGCAAAACTCCTTTTCCTAGAAGGTATTTCATACATCTCTCTTCTGGTTTTGATGAACAAGTTTTAATTAGATCTTTCTGTATAATAGATTATTCATAAATTTCCAAATGGATTAGCTTTTTTGGAGGCTGGGGGGAGGTATGGGGGATTGAACTCAGGGGCACTGGACCACTGAGCCATATCCCCAGGCCTGTTTTGTATTTTATTTAGAGACAGAGTCTCACTGAGTTGCTTAGTGCCTCACTGATGCTGAGGCTGGTTTTGACCTTGCAATCCTCATGCCTCAGCCTCCTGGGCCACTGAGATTACAGGCACCTCGCCCGATCCATGAGTTAGCTTTGACTTGATAGTTTTATCTGATTATGATCTTAGGAACTTTTATATTTAAAATGTAGTTAGTCTCCATTGTCTTGAATTCTCTTCTCCTAGGACATGCCCAATGGGTTTAATAAAAGATTTAACTCAAGGTATTATAAAAGGCTTTGCCACACATAGTTTCATGTTCTTATCTTCTTGCATGGTGTTTTGCTATTTTGTTTTTACTTTTGACTTACTTAATTACTTACATTTTTACCTGGCGTTTTTTTGAGGGCACGGCTTGCAAGTAATGATGGGGTTATTTAGTTCGAATATATAAAACTTCAATTGATAGGCTTTTATCTTTAAAAGGCAGTTTGTTAATCAATGTTGTTCAGTCTCTTATTTTTAGATTAGAAAACTGGGACAGAAGAGTGTGATTTACCTGATATGATCCTTCTAGTCTGTGGCAGACCAAAGACTAGACTGCAGGTATTTTCACCTGTCCCAATAGGAAACTTATTAATCCCAACAAGAGGTGATGGATGTTCTCCATAAACTGAGCTCAGCAGGGTGGGAGGTGCAGATCTGATGTGTACTGAATGCCATGCTAGAGTGGGTAGCAAGAGACAGGGCAGGGATATGGCATGGAGCCTGCCCTGAAGGATCTGGCTTCTTCACTGAGGACATGAGGCCACATGCATGAATTGAAAGTGGAGATTGACATACTGTTCCTGAGGCCTAGTTTTGTATGGCCCACATGCAAGGAATGGGTTTTATATTTTTAAAGGGTTATTCTTAAAAAAGAAAAGGTATTGTTACCCAGACAGGGGAGACCCAGTGTGGCCCAGATTGTACAGAAAGAACATTAGAGTAACCATACATGTGATGTCTTTTTGGACTCTCTTTCCTTTTCTAGCTGTGTTAGTTCCACCAGCAGCTCTCAGGCTTGCCCGTAAGTCTTGCTCAGCCCTGTGACTGTTCCTTGGAGCTAAACCTTTGTGTAGTAAACAGGGTCCAGGCCAGGCAGCTGCCCTCTGCTCAGAAGTCCACAGGTCAAACACTAGAGCTCAGTTCTCAGGTAGTAGTCTACAGTGAGCTGTACCATCCAGCTGAGCCGCTCAGTGCCACTCAGGGTCCCAGGCCCCTTCCAAGTGGATGCTCTGTCACCCCTCAAATGTCATCCAGTCTGACCAGACCACATTACTTATCTCCAAGTTGAAGACAACCTGGAATTTGCATACCTCACTCAGGGTCACATTGGGTTTACATCCCATTGGCCAGACTCAGCTGCAAGGGACTCTGGGAAATGGAGTCCTTAACTGGGCAGACAGTAGCCAGGTTGGAAGTACTAGCAAAGAAGAAGAGGTGAAATGACTGGTGTTCTGACTTAGGCTGAAATGAATCACCTCACGGCCTATTGCTCCCGGTGCCAGTTTTACTAAGCTTCTCTCTCATCCCCGAACCTACCCTTCCCTGTCTCCTTTGTGAAATACCGGAGCTGAGACTCTACAAAAACATGTTTCTGTCCCCCTAGTTAGCTACCTGTTAGACTCTGGTGACTATTCAGCACTAGAAGGAGACTGTCAGGCTGGAAGACAAAGAGGTGACTTGGGACTTCCTTTGCCTCCTGTCTCTATGAGCGTCATCCTAGAAATGCGTTTTTGTCCCAGTGCATCTATTCTGAATCCATTTTGCATTTTTTCCAGCACTTCACAGAAGTGCAGAATCAGTTTTTTCACATCCTTCCTTCAAGACACAGACATAAGCAACAGGCATATTCTCTTTAAAGGTGTGAGTCTCCGGTCCTTGTAGTCCCTCCTTTCAGGCTAGAGACAGAAGTAGCAATCCAACAGCGCCTCCTCCTCGAGGACCAGGGGTTTTTCTCCACGGAGCTCCCCCTCTGAGCTTCTAAGTTTAATAATTCCAGCCTCCTTCCTTTGTACCCTCAACCCTGCAGGTCATACCCTGCTCCTGCAATTGCTGCCCCCATGATAAGCTCTCCATGTTTCCTTTTTTGCCTTTTGAGTTACGAGTTATAATTCTTTATTATTTTTTTTTTTAGTTGTAGTTGGACGTAATACCTTTATTTATTTACTTTTATGTGGTGCTGAAGATCAAACCCAGGGCCTCACTCGTGTTAGGCGAGCGCTCTACCGCCGAGCCACAACCCCAGCCCCAAGATATAATTCTTTCTGTGATGTTCTCTCTGTTCATATAACTGGTGTGGTTTCTACCTCCTGGCTGGTCCAGCCCAGTCCCTCCCTTGTTGACTTTTATGATTGAATTAGCAAACTACAGGAGGCAGCCACTTGCATAATGCAGAGGACATGCTGCCATGTGGAAGAAGTGTTCGTCAGCTTTCCATCACTGTGACAAAGTACCTCAGATGATCAACTTAAAAGAGAAGAAAGGTTTATTTGGGCTCACAGTTTCAAAGGTTTTAGCACATGGTTGGCCCTGTCGCTTTTGGTCTCTGGTGGCACAGTATGTCATGGTGGGAGCACTTGGCCACGAAGTTCTGTTCACATCATGGTGTCCAGGAAGCCAAGAAAGAGATGAGAGGAGGTCAGAGTCCCATATCCCTTAAATTGGATCTGCCCAGTAACCTAACTTCCATCCACTAGGCCCTACCTCTTAAAGGTCCCACCACCTCCCAGGAACATTACAGGGCAGGCTGGTGACCAAGAAGCTACATATGGGGCTTTGGGAACCTTTCAGATCCAAAGTGTAGCAGAGGGGATTCAGGAAAGCTTTTTCAAGGAGCAAGTAAGCTGTTCTTTTGTTTAGCTTTACACACCGCTGGTGACAGAGCAGCATTCTACCAAGGAGATTTCCTTCCTAAATTGGTAGACATTGTCAGTGATAAAGGGCATTTCTAGTTGAGATGACAGCAATTTAGAAATAATGGGCCTCTTGTTTTTTTGAGCTGATCTGAAAATTCTCTCTAGTTTTGCTTGGCCATTGTTACTTTTCCTATGTGTAATCTGGTGGGGTCTCTGTATAGAAGATGAGTTTCCTAATGACATCTAGTAGCAGATTCTCTGAGCCAGACAGTAATGAAAGATTGATGGAAGTCCAAGGTCTGCTGATAAAAGTTTAATCTAGGGTGTGTGCTGTCTTGCCTCGGGGAGCAAAGTCTTCAGGGAGAGAGCAATAATTCTCTCCCCACGCTGCACTATTATCTTGACCTCTAGAGCTAATTTCTTTTTAATACAGCCCCATGATAAGCAGAGCCATCAGGATTTACTTGACTGTTCTGCTGACTTACACCATAGTTATATTTTATCTCTTTAAAAGTGGCTTCCTTGCTCCTATTAATCACACCAGGATGTTTGCTGTACTTCGAGCATAGAATAACCTTTAAGGAAAGACATTGTAAATGATCAGCCAAGAAAAGTTCCCCTCCAAGGCACATGGGAGGGCATTTTCAAACAAGTCCATCATGGTGGATATTGTCACTCTTGGTGAATTTGTGAAGAAGGTAGTCTCTTCTGAGAAGCACACCATCCATTTTGGTAATTGGCTCCGCTCATCATCCATAGTTTTTCAACCACATGTTTCAGCGCCAACCATGGGAGCACAGGGGCTTGAGGCTGCTGTGTCTCAATGGAGCAGACAATTCTGAGGATCCCTGAAGAAATTCCATCTTGCACTTCCTGAGCCCTGAGCCAGGAGAAGAATGGAAGCAGTGGGAGGGAGGTGGATCGTGCTTGGCTCTAGTGATTCTCTTTACCATCATCTTCTTGGACTACTTGGAGCATCCCAAGAAAAGAAGGAAGAGCATTCGTAGTGGGGAAAGAGCCAAATCAAATGCAAATGAGTGCTTAGGAGCAGAGAAAGTTGGAACCATTATAACTAGAGCTGCACTCAGCTACCGGCACATCCCAGGTGCTCCATGATCAGGTGCTTGAAGACTTGCTACAGCCTCACCTTTTTGGCAAATGAATGAGCATATACATATTGTCACCTGGAACCTTTTTAACTCAAATGCACAATGAAATTTTCTAACTTCCCTGTGAGTCCGGTGACTAAGAACCTAATGTAGCACAGTTGTCACTAGAGAAGAAAAAATTGAAAGAAAACATGGAGTTGATCTCAAGGATCTTACCAAGTACAATTCTGTCAAGTTCTGGAATCTAGAGAAGGTATACTGGAGGGGAAGTCCCATCATGGTTCTTTCCTTGCACTGAGGATAGTGATCACTTCCTCAGTGTTCCAGTCTCCTCATCTGAGTAAGGGGTCATCACTGGAGCAGTGGAAATATGAAGGTGCTTTCAGAGAAGTACCACACATTGCTCCCAGTGGTACTACCTTTATTAAGAGTGATTTCCTTTGAAACATTGTCTAACATATTATGCAATATATTAGGGTCAACAGTCATGGAAGGTTAGCCTCATTCTATCCTTGACATTGCCTAAAAGTCATGACTTACTCGTTCTCTATGACTTGTGGGCATGGAGTTGGAGATCCTTCCTGGAGCTCTCTAGAGCTATTTGGTGCTGTCACTTCAGAAGCGAATGTTATTCAGAGTCCACCAAGATGGCTTGGCATTTCTGATTTCTCTTATTAAGCCAAACTGGGTGTTCAGGCATCAGAGCTGTGAATTAAAGCCCCGGGATGAATAGTGTTTGGAGGGGTTCTTTTTTAATAGAAAAAAGTGAGAATTTATGAAAATTATCCTGTAATGAGTTTCTAGCTAGTCACTTGGGTACCAGGGCTTCCTGCTGCCACCATCATGCTGCATAAGTCAGTGGGAGGCTGTGCCTCCTCTTGCTGGGGCTCATGTTCCTATTCTGCTCATTGACTTCTTTCCTTGGACAGGAGGACAAGAGCATCATGTTGCCGGCACTTTGTCGTAGCAGCTCACAACTTTTGAGCATAAGCTGCTTCCATGTTTCTTGGTTATTTCTCCAAATAGGTATTCCGTTCTTCCTGGCTAGTCCCCAGAGAATACCCTGGGGGAGTGCTCCTTAGAAACCGAAAGAAGAAAAAGGGGAAGGACAGTGACTGTGTATAGAAAGCCAGCCGGGCATGGATACTGTGCTCTTTGCAGGCAGAGCCTTGTGCTTCTGGTTGCATGTTTACCCCTAGTCACCGACCCTGTCTTGCTCTCCAACATGCAGGAATAACCAAAGGTCAGTAAATAAGTTGTGGTATGTCCATTCAGCAGGTAGCAACTTAGTGGTAAGAAGAAATCTGTTCTCCATACACAACCCGCTGGATCCCAAAGACCCTCCTCTTCCCCATAGAGAGCACATCCTGTCTGTTTTCACTTATACAAAATTCTAGAAAATGCAAAGTAAGCTAATCTATAGTGTAGGGATTATAAGGTAGAAAAAGGAATCTTCAGGAGTTATAGTCACAGGTATATACATACACCAAAACTTATCAGAATATAGATTTTAAACATATTATCAGTTAGGCTGTTTAAAATACAATTAAAAATATGTGTTCAGTCCTTGACAGATGTTTTCTTTACCTCATGAATGACGGAATCAGCAGGATACCAATGCCCTTTCAAAGGAGTACGGAAAAGGCTGAGGATCTCTCAGGTCACTAAGCCACCAGGAGGCACTTGTACTTTTGAGAATCACAAAGACTCTTAAGCAGGACGAATTCACACACACAGGCCTCCCTGGGCGTATCCCAATAAATGGTGGAAACCAGAAGCTTAACAGAAATCCCAAAGCCAGAGCAAAAGAGAAGGCACTAAAGTAAACAGCTAGGTTACATTTTTTAAAACTGGCTAATGTTCTACTGGCAACAAAATCCTCACCTTTGGGGGAATTGTTGTTTTGACAGAAAATTGCAGAGATTACTTGCAGTTTATTAAACTTATTAATGTTCTACATGTTAACAGCAAACTTGACAGATTCTGAGACCTCACCATTAGCAAAAAAGTTAGATAACCAGATCCATTTCCCAAGAGCCAGGCTGGTCAGTTCAGTAGTCATGAGTCATAGGTGATGCCTGAGCACTTGAAATGTGGCCTGTCTGAATCGAGCTATACAAGGAAATATAAAATAAAATACAAAACTATGCATTTGGAAACAGGAGTATTTTTTAAAAATATTTATTTATTTTAGTTATATACACTGACTTTATTTTTTTAAAATTTTTATTATTGGTTGTTCAAAACATTACATAGTTCTTGACATATCATATTTCATACATTTGATTCAAGTGGGTTATGAACTCCCATTTTTACCCCATATACAGATTGCAGAATCACATTGGTTACACATCCACGATTTTACATACTGCCATACTAGTGACTGTTGTATTCTGCTGCCTTTCCTATCCTCTACTATCTCCCCTCCCCTCCCCTCCCCTCCCCTCCCCTCCCCTCCCCTCCCCTCCCCTCCCCTCTCTCTACCCCATCTACTGTACTTCATTTCTCTCCCTTGTTTTTTTCCCCTTTCCCCTCACATCCTCTTTTATGTAATTTTGTATAATAATGAGAGTCTCCTTCCATTTCCATGCAATTTCCCTTCTCTCTCCCTTTCCCTCCCACCTCTCATCCCTGTTTAATGTTAATCTTCTTCTCATGCTCTTCCTCCCTGCTCTGTTCTTAACACTGACTTTATTTTTATTTATTTATTTTTATGTGGTGCTGAGAATCGAACCCAGGGCCTTGCACACACCAGGCGAGTGCTCTACCACTGAGCCACAACCCCAGCCCCAGAAACAGGAGTATTTTGAGGTGATTCTTCTTTGCTGTGAAATCCCTGAATCCAAAGACCCTGTCTTTAAAAAGAATGTAAAATATCTCATAACAATATTATATTACATTTTGAAAACCTTTTGGACAGATTCAATTAAAATATTAGAATTAATTTCACTTGCTCCTTTTTCTTCTTGTTTAATGTGACTACTAGGAAATTTTAAATTATCTATGCGTCTGGCATTACATTTTCTATTAGTTGGCACTGGACTGGCAAATAATCCTTGGGAGAATCAGTGAAATAGTGCTCCAATATAAAAGGCACACAGTCCTCCTTTTACTTTATATCCAAACATTGGCCAACTTTTTTAACCCTTTATATCTGTCCTTAATCGTTACCACCATCTGTCTTTCTACATTCTCAACAACCTGCCACACTGCAGCCCAGGTAACTGCTCAGACAGGTGAAGCCATGTGGTTCCTGCTGCCTGCAGACCCAGGTCTGACCAGTCGGTCTCACCCCTGGTAGGCCAGACCCTCAGCAGTCAGGCCAGGCAGAGTGCTCTTATCCAGCTGCCCTGTGGTGCCCTATGGTGCCCTGTTCTGCCTGCACTCTTCTTAAAGCCTCCTCTCTGAAGCCTTTGTTTCCTCGAATTGAAATGGCCAATTCCTCCTCTGGAAACTTCCACACCTGCCCCTCCCAGGGAAGCCTACTTGGCTGGCTGTTTGTGTGTGACTCTTCTCATGTGCAGACAGATTTTACAAGGACGGTTATTAGATTTTTTTTAACTGTTCTTTATAATCATTTATTTTTGTATCATTAGCTTTTAAAACGTTTTGTTGTATTTGGTAAGAAATATCGTTAATGACGTGACCTGATCTTCAATCTTTCTCTCTCGCTCTCGCTCTCTCTCTCTCTCTCTCTCTCTCTCTCTCGCTCTCGCTCTCTCAGTCACTCACTTACCATTTGTAAGTAGCAAAAATTTCACACAGCAGTACCTACCTTTGCAGTGTGCTCTGTCTTTGATTCTTTTTTTTCCTGGCTCTTCTATTTAACTTTTTAAGTGCTGTTGGTCACCACGGATTTTTTATAGTTGGAAGAACACTGATTGTGGTCAACTTTCGCCAAAAGGTTTGAACTCAGCATTCTACTTTTTAATACTGGTGTTTAAAGAAAAAAAGGATTCCATGTTCAAATAATTTTAGGTACCACTATGCATAGATCCTGCCCTCAGAGGGAGTACCTCATCCACATGGCAGCTCCAAGCTGTCCCCACATGCTACTCAGCAAGCATGAAACACATTTTCTTTGCTTTATACCAGTGAACCTTGAGAGGATCTGCATTTCTGGAAACCACCAAGTTAGAAAACACTGGAGAACACTGTTCTTGGGATTCTAGATGATAGCTCTATATCAGCTTATGCTGTAGCAAAGCTATATTTTGAGAATTTTGCTTGCTTAACACTGTGCCCTTCCTGCCTTCACTGAACCATGTTGTGGTCTTATAAACACAGCTTTCGTGCAGTTGGTGCCGTTGTGATGACTCTGCCAATAAAATTTCTACTTTTTTGGCAAAATATCATTGAAGATGCCCTTTTATATTGTTAAATTGCCCTTGTATAGAAAACCGACCTGCAACTTTCTTTTGGATTTTAATATTTAGAAGACATTTTCTCTTAAAGAATTTGCATACAGGAATTTGGTTAGTAGTAAAAAAGTTGTGTGGCTTGTCATTTTTTCTTTTTGTTAGGAAATTTCAAGTTAATTTTTCAATTACATTAATTATTTTAGATGGAGCCATGTGACATGACCGTTTTATGGATTAGAAATAGTTGTATGTGGGGGCTGTGATTGTGGCTCAGTGGTAGAGCACTTGCCTAGCATGTGTGAGGCACTGGATTCGATCCTCAGCACCACATAAGAATAAATAAAATAAAGGTATTGTATTATCTAAAACTAAAAAGAAAAATTAAAAAAAGAGAAATAGTAGTATGTGGTTCCAACTAATGTTTAGCCCAGCTGATTTTTAGAATTACTTCCACTTCTTTCTATTTGTTTTTAATTTTATGTTTTTAATTTAAGAACCTGATAGAATGTGTGCCTTTTGTTGTTTTGCAACAACATTAAGCCATTTAATGGTTTTTGGAAAGCAAATGGGATATAAATTTTAATAAACAGAGAGTTCCTGTTGTAATACTCCATTAACCAACAGGGTGTTTCAAATCCAGGTTTCCTCTGACTATTCTATTGTTCAGTGCTTGGGAAAAGCTATGCATTTGGAAACAGGAGTGTTTTGAGGTGATTTTTCTTTGCTGTGAAATCCCTGAGTGGTTAAAGGAACAGCAAAGTTAAAAATGTGTCTCTACAGCCAATTAATATTTATCAACCAAACCAAATGACATTTTTGGCTTTCTATATGAATTAGAGAAAGATAGTGTCACAGAAACCACCTCTACCCTAAAGGTACTTGCTTGCCAAACTAGTTTTCTCCACCACCAGGAATCCCATTACAAAGATAAGCAGCGATTACTGAAAGCATTATAGCTAACGGATAGTGTGAAATTTCTTAATATATTTCCCCTACAAATTCAGGGGCCTGGAGTAATCGTCTGTGCCCTTTTCTTGCCTAAAGGAAATGTTCTGATTTATCTCTCCCTAGCTTCTAGCTTAAGAGTTGCTTTGTCTTTTTTATTGACATAAGAGAAGCTGTAGAAGATATTTATTAAGAAAGATAAAGCCTAATACTATTCATTAAATTCAGAAAGTCAAAGGTTGAAAGTAAAAGAGAAGATTTTGTTAAAAAAATAAAAGATAAGCCAGTCCCAGTGACCCAGGAGGCTGAGGCAGAAGGATCATAAGTTCAAGGCCAGTCTCAGCAACTTAGCAAGACCCTGTCTCAAAAAAGCAAAACAAAACAAAAAAAAGGACCAGGGATGTAGCTTAGTGGTAGAGCACCCCAGGGTTCAATCCCCAGTACCACGATAAATAAATGAACAGGTAAACATGTGTCTATACTGTGCAAATTAGGGTGCTTCTTTAAAAGCAAGAAAGAGAAGACGGTATGTGTCTTAAGTCCTCAAAACTTGGATTACCTTTAATCATATCTTTGCTAATCAATTCTTGGGCCTTGGAATCCCGTCTATTAGAGATTACACCTGATCTGAGCAGGTAGAAAATGGAAGTGGCTGACATTATCCTGAAGGGGCACTATATATATTTTTTTAACTTTAAATTGTAATGTAAGCATGTTTGTTCCTGCGTATTGATAAGTGATGTGTAGAGTTGGCTTTCTTCATGCTCCAGGCCATATCCTCCTCATCTAACTTGAGGTGTCAAGCTGTGGAATCCCCCCTTCTTCCTCTATTATGATCCCATCTACCTCTCTGAAGGTTTATTAGATATCTAGTTAGTAAGTTCCTAACATGTGGTAGCCACTATGCTTGGCACCAGAAGTCTAGGCATAAATAAGGACTTCACAATCCCTGCCCTCACAGGATGTACTAACTGAAATAGGTGAGTAATTACGTGGGTCCTTGAGTCCCTTGAAGCATTTTGTCACATAACTATCAAGCTCTATACAAGTGTTAATATGGCATCACTGTTCTTGTGGTTAAGTCTTCTTCTAATAGCCTATTGCTCTTTGTATCAGTCGGCACAGGCTAGCTTGTGCTGCAGTAACAATAAAAAAAACTCAGCAACTTAAACAACTCCCCTCTGCTAAATATCCATCGTAGGCTCACCGGAGGCACTACTTCTTATGGTAGTTGTCCTCATTCTGTATCCAAAGCAAATGATACAGTCACTACCCAGAGTATTGCCAACTATACTTAAAATTCCCACCTAGGAATGATGCATATCACTTATACTCACATTTCATTGGCCAAAGTAAGACATCTGATCAAACCTGACTTTAAGGATGAGGAAGTCTATTATTCCCCTGGGAGTATTCACAACAACCGTGACCTGAGAGCTCTTGCACCTGTACAGTCATGTAGATCTTGATGGCACTTGAACTTTTCAACCTTGTATGGTCACTTAACAGGTGTGCACGTCTCTCTGGTTAGACTGTAATTTCCTTGATGGTCAGCACCGTGTCTTGTATTTCCTCACATGTGACTAAACACGATCCTATCCTTACATTAGATGCTTTAAAATACTTGGGAAGAGAGAGTGAAAGGAGAATGATCAGAACCGTACCTGCTATGACATGCTTTTTAGTTTACTAAGGGTCTGTGCACATCTTCTTCAGTCCTTTTAGGGACTTAGCACATAGTATTAGATGAGAAAACCAAGATCAGAACTTTTACATTACTTGCTCAGAATTGAACAAAAAGCAGTTGAGCTGTGTCTGAAACCTCGAGCTCTGACTACTGGACCAGCTTGGCCTACTCGTTTTAGTTGCTAATGTGGATGCCCAGTTTTGTTGCACTGAGGATCACCCAGGAGAAAGGAAAAGAAAACTTCAAAAAAGGAGTCCGGAGTCTCTGGCTATGGCTCCTGGTATTTGGGGCCTGGAAAAACTGAGATATACCAGTAACAACTTCCAGCTGCTATTCAGCAGGCCAGTATGGTCATTTCCTGTAGCTACTGTAACAAATTACCACAAACTTACCAGCTTGAAACAACAGGAATTTATGCACTCATACTCTGGTGGCCAGAAGTTCAACCTTCCTCTCGCTGGGCTGTGTCCAGGATTCAACAGGGCTGCTCTGCCTCTGGAGGCTCCAGGGAAGAGTGCACTCCTGGTCCCTCCCAGCTCTGCGGGCTCCAGCCTTCTCAGGCTAATCTTCACATCCCCTTCTGCTCTTGCAGCATCTAATCTCTCTGTGTCTCTCTTAGACACTTATGGCTGGATTTAGGGCCTACTTGGATAATCCAAGATAATGTCCCCACATAAGAAGCCTTAACCTAATCACCTCTACCAAGACCCTTTTTTTCCTTTAAAATTATTTTTGCAGGTTCCAGGG
Organism: Marmota monax; assembly: GCF_021218885.2. Lineage (NCBI taxonomy): Eukaryota > Metazoa > Chordata > Mammalia > Rodentia > Sciuridae > Marmota > Marmota monax. The sequence continues at coordinate 2,655,024 of NW_026691950.1, read as the reverse complement.
GCTCGAAGCTAATCTTTGGGCAGGGGGATCATGGTTCATCAGTTAGGATGATAGGGACCCCTTTTGCTCCCCCAGCTCATTTCTTGCCTCCTCCACTCCTCATCCTCTGCACCTACCTCGCTGTCCCTCTGGGTGGTACAGATTATATGGTATTTGGAGCCAGATCCAACCGTGGTGGATTCTGAGATCTACTTCTCTCTGGCCTTGTGATTCTGGGCAGTTCGTGCCTCCTGCACCTCAGTGCCCTCTAGGTAGAGGTGACAGTGTTAGAACTTATGGCTGTGCTGTGAGATAAGAAGCAGGAGGGACCTGGCACAGACAGAGCTGGAGGCCCCGTTCAGAATGACGAAGAACACCCTGTACGTTCCTTTGTGAGTAAACAGCCTAAATACACAGTCTGCACATTAAATCTTTAAAGCACTTGTACTGCCTGACAACAGACACACAGTGCCTGCAACAACAATATGGCCTTTTGTTTGCCGCACCACTGGATTGTTAAGATTTCAATTCCAGCTCTTCCACTATTTACACGTTCCTGGGCAGGTTACTTAACCCTCTTTGTACCTCTGCTCATCAAATAATAACATTGCCACACTCCTAGCAGCAGTGGGCGATTCTTGTCAAGAGTTGAGGACATCGTCTGGCATATACATGATTGTACGGTACGCTGGTCCTTTGGCCCCCAGGCCTACTCTTGTCCTCATGGCTGGCCTCTGATCTCTTCAGGCTTTGTTTGCAAGCTCTGCCTGGGTTCAGCCAGTAGGAACATTAGAGAAACCAGGAGCCAGGCCCTGCTCTGGATGATGTCGCCCACAGGAGCTGGGTCTCCTCCCAGGGTCACCCATCTCTGCACAGCTTCTCCGGGTAGCCCTGGCCCCTGGGCTCAGGTTCTGCCAGCTCTTCTTTCCTTTGGCCCCTTCAGTGGGAATGGGAAGAGCTTCCTGATGTTGCTAATGTCTGAGGGCCCCACTGTCCCCTGTTTGCTTTCCACACCCAAGTCACCAGTTCCATCAAGTTCCTCTGCTTCTGCTATTGAGAGTAGTTTTTGTTCTCTTGGTTGTGTCCTGACCGACATGCACACATTACTGTCATTATTGTTGTTGCTGTCTTTGTCTCATATTCATCAGGGGAATCTGAGGCTCAGGAGGTGAAGTGAATCAGCCAGAATTCCACAGCTATTGGGGGACAGATCCCAGCATCAAGGCCTTTTCACTAAATCTCTCCTACCAGCCTTTGTCTGGGTAGGAATCTTCAACTCCATCTGATTTGAATTTATAATTTAATTGTCTGAAGACCTTCTTCCTTTTGGGACCCCTCACATTTCAGAAGGTCGGCCTGGACCTTGGCTCAGGAGAAAGCCATCCCAACTGCCAGTGTATGTTTTTGGAGTCAGGTATTATTTAAGTCAAGATCAACCTCTGACTCATGGGACTCTACCACCACGGAGGTTGAGGGTGTTAAAGATTGCTATGGTTTGGATCTGAAATGTCCCTCAAAGGTCCATGTGTTAAAGACTGAAGAGAGATTTGCTGAGACAAGGCATGGATGCTTTCAGTCTTGCTCTTTCAAGGAGATGCCAAGGGGAGCAGTGGAAGGTGTTTATGTCATTCATGCCCTTGAAGGGGATTATGGGACCCTGGCCCCTTCCTCCCTATCTCTTGCCTCCTGACCATTAGGTAAGCAGTTTTGATCTGCCACACATTCCTGCCCAGATGCTATCTTACCGAAGCTCAAAGCAATGGAATTGACTGATCATGGACTAGAACCTCTACAAGTGTGACCCAAAATAAACCCTTTCTCCTTACATGTAAGTTAACTATCTCAGGCATTTTGTTATAGAAGTGACAGAAACCTGACTAATACAAAGATCATTGATTACAAAGAACTGGAAACCATTGTAACACTCTTAAGTTGGAGAGACAATTTGATTGTCTTTTGGAACCCAGAGGCAGAGGGCAGCCCAGCCTTGAGAGTAGACCAGGGGCTGATATGGTGTCAAGATGCACTTCTGCCTCCTACCTTTCTTCTTGGCCTCATTCTTTTCTCAAATTCATAGTTCATATAACAGAAAATGTACATCTCGTTTCCAGGCAGCATGAGAGTACAATCTCTCATCAAATTCCTGAGAGAAAGCCACTGTAACCCAGCATGGGCCAGGTGCCCGCCCTGGTCTAGTCAACCTATGAGGTCCACTGTTGTCACACAGGTTAGGATGGGTGGTCTTTCTCAGAAAAGGGCTTCAGCATGGACAAGACAAGAAGTGTTCATTATAGAGATGATTTCAGGCAGCCTGACTAATAATCCTAGAGCTGTCAGCTGCCTACCCTTTGCTAGTCACTGTGCTAGTTATATTTGCTTTTGTTATTGTTTGTTCTGTTTTTAATTTCAGCCTTCACAACAATCCTAGGAGGCCAGTTTCATTATCTGCATTTTATAGACGAGAAAAGGCCAAAGGGGAAATGACACACTGTGCCACATAAGGCCACACAGGCCCATGAAAATGTTACAGATCTTTGCTTCTAGTGGGAATTAAAATATGTCAACTCAGAGTTGGTTAATACTGGTTAGGAATCATGATTAGTGGCTAACTGCAGCTTTGTTAATAGAAAACAGTGTGGGGACAAGTCAAGGTAACTTATATGTATAAGAAGTAAATGTTAAAATTAGAAGTCGTCGGTAGCTAAAATAATCAAATAACTCCTGGGTGGCTAAAAGGACCAATTTGGTCCAACCACTACCCTTTAAGAATAAGAAATTTTGCTTGAGGTTAGTAATTCAGCTCCCTTGTGGGAAGTTTCTTCAACTTCTAAGATGATTCAGAGTTTGGAATCACTGATTTAGCCTTCTGAATATATCAAGAGTCTTTAAATATACATTTCCATTTGATTAATAAGTCATGAGTTCTTTTAATTTATCATCAGTGCAGTCAGAAGTCATTAAAGTAGACTTTGTCCTGTGAGCATTTACTTCTGTCCTTTGGGTGAATTCTGACACGTTGTATGTGTCATATTTTTCTAAAATGTTAAAATTGAAATTTGCTCGCTGAAAAATTGGCCATTGGATTGTTGTGTTCCTAAAAAGAAATTATAAAGGTTGCCTCAGTGATGCAGTTTCCACTTTAAAAAAAAAAAAATGTTCCATAGGAATGGAGAAGGTGCAATCTTGGTCTGCTAGACCAGTGATGCTCAACCAGGCACACACCAGACTCAGCTGAGGTCTTTATAAAACGCAGCCGACTATGCCCCGCCCTCCCGGTTTCTGATCCTATGGGTCTGGGCTGGGGCTTCAAAACCTGCATTTCCAACAAGTTCCCAACAGAGGCTAATTCTCTCTGTGGTCTGCAATTTGAAAGCCACTGTTCTAGGCTTTACTGAGATGAGACATGGATGCTTACAGTCTTGCACCTTTGAGAGGAGGTGAATGGGCTGGCAGATTTAAATAACCAGTCTGTTCAGCCACGGATGTCACTCTTTGCTAGGATCTCAATTCAGAATATGTGAGTTTCCTTTATTTGAGGCCAAAAGATAATACACAAAGGAGGATTTACCATTACAATAATGAAATTTAAAATGTAGAGCCCCTTTTAAGGCTCTTGGGAGGAGACCTAGAAATAAGTTTGCATGGTTTTTATAAAACTTGCAAAAAGTGGGGCTGGGATTATGGCTCAATGGTAGAATGCTTGCCTAGCACATGTGAGGCACTGGGTTCCAGCCTCAGCACCACATAAAAATAAATAAATAAATATAAAGGTATTATGTCCATCTACAATGAAAAATATTTTTTTTAAAAAATTTACAAAAGGAAAATGTTTTGATGTTTTTTTTTAAAGAGAGTTCTAGGACTTGTCCAAGCTTTACTTCCTACAAAACCTAGAATAGCCCCCCTATCAATTATAAATATAATTAATTAATTAATATATACGAAGGAATATAGGTATTAACAAAGAAGTTTTTGTAGGTTAAACAATCAGGAATAATGGCAAATGGGTACATCAACTCAGAAGATATAAGCCTCATATGTGAACTTTGTGTGAATCTTTGAATGAACTCAATTCAGCATTTAGGCAGATAAAAATTCAAGTTGATCTTAGCTTGCCTGCTAAATGGTCAGCTTCGTGCGTGTGTGTGTGTGTGTGTGTGTGTGTGTCTGTCTGTCCAGGTGTCTGTATCCTCACTTTATTTTTGACAAGAGCAGATAATTTGGAGAATGAGAAAGATTCAAATTCTGTTCATTTATAGAATTTATAGAATTCATATAGTTCAGTTCATTTATTCCTCCAAGCTTCTTTTGTCTATAAAAAGAAGATGCTCCTAATAAGAACAGCCAACTTCATGACTAATGGGCTGGTGTAATAGCGTGAGAGTTATGACAATTTATCTGAAGATACGAAAGGCTACATAAATGTTAGTGTTTAGTAGCTCTATTATGCTAAGAAAGGTACACTGGTAGTTCATATTAATAGGATGACTAAAAGGCCATTCTGCTAGGTCAGGGGTTAACAGATTTTTCTTGCAAAAAGTCAGACAGTGAGTATTTCAGGCTTCGTGGGTCATTCTGTCTGACTTAACTACTCAACTTTGTCAAATGCATCCATAAATGAAATATAAATGAAGGTGCCCAGTTGTGTTCCAATGATGCTTTACCTAAAACACAGGTACTGTGTGATGATGGACCAAAATCGATCTAAAATGGGACTGCCCTTCACAATCAGAAACTTCCTGCTGAATGTGAACATAAAACAAACACTAGCAGTTATAAATTGTATTTGTATTTAAACTCAACACTGAAGAATCAAAACACTGGTAAAGTGTATCTGCTTTAATTGCTCTCGTCCTCTCATGTAGCTAGTACCTCTTGGGGCACATAGATGGATGAGGGAATGGAAAGTAGAGAGAAGAGAGGGGCAAGGCTAAGAACAGTTCTGGTTCAAAACTCCAGCTTGTTTCTTTTCATGCTTCTTTGCACTGAAAGCGGCCATAATTGGGTCAGCTCCTGTGTAAATGCCCCTTTGGGACTCAGGCCTTGGCAGGCTCCTAGAATGAAGTTTTGGGACCACCAAGAAATTAAAGTAGTCATCATTGTTATTATATTCCTATTATTATTAACTACTACTATTATTGGGAGGGGGATTGAACCCAGAGGCGCTTAACCACTGAGCCCATCTCCAGTCCCTATTATTTTTTATTTTGAGACAAGGTTTCACTAAGTTGTTCAGGGCCTCAGCCTCCAGAATCACTGGGATTATAGGTGTACACCACTATGCCTGGCAATTTTTTAAAAGATTATTCATGTGTCCAGGCTTATGAATGTTAAGCTAAGCCAAAAAAGTTTAGGAAACCAATTAAAAGACAGTTCACAGCCCAGTGCAGTGGTGCACACCTATAATCCCAGCAACTCGGGAGACTGAGGCAGGAGAATATCAAGTTCAAGGATAGCAATTTAGGGAGTCTCTCAAAAATAAAATAAAAAGGATTAGGAATGTAACGCAATGGAAAGCGCCCTTGAGTTCAATCCCCGGTATCAAAACAGAACAAAAATGACAGTTTCCCATACATATTAAAAGGGAAGTTTAATTATGAACCACGAATGTGGCTGTTAAATATTCATGTTCAGGTTTTTGTGTGAACCTAAGTTTTTACTTCTCTTGAGTAAATGCCTAGAGTGGGATTGATGGGTTATAAGTGACAGTATGCTTAACTTTAAGAAACTGCCAAACTGCTCTTGAAGTAGCTGTACCATGTTGCATTTTTACCGGCAAAATAGGAGTTCACTTGGCATTGGCACAGTTTGAGGATTTTTGCTGTTGATGTATTTAGCATTCCAAACCTTGTGAAGTGGTAGCTCCTTGGGTTTTAATCAGCATTTTCCTAACCACTGATGATTCTGAGCATCTTTAATGTGCTTGTGAAAACCATCTATCTTCTTTGGTGAAGTATTCATTCAAACTTTTTAGAAATTGGTTTATTCGTTTTCTTATTAATGGCTTCACTTATAATTGCACAAAACTTGGAACAATGCAAATATCCACCCACTAGTTGATGGGATAAACTGTATTGCATCCATACTATGGGATTCTCAGCAATAAGAAACGAACGCCCAACATCAATTGTTAGGCTAGGTGAAAGAACTGAGGCCATACTATGTGATTCCATTTATATGGCACTCTGGAAAAGGTGTAATTATAGGGACAGAAACCTTCCCTTGGCTTTATCTCTGAGTCCCTCTGCTCTTACCGCTGCCCCACCTTCCCAGCTATGGATTGATACAATGTCAATTTAAGCTTGAGCTTCTGGTACAGAATCACAAGTGTGATTGCTCTCTAGTTGCAATCATGGAAGTTGCTAGCACCCCGTTTCTCCTTTGGCCTTTCCTTTTCATTTCTGGGTGAGCATTGAAGATAATGCTGGTGTCTTGCTCCTTGGACTTGCAATGCCCTTGTTGGCCTTACAATTGGCTTCCCAGGAAGCTCAAGCAGTGGGCAGAGAAGGGAGTTGGTCGAGCATTTTAGGAACTGAGCTGTGCTGGTTCTGTCTCAATTCTGAATCATGGAGGGTATTGATTTTGCTTACCCCTCCCCCACCACCTGGCAGTTGGGAGCCTGGGAACTGTTGGGTGGAGGAGGAGAAGTCAGATCTCTTTATAGTCTGGTGAATGCCAGGGAATTGCCCATGGTCTTTGGTCTAGAGGGAGGTTTGGTCTGCTGAATATTGCATAAAGAAAATGAGCTATGCTGCCTGCCTACAGCTTGGAAGTTTTCCACGTACAAAGATTTTTGTTGTACACATTTATTATACATAGCCTTTGCGTTTTATAAGGCAGAACAGAAGAACTCCAGCCCATTGAGCAGGAGAATGTCTTTTCTTTTTTTTTTTTTTTCAAATTTTCTGTGAGAGCTGAGCTTAAAAGATACGGTAGTGAAGGCCGGAGGTCTTTTTACATAAAGGTCACATCCTGATGTGAATGCAAGCCAAGCTTCTGCTGTGTCTGACAAGTTTTATGGGGGAGCAGAGGGTTTCTTATACAAATACGCATTACAGAGTCCCCTGTGAGCAACGGCAGTCCTGTCAGAGACATTGGGAATATTACTCTTGGTCCACAGCTCCCTGCCTTTCATGGTCCAGGTTCATTGTACACCTGAATTCTTTTTTACGGTTTGTCATTGTGATCATTGTATGATTTGCATCTGGGTTCTTGCTACTCAAAGTGGAGTCTCACAGTTGAGAATGACCATCTATATCACCTGGGAGCTTTGCAGAAGTGTAGGCCCTACCCACAGGCCAAATGAATCAGAATCTGCTTCTTCTCCCCCATAATCACCCCTGTATGGAACCCAGGGCCTCATGCATGCTAGGCAAGAACTCTACCACTTTCTATACTTCCAGCCCCCCAAAAGCTGCATTTTAACCAGTCAGTGCACTTGTACATGAAGATAAAGGTCATACGTGACCCTCAGAAATGTATCCCTCGTGGGTGTTTCTGATGTCCTTGTAGATGTGAGCAGGGGTGCATGCCACTGTGCCATAAATGAACATAAGGGCTCAGGGTTGACCTGGGTGCCAAAGACAACAGCAACAAAAAATGTATGGTTGCCTCTTTCAAATAGCTTCAAATAGCTTCAAGTGTAGTTTGGGATAAAGAAAGCAGCAGTACACCCTTGTCTATGGACTTAACACACACACACACACACACACACACACACACACACACTGCACCAATCCCCTTCCCTGGAAACAGATTTCAGGACTCTGCCTCCAAAGCCTTTGTACGGGTCAGCAGGGGGCTGCTTATGTGAAAAACAGGGAAGTCTGCTCCAGACCTGCTCTGTCACACACTTAAGGTGAGATCTTAGCACTTACATTTTTTTTTTTAAAGAATTTTTAATATTTATTTTTTAGTTTCCAGCGGACACAACATCTTTGTTTGTATGTGGTGCTGAGGATCGAACCTGGGCCGCACGCACGCCAGGCGAGCGCGCTACCGCTTGAGCCACATCCCCAGCCCTTAGCACTTACATTTTAACAATGCACATTAGGAGAGCCACTGACCTGGGTGTGGCCCTGATTATGCAGTGTGATGTGAAGGGACATTTAAATTGTCTCAGAGTGTTGAAGGAACCATTCAGGGATTTCCTTCTAATACAGGGAGAATTCAAAGCATCTTCTAGTTCAAAGCTGCTTTAATCTTCCGCTGAGGCAATATAAGGATCTCTGTGGATAGCATTTAAGGATAGTTGAAATTTATATTTACATATTTTCTAGTAGCATGTTTTCCAGGAGCAAATTATAATGCTTTGTTCTGTAATGAGGTAAGAGTGTGAACATTGTTATGACAATCCCATGACTTTCTTGTTTAATGTTTATACTCATCTAATCAAACAAATTGAAATTGGATTATGTCTGTTGCACATTATAGCAGTTATTATCCAGTTTAAATGCAGGTCTGAAAGAAATAAAATTGATTTTTTTCTATGCTACTTGGGGGAACATCATAGGTTATTGGTATGCTGGTGGAATTTTCAATTAGCTTTGGATAAAGAAGAGAAAGATAAGTGGCTGGGGTTTTTCCTTAATATCTTATGCAAATAAACCATAATATTTCATTCTAATTAGGAAGTGAGATGACTTAAAAATTTGGTGATCTGCTTCCATATGTTTGTAAAGCATGTCAGGTTTTTAAAGTGGATAATAATTTTGAGGAACGTTTTTATTTTCAGTAAGGAAGAAAAGTAATAGAGAACATCCTTATAACGCTCAGTTACTACAGTCACCTCTACCTTATTTATCAGGGAATGAGCTAGAATAGATACCAGAATTTCACATATAACCAAATGTATTTTCTATGAACTAGGCCTTTTTTTTTTAATTACTTTGATCCTGCAAACATCTTTTGTGTGCCTACATTTTGCAGATACTGCACCAATGCCACAGACTCATAGTTGATCTAACAGGTCCTTTACCAAAACTAATGTTTCAGTACCCCCAACTGCTACCAAAGCAGAGTTGTGGGCCAGACAGCACAAAGGCATATGAAGAATAGAAAACAGCCTCATGGAAAAGGTGACATTTGATCTGGACCTTGACTCTGAAGTAGGTTTTTGCAAAACGGAAATTATTTTTTAAAATGTAAAAGCATTTTATGCTGAACACATGGCCATTTAAAAAATAGAGAAAGTGTTACCTTTTTAAACTTAATCATTAGTGAATGTGTTAAGTGCTTATTGTACATCAAGAAATGTGCTGGCTGCTGAAAATGTAGAGGAACAGTCTACGAGACCACCCTCGTGTTTCATGATTTGCCAGGAAGACTCCCAGTGCTCACTGAATGCTATTATACACACAGTTGTGGTTCCTTATGGCAAAAGGATTCAGATTAAAATCAGCCACAGGAGGACGCACACAGGGCAGAGTCCAGGCAAGTCCCAACACAGAGCCCATACCTTCCTCTTCCTCGAGATTGTGGTCAGCATAACTTGCCTGGTTTTTTTATACAACAGAAGCCCAGAGTATTATCAACTGGGGAAGCTCAGCTGAGCCTCAGTGTCCAGATTTTTTACTGGGGTCCCATCACATAGGCATGGTTAACTGGTCCAGGGTCCACTCTCAGTCTCTGGCACCTGCAGAAATGGACAGACACTGCAGGACCCAAGACCCCCAGGCAGACAACAACCCTCCTATCAGACACAATCTTCCAGGGTCTTAGAGATTGACTCCCAGAAGGCAAGGGCAAAAGCCAGACCTCTCTTTGGCCAACATTAAATTCTAAACTATACAAAACCAACCAACCAAAAAAAAAGACTACTATAAGTTTGTAAACCCACCACAAAGTCAAGGTGGTGAAAAATGAATGATTATCCAAATTTTACTATAATACCAAACTGCAAAAAGGACCATGAAAGAAAAGGGAGTGATGCTGTGAGGGAGGATGCTGCCAGTTGGGGAATTTTTCCAAAGGAATGAGATTTAAAGGCTGTGAATTAGCCAAGCAAGCAGTGCAGGGAGCAGTTAGTACAAAGGCTCTGGGGTCTGAAGTAGCTGGGCATGGTCCAGGAACTAGTTAAGAAGATGATGCTGGAGTAGAGAGGAGCTAATGTGGTTATAGCAATGGCTAGAAAAAGAAGCAGCGCCAGACTCTGGTGGCCTCAGAGACTCTAAATTGTGGATATCATCTCTAATGCCATGGGAGTCCCCAGCAGGGTTTTAAAGCAGAAGCACAGATGCTCATTTTCTTTTCTTTTTTTTTTAAATATTTTGTTTATTTAGTTGTAGTTGGACACAATACCTTTATTTTATTTTTATGTGGTGCTGAGGATCGAACCCAGGGCCTCACAGATGCTAGGCGAGCACTCTACCGCTGAGCCACAACCCCAGCCCTCATTTTCTTTTTTTAAGGGACACATCTATAGATGCTGTGAGAATGACCCACTGGGGACAGGAAGGGAAGAAGGAGACTGTTTCCAAAACTACTGCAACTGGGACTAGGGTGGTGGCGTGGATTTGGAGAGAGGAGTCGAGTTGAGGGAGCAGCCGGAAGTTGGCAGAACTTATCAAGCTTGACTTTCCTGCCAGCAGACCCTCAGCTGTCACATTGTCCTGTCATCTGATGGGCATCTGGCAGGCCCATCTGATTCATCGTGTCCACTTTGGTACAGGAAGAGAATCAGATAACCAGACTCATTAGCATTGTGAGGAAGGAAGTGCCTTGAAGCCGTGAAGGGGTGACAGGTGCAATCTCATGAAATTGGTTCATCTCCAGGCTTGGCAATGCCTGCTCTGGCTGCGGAACCTCAAGCCTCAAATCCAACCCCAGCCCCACTTCCAGTCTGGACTGTGCTCCAAACACTTGGGGTTGCCAGAGCCATTAATTTAAATAATTCTTCTAAATAGCAGAAGTATTAGTGGTCATAGATTCAGATATGCCATGTATTCAATGCCCTCCCTGGAAAGACGATTGTTAACCAGAAAGCCTAATTTAAAATGGTCAGCACAGAGCCTGGCACTTCATAAATGTTGAACAAATGAGTAGATGTCTGATATTCTGTTTTAAAACACCAACATTAAAAAGAGTTTCCAGCTAGATACAGTGGTGCACTCCTGTTATCCCAGCGATTTGGGAGACTGAGGCAGCAGGATAATGAGTTCAAATCCAGCCTCAGCAATTTACCAAGGCCCTGAACATCTCAGAGAGACCTTGTCTCTAATAAAATATATTTTAAAAAAAGGGCTGGGAATGAGGCTTGGTGGTTAAGTGCCCCTGTGTTCAATCCCTGGTACAAAAAAAAAAGTTTTCAGTGGGTTCTGTGGGGCACACCTGTAATCCCAGCAGTTTGGGAGGCTGAGGCAGGAGGATTGCAGGTTAAAAACCAGCCTCAGCAACTTGGTGAGATCCTGTCTCAAAATATAATAAAGGGGTGGGATTATGGCTTGTGGTTAAGCACCTCTGGGTTCAGTCTCTGGTACAAAAAAATAAATAAATAAATTTAAAAGTCCCCAACACCTGTGGATTGTTTTATCAAATCCAGAAAAAAATCTCCTAGTTATACACTCCATTGACTTTCCATGTGGATTTCCTATTTTCTGTACCTTCCTCTGTAAAAGAAGTGCATGGGACTTTGTAGAAAGACGTGACTGATGTTCTCTGCCAATTTTACTTTAATTGATCACTTAAATAACTTAATCTCGCCCAGAAACAATTAGAAAAGGGAAGTGCTTTCAATGCACACAGAATATTGTCAGCAAAAGATCTTAAATTTTCCTTTCAAACTCTTACTTTGGCTCATGGCTGGCCTGTACTCATATTTAAAATGCTGTCACTTAGCCAAGTGGACACTTTTCTGCTCCATGTGTGTGGGGGAGGGGTTCTTAGCTAGAGATGACCGTTTCTGGGTGCCAGTGTGATCTTGGCTTCAAGGCAGCTGTAAAACTAAAGATGACTTAAGAGAAGCAGGGATCACGAAGTGGTGTGGAGGTAGCCTACTATTAAGTGTTTTGTATAAATTGGCAGGCAATCTGTAAAATACTTCCAGCTCAGTTCACAAATTGCTGCCTATCAGACTTCAGGTCCTTTCTGCTTTTGTGGGGTCCTAAAAGCTTTCGTGGCTGTGGATTGCAGTAACCCCGCCCCGCGCCAGCAGGGTTAGCATGAACTTTCCCAGTGCTGAGAATCCCAAAGGGAGTGGTCGGCCCAGAAGGGGAGCAAGTGGTGTGGGTTGGGGTAGGAAGCGGGGTTCTGCCCCCTCTTCGCTTGCTCTGTGCGGGGCGACCCACAGCTGGGAGCACCTGCCATGAGCATCTGGCGCAGCACCTGGCCAGAGCGCAGCGGGCGGGCAGCGGCCCCGCAGCCCAGCAGCCAATGAGCGGCGCGGCTGCTGGGGAGGCGGGCTGCACGGGCGGGGCGGGCCAGCGGAGGCGCGGAAGCCGCTCACTTGAACTTGAGAAGAAGAACGCGCCCGCTGCTGGTTTGAGGGGCAGCAATCAGCTTGCAGGTGCTGGCACCTGGGCCCTGTCCTGTCGTAGCCTCTTCCTAGCGCCCTCTGGAGACAGCATCCCCGCCCTGCCCCGGGGCCAACCCGGAGACAAAGGTGAGGAACTTGGGAGGGGCGGTGCGCCTTTGTCTGCAGGTGAGTTCCGAGGGTCCAGGGTCTGAGTCGGCAAGGCAGCTGGAGACCTGCGGGACAAAGGCTGTGCCCTCCTTCCCTGAGTCAGCTTGTCGCGAGCTTGCTGGTCGTGGGCTACTGGAAGATGTCTTTCTGCCTCGCAGGAGGAAGACTGAGGGATGTGAAATGAGGGGGAGACGTCCTTTGATCCCCATTTATATCAGCGCGGCAGGGAGCGGTTCCATAGTGGACTATTGATGGTCTGCGCTGGACGTTTCTGTTACACCCTGTGTTGTATGATTGAACCAGCGAGTGCTTTCATCTCACATTCCCCCCCAGGGAATGAACATTTATGTCTTCTTTCCTAAATTAGGAGTGAAAAATATTGCAGGGTCTTGTTAATGCAATATTTGGATTAAAAGCACTATCCTTTGATGTAGGAAGATTACATTTACAAATAATTTTAGTTACATGATTTAGAATATTGGTGTTACTTCCATGTGAGAAAATGTCTCGAATTCCCAGAATGTAGAAAAGCAGCCAACTTGTCTAATGCCTGCTCTTGGCATTGAAAAAGTAGTGTTTTTTTAAAGAAAAAACATGATGATTTAAATATTGCTTACAACACTTGATTAGATTCTCAAGAAATCTGTGCCTTTTCTAGCTATTATCTGTTTTCTTATACTAATATTGTAACCAAGCACGTCTATTGATCCCCTAATTAATGTGTAACTGTGAATCTTCATTACTGTTTTCTGTGGAAGGCGGAAGGAGGAGGCAATCCCATTAGTCTTTCCCCCTCTTTTTATAACTCTTGCAGCTGCAGTCTGGCTTTGACTTGGATCATGAATGAGGGGTTTGCCTGTTCCTTTTGGGTTTTCTTAGACCATGGAGCAGTCTGTCCCTCCTCCACCCTTGCTCTGACAGAAAAGCTGCTTGTAAGTTTGGTGCCTACTGTTCAAATCTTTGCTGCTTATTGCCTTTTAGTTATTTGCTTTTGGAAAGGAATTGTGTGTCCTGTGGGCTTCCCAAGAAATTAGAAGCACAACATATTGTGAGGAAAACTAGCCCTACATCTGTGTTTGTGAATTTTAGCTGCAGTTTTGTAAAAGTTGTCCATAGCCACGTTCTCCAAAATGGAATGTGAATTAAACGTTTAACGAGGGAAAGACTTTCCACAAAGCATCAGCCATGGCACAAAAGAAGGTGCCGATGATTCTTGGCTCAGTGGTGAGAACCCCACTTTTCTAATAGCTGGCACAATTTTTTTAGTTCTCCTAGCTTTGGAAGACTGTCCTACGTTTTCAGTAGTAGAGATCATTTATTTAACAGGTGTTTACTGAACGTCTGCTGCGCACTGGGCATTGGCGATGGCGATTAAGTGGTAAACACAGCAGGTAACTTCTAGCTTTTTGTGGATCACACTCTCAATAGAGCACATTTCAGGTCCTCTGAACCAGAGCTTACCTGGGGAGCAGAATGAATAACACTGATGTTGCTGCTGGCTGCTGCCCTGGAGGTCAGCTGAGCCCAGAGTGTAGGTGCAAACAGGTGGAACCCAGGTCATCTCCACTCCTAGGGCAGAAATAGTAATCCTACCAGAGTGTTGTTCTGCACAGGAGTCAGTCTTGAACTTCCTTCCCTTGATCATACCTCTCCGAGAAGGCAGCATAGAAAGCCAGAGTTGAGAGTTTGAACAACGGCATTGTTTACACAGTCTCATTCTGTACCACTGCCTGAGGAAAGCTCTACATCTGTCCACTGTCTCCCTAAAGTTAAGAGATGACTCCCAGGTTAAGGGGCCTGGAACACAGTTGAAAAATGCCTCTTTATTCTCTATATACCCTTCCTGAGTTTTAAGGAGTGAATTGATGACATATAACTTCTTATGCATCTGGATTTTCAGACTTTTCCACAAATTCCTAGGACCACATGCTAAATAGTAGTGTAACCTCCCCCCCACCCCCAGTGTCTCTGTTAATCAGAATATGGCAGTTTTGTGAAGTTCTTAGGCCTTTGAATGCCTCAAGCCCTAGCATGGTACCTGGCTTAGGATCTCTCCATAAGTAATTGAATTGTTAAATGGGCAGATGAAGGAAGGAAGATGAAAATGCTTCCTTGTCTGTGTTTAGGGTTTAATTATGACCATCTTGGCATTTGTAATCTATGGTTTAAGCTGCTCGGCAGACACAGAGCATCTACTATGTGCCAGACATCTTGAGAAGTTTGTAAAGAAGTGAGATAGACAAGGTTTCTAGTCACAGATACAGAAGATAAGTCAGAAAAACAATTTAGGAAGCAGAATGGATCATGCTGACTTCCTCGAAGACAGCCACATGGTACAACAGAGACTAGCCTGGTGGGGAAGGAGCCACCAGGAGGCAGCCCCCATCCTAGGAGGTGACTGTGGAGCTGGCCTTGAAGGGTGAGAAGCCAGCCATGGGGGCAGCAGGTGGGAAGGTCTGAGGGAAGGGCCAGGAGCAAGGAGGCCAGGGTCTGTGCTGGGGTAGAGGAGGTGGGGACAGATCGTGTGGGACCGTAGTTGAAGATCTGGGGTTTATTTGGATGGCCACAGGAAGCCCTTAAAGAGTCATACCCAGGGAGATGCCATGATCTGATGGATTTCATACAGAAATGGGCAGTGCTGTTGAGGGGAAGGGACATTGTGGAAGTAGGAGGTCAGTTAGCCAGACCTGGTCCGGGTGAGAGCAATACCATGGTGTGGGAAGCCCCCTTGAAGGAACACACCTTCAAGTCCTGACACAGGGGGCTCTGACCAATCACTGCATTTCATAGTGACTTGGGCGTGGCTCCAGGTGTAGCTGTACCACCGGGGTTGAGTTACACTCACCTGTTTCCTTGTAATCCTACCCCTTCTGCCTTTTTTGGATAGAATGTTCTAAGAAACAGTGTCACCCCAAATAAAAGCCCACTTCCAAGAATGTGCTTGCCTGCCTGCCCCTCCCTCCCTTCCTCCCTCCCTTCCTCCCTCTCTCTCTCCCCCTCTCTCTCTCCCTCCCTCCCTCCCCCTTCTCCTCTCTCTGTCTGTCTCTCTCTCTCCTTCCCTCCCCCCAGCCTCTCATGACATTCCCTTGCTTTCTTTTG
The DNA here is from genome assembly GCF_021218885.2 of Marmota monax. Classification (NCBI taxonomy): domain Eukaryota; kingdom Metazoa; phylum Chordata; class Mammalia; order Rodentia; family Sciuridae; genus Marmota; species Marmota monax. The sequence continues at coordinate 2,639,327 of NW_026691950.1, read as the reverse complement.
GGGGGAACTTGAGGCTGGGAGCCAGGGAAAGCCATCCTAAAGCTTGTATGAAGGTATTTCGTGTCTGTGTTTTATTTTGCATTACCCCAAATTCACACAAGTGACTTTGGTTCAGCCATCCACGCTGGTCAGGGATGGCACCATGGTACAGGGCGTGAAGGGAGGCAGGTGGGTCAGGAAATACTGGAGGTTGAACTAACAGAGTTGACTATAGATGATGCAGGAGGGTGAGTGATCTAGAGCTACTCATTGGCTATTTCCGTTGGAAATACATATTCATAGAAATAATGATTGTTCAAGGACAGAGTTATTAAGTAATACAGGAACTCACTTTAAATTTATGTTGTGTCAAGACCTTGTCTTAATTTTGTTTTATTCTGCAACATGGATGATCAGACATACCCTGGGGAGTCTTGTGCCTTTGGCCAATTCTCCAAGACATTTTTACCCTTCGCTGCCCTGCTGTCCTTCTCAACTGGTTATTAGACCTTTGAGCACTCTGTCCCTTGGCATAACAATAAAGGATCAAGATAAGAAAAGAGGACAGGTTTAAGCCTTAATCTATATGAAATTATTCTACCTCTGCTCCCAGTTTTATAAGAAACCATTGATAACTGCATTTGAAGTTATTTATTTCACACTCCACACGCTCTGTAGCTCTAACCATTGATATTCGCTCATATATGAAACTTGTTTTAGGGGTATTGCAAATCAAAGACAGCTGAGTCCTTAGTATCTTCAAAGGCCAGAAAAGTCATTTCCTTTTTTTTTAATATTTATTTTTTAGTTTTCGGTGGACACAATATCTTTATTTTATTTTTATGTGGTGCTGAGGATCGAACCCAGTGCTCCGCGCATGCCAGGCCAGCAAGCTACCGCTTGAGCCACATCCCCAGCCCAGGTCATTTCCTTTTAATGTGTAAAATAGAAAAACAAAATGTGATGCACCTCGACTTACCATCCCAATAAACATATGGTAAATTGAAAATATTGAAAGTAGAAAATGCAGTCAATCTACCTAGCCTACTGACCATCCATTGTCGCCCCTTGTGACCATGTGGCTGTCTGGGAGCTGTGGCTTGCTGCCTCTGCCCCAATCATAACAGAGTATGGTACTGCATATTGCTAGCCTGGGAAAAGATCAAAATTGGAAGCACAGTTTCTACGGAACATGTATCACTTCCACACTATTGTAACGCTGAAAAATCATCAAGTGGTAGCATTGTAAGTTGAAGACCATCTGTATTGAGTTTCTGAAGGGATTTTCTGCCCCCCTCCTTTTAGTTCGAGTTATGAACTTGAAAGCTGATAGCATCTTCGCCGGGGGACTTTGATTTTGAAAACAACTTTCGTTTGGTTTTGCAAAAGAATAAAAAAATATATATTGATGCAGAAAATATTCCGTCTGTAGTTGGTTTTCTGAACAGATGGGAAGGGGCAGGAGTGATGGGGGCTGCCAGCCTTTCCTGTTCTGGAAGCCTGGACTGGTTACCCTACAACATGTAGGCTTGTCTGGGGATGAATAAATTATGACAGTTGAAATAATTATGATAGGGAAAAGCAGCTGCCGCAAGCACAGTTGACAATTGGGGCTGCGTTGGCCTGATTCTGTCACGTTAAAGCATGCATCTGTTTGCCAAAGTACCTGAAAATGCTGTTTTCGAGGATTCTGGTGGGTTTTGTTTTTCATTTTTCTCCCCCTTGAAACTTTCTAAGAGTCACACCCCCTCATGACCTTTGTGAAATAACATAGCTGGGCAAAGATCCACATGGATGCTGTTTCCCATGTTGGCCATTCATGTAAGATTTCAGCCGAGCAAAAGGTTTTTTGTTTTGTTTTGTTTTGGTTTTTGTAATAATGGAGATTGAAACCAGGGCCTCATGAGTGCTAAGCAAGAGTTCTACCGCTAAGCTGCACACCAACCTGACTTTTTTGGTTTCAAGGAATTTGCAGATTGGAAAAGATCTTATTTCTGCACCTTGGTTGTTATGGTTAGGATGTAGTTGGAGGGTGTCCCCAAAGGTGCATGAGGTTGGTCGCTGGTATGGTGACATGGAAGTGGTGGAACCTTCAGGAGGTAGGCCCTGAAATTAGGTCGTGGGTTCAACACTCTTGAAGGGATTAATGTTGGTCTCAAGGGAAGTCCCTTGAGAGTGGGTATTTTATAAGTGAGCCTGGCCCCTCTCCTAAATCTCACTTCCTGTCTTGCCAAGTGTGGTTCCCCAAATAGTAATTTAGGAAAGAAGACATAAATGTGCATTCCCTGGGGGGAATGTGAGATGAAAGCACTCACTGGTTCAATCCCACCATGATGCTATCCACCATATTTCGATGTAGCCACATGGCCCTCACCAGAGCTGAACAGATGCTGGTGCCATGCTCTTGGACCTCCAAACTGTGAGCTAAACAAATGTCTTTTCTGTATAAAGTACCCAGCCTTAGGTATTATGTTACAGCAACACAAAGCAGACTAACACATGAGTGGAATAGTTTCTAGCCAGTCCTGGAATTTGTCATCATTGTCAGGACTTACTCCACAACCGTAGCCAATCACAAAGTCCACTTGGTTTCTGTTCTGCTATTACCATCTTAAAATTTTTAATAATATTTTAACAGGGAGTTTTGCATTTCAATTTTCTACTGGGCTGTACAAACTATTTAACCAGTGCTTCTCTTTATATGATGCACACCTGAATCTGTACAGCAGGGGTCACACACTTTTTCTGTAAAGGCCAAATAGTAATTTTGTTAGGTGCCATGGGCCATATGGTCTCTATTACAGCTACTCAGCTCTGTGGTTGTAGCCCGTGAGCATCCCTAGCCTATGCCCAAGCAGATAAGTATGGGTACCAGTGTTGCCTCATCACAGTACAGAGGGGCAGATTTGTCTGGTCATAGTTTGCCAATCCCTGATCCAAAAGAACTGAGTGAAACACACAGTTAAATTAGGGACTTCTTGTCTTTTGTAAATAAGAAGCCTCAGTCACCTTTGGCCAGCTCTGTGGTGTGCTATAAACCAGTCCCCAAAGGGAATTCCTGCCGAAGGTCAGTCTGTTTAACCCACACATGAGCCCCTTCTTTACAGTGCTTCACTTATTCTAGTTGTGAATGAATATGGACAGTAGCAGCAGGAAGGCAAACCCAATTAGTAAACAGGGTGGACCGGCGGTAGCATTATAGGTTTTCTTAAGATTTTTTTGATCATATTAGATTGAAAACAAATGATGCTGGAATAAGAGACTATAAAAATAACCTCATTAGGAAAAAAATAAATGTTATGTTCTCTTGTGCCATATCAAGAAGGTAATGGCTCCTTGGGGGGTTCCAGGCCCCTTTAGGGGATGGTGCTCAGTGTGGCCTTCAGTCAGTCTGCTGCCCCAGCGTGTGTGGGATGTGTTGTTTGGGGTCTTTTCCCTAAGTGATAAGCAAAGGTTTCTTTCTCCTACAATACAAATAAAAAGTATCTGAAGAGTCGGTAAATCTTCATAGAAATCAATATACAAGGGAAATTCATATATTGATTTCTAGGAACAGAGAAGCTGTTTTTCATTTAGACAAATGTCCCAAAGAAGGAATCTGGTTTGGGGCCCTGGAAACATCATTGTCATTTCTGCTGGAGGTGATCGGAGAACAGATTTGCTTTGCTTTCAAGTAGAGTCACAAGAGATTAATGGTCTTCCCAGAACTTGCCTCCTGCCCGTTCCGATGAAATATATGTTTTATTAGCATTGTTTCAGATGACATGAAAATGGAATGTGAACTAAAGTCATTTTTTAAATGTTGTCCTGTCATAAACAACAGGAGGAGGAAGAGGGATCCAGCCAGCTGCCTCGGCTTCGTTCCTGAGGTTCTGCCCAACCTCATCCTGTGCAGATAATGTGCTCATTCTTTCAAAAATGCCCCTTGATGTCAGCTTGTGCCAGGTGCATGACCAAGGCAGAACACTCTCACTCACATGGACTGTCCTTTTATTGTGAGGCGAGAAAAGGAGAGATAATGAGCAAATAAGCAGGGCCGTTGGAGGTGGCCGTGAGAGTTGGCCAAGTCAGGGTCCCCGAGGGGTCTTTTGGAGACAGTGATGATCAGGAGGAATCTGCCACACAGGGACTTGGGGTGACGAGCAGCCCAGGCAGTGGCAACAGCAAGCAAAGAGGCCCCAGGGTAGGAGGAGGCTTGTGTGTTCAAGGGCCCTGTGTGGATGGCGTGGGGGGAGGCAGGAAGTTTGAGGGCAACTGTAGCCTGAGAGTAACAGGATATAGGGAAGGGAATTTAGACCAAGCACAGCATGTCATTATTGTCAAAAGTGACAGCAGTAGTGGAACCGAAGTCCAAAGGGACAGAGAGAGAAGGGGAGATCTGGGACCACCTCTGCAGGGATCCTGAGCCCAGCCAGCTGATCCGGAAACATCCCCTAGAAACGCACCCTCAGCCTGTCCTGGGATTACCTAGGTATCCTCTCCGTGACTTGCTAGTGACTCCTGCCCTACTTCTTGCACGGAAACCTGCATTCCTCTTGGGAAAGCTGCGATCCTCCCTGTTCTCTACCCGAGTCTTGAGGCGTCCACTCGGTCTGTGTGTCAGATGGGCCTTCTGGTGGGAGGGCTTTTGTGTTGGTCTCTGCCCTCAGGCAGGCAGCCAGCCTGTGGCTTCCCAATCCAGGTGTCATCTATGGAACTTTATGATTTGACAGTACCCTAAGCTCCTGCTTTGCAACAGTGACACTCACTCAGTGTAAGTTGTGCACGTCCTTTCTCTCAGTCGGTGGAGCAAGGTTTTTTTCTGTTTTGTTTTAAACTGTAACAGCACAGATGAAAGCTGAGGCTCGCTAATTCTTGATCTCTTCAAAGATGGGCTTTAAAAAAAAAAAAGATTCGTTTCCTGGTTGCTTTAAATATTCTTTTTTCCCCTCATCAGTAAGCTGACAGGTAACAATTGTCTTCTCTCCAGTGGCTTGAGAAGGTCCTTTGTTTAGAAGAATGTGCCTTGAATTTCAATAACCCTGCACCATTTGAAACCTCAGCATCACACTTAGCACGCTGGAACTCCCAGGCTCCCTGCTCCTGCATTAATAAATAGCTGCAAGGTGCTGGTGGGCAGGAGCAGGTGGAAGGAGGCCTGCTTGGGAAGGGAAGCCCCTTGGTCTGGGGCAGGTGTTCTGTCACCCGTTGGTCCTTGGAAGGATAGACCCTTTATCCAAGCTGGATCCTCTGACTCTCACCAGGAACCAGATGGGAAATTTGCATAAATTTGGTATTCATGTCAATGCTGAGGTCCTTCACCTGCAGGGTACAGAATCTACAGGGGTCTCAGAATGAGTGCCAGGAATTAACAAACCTTTCTACCTCTACCTGCTTCAAGATGATACATAAAATTGTCAGTTCTCGCACATTTTTATCTGGAGTGGATCACCAAAAGGTTCCACGATTCAAAAAAACATTAGGAAGTTAGGAACATTCACGTTTCTTGTAGATTAACTCATACTTACTCCTCACACTCACTTAGGATGGGAAGACCACTAGTGTGTCCATTTTATAGATGAAGAAACTGAAGAAAAAAGAGGCCAAGGGTCGGCCAGGGACAGACAGCTAATAAATGTCAATCACAAAGTGGGGGGTGGGAAGTGAAACTGGGGGAGGAAAACAGACTTGAATCATGGCCTAAAGTTTTACAGTTTGCCCTTCATTGTTATATAAATGAATGACCATGATCGTGGCTCAGAAGGCCCCCTGGTAGCAAGCAACAGCATCCAAAAGCACTCCTGCAGGAGTGGAGCAGGCTGGGGCACTGGCGAGCCCTGCCCTCGCCTGCTCAGTTGTGGAAAGTGTACCATCGTGCGTGGCCTAAGACGGGGTGACCATGCCGGGGAACATGAGGGATGGCATGTAATTCCTGAAAGCTGCAGTAGTGCCATCCTGGTGTGTCATCATGGTAGGGATTTTTTAGGTATTTCCTATTCTTTTGGACACCCAGTGACACACTCCAAGACCTTCTTTTACTTCTAACTTCTATTAGGAGAACACTGCCAGTTACTGCCATCTTCCTTTACCTAAGGAGCAGCCACCAAGAGCAAGCTGACCCAGCAGCCTCGGGGTGTGCGGCTCCTGTGGAATTCCTCTCGGGGTTTAATTCTTTTCCCTGGCATCTTGTACAGGGAGGAGGGAGGACACTTGTGCCTGACTCTAAATTTAGCCTCTGTGCTCTCAGAATGGCTGGTCTTGTGCAGAAGCCCAACTTTGAGCTGATGGGTTCCACCCCCCCCCCCAGCAAATTTATAAGGTGCTGAATTGGTGGAGCAGCTGCCACTGTCTGTGACTCTTCTGGATTTTTGAATGACATTTCAAAGATCCTTTCAAGTCTCTATTTGTGGCTGATTTTCAGTTCACCCTAAAATCAAGCAGTGTCTGTTAACCCCCCAAAGAAGTAACTGATCAAAGTTTGTAGTATCATTTTTCCAAGTTCTACCTTCAGGGGAAACACGGTGTCTCTGAGTTCCTTAAGCAACTCACTAGCAGTTGAGTCGGACTTAAAATATCCAAGACTGCAATAATTATACACACAAGAAAGAGGCTGTGTCCTCAGGTCTTTGAGGCAGAGCACTGACTCCGGGGCAGGTATTATCCTATACTTGACATAGGCATTTTGTTGAGTAAGAAATTAAAAGCTTTTGGCTTTGGCATAAGTCAAAAGGTATTCAAAGAACATTGCCTGTTGTTCTCTTCTGTAAGAGTCAAAGCACTTACATCCTTTTCTGATAAAAATCTGAGCACTATGAAGCAGCCAGAGCCTCTCATCTGAGACGGGAAACCCAAGGCTCAGAAGGGGTCAACTCCTTGTACGAGGTTGCACAGCCATTTGTTCAAACTGGAAACAGAATCAAGGCCTTTGGGTCCTTTGCTGATAAGCTAAGTTGGCTCCAGAGATTGGCTTTGACAGGTGAGCCCAAGGTGGTTTGGAGGGACATGAGCTGGAGGGGACTCTGTCATCCTGTGGGAGATGGTATCCAGGAAGTGGGAGAGAGGGCCACAACTCCTTCCCAGGGTGACTGTCCCTTCATGGTTGGAGACGGTCCATCTCAGATGCCTATAGCCCAGCTGAGACATGGACCCATCAGATGGTCTTGTGGTCATAGCTCACAATGCAGACCTGGCACATCATCTAACTCCACGGCTCATTGTGGCTTAGAGCCACGTGTCTGTGTCCCCTTTTTCTTCATGAAGAACCTGGGCCCATGGGGTGTCATTTCTCACATAGCGTGCCTAAGAGGGAACCCAGAAAATCCACACTGAGTGAACAGAGAAAAGGTAAGTTCTGTACCCAGAGGAACATGGCTCGTCTACTGCCTCAGCCTAAAAAACTCCTCCTAGGAATTTCTAGTTACCTCTCCTCCTGGGAATGCCTAACTACCTCTCCCCAACAGAAGTTCACCAAATGGCAGGAGGGTTCTTTAAAATTGCTCTAAAATCCCAGGTTCTTTCCAAACCCACAGGCCCTGCCTTGAACATTGTGCTTATGGACCTTCTGGGGCTTCCGTTTGGAAGACATTATTAGAGGGAACTGTAGGACTGTGGAGAGTGGGTTACCCATCTAGGAAGATCAAACCCTGTCTTCACCACATATAGGCTGTGTGACTTTGGCCAAGTTGCTCAAACTCTCTGACCTTGTTTCCTTTGACATCAGTGAGAACAGTAACATTGGCTTTGTCAGGTTGCTATTAGGAGCCACACAGAATCGGAGCTCAATAAAGGGTAGTTGCTAGACGTCTTATTGTTACCGTAAGTTTTAGTGTTGTTACCTGTGCCGGAGAGTAGAGTACCACAGTGATTTCCCTTTAATACTGAGATGGATACGTGCATATTTTATTTAAAAAATTCATATGTGCTTATATGATATTCAAACAAATATATTAAATCCTCATAATTCCCACTCCAGTGCCAATTTGGATGTTATGTTGTTTTAGATTTTTTAAACTATGTGTATATGAAAATACAGGCTCCGATCCCTTTTTTGAGGTTTTTCATTTGAGACCATATAACTGCAGCTTTGGTTTGTTAGCCTGCCCCGCCCCCCGCCCCCCCACCCCATCTAACAGTATGTCAAGGTCATTGCTCTGTATCCGTGTGTGCAGCTCTGGCTCACTGGTGTGCTTGGAGAGTTTCACACCATTGTTTCAGCTCTTAGCCCTGCAAGGTCCCACTGACCGCTCCCTGACCCTGGCCACAGGCCACAGAAAAGAGTAGGTCTCCTTTCCTTCCCCTTGTCCCTCTGGTGTCCGCCTCTCTAGCCAGTTGCCCATGCATAATGCCTCCGTGCCCTTGGGCCTCCCAAATTGGCTGTGTAGAGACTAGAAGGGAGCGTGTTGGGCTCGGGGTCTCCACTCGGGATCCCGGGCAGCTCAGGGCGGCACTCAAAGCTGGCTGCCCCCAACCTAGGACTGCTCTGATTTCCACTTCTCTCTCCCTGCCACTTCTCCGTCTCCTCACCCCTGGAGCCTTCATCTACTGGCTCTCCCACTTCCCACCTCTGCCCTCGACCTTCTACTCTGTCTCCCTCCCTGTTGCCTCTAAGAAAAGTACCTGGGTTGCAGGGTTGTGGCTGTGCTAATAGAATGTCCAGAGCATGGTGAAACAGGTAAGGCTCTGTCCGCGGCACTGTGTCTGTGTGTTTTTTGGGGGGAGCAGGTGGAGCTGGAAAACGAAGACGAGTCCTGTGCCAGTGTTGACTGCGCACGGTCTCCTGTGTTTGCCGTGATATTTTAAGCTTGATTACCTCCCCCACTTGATATGTTGCCTCTGTAAATTCAGCTGGCATCTCTTGGCTTCCTCGTAGCGTGGCTCAAAATACACTCTTGTGGGTGAAAGAGTTGAGCTAAAATAAGCACCGAAAGGCTATTAATTGCTGCAAAGTTGGGAAATAAGATGGGAGGTGGGTGCGCAGAGCTGCTGTGACTTCCCGGCCGTGGGGTGAATGCTAACGTGTTGTTTCTCTCTCTTCCCTCATGCCTGCCTGGACTCAGAGAGAGGTAACGCCATTCCCCTTCTCCCTTCATGGTGTCTCTGTCTGGCAAAGCTCACTGGCTTGTCTCCATGCACATCGCCACCCTCAGGCCCTGCCTTGGATAGGCAGAGCCTTGTTTTGTTTTGTTTAACCTTTGATCACCATCATTTAAAACAGAGCCCAGGGTCGTCTGGGTCCCTAATCTGCTGCTATGTGTAACCCTGTTTGGGGAAGGTGATGGGCCAATGATGCAGCAGCAACCTGGTCCCTCCCACTAACACCTGACAGCCCTAATCAGCTGGCTAGGGAGTCAGTGTACAAGAAGTGTCCCATGTCGTGTACCGTGTTATGAAGGAGGACTTTCATGCTTCTTGAAGAATTGCTTTTAGAACTCACATGACACATTCTCCCGAGTTTCATTGGTAAGGTGTGGCTCTAATTTTAGTATCGATTATTAGCCAAAATAGAAGGAGTGTTTGGAAGTCTTCAGCTCCACCTTCAGTAGCTCGGTCACTTCAAGAAAAACTCCATTTTTGCTGGAAGAAAGATGTTGGAGAATTTCTACCTTGAAGGAGCCTGGGTGGTTTCCTCTTTGCATTGGAGTTGGTCTCAGGGAAGCTCCCTGGCTGGTTGGGAACTGGCAGATGAAGACAAGTCCTCTGTGTCTACTGCAACCAGCGGCCTGTATCTGATGGTGGTGCTACTGCCCCACTGGTGGCCATTCCTTTCCTGGTGAGCTGCTTCCATTGCTCAGAGGTAGGGAGGGAGAGGGAGCCCACGCAGAATGAATGGGTCACACTTCCAGGGTCAGACCTTCCAAGGGTGTGGGTAGGAGAATTTTTCACTTTGGAGGGGGGGGCCCTGGCCCAGGAGGGTGGCTGTGTGCTCCTCACCTGAAGTAATGGCAAGACCCACCCCAGTGAGTGGAAAGGCTGTTCTCAGATGTTTGCTGATTCCTTCCCTCACTGTTGATTCAGCCCCCTCCCAGGGAATCCATTACTCTGAACAGTATCAGCAAGACTCTGTACAAGAGAGGGCTGCACATTCTTTCGCCCAGCCCACCTTGATGTTGCAGGTGGTAGAATTTCGCATCTGCTGTTCACGCCATCTGCGCGCTTTGTGGAAGCGCCTGGAGAGGAATGGCTGGGGGCCTCTGGCAGATTGTCAGAGCTTAGCATCTTCTAAAGCTTGCAAAGAAAGAGAAAGGAGGCTGAGCCTCACCACACTGGAGCCTGAGCTTTGTGATCGGTGATACCCGTGTGTGGTGTTTGTGGTGTTGGGTAAAATATCTAAGAAAAATGACCCCAAAGACAAATGTTCTGGGCTGGCCGTCTAAGATGAAACTTCTCAGGCACTTTCTTCTTCCCTGTTCTTCCCATCCCCAAAACAAAATTTTCAAAATATAATCAGAGATTAAATGTACGCAGTCTTGGAGAGAGGATTCGCTTTCCCCCAGGCCTTGCATATCTTAGTAACCACATGTAGGGACAGCCCAGGAGCCCTGTAATTATGCTGTTTTCTCTAGGGAGCCCACCTTTTGAATTTCTTGAATTTCCTGGGCCCTCTGCAGGTGAAGCAAAAAAGTCAGAAATCCCTTCATCTAAAAAGGCTCAAAATTTATCCCAGCAAGTCCCAAGTTTTCAGTCCTGCAGATATTTGAACAAAATTGACAGAGGAACACTGAAATAGGCTGGAAATCACCATCTAGAGTAAATGTATATTATTAGAATTACCATTATATAATGATCTGCCCTATATTATATGCTCTAAGTTTGATATAGGCGTTCCACATCTGGGACAGTGTTTGGATTAAGTCCCCCTTTGCTGCCATTTTGTCCTTATTTGTAGGAGGGACCTTGTGTCTGCCCTGGTAAGAACTTTGGTGGCTTGTAGCTTAACAAAGAGAAGACAGGAGGAAGGAGTCATGGGATACATCTTAGGAAGTCAACATAATTCAGATGGTTGCGGACATTTATTAAAACATCCTTTCTGGATAAGGAGACAATATTTCAAAGTGGGCTTTTTTTCTTTGACTTCTTTCCCCCTTGTTTCTGGTAGTCCCCACCATGTAGCCAGTGCCTGCCATGTGCCAGACTTCACAGATTCCCTACATCAAAATGTGTATTTGACCTGAGCAGATATGAATTACATAAAAGATGCTCCTGAGTGTTGGAGACGTGGTGAGGAGTGCCAACAGGGGACAGGGCGAGGGTGGGGGAGGGGGTCACTGCCAGTTGCATGGGCTGGCATGTGATGACTGACAGGGCAGCTTGTTCCAGGCCTCTCCACAAAGCAAAACCGGCTCCAACTAGCAGAAGCTACAGGGAGGCAGGTTTCAGTGTCTCATTTAGCAAAAAAACACATTTTGGTTCACTGGGAGCTTTCCAGCAACAGGACAGGCTGATTCATTAAGGAAATGAGATTTCATGTCCTTGAGCTATTCCAGGTACCGGGGCTTTGAAAAGTGAGTCTATATAACAGCTAAGGGATCTGAGATGCCTCTTAAATTTTCTTGGAGAGGTAAACACATAAGCAGATTCTACTTACCCTGGGAGAGTTGCAGGGGAGAGATTTGGGGAAAGGGTAAATGATTCAGTCTTGGCTGGTTTTTAATAGGAGCCATTTGAATAATGAACTGTTGATCCACTCATTCCATAAAGATGGATCAAGCTCCTGGAGGGCGATGAGGATGCTGTACAGTCGAGAATAATAAAAGCAATCCTTGGTCCTTTTTCTTGGCCATTAAGAAATTTGAGGCTGTCAAAAACATCTTAGCGCTGACATTTTTCTCCAGCAGAACCCAAAGCTGGTCCTGGGGGGGAATTGTTACTAGGAAGAACAAGAGCAAGGAGAGCTGGAAATACAAGGGCTCAGTCATCACATGGCCAATGGAGCTGCTTTCTGGTACCCGCTTCTGTTAGAATTGAAGGAGGAGACAGAAGCTCCAGTTCCAGCTACAGACCTTTTACTTCCTGGTTTTTGAGACAGGGTCTTGCCGAATTGCTTAGGGCCGTGCTAAGTTGCTGAGGCTGAGCTTTGAACTTGCCATCCTCCTGCCTCAGCCTTCCGAGCCTCTAGGATTACAGCATAATCCCAGCACCCAGCACAATGAGGCCTTTAAATATCATTCTCCATCAGGCTCAGAGTAAGGGCCAGAAACCCGGCAGGGCACAAAGCGCTGCGCAGGGAGCCCAGGGCAACTGTGTGCAGCCTCTCTGTGAGGCCGCCCCACGGGGCCACAGGTGTGTGCAAGGACAGTGCAAGTTCTTCCAAACACTCCTGGCTCTTTTACCCTGTGGCTCTGCTCATGCTCACTTAAATTTTCTTTGAACCATCCTTCTTACCTTGTCCTTCTTACCCTGGCAAGGCCTACCTAAAGACACCAGCTCACATGTCACTGACAGTAACGCCAGGCAGTGGCTTCCTAGTCTGCAGCCTTGTCCACTTGCATTTGCATCACTGGTGACTGGGACCTAGTAGTGTCTTAGAAGGTAATTGTGGAGATAAATTGAATATTTTTTAGAATATAAATCTGTAAGGCCAGGTGTGGTGGTGCACACCTGTAATCACAGCTACTCAGGAAGCTGAGGCAAGAAGATCTCAAGTTCAAGGCTACCCAGGACAACTTAGGACTCTTAGAACAACCAGTGAAGTGGCATCTGGACTTGACTCTCAATCACAGATTCTATAACTGGGTGTTCCACTGTGCACAGAGGAAGTGGCTCAGCGTGTCCAAGCTCCAGGTCCAAAGGAAGGCCTCGCTGCCTCTACAGACCTCCATGTTTGGGGCTGTCACTATTTGAGGGTGACTCAAGTTATGTTGCATGGGAATAAAATGGGAGATGTGCAAACATCTTGCAGAGAAAGTTCTTCCCCCCCCCCACCCCCCAGAAGCAGATGCAGCCTCCGGAGAGTGAGTTTCTAATCTCACCCACCGTGGTGGACCACAGACTCCTGCCTCCTTCCTCTGTCAGTCTGGCACCTGAGAGCAAACAGGAAGAGATGAGGCTGTGAAAAAACATGCGAGAATTCCTCCAAAGCAAGCCTGAGGCTGCTGAGTTTCTCCTTTAGGAAAATGTGGGCTCCTCATGGTCACCCTTAAAGCCTTCATCGCCTTCCCCTGAGCCAAAAGAAAATGAAGATTAATAATGATAATTTTAAAAATTATGCCTGAGAGGTTACATATAAAAGAACAGAGGGCACAAAGCTGACCTCGGATAGGAATGATGTGTGGCTTATCAACCAGGGCCTGTTCCATTTGCCTTGGGATCATCACCCTGCCAGCTCAAGAGAGAGAGTACTGAACCTTGGAAGCTGACATCAGAGAATGGCAGTGCCATGGAGAGACCTTAGGAATCGAGTTTTTCACCCTGTGTCCCGAGTTGTGCAGATGTCATATCCATACCCAAGATGCTTGGAAATGGAGGTGTTTCCAATTTGGGGGTTTCCCCTGATTTTGGAATATTTGCATATGCACTATGAGATAACTAGGGGATGGGACCCATCTCCAAATATGAAATTTGTTTGTTTCACATACCCCCGGCACACATAGCCTGAAGGTAACTTCATACAATATTTTTAATAATGTTCTACATGAAGCAGAGTTTGTGGTATGGAATCTTCCACTTGTGGCATCGTGGCAGTTGGGATTTGGAGTTTGGATTTTCTGATTGGGGTGTTCAACCTGTGTAACTGAGGGGAACCAGGAATGAGACTGGAGGCCGAGTTGCCAGAATCAAGCCACTGACCTTCTGGCTATTCTTTGCTGACTCTTAGGACAGACACAGTTGAGACCTGTGCAGTCACTACGAGAGAGGATATAACAGAACTTATCCTTTGTGGTGCAGAATTACTTACTGTGAGCATTTAGACTCAAACAGGGCCCTGGGGGCTAGAGGGCCTGGCAGACCTCAGAGGTGGACCATCCTGACAGGTGTGCTCTGGACAGCATAGGGAGGGTCAGTGGTCCCCAAGCAAGAGATGTTACCACAATGAGCGGACAAGGAGACCCACCTTTTCTGGAGCAGAAGGAGAGCTCCTCGGTCAGGAGAACAGTGCTGGAGAGTCGGTAGGGCAGATTTTGCAACTCTTAAAATCCAAAGGGTTTTGGGCTTTCTGTGGGTGACCACAGGGAGCTTCAGAGAGATTTGGCCTCAGGCAAATGGCAGCTGTACGTGAAAGTTTAAAGAGCAAGGTGTTGAGATCTGGCGTGTGCTACTTCATGGCGCATCTAGGGAACAAGAGCAGCAAGAGGGAAGAGAACCCCAAACCAGGCTTCCCTGGAGCACGGCCTCTGGAGTAAGGCGCATCTTGTTATGTAATGTGTTGCTTCAGTGGAGGGCTAGCTGAGGATGGGAGGCACTCCTGGCCCACACGCACCCCTCCACCTGCTGTCAGGGAACCCATTCATACCTCTGGCTCAGTCTAGCTTCCCCTTGGGAAGTAGGACCAAGAAGATCAGGCACTGTGCCTGGGGGGAGGTGGGGGTGGAGCCCTCCATCAGACAGTTCTGCTACCTGGCATCACCAGGTATTGGGGATGAATAAGGCACAATTCATCTTCATGGAGCTTCAAGGAGTTGTGAGGAAGACACACCAGATACACTTGGTGCCCAGGGTGATGCCCAGGGTGAGCGCAGTGTGTATCGGAGCTGAGGAGAACAGGAGGGGTGCTCTCAGCATCAGCTGAGCCCTCCACAGGGGCAGCGGGGTGGAGAGCAGAGGCAGGGGACGTGCTCTGAACCCAGAGCTGAGCACTGTGGGGCTGGGAGGCAGGAGCACCAGACCTCTAAGTTGTACCATAGGCCCCACAGGGTTGGGTGCGGGGAGAAGGGGCAGGGGAGTCTGGTGTGGAGGACACTGACTGAGGCCACCGGTGAGGAAGCAGGAGGTTGGGGCAGATGTTGAGGTCAGGCGTGGACAGTTAAAGTGTCTGACAGCCAGGTCAAGATGTCCTGACCTGGAGCCCAGAGTCAGGAAGCTCCATTGCAGAGCTGCCCTGCCCAGCAAGACAATGGGACACTTGTCTGGCCAGACCATCTGTCTCAACCAGCCCTCCCTCACTGAACCCCACCTTTTTTCTGGCCTCTCTCATTTGCCTCCAGTGGTAGATCCTCATGCCTTCCCAAGGATACCTCGGCTATCCTGGGGGTAGACTGTCCTGGTCTGTGAAAAGACTACCAGTTCTTACATTACGAGAGAGAAATTTTCAATTACCACGATCCTGGCTTAGCATCACGTGCAAATCAATCACTATGATCCGTGACCGCAGGGGTAAAGCGGGACATTTATTTTTCATAAACACTTTCAACTTTGAAAACCAGCATCCTCCAGTAATAACAGAGAGGAACGTAGACGCGTCCTGTAGCCCTTTTGAAGCCGAGTCATGTCACAGCCAGCATCTTTTTCAACAGTAAAACAAATGCTAAAATCCAGCAGCCGCTGCTTGCTCTCGACAGCATCTGAACTAATGCTTCATAACAGCAATATCATGGGATGCTGCCCAGAGCCAGGGTTCAAGGAGTGGGTAGTGGCCTGCGGTGCCTTTGGTAGACTCTCAGTCCGCCGTGTCCGTGTTCCAGCGCACCCTCTGATTGCCCATCAACTTTCTCCAGCAGCTGTGGGTCGGGCGGTTCTTTGTGCTCGTGTTTCCACATCAGAGCCTGTTGTTCTGCTTCTGCTGCACAAACCACGTCTGTCCTGACACCACTCATGCAATTCGTGCCCTTCCAAGCCCGGGTTGTGTTGTTGTGATATTTGTTATCATGCTACACAGAAGGGCTCTGTGAAACTCGGCATTGGCCCAGCGTCGTTAGCTATTCCGGGAGTTCAAGAGCCTGGGTGTGGAGGACGCTGTAGTTATGTTACTTAGAAATGAATTCCTAATATCTACCAAACCGTGCTTCAGTTTTCTGTAGCTGTTAAAATTTTGGTTTGTTTGGGTTTTTTTAAATCATTTCATACATTGTTTACCACTGACATGCTTGCTGCTAGCTCCTTTAACATTCATAACTAGCATATGGGTTGGTAAAAGGTTCCTTTATTTAATGTACTGATACTTTTTTTTTCCCATAGGGATTTTGCTTATGTAGCAAGAGATAAAGATACCAGAATTTTGAAATGTCATGTATTTCGATGTGACACACCAGCAAAAGCCATTGCCACAAGTCTCCACGAAATTTGTTCCAAGGTAAGGTGGGTCAGGGAAGAGCGGTGCACCTCTCTCTCCTCACCCCTTGAGCGGATGAAGGGATGTGGAAGGGCAGGAGAGGGGACATGGAAATCAACTCAGGGAAGAAGTGGGCAGATTGTTCAACCCATCCCAGTAAGGAATGGTGGTCCTTCAAAATCCACAGGGGAGCAGAAACAGTACCTCAGCAGATACCAAAGTCCTCAGATGCCAAGTCCTTTATATAATGTGGTGAAGTGTTAGCGTGTATTCTATGTACATTTTCCCATGTACTTCAAAGTATTTCCAGATTCCCTATCATACCAAATATAATATAAAGGCTTTGTAAACAGTTGTTTGACTGTTATTATTGAGTTCAGTACCGATATAGCTGTTGCAGGCTTACCTACATACACACTTTGGCACCACCATAACGTTTTTAACCCCTGGTTGCTAGAATCCACAGACTCAGAATTCTCACAGAGGGAGGGCTGCCTGAAATCTGTAGGCCAGGTGTTGCTCCAAGTGGTCCTGTCTCCAAAATGAGGATTTGGTTCCTAAGCCCATGGCTCTGTGAAGCTGGTGAGGGAAGGTTTGGAAAGCAATGACACTTGAGCACAGCAGTCATCCTGCCCCCAACAGAGAGCAGCCGACATTTCTGAAGCCACTGACCGTTTGACACACTGGCTCCTTCAGTCCTCGAAACTGCTCTGTGACATAAACACTGTAGTCATCCCATGCATAGTGGAGGAGATGAGATGAGATGTAGGAGGGCAGGTGATTTATCCAATGCCACACAGTAAGTGGCAGAGGTGAGATCTGAACCGACATATTTTGTCTCCAGAACCCTGAAAAAAAGTATCTGAAAGTGGGCATCTAGAAGAGCCAGGGAAGCCCCACCATGCCATGTTCTGCTAACCACTGTGGGCCAGCAGGTCCAGGCCAGACCATGGATATTGGGTGACTTTCAGCAAAGCTGAAAGCCTGGAGAATGGAAGAAGTAGATTCCAAACAATCAGGAGACCGTTACTCTGAGGAACAGCTTACCTGTTATCCCCAGAGAAAATGAGCAGAATTCTCAAATGAAAAACATAGCCCTGAGGAAGGGGCCAGGAAATCGGGTGGAAAATTTAAAGCTATTTTAACTTGGAAGTGAAACCCACTCAGACACATTACAGCTGGACTCGCTGAAGGTGTGGGGCTTGCACCCGCCAACCAGAGCTGTGTTTGCACTTAATCTTTAGATTATGGCTGAACGGAAGAATGCCAAAGCCCTGGCCTGCAGCTCCTCGCAGGAGAGGACTAGTGTGAATCCCGAAGTCCCTTTGCAAGGTAGGCCAGTGGCACCTCCCCCTCATCCTGGCATGTCCCTCACGGCAAGAAACAAGAGGGCTCAGGTGGTTCTCCATTGTCTTGAGTTTCCTAAAAAAAGCATATTCAACTCAAAAAACATGAGTGGAGTGTGCACCTTGGGCCTACAGGGGCACAGACTTGACTTTGTGTCAGTAGGATTAGTACAAAGGGTGGGGTGGCTGTGTTGCTATTGCAAAGTTAAAGAACATTGTTTTCATAACTCATGTAAAGTATGGGGTAGGGTCTAATTTTTAAAAATGTATGTTCTTTTGGGGGACTCTTGGTTATGCTTTCCTTAGCACACATCAGAGAGACAGTTTGGCCCATCAGCTCCTGGCTTCAAACTCTTTCCCACCTTTAAATGAAAGTTTAACGGGATTTTGACTGACAGAGATAAAGGACTGGGAAATCAGGTGAAAGACTAAATAAAGCTCATTTAACTTGGAAGTGAAACCAACTTCCAAACTTCCAAAGGTGGTTTTACTTCCAAGTTAAATGAGCTTTTAGTCTTTCGCCCGATTTCGCCAGTGTCTAGGGTTAGTGCTATTTTGATTTTGTTCGGGAACAAGACAAAGGCACAGGTGGTGTTCTGGCGATTTCAGATCCCAGGTGGTGACTATTTTTTCTTATGTGTGGCAACCACTGAGAAGGATGGGCTGCTTTTGTTCCCCACAGTAGATTTCCCAACGCCAAAGACTGAACTGGTCCAGAAGTTCCACGTGCAGTACTTGGGCATGTTACCTGTCGACAGACCAGTCGGTATGTATGGCCTTATTGTCCTTCCCCTTTGAAGGTGTTCAGGAGCTTGTGGGAGGCATTCACACCCCCAAGAGGGTGAGGTGCACAGTTACTCCCTTGCCTTGTCTTGAATCAAGCCCTCTTTCCATCACCAGCCATGGCCCATGAACAGCTCTGATCAAATGAGCCATGTGGAGCTGGGCGCGGTGGCACGTGCCTATAATCCCAGCGGCTCAGGAGGATGAGGATGAGGCTGAGGCAGAAGGATCGAGAGTTCAAAGCCAGCCTCATCAATGGTGAGGCGCTAAGCAACTCATTGAGACGCTGTCTCTAAATAAAAAAAATACAAGAATAGGCTGGGCTGTATCTTAGTGGTTGAGTGCCTCTGAGTTCAATCCTTGGTACACAAACCCACGCCCCACGCCCCCCCCCCCAAAAAAAAAAACACAGTATGAGCCACATGAAGACAGGCTAAGCTGGTCTGACTACAATCCCAGAATACTTGAGCAAAGCAGACATGCATTTCTTATTTACCCTGCAGTCTATAGAGATGTGCAGCGCAGGGCGGTGGAGGTGCTGTGCTTTCCTGCAGTAGGGCTTCTGTCTCCAGAGACAGGGAAAAAGGACTGAGGGAGCTCTCATGTCCTCCTTTTCCACTGTGACCCCAGAAATGACAACCACAGCATTCGGCTCACATCCCAGTGGAAGGACTAAGTTGCCCTTCCAAGCTGAAGACAGGCTGGGAGACGCAACCTTTGCCTGGCTGTTGCAGAGAAATCGGAGCCTCCTGCACTGCTAGGGCCGGTGTGACATGATGTGGCTCCTTGGGAAAACAGCTGGGCAGTTCTTCAAAAGCTTAAACAGTTACCTTTGACCCAGAGGCTCTGCTCCTGCACAAACACCCAAGAGAAATGGAAACGTGTCTACAGAAAAATTTGCAAACCAAAATTTACAGCCACATTATTCACCATAATATGAAAATAATAATATAAAAATAGAAACAATCCAGATGCTCATCAGCTGACATAGACAGGATCCTTCCATATAATGAAATGTTATTTGGCAATAAAGAGGAAGCAAGTGCTGAAACATGGACGTGAGTGAACCTTGAAATCGTTAGCTAGGTGGAAGAAGCCAGTCACAGAACACTACCCACCGCGTGATTCCATTATACAAAATGTGCAGAATAGGGAAATCTCTAGAGACAGCTAGTAAGTGGCTCCTAAAAGGTACAGGGTTCTTTCAGGGATGACAAAATTGTTCCACAATGGATTGTGATAATGGTTGTACTCTGTAATATAGTGAAAACCATTGGGTTACACACTTTCAGTGAGTGCATTCTGTGTGAGATCACAGTAGTGTTCTTACTCCTGCTCCCAGGCCTCCAACGGCCTGTGGGAACACCCAGCAAAGGACCCTGCCCACTAACCTGCACTACGCGTGATCTAGGGAGCATGAGTCTTGACCTTGGTTAAATGCCAAGTGACATGAAAGAAGCTCAGGGACTCTGGCCAGTGCTGGCTTCTTCCAGGTCCTCTCCCAAGGCCCTGCTTGGACAGAGACAAGATTACTGAGTATTGTTTCCACCCAGAGCTGGAGAAACTGGAGAGAGAGATGGGCGTGCCGTGGTCTCTTTAGACAGGACACCCCATGCTAGATTTCTGGAGGGGCTCATGACCCTTCTTCCTGTTGGAAAAGGTGGCGCTTTATTTTGAACAGTCGTGAGGATAAAGTGATGAAGTGTCCTGAACCACAAAGAAATGATCGATCGCGGTACAGCTCTTACTGGGCCATTGGGCCCACACTGGAAAGTGATAAATAACTTGAAGGATTTTTCAATTACCTTTTCCATCCACAGGAATGGACACCCTGAACAGTGCCATAGAGAGTCTGATGACCTCATCTAACAGGGAGGATTGGCCATCAGTGAACATGAATGTGGCCGATGCCACCGTGACGGTCATCAGTGAAAAGGTGAGGAGTCCTAATGGACATTTGGCCTCCATGGGCCACAGGAGGCTTTGGATAGAGCAGTCTCCATGAAACCCAGAAAGAGAGCCGAGGCTTGACCTCTCAGGAGCTGTGCCTGCTCAGGATTAAAATGGCCTGCATTTGTGAAAGGTTTTAGCCTTTGTCTTGGTCTAAATCCATGCCTTTCTCCACTTTCCTCTGGACCTGGAAACCTTTGTCCTGGTGCTCCTGGTTCTGTTTTCCTCATTTGCCCAGGAGATTGGAATCATTTGCTCGAGGTGATCGAGTGACACTAGCTATAGCTCACCCGGTTTCCTGGCGAGGCCCTCTCTGGACTCCAGGGTTGATTGGATCATGCTGTCTGAGGTGGGACACAGAGAATGCTTCTGTGAGGGAAGGCCTGGTGGTCTGTCATGGCAGCAGGGAAAGGGGTCATTGATATCTTCACAGAGGCCAGCATTAGCTTCAGCCCAAATTACCCCACTCTTATTGCGGAAACTGAAGTACAGGGAGGTAAAGAAACTTGCCCGTCCTCGCGCTGTTGAAGTACAGAACCAGGCAGTCTGGCTCCAGGCCCTTTGCTAATTTTTGATTCTGCTTATGAAACACATGTCAGGAGAAGCCCTCAGGTCACCACCCTGCTCCTCTGTCCACCAGCAGGTCACCTTCCAGCCCTGTATGATCTCGTCCCCACCTGCCTCTTCTACCCCAGCCCAGACCACTGGCCTCCTTGCTCCTGGACCTTCCCTCAGACCTTCCCACCTGCTCCCCCGATGGCTGGCTTCTCACCCTTTGAGCCCAACCCAACAGTCACCTCCTAGGATGGGGCTGCCTCCTGGTGGCTCCTTCCCCACCAGGCTGTTACATCTGGGGCTGTCTTCAAAGAGGTCAGCATAATGAGCCAAGATGTTGTGATCTGAAAGGTGCCATCCATTCCAGATGTGTTTACCAACTCAAAAATTGCATGTGATCGTTGCAAAGGATTGGCCCTTATGACTACAAGAATGAATTCCAGGCCTCTCTTTATGCCGTTTCATATGGAGACCAGTTTGTAGAAAGGGGGAAAATGATATGACAAATTAGTTGACTTGACAACTTTTTGTTTTCCCTGGTTTTAGGTAGCAGTGTGGTGCAGTGTGCTGTTTTGCTAGGGGAGAGGGACCACATGGAGAGGGATGCAGCAAATCCTTTTGTCCTGGTGTCCACTTGGGGGAGCAGGCTGTAAGCCCCTGGTGTCCCTGTTGGGCAGTGCACAAGAAGTGCATGTGACTTTGTTCCGCCCCAGGTGAACTCACAGACCGGGGGTCTAGTGGGTAGTGAATGGACATTTCCACGACATCAGTGTAGTTCAGATCATGCTGAACTGCCAGAAAGAGAT
The DNA here is from genome assembly GCF_021218885.2 of Marmota monax. Taxonomy (NCBI): domain Eukaryota; kingdom Metazoa; phylum Chordata; class Mammalia; order Rodentia; family Sciuridae; genus Marmota; species Marmota monax. The sequence goes on along the minus strand of NW_026691950.1, from coordinate 2,617,725 downwards.
GCCCACAGCACTGAAGTCCTGTCCAGACCCTTCAGCAAAGTTTTGGCTTTCTAGAAAGACCCAAGTCCTTTCTGAATTCAGTGTGCTGGCTTCTCTGATCTGCTTAAGATATTAAAATTTGGGTGACTGCTGCTTGGTTTGCCAGAGAGGGTTGGATGCTAACCAGCGTCTCTCGCAGAATGAAGAGGAGACCTTGGTGGAGTGCCGGGTGCGATTCCTGTCCTTCATGGGTGTCGGGAAGGATGTCCACACGTTTGCCTTCATCATGGACACTGGGAACCAGCGCTTTGAGTGCCACGTGTTCTGGTGCGAGCCCAATGCTGGTAACGTGTCGGAGGCGGTCCAGGCCGCCTGCATGGTGAGTGACCCTGGCCCAGAGGGTCGTTCAGTCCTGTGCCTCTGCTTTTGTTTTCTATGCAATAAATTTGAGCAGAATCACCCATGTAAAAGAAAAGAAATCAAATTGTCAAAGCCCTGCCTTGCTTTGTGTCACTCTCATTCCTGTGGGCAGGATCAATTAAGACAAGCAGGTTGCATCTCAAGAGGATCCAGTAATGTTGAGAAGGATGATCTTCCCAACTGCAGATTTGAGGACATTTGAGGCTAAATGTCCCCAGTTAATTTCACTATGTGATCAGGAAACCCTAGTCACATATGAGTTGTTTTTGTTGTTGTTATTGTTGTTGTTTTGTACCAGGGATTAAACTCAGGAGCACTTAACCAATAAGCCACATCCCCAGCCCTTCTTTTGTATTTTTTATTTAGAGACAGGGTCTCACTGAGTTACTTAGCTCCTTGCTAAATTGCTGAGGCTGGCTTTGAACTCTTGATCCTCCTGCCTCAGCCTCCAGAGCTATTGGGATTACAGGTGTGCACCACCCCGAGGGGAGTTGTTACTTTCTGCATTCAACTTGACACGTTTTACTTTTAATTTAAAATAGTTGGTTTAAGTGCTGATATGTTTACTTTTAATTTAAAATAGTTGGTTTAAGTGCGTTGTTCTTATGTATCTGCAACAACCCTGTCAGGTAGTTGTTGGCTCAGAGAAGCTAGAATGAGGCTCTAGGCCCAGCCTAGGGTCAGCCCTGCACTGCCAGGTAACATAGCCAGGGCGCTTGTCACCACATATTATAGTTTGAAACAAACAAAAATACCTCATTGCTCATTGAACAAATATCCTTGGAGCATCTATTGTGGAAGACTCTCAAAAGGTTGTAGTAAAGTGAGGGAGATGCATAAAGCAGGCCCTGAAGCCTGCTGCAGTACAGCAGTGGCAGTTTGGGTGCTGGGACCCAGAGGAGGAGTCAGGACCATGGCACAAGGTTGCCTGTGGTGTCAGGCAACAGTGGAGGAGCTGGGTTCAAGGGAGAGGCTGAGAGGAGTGATCAGCTCGGAGGCCGTCCGCTAATCCACACAAGAGGTGAGCAGGGTCTGAGCCAGAGAGCAGCAATGGGAGGGCACAGGGGCCAGTGACCTGAGAGACTTGGTGGATACTGCTGGCCCAGGTGAGGGAGGCTGGGCTGGAGGCCCCTGTACTGCGTTTAAGTGTTCCTGGGCTGGCCTGACTGTGTGACCCCTGCATCATGGAGCTCAGATGTGGTGCAGGAGATGCACAGACCAAAATCATGTTATAGTGTGGAAAGAGCTGTAAATAAAATAAGAGGCCACACTGGTTTGAGAATGAATTAGGGGGAGCAGGAAGGGGAGGCCCTGGAAGCAGATGGCTTCAGGCTAGTTCAGAGGGTGACACTTGACGGGTTTACTGGCTGGTTGTTATTTGATTTTTAGGATGGGGTGACCTGCACACTTCCTGCAGGCTAAGGGCTGTGAGCCAGTGAAGCTGGACTGAAGTGGGGTCATGCACATACACTGTGTGGTCCCCTAAGGTCATAAGGGAACTGAAAAATTCTTATCATCTCCAGTGTATTTGTGTTTTAAGCTAAGTGTTATTACAGAAGTTTCAAAAAGTTTTTAAAAAATAAAAACAAAAATGTTGTTCCATTTTTGAAAAATAGAAGTTATTCATGGTGCCAGTGCTAAAGCAAATGAGCTAAAGCAAACTAAGATTAATTTATGTTTGAAGAAAAAAATGCTTAATAAATTTAGTGTAGCCTAAGTATAGAGTGTTGGTCGAGTCTACAGTGTGCATAGTAGTGTCGGCGGCCTTCACGTTCACTTGCTACTCACCCGGTGACACCCAGAGCAGTGCCTAGTCCTGCAGGTTCCATTTTCTATCTTTTATACCACATTTTTACTGTACCCCATGTAATATATATACAAATACCATTGTGTGTCAGTGGCCTTCAGTACTCTCAGTACAGTAACATGCCGTACAGGTTTGCAGCCTAGGAACAGCCGGCTGTGCCATTCAGCCTGAGTGTGAATGGGCTATGCACCTGGGTTTGTGTTGGTGCACTGTGATGTTTGCACAAGGATGAAATGCGCAACAGCGAATTTCTCAGAATGTGTTCCGATGTTGAGGGCCACAGCCGAGTCGGGATGACGCATGGCATTCGACTTGGCTGTGGCCCTCAACATCCCCTGTCATTAGGTAACACATGATCTCACAGAAAATGGTGGTAGATGAAGACCTAGAGGAGGCACTTAGCCTCCTAGTTGGTTAGAGACCTTTTACTTTGAGACATAGGTGGAGTTGAGGAAAGAAAAAAAGTTTGCTTGTTGCTTTCTGACCTGCTGTACACTGCTAATTAAGAACCAGGAAAAGGGTGAGGCAGGAGGGCAAGCGGCAAAGGTGGCGACTAGGAAGAGAGCAGACTGACCTTGATCTTTTTTTTTTTTTTGAGAGAATTTTTTAATATTTATTTATTTTTTAGGCAGACACAACATCTTTGTTTGTATGTGGTGCTGAGGATCGAACCTGGGACGCACGCGTGACAGGCGAGCGCGCTACCGCTTGAGCCACATCCCCAGCCCTGACCTTGATCTTAAAACATACCTTTGACCTGGAGGGGGGGGCCGGTGGAAGGGAGGAGAGGCCTGGTGCTGGAGGGATATTTTCTCTGTGGGGCCAGGATATTAACTCACACACCTGGGTATGAAGGAGCAGGGCTAGGATCAAGGGGAACAAGGGGAGCTGCGGAGTCAAGGTGAAAGAAAGTGTGATCCAGGCACCGGGAATTAGGATGGGGTCAAGGGGTCATATACAGCAAATAGATTTCCATCAAGCAAAAGTAGATGACTGTTTCGATATTTCATGAAATTGAAATGGATCCTAACAGATGGTTTTGGTCATAAACTGAATGGCTTTCAGCCTTAATTATACATTCTAATTGCTAACTACAGTTAAATGATTAGCTTCATCACTGGCTACAGTTTGTTCTCTAATTCCCAAACTCATCTTCGCTGTTGGAAACAACTTTACTCTGTGCTTCCTATTCTGAGTGTAGGAGTGCGGCCAGTTGGAGTAGCTCAGCCAGTCAGTGCAAGGCACAGGGGTGAACCCAGAGCTCCTGCGCCCCTCTCCAAGTCCAGCTTTACTGATGCAGTCGTTTTCTTGGTTCAGACGTACATGATCCTCCATCTGAAATACCTATGTATAAATTTATATTACCCAAAATACAATTCCAACACATTCTTCTTTCTTAATTTTTAGGCACATTTTATAGCTATGTCATGCAGGTTCAACTGAAGCTACTGAAGTGAAATTTGGAATAGGAGAGAGGGATCCTTTATGAAATTCATCAGTTAGGTGCAGTTTTTATTCACATTGTATATACAAAACTACTGTTTGAAATTCCAAATCCAGGGTCCAATGTTGGTGTATCCTGCCTGCCTATAAACTCATGCTCTAGATGTGGTTTGAATTGTGATTCATGTGTAGCAAGGTGCGTTACACGGAGTAAATATATAGTAAACCATCCTCGTTCATCAGCTTGAGTTGAAAGGGACCAGTTCTGTGGCCTATGGTATGATAGGACATTATGACCTCTCCTTCCTGAGTCCTGCTGAAGATATTTTATGTGTCTTAGAGAGACACATCAGTGTATTCCCCAACTCTACCAAGACACATCAGTGTATTCCCCAACTCTACCAAGGATCCTGCTAATATTTAAGTTGATTTTCAAAATCAGCTATGGAATTATTTTAAAGTACTTGGATCTCAAAAAACATTTGATAAATTTAACCTTTTCATCTAATTTTGAAAAATGAATTTTTTTTCCATTACTGCAAAAGCAAGGGGCTTTGTTGTTCCATTTTTGAAAAATAGAAATTATTCATGGTGCCAATGCTAATGGATTAAAAAAAAAAAACCTAATCCTTTGAAAGTTAAAATTGAATATAAAATGTATCCTGAAATCTGCAATCTTTTTTTTTTTTTTAACTAGGGATTGAAACCAGAGCAGACTGACCTTTATCTTAAAACATACCTTTGACCTGGAGGGGGGTTAACCACTGAGCCACATCCCCAGCCCATTTATTTTTCATTTTGAGATAAGGTGTCACTAAGTTATTGAGGCTGGCCTTGAACTTGTGATCCTCCTGCCTCAGCCTCCTGAGTCGCTGGGATTACTGGCATATGCCACCACTCCTGGCCATCTGAAATCTTATTACATCATTGTTTTCTATTATTATTAGGATAGGAAATTGGAACAGGAACAAACATTTATTATTATTTTAGAGATCCTATAAATATGTCTTATTCAATCATTGTCCCCTCTATAAAGGTCCCCACGCTTCAGCCATTTTACAGTTGAAGAAACAAGCTGAGAGAAAATTAGTAACTGCTGGGGCACTCACAACTGATGGTGCCCTCTCTCCCATGCTGTCTCTGATGGGAGCTGTAGTTGACACTCTGACCCAAACCTTTTTGTTTTCATTGGCTTGCTGACTATGAGGCATATTAATTGCAAGCTACTAACAGAGTAAGTAGAAGGTGGAAACAGATGGAAGGAGAGGATGGCAAAATACCTTCGTTGAATCTTTTAGGAGAATTTGAAACGTCCATATTAAGAATAAAACAAACTCTTGAACTTACATTTAGGACCACCTCTTTGCCTTTCAGGAGTCAACATATTGGTGTTAAATGAAAATCATATTAAACAAGAAGAAAGAATACATTATTAGTTCCCTTAAATTTTTTTGTTTGTTTGTTTTATTCAGTTACGATATCAGAAGTGCTTGGTAGCCCGGCCACCTTCACAGAAAGTTCGACCACCTCCTCCGCCTGCAGACTCAATGACCAGAAGAGTCACAACCAATGTAAAACGAGGGGTCTTATCCCTCATTGACACTTTGAAACAGAAACGTCCTGTCACAGAAACACCCTAGTTGCATATGTTAAAGGACTGTCATCTTTACCTGAAGATGGAGTAGCTTAAAAAAAAAAAAAAAAAAAAACTGATCTCGGCCTTCCATTCCGTTGCTGATGCTTTGTCTTCAGAGAATTCATCTGTACCCGAGCAGTGTTAGACAGGCATGTTCTCTCGTCTTGCCACCATCTTGTGCTATGAAAAGAAGCATGAATCTTTTTTTTTTTTTTCTGTCAGTAAGTTACATCCTGAGCAGTGGAAGGTCTTTTTCTTACTGTAAATATTGTGAACATTATGACTTCGCACATGCAGAGAAGAATGTGACCCCCGCCCCTCCTAGTGAACAATGCTATGTCCTTGGAGTGAATGATGCCTGCATTCTCTCACTGTCCTCTCAACTGGATCTGTCACAAGCAACCTTCAAGTCCTGCAGCACTTTGCCCTGTTTTCAACGTTGGAAACATGGAGACGCTGCATAGCAGATACCATTGAATTGCTGTAAAGATAGGATGACGAGTTGGGGTTTTAGTTTTTCATAAAATTGGACCTGTTGGTTAACAAAACTGGCAGTTGGCATCCGTATAGAAACCAACTGGCAGCTTTCCTTGACGAGCTGTGTGACATATGGACGCCATGTCATGTCTCCAGCTGATGGTGGGATGTTGGAAAAGAGTGGAACTTTAAAATGGATGAAAAACTAAATTTGAGGAATTAAAATCGAACAAAAAAAATAGCCTTTCTTTTCAGATGGTTTTCAAACTGATTATTTTCAAAAAGAGATTAACAAAATCATAATGCATTTTGGGTGGGACATATTTCAAACTTCTGCCTTACATTGTACAATGCAGCTAGAGAATTATAGTTCACTATGGCCATTCTCTACACAATGCTAAGATGAAATACTCCTCATGAACCTCTCATCCTTAGTTTGATGATCAGCCAATATGCAACTTGGAGTTGAGGAAATGCCATTTATATCTCTGTCATACACTATGATTTGAGGTCTCCTCCACCACTTTAGTTTTGTTAGTTCACATCTTAGAGGTAAATGTTGTGCTAGAATTCCGCAGCTAGCTCAGTCTTATTCTAGTGCTTTTTGTCCAGAAAGCTGTCTGTCCATCATATATTGTCCATGGCAACAAACTACATAAGTTGGACCTTTTCTTGAATTTATGTATTTAATATTAGAATTTATTGAACTCAACTAGATATATTTTAAAATTTATATTTTTTCCATTTTACTTTTAAGATTTAAAAAATTTCGTATCAGAGCAAAATATACATAGGAATAATGGGACTATTTAACAGTTTCCCCAAAACAGCATTTTCTTGCTTTTTTTATGCAGATTAGAAACTTAGCTATAAAGATATACCAATTTAAACTCTTGTTGACATTGTTTATTTTGCTAAGATGAATCTCAATATTAGTCTTGTTTACCTTCTAGTGTCAAAATTAACATTTTGACAACATCCAGTTTCAAAAGTAATGCTTTATGTTTATACACTACACTGCTTTGTTCTTGTCAGAATGGTTTCCACATTCTTATCACATTTGAGCCTTATAAAGTAGAAAAGGTACTGAACACATTGGAGAAGTAAGAACACAAAGTACCAAAAGGCTGAACCAACTGGCCTACGACCTCGCCAAAGTGCATGAGAGCCAGATCCAGGACCCATGCCTCCCAGCTCCCAGCTCTTGCTGTGCTGTGCCCCTCTGCACAGTCAGTCAGGAGGACCCTTTCCAGATGACTGTGGCACAAACAAAGAGCAGATAGGGGCACTGTCAGGCAATCTCAGAATTCTCTCCGTAAGTAAAGAAATGTGTGTCCGAATTATTTAGTGCCATTAAATTAATCATAAAACCATTGTCCTCTGTCAGTCCAGGACTGTTCGCTGCCGTGTGCCTCAATGTGCTGTAGAGGACAGGTGTCTCCACTCAGTGCAGCCTCTTCAAATTGATGAGATTTTCCAGAGATGTTACTGTGGTAGAGCTACTCCTCACTCAGACCCTTAGCCACCAGGAAACATGATGGAATGAACAGAAGGCCTTCTGCCTGCTGTTTCCTCACAGAATTCATGGAGGGGGGTGCACAGGGACTGGAATTGTTTGCTGGCACCCTAATGTTATGACAGAAACTATGCTATTTTAGAAATGCATTAAGCTTCTCGCCAACTTGTATACTGTTCTATCCAAAGTAACCAGAGCCATCATGAGAAATCATTGCATTAAGTAAACCTTACTGTGCCCTGTGAAAAGCTTTTTCAAATTCAGTTACGATGATCTTACATCTCCATCTCCACAGTGAAACATTTTAGTGTCATAAACCTCAAAACACTAACCAAGTAATCCACTTTTCTACAGGAAATCTCTACCAGAAGCCCCTGTTCATTTTTTTAAGGCATATGTTCGTTTATTTTCAGGATCAAAAATATTGAGCTAGCTTTAAGTAGCAAACTGATTTATATATGCAATTATAGGCTATAATAAGGTGAATGATAGCCTGTACAAACTTTACTACAGATATTTTGTTTTGAGAGTAGCTTTGCATATTAAATGCAGATTAATTTTGTAAAATTAATTATGTTAAACGGTATGTTCAGACACTTTCTGCCATGGCCAAAAAGTATATATGAAAGTATGTGTGTATTTGTCTGTGAAAGGATGCCAGTGTTTTACCTGATATCTTAGTGAGACTTCAGTTATCTATGCATTCTTTATATCTGTGATTCGGTAAACAGGCCGCCATGTTCACTATGCCTTGTATGTTGTATCTTTTTTTAATTAACCTGTTAAATACAGCTTAAAATATTTTTATTTTATTTATTCTATTTTTACTGAAATATACTGCATTGTTGTGTTAATATATTATCTTTACTGGATATTATGTCACAATGTATTCAGGTCTAAGTAATCTCAGTGAACTACACATTGCCTAAAAGTTGGTTTTGTAATGATTTGTAGTCACATTTCTATTGGAATATGTAGAAGGCAAAATGCTTAAAGTTCCTTTTATTTTTTAAAAGCAGCTAGCTAGATGCAGTCTTGCCACCACCTCTGTGTGCTCCTTGGCAGCATCAAGGGGAAGAGCCAACAGGCCTATGACTAAGAACTTGACTTTGTAAACTAAAGCACCATATGGTGCTTCATTTTTATAACCTTCACAACATGTGTGATTTCATCTAAAGACATATACATATGTCCACACACCTTTTGTTTCCACCTGGCTATAAGGTCACCAATAGCTAATTAGGACCATTGTTTTTTGTCTGTCTTACTGCATGAAGGAACATTAGACTCATTTCCATTAAAACAAGTTCTTGGTGATAAACTGTTGGCACTGCTACTTTTTTAAAAAAAAAATTCATATTGTGAATTTAAGATGGACACTTGGAAGATGGACACATGTGCTAGGGGCCGCCATGCTTCCTTTTCTTGAATGGCGCACTCATTTCACACAAGACTTCATGAACAACATGGAAAATGTTTCCCTACCTGATTTTAGCACAATTTAATAAAACTACTGGCGCTCTTGGTTGGCCAGGCTTACCCTAATACACATCTAACATGGGGTTTACAGCCAGTAAATCGCAGTTTAAGTTATTTCAGTTTCAGGGAAAACATCCTCCCTGCCACCATCAATAAGAGCAGTCCCTGGCAGCCGGCGCCAGCTGTTCATCCTGAAAGGATGTCTTGTTTTTCCTTTTACCCCTTTTACTGTTGACCACTTTTACACATTTAAATGTAATATGTATTGAGAATAAACTTAGCTGCATAAAATGTTTGGCTCATTTATCTGACAACTCAGTCATATATACAAAAATTAGAATTTAGTGTGTCTGAACTAGTCATGTTATTTTTATATTACCTTAAATTAAGCTTTTAAGGAATCATATTAGTAATGTAAGATTCTGCTTTGGTGATTGCATCTTTCCACCTGGGAGAATGAGAAGGTAACTAAATTTGATTCATTATCCTGACCTCGTTTGGTGGACAGACAGCTGCCATTCTGGACACACAAGCCTATCGAGTCTTTTGCAAGCAGTCGTTCTAGGGTTAAAGTATTTCAGCACAAAGTCTGTCTCATTTTCTTGAAGAACTTAGCCTCAGAGAATGAACAAGAGAGGTGTATTGGCGCTAAAATCCAAAAGGTAGCTAGAAAAACCGACTGAATCTGGTCTAGTTCAACTTTCAGACACACAGAAGGGGACAAGGAAAAGGTAAAGTAGGCACTACTGTTGGTCTTGCATGCCCCCCAGAGTATTCTCTCTCCCCCTCATCGCCCCCCAAGGGCAGTAACTCAACAAACTTTCATTTTGGTTTCAGGGTTTTTATGATAGTAAATAGTTTCAGGTAAAAATCAACATTTGCTATTGAGATATCTAAACACCAATAATTTGATTATTTTAGTGTTTTGCAAGACTTTCACGTTCAAGCAAGTAAAATACCAAACAAAAAAAATGTTAGTGTGATCCATATTCTTCACTACAATTCTCTCATGTAGCTTTTATCCTAAGTTCTTTCCCTGTTTTGTTTACCAAAGTATTTAAATAAGTGATCCTGTCCTGCTTAGAATATTCTCAGACTAAAATGCAAGCTTAATTAATGAATGGTTTAATTTAGAATCTCCATAAATTTCTAAAGAGAAAAATAATTTAGTACCAAGAGGCATGTTAGGAACTACTGAAAATAAGTGGCTTCAAAGTTGTGACATGAATCACATGCAGAGGTTATAAAATATCCTGAGCTGTTTCATAACAGTGAGAGTTAACCCAGAAAATACACTTGAAAATAAAGATTTCAGACCCTGTGCTTCTGGACAATGGAATCATTTGCAGCCTAGAGTTGGAGTGAAGCAGGAAAAGGATAAAAGATCCCTGGGAGGGGCTGGGGGTATGGCTCAGCAATAGAGCGCTCACCTAGCACATGTAAGGCACTGGGTTCGATCTCAGCACCACGTAAATAAATAAAGGTATTGTGTCCAACTACAACTAAATATTTAAAAAAAAAAAAAAACTCTGGGATAAAATATCAGCTCTTCACTGAACAATGTAAAATTAGGCTGCCCTGTCCTCCTAGAGGCATGGGGTCCCCTAAGCTAGATTTGGGTGGGTGTAAGATAATGAAACACCCCCTAATAAGTCTGGCTCAAGTATAAGAAGTCTTTTCTTTGAGCTGGGGCTGTAGCTCAGGCAGAGCACTTGCCTAGCACATGTGAGGCACTGGGTTTGATCCTTAGCACTGCATAAAATAAACAAAGTAAAGGCATCTGTCCATCTGCAACTGCGAAAAAATTTTTAAAGTCTTTTCTTCACTTAGTTTCTAATGAAATGTAATCTTCAGCTGAAGGAAAAATCAATTAGTACTACTAAAATGAAATTCACCATTTTGCTTTTCTCCTCACTTCAAGTGAGAAAAGAATAACATAACTGAAACAGACCTAAATATTCTACTGAAGTATCACCTGAATTGAGCATTCCAGAATTACTTACATGTAAACACAACTGATTCTGAAAATAAAACTTTAAATTCAAACGTCATCAACGTGTCTATGAACTTTAAACAAGATTTATAGTTGAAACCTATTTAATGTTAAACATTTTGTTACTATGATGAAAAATAATCAGTAGACCCAGAAACGATAATCATACCAATATTGGCAATACCAATATTCATTTAAGATGAATTGACATTTAATATAACAGTGCTACAATATATTTTAATTGTGCATCAGAAATGATTTACCAAAGTTTGATTACTGTGTGCCATTTGAAACAATTTGAACATTTTGCTGTATCACCTGATCTTTGAATAGAATCAGAAGTCTTTATAGGTTTCTTCAATAATAGATATCACTTGTATTCTTTGACAATAGATATCACTTGTATTTAACAGTTTTGTTCTCAGAATTATGAATGTTTTGATGGAAATTTGCTCACAGTCTTTTTTTCAACCGTGTTTGGCATAAACAGGCAGAAGGAAGGGGTGATTGTGCTCACTCAATCCACTCAGGGTCCTGGATGCTCTTCCCACGAGAGACCCTCTGAATCAACACCTAAGCAATGCACACATGACATTCTGGAACTTCCTGGGCTTCCTACTAGTACTCAGGCTCAGTCATGTTACCAAAACTCATGTCATGCCCTGTTTCAGGAACAGACGAGTACTTAAGAAAAAAAAAAATCAATCTTGATTGTGATTGGAAAAGTTCAGCTAGGACTGCTTAGACACTGACAGGGTGTTCCAGAGCTGGTGGGAGGGCCCCGCTTTCAACTGAACGCCCTCAAAAGTGAGTGAAGAGCAGCCTGCTCCCAGAGAGACCATGTTTCCCTTCAGGAGAAATTGCTGAGCTTTAGTCCCGACTGGAAGTCAACAGGAGTGAGACGAGTTCTGACAGCTGATTGAGAGTCGACAGTGGGGTGTTCTCGAACAGATCAGCACTAAGCTGCTGCAATCTGAATTCTGCTTGCTTACCCTCTCTACTTATTGTCTCTCTCCTGTTTTGATTCTCTGAAGGTAATATCACAATTAGAAGATACTAAGTGACAAAAGGATGAGTATCTTGTGTAGCTATATCTCACCTTCTGAGAAATACCAGAGTTTGGGAAGAAAAAAAAAACAAAAACGCCTGTTTCTGGCCCTGTCAAAAACCTGGGGCAGTCAAAGCCATGGTCGAGGATGCCTAACTAGGGAGGAAGGTAAGTTTTCTTTAGGTTTCTCCCCTCTTCTGGACGCTGATGGTGTGGGAAGGTAGCCAGGCACACCAGTCTTGGGCCTAACCCAGCGATAGTAAAAATGCTGATTTGGGACCTGAGATCTGATCCCTTGAGGACTCTGAAATGGCAACATTACTGGAGGCAAAACGATCTCAATGGGTTTCAAAGCAATCATTTTGTCTTCTGGTCGAGGTCGTGTGAAGTTGGTGTGCCGTTCACATGGCTTGCAGTGACAAGTGTTCTTCGTTAAGGTGGGTGTCAAAGGATTGATGGTAGGCTTGCTGGGTTTCCTGGTCTGTGTGGTGGCACCTACTTGAGATGCATTTTTCTGTGGATTAAGTGCTTTTGTTATTAATGCCTCTGATCTGTTAGTACTTGTTTTGGTTTCTCGATTCAGGAACTCGGCAATTTTCATTTGGATGCCATTATTATCATTGGCAGACGGTTTGGGCAATGATGTTTTTGATTTTTTCCTCCTCTTCTCTCGTTTTGATGATTTCCCCAACTCAATCCCGTCCAGTAGCCCTTTTGCTGCAGCTCGGGCCAAAACATCTTTCACAGACACTGTCTCAGATGGGTCCCGCTACAATTAAAGAAGCATTTATTACTGTGGAAGGTAACTATTGTGCATATGGCAAATATTTGTCAATGTTTTCAGTGAAAATAAATAGAACATAATTTTAAAATAAATGGATTTTAGGCCTAATACATGCCATAAACCTCAGCAAATGACTTCTTTTTAACTTCACTTCTCCCATTTATAAACTTGATAGAATTACACAGCTGATTTCTTATGTCTGAGAAGATGCCCTCCCTATGTATTAACAAACTGCTTACAGAGGTGGGCATAGAGGGCAGGCAAAAAGAAACACAGAACATAAGGTATCGGGATTACTTGCCATAAAGCTTTTTCTTGCCCTTTAGCTATTTATGAAATATAAGCACAGCATTTCAAAATGTTCACAGGTTCCTATGTTCCTCTTGTGAGGCTCTGCCATTCCCAATTCCAAAGTATGACATAGACTGGGATTGTTTTTGTCTCCTTACCTCTCTTGTTAAAATAGAAAGAAAACAACCATTGGTAGTTTCAGATTGTTCCATTCTGAAAAACTTATCCTTAGCCAAGTGTATTTCTTTTAAGGAACATAGAGGAAGAACAGGAGGACTGAGCCTGCAACGGAAATGAACAAGCATGAAACAGCTGGAATGGCTTCTTTCAAAGAGAGGGAAAAAGTATTTTGCAAATAAATTTCTTCCATTATGTTTTACCAGTGATATAAGTAAAACTTCCAAATAAGAAAAAGTGCTGAAGCAGCTTTTCCCAAAATAACACATAAGGAATAAGCTCTAGTATTTCATATTAGCTCAGAACTCATTATACTTCCCAAGTTCTGCATCCTTAAACAACTATGCCAATGACAAACTTTTAACTCAAAACTTCTTTCACCACTCAACTAATATGTTATCAAAACAGGTAAATATGTATAGGAGTCACAAAAATAGAACTCCAAACTTCCTATATTTCTACATTGTCAAAATATGAAATATAGGACTTCCTTCTTTCAGTTACTTTTTGCACAATTATAATAATGTAGTCTATCATTTTAACTACGTTATTCTTCCAATATCTTTGTGGGTATTAATGGATGAGTTATAGAGTGTTCAAGAAAGTACATAACAAAAGACTTTATGTCAGAAAAAACTAATTTAAAATAAAATTTTGGTTTTTATATTTAATTTCTCATTTAATAGTAAGTTCATGAAAAGGTGATTCTTCTAATTCCATGCTTTTAGGATTAAAATGTACTTACTGTGTTAAAGCATTTTAACACTTAATCCACATGAATTCAAATATCAGGAAACTTTTTTACCAATAATTTTGTCTATTCTGACACTTAAAGCCAGTTTTAAATTTATATTTATTATTTGCCTATTAGGTAAAAAGTGCATGAATAAAACCTTAATTCAAAGAGTTTACAGATTAGTTGAGGAAACGAATCCATTTACAGTAATCTGAAAGAGACCATCTGTGGATGCTGGGCCAACAGAGACAAGATACAGAAGAGAGTAAGGCCAGTTCTTCCTGGCCCAGGCAGAGGGCAAATGTGAAGCTTTTGCAGAGGAAGTGATACTGAAGCTGTGTCTCGAAGAAAAAAGTAGGTTCCCGGTAACATAAAGAAGGTGATTCTAGACAGAAAGAAGAGCAGGAAGAAAAGCACATGCGCTATGAGAATGCAAGCGCGGGCACACCAAGTATTTCCATGGATCTGCGGCATAAGGTGAGTGATGAGAGAGAGGTTGCTTAGCAAGGGGCAGACACACATGACCTCAGATGACATGCTAAAGAGTCTGACAATGGACGGTGCTAAATAAACAAATGAGGGCAAATGGCAGTGGAACTTATTTGAAATCAAAGAACTACAGGTTCTGAAAGTGAGAGAGCCAGCTGTTCCTCTCACCAACCTTGTAACCAGCCAGCAGTTTCTGAGACTATTCATACAGGTTGAGCATCCCTGATCTGAAAGTCTAAAATCCAGTATGCTTCAAAATCTGAAGTTTTTTGAGTGCAACATGATGCCACAGGTTAAAAAAAAAAAAAAAAAAAAAAAAAAAATTCTATACCTGACCTAATGTGAACAAGCACACTAAAAATACTACATAAAATTACCTTCAGGCCACGTGTATAAGGTGCCCATGAAACAAATGAATTTTGTGTTTAGACTTGGGCCCATCACCAATATATCTCACTTTGTATATGCAAATATCCCAAAATCCCAAAAGATCCAAAATCTGAAGTACTTCTAGTCCTAAGCATTTTGGATAAGGACACTCAACCTCTATGTGCTTGTTCTCTACACAAGTAGAAATTATTTTTAAAAGTTTATTCACTCATATAGGTTAAGAATACTCAATGAAAATAATTCTTATCAACCTACTTAGCTCCAAAATGTAAATATGAAGGTTTAGATTTTTGTTAATTTTAGTTCACTGATAACGTTACTAGTACCTAGAAGAATGCCTGGTACCTACTAGGTATTCAATAAATATTTTCTTAATAAGACATATTATTTATCAACATATATGATGTCTTTCTTAATAGTCCATAATTAAGACTGATCAACTTATCTTCCAGAAACTGCTCCTACAAAATAGTTTCCAAATTCTAGCTTTCAGCCTATTTCTTTGAATAATAAAATTAGATCATACCCAGAATCTTACTCATCCCTGATTTAGATGGTGGCGTTTTGGATTTTTTTTGAGTTGATGATATTTAGATGAAAATTTTTGGATTTATAGTTGATCCTGGAATGGATATAGACTTTTGGAGAAGTTAAGGTGGGTTTTGGAGAAGTTGAGGTGGGTTTTGGAGATGTTGAGGTGGGGTGAGTATATTTTGCATGAAACAAATATCAATGTTGGGAGGCCAGAGAGTAAGCTATTGTGGGTTGAATAGTGTCCCCCCCAAAATTCATGTGCACTCAAAGTCTCAGAATGTGACCTTATTTAGGAATAGGTCTTTGTAGATAAAATTAGTGAACATCACACTGGAGTTGGATAAATCCTGAATCTGATACTAGAATTCCTATAAGGAGAGTTCACAGAAACACACAGGGGACGAAGGACATGTGGAGATGGAGGCAGACAGTAGAGTGGGGCAGTGTTGAGAGCCACAGCCGAAGGGCCCCCAGCAAACTTTCAGACTGCCAGCTGATGATTGGCTCACAGCGGCCCTAGCAACTTCTAGCTGATTGGCTCCTCTGCGGTGATGCTCATTGAGCTGTTTCCCCGCCCTTTCAGACTGCCAGATGATGATTGGCTCACAGCGGCCCCAGCAACTTCTAGCTGATTGGCTCCTCTGCAGTGATGCTCATTGGGCTGTTTCCCTGCCCTTTCAGACCACGGAGCTGCTCATTGGGGGACTTTTTTGGCTCTGCCCACGCGACCCAGCCAATCGGCCTCAAGAGCAGGAGGAGTGGGGGAGGTTGAGAGGCTTGTGGGAAGCTGGTGGTGGCAGTTGGGCTCTGAGGGTTTTCCTGAGGAGCTGTTTTGTTTGGCGTGTGTGGTTCTAAAAATAAAGTTCGTTTCTTTTGACAAGTGGCTCCTGAATTGTGCCCAGCCAGACTGCGGCATTTGGTGGCTCACACGGGGAGCGACTGAGGGTAAGTGATAAGGTAAACTGCTCGCCCCTGAGGGCAGGGCGAGAGGATGGGTAGCCATTTTAAGATTCCTCTTTTGTTTTGCTTCACTTTTGTTTTAAGTTGCCTGTCCCTGGAGATGAGTGAGACAGAAGAAAAACCGCTCACATCTGAGGAAAAACTATTTACGTCTGAGGAACAGATAGGGAGAAAGGACGGATGGACATTTCAGGAGGATAGAAAGGCTATAATGATTTTTTGTTGTTCCATTTTTATTTCATTCTGTCTCGGTTTTGTTTGGTGTCATCTTGTTGGGTTGTATTATAGTAGAAATATGGGATCAGAAATTAGTAAAAAACAAACCGAAAGAGCGTTAAGTAAATTGTTAGAGGAAGGAGGCATCCCAGTAAAATCAAGAGCAGTCAGGGCATACATTGATACAATACAAAAATGTAGCCCATGGCTTTTTGAGGAGGAGTTGTTGAGTATATCACAATGGAACCATCATGGTGAAGATTTAAAAAGAATAGAAAAGAAAAGCCCAGGGACTCTGCCAGTTGGCACACTGCCATTGTGGATGTTCGTATCTTGTTTGCTTAGTCCAAAGCCTTCAATTCAGACAAAGGTAGAGGAAGGAGAAGACATATTGATTCAAGTAAAAGAGAAGGTCTCTCAAGTTAGTCAGAAAGAGGAAAAGATTCAAGTAAAAGAGAAGGTCTTTCGAGCTAGTCAGACAGAGGAAGGAAGTTTAGAGCAGAAAAAGCCATCAGGGGAAAAGTTACAACAGGAGACTGCTACTAACACCTTTCTATCACCAGAGGGCATAAGTGTCCAACCAACAGCACCACCTCTACAGGAGACTGCTACTAACACCTTTCTATCACCAGAGGACGTAAGTGTCCAACTAACAAGGCCACCTCCATATGCTGGGAGGCTCCCAACCCCCGCAGTTGATAGTTGGGATCCTGAGACAGGATCTCAAATATTAACATGCCCTGTATTTGAGGCAGGAGGGCAGCGAATTCACCATGCTTTAAATTTCAAAACAGTGAAGCAGCTAAAAGAGGCTGTAACAACCTATGGTCCTCAAGCACCCTTCACTGTAAGCTTGGTCAAATCCATTAACAACTTGAACATGACACCAGCAGATTGGGCTAATATGTGTAAAGCTGTGCTAAATGGAGGACAATACCTGTTATGGAAGGTTGCCAATGAGGAATTTTGCAAGGAGATGGCTAGGCGAAATGCAGCAGCTGGTTATCCTCAGAGAAATGTAGATATGTTGTTAGGAAAGGGTGGGGAAACAGCTCAATGAGCATCACCGCAGAGGAGCCAATCAGCTAGAAGTTGCTGGGGCCGCTGTGAGCCAATCATCAGCTGGCAGTCTGAAAGTTTGCTGGGGCCCCTTCGGCTGTGGCTCTCAACAGGGCAGCTACAAGGTAAGGAATGCAAAGGAGTGCCAGCAACCCTGGAAGCTAGGAGTATGAATGGAACATCCTCCATCAGAGGCCCCACAAGGAACTAACCCTACCAACACCTTCATGTAGGACTTCTGGTCTTCAGAACTGTGCAAGAATAAATTTCTGTTGTTATAAGCCCCCAAGTTTGGGATAATGGGTTTCAAAACCTAGGAAATTAATACATATGACAAAATGGATTTTGCAGATGTACTTAAGGTCTCCAAGATATGAATATTATCTGGGGAGGACCTGATCTAATCATATGAGCCATTGAAAGCCAATCTTGAGGTCAGATGGAATATCCCAAAGATTCAAAACCCAAGATTGATAGGAAACACCTGTGCTGACATGAAGTTGGAAGGAGCTTCATGGCAGGGAGTGAAGGCAGCCTTGGAGCTGAGAGCAGTCTTGGGCTGACAGCCAGCAGGGAAGTGAGAACCTTAGTCCCACAACCAGAATGGACTTTGAATGGACTCTTCTCCAGAGACTTCAGCCTGGCTGATATTCTGACCAGAGAACTCAGTTATGACATGCCAGTCATCTAGCCTCCAGGACCATGAGCTAATTAATAACTGCTTTTAGCCACTAAGTTTGTGGTAATCATAATAATAATAATTATTATTACTATTATTATTATTATACATTATTATTATTATTATTGTTTTGGTACCAGGATTGAATCTAAGGGTACTTAACCACTGAGCCACATCCCCAGCCCTTTTTATTTCTTGTTTTGAGACAGGGACCCACTAAGTTGTTTAGGGCCTGGCTAAGTTGCTGAGGCTGGCTTTGAACTTGTGATCCTCCTACCTCAACCTCCTGAGTCACTGGGATTACAGCCGTACACCACCACACCTGGCTAGTTTGTAGAAATTTCTTAAGCAGAAATAGAAAACTAATACACAATAGCTCACATTGAATAAGGCAGGATGCCAATGCCCATAGTAAACAGTGGAAGAAGTATTAGACTCAAAGACGTGAGTCTGCTACAGTGGATATCCTATTTTCCTATTAAATAGACAGGAAAACCCTCCAGATTATACCCTTTATGGGAGGAACAGGGAAATGCTGGTGAGAGGAGCACTACATAACAGCACTGAGAAGCTCTTCTGTAGGTGAGGACTGACAACCAGAAATGCTGTGACAGAACTGAGCTCACTGATAACAATGAGGATACAAGAATTCTGACACAAGAAAGACCAGAAAAGCCCCCAAGTTTGGGGTAATAGGTTGCCATCAATGGCCAAGTGTGGACACTACTGATTATCATAAGTACCAAGGAGTAGTAGCAATCCAATTCCTCTCAAGCAATGCTCACCTTCCTTAGCTTCCACCTTAACTAGGTAACAGAATATCTAAATAGAGAACATAACCTAGCCCTCAAGCTCAAGGATGGTCAGTATTAGAAAATACTTAGCTCCCCATCATGTTAAAATGACAGATGAGAACAAACATTTGATCTGATCAATTAAAGGCATTCGATGAAACTAGGTATCCATTAGGAGTTTTAAAAATCTCATCGTGGTACTGGCTTAATTATAGACACATAGATCGATGGAACAGAATGAGAATCCAGAAAGAAGCTCATACATTGATAATTTTTCAACAAGGAGGCCAAGACCATTCAATCAGGGAAAGAATAGTGTTTTCAACAAATGGTGCAGATACAACTGCACAGCAACATGCAAAAGAGTAGTCAGACCCTCGATTCATACTAATCAAAATTAATCAAAATGGATCATAGACCTAAATTTAAGAATTAGACTAAAAACTTTAAAGGCATAAAGCTTTAGACATAGGCAAACAAAAAAACATAAGCTATACTTCACTGAAATTTTTAAAATGTATGCATCAAAGAACACTATAAGGAATCCAAAAAGTAACCAATAGAATGGAAAAAAAATTGCAAATTATTATGTGTAAGGGTCTGGTATACAAGAGATTCTTTTAACTCAACAATTTAAACTAACCTAATTTAAAAACTGGGAACAAAGCCAGGTGGGATGGTACACACTTATTATCCCAGCAACTTCTGCCAAGGCAGGAGGATTGCAAGTTCAAAGTCAGCCTAGCATATACATGGTCCTGGGTTCAATTCCCAGCACTGCAAAATAAAACTGTCAATAGACATGTGTCCTATGAAGATATGTAAATGACTAATAAGCACATGAAAAGACACTCAGCATCATTTTTTAAAATTATTCATTTATTTTTATGCGGTGCTGAGGATCGAACCCAGTGCCTCACCCGCACTAGGCGGGCACTCTACCACTGAGCCACAACCCCAGCCCTACTCAGCATCATTTGTCCTCAGAGAAATGCAAATCAAAACCACAATGGGACATTATTTCACACTCTTGAGGCTCGCCAGGGGAAAAAAGAGTTAGAGAGGGAGAGAGAGAGAAAAGAAAATAAACAAGCCTTGGTGAGAATGTCAAATGATACAAGCACTTTGGAAAGTGCAACAGTTTCTCAAATGATTGAAGAGTTACCATTTTACCCAGTAATTTTACCCCTAGGTATATAGTCAGGAGAAATGCAAACTTACTTCTGCACAAACATATGTACAAAAATATTACAACAACATTATTCTTAGCATCCTAAAGATGGAAACAATCTAAATGCTCATCAACTGATGAACGGATAAAATGTGACATATCCATACAATGGAGTGTTACTCAGCCTTCAAAAACAATGAAGTTCTCAGACTTCTAACAAGGATGAACCTCAGAAACATCATGCTAAGTGAAAGATGCCATTTTTGGGGCTGGGGATGTGGCTCAAGTGGTAGTGCGCTCGCCTAGCATGTGTGAGGCACTGGGCTCGATTCTCAGCACCAAATAAAAATAAAATAAAGATACTGTGTCCACCTAAAACTAAAAAATAAATATTAAAAAAAAAAAGAAAGAAAGATGCCATTTTAAGCTGGGCATGGTGGCACACGCCTGTGATCCCAGCTGCTCAAAAGACTGAGGCAGGAAGATCACAAGTTCAATTTGGTGAGACCCTGTCTCTAAATAAACAATAAAAAGGGCTGGGGATGTAGCTCAGTGGATAAGTACCCCTGGGTTTTATCCCTGATACCGAAAAAAAAAAAAAAAAAAAGGCCATTTTGAGGGGATGGGGAAGGAGTATTTGCAGAAAAACTAAAGCTCGATCAACACTTTAGTCAATTATTAAATATAAAAGAGAAAAATTTTAAAGTATTAAAACTGACAAAAGCATTTATAGGGGTTAGTGCGTAGCTCAGGCATAGAGTGCCTGCCTAGCATGCACAGGCTCTGGATTGATCCCCAGTACTACCAAAAATAAGTAAGTAAATAAAATGTGTAGTTTATATGAAAATAGCTAAAAGCACTAATATACAATAAGATTAAAAAAAAGAAAACGAATAATTCAGTTGAAGAAGTGGCAAAGTATATGAACATAAAATTTACAAATTAGTAATAACTATGACAATAAAAACTACTGAACATTTAGTATGTGCCAGGTACTGTTCATGTGTTCATATATTTAACCTCCACAAAGACCTACTGAGGTAGGTAATGTAATCAATCATATTTAATCTAATTTTAATTTTTTAATTTTTTGCCATGCTGGGGATCCTACCCATATGCTAGACAAACTCTCTACCACTGAGCCACATCCCCTGCCCTCATTAACTCTGTTTTACATCATCCTTTCCCTCCTCTCCATTCTCAATACCCTTCTCCCACTTACACCTGTTACCTACCTTGTTTTAGTACACTGTCCTAGAATGTTAATTACGATCTACAAGAGGCTAAACAAAGGAACAACCCAAGAATGCAACTGTCTTCTCCCATGGAAAGAAATCTTTAATTGGGTGTGAAACTCTGGCAAGTGCTCACCACTGAAATGCATCCCCACCTCCACCCCCAAAGCTCTGTTCTTGAACTAGCTTGCTTCTTTCTTCTTTCTTCTCCTCTCCCTTCCCCTCCCTTCCACCCTTCCCTTCCCTCTCCTTCCTCTACTCCTTGCCTTTCTCCCTTTCTCCCTCTTCTTCCCTCCTTTTACTTCTTTATTTCTATGTATCTATGTTAAAATTAAAACTTAGAGGTAAATCACATTAGCATGTTTCTTTGAATTAAAAAATAAAGTCAGACTTTTTTTTTTTTTTTTTTTTTTTGGTACTAGGGATTGAACCAGGGCCCTTGAGCATGGTAGGATAGTACACTAGCTTGAGCTATATCCCCAGCCCCTAAAATCAGACTTTTTTTTTTAAAGGTAAATCTGGTTTTGACAATGAGAACTAGTCTTATAAAGTAAGTAACAAATGCATCATTTTTCCTTAAATTAAATAGATGAATCTGCAGGTCCACAGATTTGATAGAAATATATTTAAAATATAAGTAATATAATATTCTAAAAAACTATATTTCACAACTTTTAAACTTATGAAAAATGTTAAACATCAATTTTAAAACACAGAAAACACACAGTTATTCAAAAAAATTTTAGGGAGTTGAGAAAACATGTTTGAAGACCACTCCCCACTACACTGCCCAGTCAGTAAACTCAAACATGCTCAGCCTCACTAACAGAAAAATAAAGTTGATCAACAGTGAGATCTTATCTTTTCATCCCTCAGATGGGTAAAGATTTAAAAGTCTGATGAATTTCAGCATTTATGAAGCTGCAGGAAAACAGATTTACAACAGTGACTATTTTGGTGGGTCATTTAACAACAGCAACTAAAGCTTAAAATATGCATATCCATTGATGCTGGAAAAAAATCTAGAAGTCTACAAGTCAAGCTGTTAAAAACAGTTATATTCAAGAGGGTGGAATTTGGAAAATTTTTATAGATTAGTATTTTGTAAGGTGAAATTTTTACAATAGAGGATGGAAGCAGGATGCATTGGGCTAAAGTACTATGATGACTAAAGTCCAGAATGAGTTGCATATTTCTAAGGCAGTGAAAGGAAATAGAAGCAACAGGTGGATGGGTGATCAGAGTAGATAACACCTAATGTTATTTAATCATGCAATACTTATTCAACTCTTAAGTTCTACAACTTTAGGATATTAAGAAATGATTCTTACAGACCATCTGCTATATTTCACTAGGCAAATTTTCTTAAAGTCCACAGTTCAGAGTATAATGTTAATGCTCTTTCTCTCTATCCCTAGCTTATTACAACATTTTTCCATAGATAACTTCAGTTATTTTACTTCAATTCTGATGGATACCAAAGATTACAAGGGCTTAAGAAATGTCTATTTTCAGATATGATTTTCTGTCTATTTTCTAAGAATATTTTATATATTAATTTGTATTCTATAGAGGTATACATGTATCTAAATCAGGAACATAAAATTTGGACCCAGTTTACCCAAAAACCAATCAAGTCAAGTCCAAAATGCTTTTAGCTTTAACAATAATAACAAAAACAAAAGAATCTTTTAATATGCAAGAAAATGTTTGTGCCACACTGTTGTAAAGGCTTTACAAAAAACCTACTTTAAAGTTGTAAGAAGTTAGGGTAATGATCATAGTAAAGTCTAATAAAAAGCAGAATATCTTATGTAACTTAGAACATTATATTTGTCATTTAAAAAATGATTATTTGAGTTGTTCAGGAGAATGCCTTCCTTTCTTACCTATAAGGTTGTATTTTAGCCCCTTGGTTTTGAAATTCCAATGCTTTCTTCACAACAGCTTCATTTTCTTCTGGATAAACTGAGCATGTGCAGTATACCACTGCTTGAGCTTTAACAACTATATTTAAAGAAGATTTAATTAATATAATGACCCCATAAATGATCCAATGCAATTTATGTTTCCAGACATGCATTTGGTGCAAACACCACAGAGTTCTAATGGGAATGATTTCCAGAGATGCTTGAACAGCTTCTTTTAAAGCAGAAGCTTATACTAGCAATGTGGTCTGTGGCCAGTAAGTAATAGAAATCCAGATGGATTGTATGAAAGTTGAAAACTGAATCAATATGACCAACCTAGTTGCAAACACAAAGAAATAAATGCTGCAGATTCCCATGAGCTTGATACTTCCAGTCATTCCTTCATTATCTATATCACCTTAATTGGTTCAGAAAACTCCAGAAATGTACAGAAGTCAGTCTGAATCCCAATTCTGTCCTTGCTGTGGCATGAACCTGGGAAAATTACTCAAAGTTCCAGATTTTTCACCTGTAAAATTAGGTAATATATGATCTGCAATTCACTAATGTATTCATACCAATTGAGCACCTACCACATTCCAGGCACTTAGGCTTTGGTATACATCAGTGAACAACAAAAATGAAAATCCCTGCCCCTAGGGAGCTTCCTTTCTAGCAGAGGATAAATACAGTAAGACAAAGAAACAGGAAAACTATCTAGGTGATAAAGCAAAGCAGGGGTGGGAAAGAGTTTCAGGGGAATGCTATAATTTTAAGTAGGCTAGTTAGAGCTAGCATCACTGAGATGAAGGACTGTGGGTAGACTCAAAAGATTAGAGAGCCAGACACAGAGATAACTAGGGAAGGATATTTTAAGGTAAGGGAACAGCAAGTTTAAAGGAATGTTCAAGGAAAGTGAAGGGGGCCAGTCTGATCAGAGCAGAGGGAATGAGGACAGAGTAGTGGGCAATGAAGTGTTTAAATGTGGGTCTGAGCACCAAATAGTAAGGATGTGCAGGCCACTGGATGATGGTTTTCAGTTTGATGATGGGAAGCCATTTGTTTTAACAAGATCATTCCAAATGCTGTGTTGAAAATGAACTGTAGAAGGCAGTGGTGGAAGCTGGTAGACAAAATAGAAGATCATTGCAGTAAACCAAGAGTGAGGTGATGGTATGGATGTGGTGGTAGTGGTGGAGGTGACTGGATTCTAAATATATATTAAATGTAGAAGTTCCTTTGTTTTCTGACAGGCTGGCTGAGGATGTAAATAAGAGGGACAATGCAAAGCTTTTTCACCTGAACAAATGGAAGACTGATATTGTCATTAACTGAAATGGCAGTTCTGCAGGAAGAACAGGACTTTCATTTTGGATCTATCAGCTTTGAAAGGCCTATTAGTCATTAGCTGGAGATGGCAAGAAGACAATTGAATATACAGACTTAAGAGTTTTGGGAAGAAATTTGGGAGTCACGCAGAGGTGTTTAAATTCATGAGACTGGATAAGATCATCAAGGAAGTAAGTATAAACAGAGAAAAAAGAATCCTAGACAGGAACTGTGACATACTCTGAGGCTAAAGAGAGTATCCTATAGGGAGGATACTCACTATAGGATAGCAAGCCAAGGAGATGGGAAATAAATTGAGGTGGTGTGTCTTAGAAGACAAGTGAAGTAATGTGGGAAGGAAGAGAATATGATCAATTAGGTCAACTATCACAGCTAGATCAAGTTAGACAAAGACTGTGAGTTGATGTAACAGTATGTGGGAAGGGGGTCACGGGTGATCTTCACAGGACCATCTCAGGTTAGTGGCAAGAGTGAAAGTGTGATAATAATTGGCTCAGAAAAGAACAAGAGGAGAGATTTAGAGAAACACTGTTCTCAAGAGAAGGGCAAGTTATAGGATAAAAAAAGAGAACATTCAAAGAAGTATTAAAATATAGGGATTTTTGTTGAAGACAACTATTCTAGCAAAGTAGGAGACAAGGACAGACAAGGGGATGTGGATGAAGACAAAAAAGGGAGTATTATAGATCTTATTCAGATGAGGAATGACCTGGGTGTCAGGGGCTTCTCAAGTTAACAGTCCTTGGTGGTATAAAGGACATAGTGAGAAGTGTCTGAGATGGTTTTGGAAAACACAGTAGTGGCAAGACTGAGTTTAGAGAGCAAAGAAATCTGGGGAGCCTAGCCACCTTGTTACTGTGTTCAGAGAAGGCATGGAAGCTAAGGGAGACGATTTTGTGAGGATTAAATAAAATATAAAAAGTAAATAGCAGGGTGCCTGGCAAATAATTGACCTATAAATGTCTAAAACTTTAAAATGTAGCTGGGTACATGCCTGTAATCCCATCTGCATGAGAAGTTGAAGCACAAGTTTGAGGCTAGACTGGGCAATTTACCAAAACGCTATCTCAAAAAAAAAAAAAAAAAAGAAAGAAAAGAAAAAAACTGAGGATATAACTTAATGGTAAAATGCCCCTGGGTTCAATCCCCAGTGCCAAAAAAAAAATTTTTTTAATTATTTTTTACAACTAATAGGAGAAATGATCATAGTTATTTTTTATATGGTCAATTTCAAATGGAAACTTTTAGTAATTTCTATGACAATTGGGAGTCCAACCCTGATAAGGCATTACCTAACATTGTTTTATGGGAAAATTATAGAACTTAATTTACTGAATGTCTTCCAGTGATGCAGATTTCCTAATCTCAAGGTTACCAAATAATGTGTTTCTTTGGCATCACAATAGAGTGTATGTCACTAAAATCCTTTTGCTTTTCATGATTCTTTCAGAAGTCTTTTTAAAGCTTTAAACATTCAATTAAAATTTGATAAAAGTGCATTAGTAAAAATTTTTACTTACCAATCTCCTGATTTTCTAAACCAACTTATTTCATAGTTCATATATACATTTTCACATTCAAATTAATGTTTTTAGCAACATTAACCAAAAGAACAGACTTCTTCTCTGCTACTTTCCCTTATTTATAATTCATGTATAAATCAATATCTTTATATATTGAATTATCTATACTCACAGACTCATCTTTGAGCCTTTATTTTAGAAACATCTATTTATGTTCATAAGCCTAACATCCAGTTCAATTCCTGACCCAGAATAGGCACTTGATAAATATATACTGACCTAGTAAAAGTTTATTAGTTTCTTAAAGACTCCCAGATTTCTTTGTTCACCTGTGGAAAAGCAGTGGCACTCAAAACCCAAATGGAGTAATTAAAGCAATGATATAAATACTTAAAGAGCCTTGTTACTCAGATTTCAAATCAAGAGTTCTGGGCTTTTTCTATAACTCTGGACTCTATTCAGCACTAAGAGAAATAAACTTTGGATTAAAATATGGACTGCAGAAGAGTTGGTAGGTGTAGGTAAAATGACAACAGAAAAATATGTCAAGTAAGAAGTTGAAGATCAGAAATAGGGAAGATGAAAATAAACAATTATGAATGTACATAATTATTTCATCTTAACATTAAGAAATTATTAAATTATGCTAGCTTATGTTTAAAGTATGTTTTTTTAAAAAGGCAGGTTAAGTTTATAAAAATAATTTGTTACTTGAAGGCACTAAGACTGTATGTTCTAGAAAATTTGTTTTGGTTTCTAAGATTAACACTGTATTTTAACAATGTTGTTCTAATGACAGACTTACATTTCATTGCATGTGCTAGCTGTTCATATTGATGTTGAGCAAGAACCTGAAGTTTATCTTCTGAAGTACCTCCTTGAGAGAGATCTTTAAGTAAATCTGTATCTAAATTTTAAAAACAAGTAAATACTTTAAAATAAATTACTATTAGGTACTTTTCATATATTGATGTTATTGCACTATTTTTCAATCATTTTGACTATTAATGAAAATTTTCATGGAAAATACTTATTAAAACTAGATAACATTAAAGTATTGGCTTAAAAATTTAAAAATTAATTAAGATAATTATGTTCAGTCTTAGTACTATTTTTCAATAAGAATATTAAAAACATTTTGTTGTTTTTCTCCAAGTTTTCTTTGAGAGAATCAACTAAGTAGCTATTTAAGTCATTTAGATTCAGAAGAAAGAATTCATTCAATCTGGAGGCTAATGCAGAAAAGAGAAAATAAAATTTATTTTCTAAAATAGAAATTGATGGGCTATCATCAACTAATTTTAATAATTTAGAAATTAAAACAAGTACCTTCGTGTTCATTTAAAATAAATTCTATTGGATTACTAACACCCAGATCTGAACAACGAGGCAACAGCAGAATCACTTTAACTTTCTGTAACCTCTGATCCTTTGATTCAATGTCAGTAAATGTCTCATGAAGTATTTCAATATCTGAGGGAAAACACAGAAAATTAATGTAATTTAATTAGCTAAGAAAATCTAAATGCAATATAGTGGTACTGCTTTATGTATGTATAATATATATATATAATTTATCTTAAAACCCTTAACCCCATAAAAACTCATTTTATAGCATTAGGACAGAGTATTCTCTGATAATCTCCCAAAGCTAATACAGGAATTTTCTTAATAGATGCTATTTCCACCGGAGAATGATTTTCAAATGTAAAATTAAATTTCTTATTCTGAACTTCATGTTCAATCTAAAGTAGCATGATAGAGTAGGGGAAATGGGCTTTAGAAACAGACTCAAATTTGACTCCCAGCTGTGTGTCTTAAACTCTCTAAGCCTCCATGTCCTTATTTATGGACTGCAATGGTTTCTTAATGCAAATGGTGAACATCAAGACAAAGTTGGTAAGCTTAGCATGTGTCTCATATACAGTTCATATACAGTAAGGATAGTCAATAATATAGGCTATTTTCCCTTTTTCATTTTTACCCTTTATATTCTGTCACCCCTGGGGGGAAATGGCTGTCAGGAACATTTATAAGGCACAGTCTGAGGTGCTAAACCTACAGAAACAGGCATGAAATACCATCCATACCTCTAGGGACCTTGTTTGTAGTTTACGAGCATCTGTCTCTCTAGATGACAACCATGTGTACCTCTACCTTAAAAATCAACCCTCTGTTTGAGGCCATCTTGGGCAACTTAGCAAAGCCCTAAGCAACTTAGCAAGACCCTGTCTCAAAAAATAAAAAGGACTGGAGATGTGGCTTAGTAGTTAAGCACCCCTGGGTTCAATCCCCAGTACCAAAAAACAAAAACAGAAAAACAACCCCCTGAGAAGAGGGCAAGTTTATCAAAGAAATAAGCTCTGATTAACACTGCCAAGAACCACAGGGATAAACAAACACTGGAGAAGAAAAGTCCTCCTCTCTTCGGCTTCAGCCTTGTAGTCTCTAGGACCCGCTAATGGCTGAAGCAGCTGGCAATGGGGAAATGGATAATGCAGAGTACAGTCCCAGTATCACAAAATTCAGGAGGTGAAGAAGTAACTGGCCTAGTTTCTGAACACACTTTTTCTTGGTTCTTCTCTCATGGCTCCCTTTCTGGATCCCTCTTATTTAACTTCCTGATCTCTTAGTATTGGCATGTCTAGGAGTTAGCCTTTGGGTTTCTTTTCTTTACTACAGCTATACTCTAAGTACACAAAGTATAGTGGTCAGGACATTAAATATTATCCACATAATGACAAGTTCTAAATTTATATCACTAACACAGACTACTTTGCTAAACTCCAAAAAGGTGTACCTAAAAGCCTGCTTCACATTTCCACTTAATGTTGAACAGACATCTTAAAGCCTAACATGAGGCTGAGGATGTAGCTCAGTGGTAGACAGTGCTTGCCCAGCATGTGTGAGGCTATGGATTCGAGCCCCAGAACTCCAAAAAGCAAACAAGCCAACAAAAAACTAACACGACTGAAAGCCTTAGTGGATCCTGACTCTTCCCTTCTCTCACATCCCATATCCAACCTAATAACGTGACTTCAAGATATATTCAGTCTGTCATTTCTCACAACCTCTGGCATTATCACCCAGGTAGAAGTCAATATCTTTACACACCTGCCCCCTTTTTTCTTCTTCTGATATTTATTGAGCACATGTTGTGTAAACAGCAATGTTAAGTAGGTGCTGGCCACCTACAATTTTCATTACCTTGGCAATAGATGCTTCCCTCTCTTATATGCATGCCTATGAGCAATGGAGAGGGCTGAGACATGAACAACATGCATGGTTTGAAAGGAAAAACAGAAATGCAGAATAAAGTAATAAGCTTTGTTTAGGAGGCCAGCAGATTCGTATTTCAAATTCTAACTCTTATCACCAAATCTGCTAATTCTGAACTTTTCACACCTGCACTTTTAAAAACTGCCTAACTAATCTCTCCACTAATACCCTTTACCCTAAACTATTTTCCAAAGAGTAACCAAATACTGGTAAGCATGTCACTCTTCTGCTAGAAATCCACTAATGAATTCCCATCTCATTCAAGGTCGAGTCCTTCAGCATAGAATGCCCTATTTTTGTTCCCAGATATACCCTGTGACCTCATCATACTCTTCACTCAGTCTGCTCCATCCCTATCATTTCCTTACTGTTCCTGGAACATGCTAAACATGCTACAACCTCAAGGCTTTTATTCTTACTATTCCTCTGCTTTGAATGCTCTTCCCACATATATCCCTCAATTTCCTCAGGTCTCCAACAGTTCATTGAAGTCTCCTGTCAAATACCCTTTATCAGAAAGGCCTTTCCTAATCACCATCTGTAAAAAAAAAAAAAAATGAAAAAGAATAACCTCTTTACAACACTCTCTATCCCCTTAACCTATTATTTCTTCATGGTTCCCCCCCACATCTTTCTCATACTATAATGTAGGCTTCATATAAAAACCGAATTTGTTTCATTGCTGTATCCCCCAAAATATACTAGTCCTAATACTTAATAACATGCATCAATAAACATTTGTTAAATGAATAAATCATTAAAATTTCTTGATATACATTTCCTTTTATTAATACTACTCTACCTCATCCCATTAATATTCTGTCTTAAAAATTCCTAGCCAAGCGCAGTGGCACATGCCTGTAATCCCAGAGGCTTGGGAGGCTGAGATAGGAGGAGCTGAATTCAAAACCAGCCTCAGCAATGGAGAGGCGCTAAGCAACTCAGTAGTATTCTATCTCTAAATAAAATACAAAATAGGGCTGGGGATGTGGCTCAGTGGCCAAGTGCCCCTGAGTTCAATCCCTGGTACCTGCCCCCCGGCTAAAAAAAATTCTCTACTGGTTAGAAGATCAATATTATGAGATTCCCCCATGACATCATTTGTGGTAACAATTTATTCTGTATAAAATTCTATTGTGTAGATATTTAGGTTGTTTGTAGTTTGAGGCTTCAAAAATAGTGTGCTATATTTTGTATGTGTCCTCCAAGCACTCATGTATTAGAAGCCTAGTCTCAGTGTTCTGGTAATTAAGCGGCAGTAGAACCTTTGAGAGGTGAGGCTTAGTAAGAGGTAATTAGATCACTGAAAATGCTGCCCTCAGAAGGAATTAACAAGGGTCTTATTAAGTGAGTTAGCCCCTTTTCAGGGAGCTGACTTAACTCTATGGGGTCTCATTATACTCTATAAGGGCACTAATCCCACTCTAGGACTCATCACCTCTCAAAGTCCCCATCTCCTAAACTATCACCTGGGAGTTTGAATTTTAACAGGTGAATTTTGGGAGAAAACAAATAAACTACAGCATATGTTTGCCATATATTCTTACTAGAGTTCACATGTCTTCTTGAATCTATGGCTTAAAGTTTTTCATTCATTTTGGAAAATTCCCAACCTGAAAAACAAATAATTGTTTCTTCCCAATTCCTCTTCTCTCTTCCTGAGATTCCAATTATAACACACATGGTATCAATGGATCACTGAATCTCCTGAGTCTCTTTCATATTATTCAAACTTCTGTGCCCCTGTGCTTTAGTCTGAATATTTCTTTCTAGCCATCAGTTTACTTCTTTTTCTTTAGCTTTAATTTACTGATAAGCCCATCCATCTTTCTTCCTCTTTTTTCCCCCTTTTTATTTGGTACTGGAGATCAAACATGCTCTACCCCTGAGCTATATCCCACTTATTTTTTAATTTCATATTTTTCCATTTTCGAATTTTCTTTGGCTTTGTGGGAGGAGCAGCGCTGGGGCACTTTACCACTGAGTTATATCCCCAGCCCCTTATTTATTTATTTTTATTTTGAGACCAGGATCTCTCTAGGCTTTGAACTTGCAGTCCTACCTCAGTGTCCTAAGTACCTGGGATTACAGGTGTGTTCACCTCATCTGTCTTGGTTCCATTTTTTAAAATAATAACTATTATTAATATTATTATAGTTTCCATGTCTCTGCTGAAATCTAAAGCTTGCTATTCAATTCCTTCAACACATTAATCATAAATTACTCTGAAGTCCACATCTGATATACTCAGTATGTGGATCCTGTGTGGGTCTGATTCTATTGTAGTATCTTCTATTTATTTGAATCATATCTATCACTTCTTGGTATTTTGGCAAGATCAAATGTAGAATCTGTTATTAGGTTAATATTTGAGTCATTACTTTTCTTCTTTTTTATCTATTTATTCAACTGAGTACCAGACATTGCATTTGGAAAAATTTAAGAGTTAATTGGAAACTCAGGATGATGTTACTTTCTTCCAGAGAGAATTTACTTTTGCTTTTGACAGGCGAAGAATGGGCTAGTTAAACCTGGGCACTTGCAGTCTTAGATCACCTTGTCCAATTGGGAATTAAGATAACTGGAATCTGGGCTCCATGATCATTATCCTGTGCTCTAAGAAAAATCGTCGGTATTTATCAGGTTACTTCTTTTGGTCAAGCCCTGAATTCTACCTTTTGCCTTTCTGGCCTTGTGACTCTATCACAGTTTTGCTCACTTTTTCAGTTTCATTGAAACTATAATAAAATGTGATCTTTAGTATATACATTTGAGTGGAAATTTTCTTAAAAAACAGGAATCCTAAATGATTTGGTTTTTAGACCTTCATATTATCTTTGTCAATTAAGTCTTATGTTAATATATTCTGATTTATTAAATGATGAGCCCCATCTATTTGAACCAAATATTTGGGTCTCAAATTATGTTCACAACTAAATATCAAACACTGTTCCAAAGTACAAAGATATTAATTACTTTAACCTACAGTTGTTAAATAAACATTAAAAAATAGGGCTGGGGCTGGGGCTCAGTGGTAGAGCAATTGCCTTGCACACGCGAGAACTGGGTTTGATCCTCAGCACCACATAAAAATAAATAAGTGAAATAAAGGTATTGTGTCCAACTACAACTAAAAAATAAATACCTTTAAAAAACATTAAAAAATAACAGCTGATGCAATATAGATGAGTGAGAATTTTAAGAGTATAGTTTATGGAGATTTTACATTACAAAAAATAAATTAATTTGAACATTTTTAACGTCTTTAAAATCCTGTAGAACAATAATCACCAAACAATACATATTTGTACGTACTTTTACATCCCATTTTTGTGAAAAGGTTGTTTAAGTCAGGATCCTTCTCTTGTGAGTTTACTCCACAAACAAATATTTTTGAATTATTATCATTTGTTAGGACTGACATATGGGCAACTGTGTACCATGAACCTGTGTTGACCATTAAGACGTCATCATCCAAATTTATTAAAGACTTTACAGAATGAACAGCAAGACTTCGAGATTTATCCTACAAAATAATAGTATGATGAGAATTTCAAAGAATATGACTGAAATATAAACTGACTTCTTTTTGTTTTAGATAAAAGAAAATACTTGGTAGGAATATTGAAGAGCTACCTCATCCTTTTTAGTTTAAAATATCATTATATATGTCTAAATAAAAAGTTTACAAATATATCTTATAAATATATTTATAACAAAGACCTTAACTTCATTTAGCCTAAGTAATTACTATCATTTGATTTTTTTGTATAAAAGACAATGCTAAAATCTCTAAAATATAATTAATAGATTAGAAATGTCTTGTCTTAGCTCCCATTCTTACCACTTCATGAAAATACATTCTCTGGTTATTGCCATTTTTTCTTCCCCATTACATTGTCACCTAAACTACTACTAGCTCAGAGAGATTAAAATTATGAAGTCTGAAAATATTATGAAAGACGATTTGATGAACTAGCTTCTGCTGTTGACCTCAGGTTTTTTGTTGTTCATTTTTGTGGTGCTGGGGAATGTAACCCAGGGCCTTATGCATGCAAGGCAAGTGCTCTACCAACTGAGCTAAATCCCCAGTCCTTGACCTTAGTTCTTGATAAGGAGATTCTGCCCAGGAATTCACCTTAGAAGTCTAATTTGAGTCAAGAATTGGAGTCGAAGAATATAAAAATGAATTTCACCTAATTATTTCATTTCATTGAAACCACAGTATGCCTCACATTCTCTGCCTGTATTCATATCAATTATGTACCTCTTACAAATCAAATCTATGACACTAAATTAAAGAGAGCACAACATGATTTGTTTTTTATATGCAGGATGGCCTAATATTTTCCCCAGAATTGGAAGAAAGAAAAGATCTCATTGTAGCTTTTCTCAAATCTTTTCTTAGAAGAAAAAAAAAAGAAAAAAGCTTCTTTCAAATCTTAGAAGAAAAAATAAGTGCATCTTTCAGTTGTCAGTAATCTCATTTATGAGTCTTGAGAGGAGAATATGTTCTTTACAACTTCATGTGAGACTAAGATGACAAACATAAGAGGAACACTGACTATGGAGTTATTAATTTTATTCAAGGTGACAATTAGGCCTTATAACCTCCCTGGTAATCTATAAAAAATATAAACAGTGAGGTATTATTTTTAGGTAGAGAGATTCTTTGACTAAGTAGCATTGTTGAAAATTACAATGAAAGTAAATAATAATTTTACCTGAAAAATAAGTTTATAATCTTTGAAAAGATCTATATTTATAAGATCTTTTTTTAGATGAGATGGAAATATTAAGACATCATAGCAATGTTGGTCAACAGCAAAGACTTTATCATCAATATGACATACAGATTTTACTTCATTATAGCCTCTTTTCTTCAAATTAATAAAAACTTCTTCAGGGCTGTAAGTATACAACATTAAGATATATTTAACATTAATACTTTTTTTCAGCAACAAAGAAAAATATTACTACATATATTGCATCTAGTAAAACTCACAATTTTAACCAATAATAAGCTAAAAGATAATTAGAAAACAAAAGTTAACATATTTATATAATCACCTTTGGTAATTTGGTGATAAGCTCTGGAATTAAACTATGATATCTCTATAATCATTCCCCTGGATGTGCCCCTTCACCCTTAAAAAGGTAATATTTCTTATCACAATTAAAAAAAAAAAATTTAGTTGTAGATGGACACAGTATCTTTATTTATTTTTATGTGATGCTGAGGATTGAACCCAGTGCCTCTCACACGCGAGGCAGGCGCTCTACCATTGAGCTACGACCCCAGCCCCTTATCACATTTTTTTAAAAGGATGGCGACTTGAAGTATGAATAAAGAATTTGATTAAAACTCTTACCTGATTTTACAAGTATTTATCCAAGCATAAAGTGGCAGAGTAGAGGCCCTTAGTTCCTGTTTCCTAACTATTTCTGGCAGAATATGATAAATTGAAAGGGCATCATGTTTGATTCGACATCTTGCCAATGCTGCAGCCAATTTTGTCTTAAAACTAGAAACAGAAAATCAATTTTTGTTGACTACTGCATTTGAGACAAGACTATCCATTCCCCATTAGAAATATTAACAAATTACTTTCAGAACTTTAAACAATTCATCTATAATTTCACTTCAAATAGTTAAAGCCTAAAATAAAAATTTGTCAAGTGTGATAATAGAAATACAATAATCTTTTTCCTTTTTCTGTTTTTGCTGCCCCTGTATAGTTGTGCATTCCTCGAATATTTATATCTATTGTTAGTTGAAAAATAAATATTATTTAGTGAAAAGGATGTAGAGTCAGACAAATCTGAAGTTAAATCCAGGTTCTATCACTTAATAGCTGTGTGACCTCAGGAATGTTACCTGATATTCAGGAATATTACCTAATCTTCTTTGGCCTTAGTTTTCTCATCTGAAAGGATGGTCAACTTACTTCACTATTAATGTAGTCATTACCAACCAAGTGTACAAAATATTTAGCACAGTGCCTAGCCCATAGCAAGCACTCACTAGAGATTAGTTGTTATTATCATAGATGGCAATAATATAATCTTGAGAAGAGTAAAGAAATTTTATGAATCTGTATCAAATCCTGTCCAGTTCTGAATATCACATGCCTCAAAATTCCAAGTAACGGAAAAGAAAAACAAGAACTGGTTAATATCACCATGAAGACCCAATAAATGTTTCATAAATGAGAATACATATTCCTAGCACTTTCATGGTAGGACTTAACCAAAATAAACCTCAACTATAACCTTGAAGAAATGAGGAAGAGATGTCACAGTTGTCATGAACTTGATGTGTGGTACAGAAAGAAATGGACATTGTCAGGAATTGGTGTCAGGTCCAGCTAATTTGCTTCAGAGACTGGGAGGCAGGACAAGGGTAGTAAGTGAGGAGCTCAGTTTTATTTCAGCACCAACTGTTAAATACTACTTTATTTTCCTTATGGCTGTATTCTCCCTTATTTAAACTACATATATCTCAACAGCACGAGAACTTCTCACCCATAAAAGTATTTATGTGGGAATGCATGTGTAGTTATGAGAAAAAGAACATGGGGCACTTAGGGAGAACAGGAAGGGTCATCAAACGTTAAACCTTTTAGGCTACAATAAAATAGACTTGTCTAGTCCTATGTCTAAATGTCACAGCAGGGGACCTAAAAAATGACATAGTACATTAATACACACCAAAGAATAAATTAATATAAAGAAAGTGAGTTACAAGGTTGGAGGGACGGGAGGGGGCATGGGGTTATTAATGATGGTGGAATGTGATGATCATTATTATCCAAAGTACAGGTATGAAGATACAAATTGGTGTGAATATACTGTGTATACAACCAGAGATATAAAAAATTATGTTCTATATGTGTAATAAGAATTATAATGCATTCCACTGTCATATATAAATTTAAAAAATTTTAAAAAGAAAGTAAGTTACTATTCTATATTGCACACCATGAAATGTTTGATTACAGAGTATTTTTGATAAAACAATATTTCTAAATACCTACTTAGTTCAAATTTACAATAATAAATACTATTAATTCGTGTGTTGTCACAGAGTTGCCCATATTCCTCTTTTACCAGTATCCCTATGCATACAGAGTCAGAGCTTCATTTCTAAATGTTAAACTATAATTATATAATTCTTGTTTAAATCTTAAATCCATTAGCTACAGAACAGAAAGTACTTGTCATGGTAAATTAGGATAATATAATAATAATAACAACATATAATAAGAATAACCTTAATAATAATATTATAACTTTAACCAACTCTTTGAGGGAGCAAGGGGGTAGGAATGAAGGTGGAAGGAGTTAGACATCATTACCCTAAGTAACATGTATGAAGACACAAATGGTGTGAAAATACTTTGTGTACAACCAATGACTTGAAAAATTGTGCTCTATATGTGTAATATGAAATAAACTGCATTCTGCCATCATGTAAAACAAATTAGAATAAATAAATAATTTAATAAAGGGGGAAAAAAAGGCTCCTCCTGCTGAATCCTTATCCCAGCCTTTGGTATACTCCCCCTTAAAGAACCAGGGCCTTTTTTTCGTTGTTCAGTTCCAGCTCCTAGCAGGGCTAGAAGACCCATCAGACACTCCTCTTTTTATATCTAATTTCTGGCTTTGTCTTTATTTCTTACTATTATTTCAGACTTTTTACTTTTCCAGGCGGACCACACCTCCTGAGCAGGAACATGCTCTGTCAGGGTGCTGCTCACCCTGATAACACAGGCATCTGTTTCAGAATCTTCACTAAATAAGTGAAATAGGTAAAGAGTTTCCAAAGAAGGGCTGGAATATGAGAGATAAAACCCATAAGCAGTGTTTAAGAGGTATTTTGGCAAAAGAGAAACTCTGGAGCATTATAGGCAATTATAGGAAAAATAAGAAAATGAATATAATTGAGCAAATAAGATTTATCTGCATGGTTGTTTTAATACCCATAAGTCATTTGATATAATTTACCTTACTGTTCAACAGTATAGAAGAAAAAAAATCAATGGTTACTTCAGATTTCTAAAATTTGGATCTTTGTTTTCTTTCTTTTTTTTTTTTTTTTTTACTTCCTGCATTGCAGTTTTGAAAGTACCCCAGGCATGAAGCCAAGACTATTCTAAGGCTCAATTCATTTGTTTTTGTCATCTCAGGGATCAAGTTTCCAGGCTGTTTCTTGTGTAATATCCAAAACTTTTACCTAATGTATTTTATCCAGTTTTCTAGTTGCTTACAGTGGTCGGACAAGTCTGATTCAGGATACTCTATCATGATCATATAATTACATTTTTAAAATATCACCCTACCTGCCATGTGGAATGGATTGTGATATAGTAATAGTAATAGTAAAGAGTTATAGGCAGGAAAACCTATGAGGAAGCTGTCATAATAGTCTAAGTGATAGATTTTGGTGGCATCGTTTTGGAAAGAGAAGTAAATGAACAGATTCAACATTTTTGAACTTGAGTTGCAGGACTTCATGCATTAGATATGGTAGGGCCAATGGAGGGGAGGAAAGGAGAATCAAGGATGATAGCTAGGTTGATGGTAACTTCATTGTAACATAGAGGACTTCAGGCTAAATAGTTTTGGGAGGATGGAGTCACTAGATCCTTCCCCACTGCCACTCTATTCTGTTGCCTATTTCACCCCAATTCCAGCCCATGAAAGTTCAACAAATTTTTTTGCAGAAGAATAGTTTTAAGCAGGTGGGAAGGCATAGGGAGCAAGAAGCAGCAGTATCTCTCTCTCTCTCTTGTTCATGAGCTATAATTTTTTATTAGTGCTTCATAGCTAAACATAGTAGTTAGATTCTTTCCAACAAACTCACACATGCATGGAAATCTATTTCAGTTCATGATCTCCCCCTCTTACTGGCCCTTTTCCCTCCCATCCTCCTCCCCTTCTCCCTTTCTCCTTAATTTATCATATAGTACTAAAAATCCCAGCAGCTCAGAAGGCTAAGACAGGAGGATTGTGAATTCAAAGTCAGCATCAGCAAAAGTGGGGTGCTAAGCAACTCAGTGAGACTCTGTCTCTTAATAAAATACAAAAAAGAGCTGGGGATGTGGTTCAGTGGGTAAGTGCCTCTGAGTTTAGTCCCTGGTACCCAAAAATAAAAATGAATTTTATACAAGGAATGAGTTCTTAAAGACTTTTGTGTATGTCAAAAAATGATGATAGGTATCATCTTAAATCGCATCTCTGAAGCTGTGAATAAATGAAGAAAAGGTACAATTTGGTATAGAGAAGTATTAGTGTGAAAAAACACAAGGATCCCTGGGAGAGACAACAACAAACACAATTTTCCTAAGGAGGAAATCATTCTCATTCAATTTCTCAATAATTATTTCTTCTAACACCTTTTAAAATGAACCTTTATCCTATCAATAGATATATACTAAAATATACTTTGAAGTTTGTGTGATTCTACTTCCCAACAGTACCCACCCTAGAGCCCCAGAAGATCTTCAGAGGTTGGTACCTACATATTGTTTGCAGTTGGGAATTGGCTATGGAGGATTGGTCCAGAAGAAGGTACCTGACCCATATTGAGCCAATCAAAATTCCTCTCATGGGAATTTAGATTGGTAAATTTGTTGTTGTATTTGTTTTACCATGCTAGGGATTTAACCTAGGACCTCATGCATCCTAGGCAAGTGCTCTGAGCCATACCCCAGCCCTACTCATGGGATTTAGAATTGGGATATAGAAATGGTAAGTATGTCTCCACTAAGAAACTAGCATAAGACTATCACATACAAGCTCAGGTATGGGGGTAAAACAGTAGGGGACTTTTCTGCATAGACCAGAGAAGCAGAGAAGACAAAAGTGCAGAGAGAAAGAGAATGAAGCAGATACTAGGAAAGGAGACAAAAAGATAAAGAGATAGAGAAGCAACTGGATGCAGTGGCACATACCTGTAATCCCAGCAGGAGGCTGAGGCAGGAGGGTAACAAGTTCAAAGCCAGCCTCAGCAATTTAGTGAGGCCCTAAGCAATTTAGTGAGACCCAGTCTCTAAATAAAAAATAAAAAAAGAGCTGGGGTTGTGGTTAAGCACACATAGGTTCAATCCCTGATTAAAAAAAAAAAAAAAAAAAAAAGCAAAAATAAAGTCCTAACATCTTTCCAGTTCCTGACTTCAGTCTCTTCCAGAGTCTTTGAATTCTATCTGTAAGAACACAATTCAAGGGACTGGGATTGTGGCTCAGAGGTGGAGCGCTCACCTCACACATGCAAGGTCCTGGGTTCAATCCTCAGTACCACATAAAAATAAATAAATAAAAATAAGGGTATTGTGTCCAACTACCACTAAAATATAATATTAAAAAAAAGAACACGATCCAAGTATCTATAAGAACATTTTCCATTTTCACTCAATCTAACTGAAGATGGTTTCTATTACTTGAAAGCTAGAACTCTGAATTAAAATACTGTAACTCTTTTTATGTGTATTTTTCCCATCACTGCTCTACTAGTCTCAGTAATTCAATTACAAAATACAAGCATTTCTCCTACCGCATATAATGAATGGAGCATAATAATAGTATAATGGGACTGATTAATTTGGGGGGAAACCCACTGTGCTGACACCAATGTAATCTACCAGACCAGAGGAGGGCAGTGAGTATTATGGGGAAAGGGAGAAAACTGGGGAATTAGGAGTCCCTACACAGTCACACAATCTGATTCCTCTGGCCTACCAAGACATCCCCTTGACCTGTCCAACTCCTACCTGCCTCACTAGCTTCCTCAGCTAAAGTCTACTCTTGATGAAATCAGTCTGGTCTTTCTTACTTGGCTAGAGCCTGTGGCTTTCCTGGCTAACTCAGCCTAACCTCAGCTCTCATTAGCTCCTCTGAGACTATCAAGACAGCCAGGAAAGTGTCCTAAGTCCTCACTTAGAAGCATAAGAAGACTGAAACTCAGAGCCTGTCCCACAGCATATTGTTCCACCAAGTTTTCTACCCCATCCTGGATGCCTGTTCTGGAAAGCAGGATGCCCATGTGGGTATGAGGAGGGAAGTGTTTCCTCCAAAACCCAAGTGGTAAACATAGGGTAGATCCTCACTTATCTAACACAGAGTACATATATCTGATTGCTTTTGCTCTTCTCCATTCCCACAATTTCTCATGGCTGATTGACATAAGCTATGTCTATGTCATGTCTTTAATCTAGCAGCGTACCTCAGCCAAACCGGTCAGCTACTTTTTATATGGTAGCATATAAAATGTTAAAGCATAGACTCTGCAGTCAGACTACCCGAGTTTGAATTCTGGCTATCCCCTTTCTAGTTCTGTGGCATTAGACAGGTTACTTTAACCTACTAGTTCCCCAGTTTTCCCACATTACAAGTTGGTGAAAGTAACCAACTCATATAAACAGCTTCTTGGAAATGATTGAGGTATACTAAAAGTTCAATAAAGCTATTATTATTATACTATTATATGAGTCCTCTGGTTTCAGCCTTCAATAATTTAAATAAAATGATTTGGATTTCCCATAAAAATAAAATCAGATATCAAACTAACAATTGTTTCAGACTATTCATTAGGTAAAATACTTCCTACAAGATTGTTTTTGTTGCTATATTGTACATTCTATTAAAGTTCAACAACATAATAAGAAAAACTATAACCAACACTGTCTTAGTCTGTTTTGTGGGCAATAATAGGATATTAAGAAAATTTACGAGTAATTTTAAAAGAACACAAATTTATTTTCTCACAGTTCTAGAGGTTGGGAATTCCAAGATCAAGATGTTGGCTTCTGGTGAGAGCCTTCTTCATGGCAGAAAGCAGAAGGGCAAGGATGTAAGACAGCAAACCCACTTCTGCAAGCCCTTTTAATAATGGCATTAATCTACTCAGGAGGACAGAGCCCTCATGACTAAACACCTCCCATTAGGCCCCATCTCTCAATACTGCCACATTGGGGATTAAATTTCCAACCAGAACTCTGGGAGACTTATTCAAACCATAGAAAATAACAACATATGGGGCTGGGGATGTAGCTCAAGCGGTAGCGCGCTCGCCTGGCATGTGCGGGGCGCTGGGTTCGATCCTCAGCACCACAAAAAAATAAAAAAAAAATAAAGATGTTGTGTCCGCCAAGAACTAAAAAATAAAAAAATATTGAAAAATTCTCTAAGTCTTTAAAAAAAAAAAGAAAAAGAAAATAACAACATCTCACTTATTGACCATTATTATGTATCTGATTCTATCCTGAGCACTTTACATGTATTAATTAATTAGTTCTCCTAACAACCCTTTGAGGTAGGCATTTATTATCTTCATGGTAGGCATATGTTGATATTTAAGATAAAAAAGGAAAAAATTTAAATCCCGTTAGTTTGTTCTTAGAAAAATAGATTTTTTTTTCCTGTTAGGCAAAATGGTATGTTCTTGTCCACATCAGACTTTTACTTTTGATTCATATTAGATTTTGTTTTCAAAGACATGTTAATACGATGGATGTGAGGATGAACTGGCTGTGACATCTGTCACCCCACTGATTGCCCAGGTTGATTTTAGCTGATCTGGCTGGCTAGGTGGGAGTCCCCTTGCTCCCTCACCACTCCATATGCATCCCACCCGAAGCTACAAAGCTGTGTGCTTGGTCAAAGAGGATGACCTTCCCTGATAGAGGAGGAGTGGTCTTCAGTCAAGGGTATACAGACTAGCTGAGCTCCCCTGCTAGAACCTCCAAACAAGCTCTCAAGACATGAAAGTAAAACTAAGGAAAAAAGTAATAGCTGCTTCAGATGAAGTCTGAATTATGTACATGCCAAAAACTATTAAGAATTTCTAAAAAATTAAAAAAAAAAAAAGAATTTCTAAAGATTCTCACATGTTAATACATTGAATCTTATAATTCAAGGTTTCAAAACATTTTGATTTTTAACAGGATAATCTATTCAAAATTGTTTATAAAGGAACTCAAGAAATTTATAAACTTGTATATTTCATCTTCATAAAATTTTCACACACACACACACACTATACTGCATACAGTTTTGCCAGTAAAAACAATGATATTGATTTTAAATATTAAACCATTTTTACTTATAACTTACCTGTTAAGAAGGTTCTCTACTTCTTGAACTTCCAATATGGACTCTTCATTATCAGAAAGAACACGATTTTGAAATTTTCTATCTTGAAAATCATACAGCATCACAATAATAAGACTGCTCAAATGATCTGGCTACCAAGAGGAAACACACAAAAAGAAAACTATACAAACAAAATCTAATAGTAACATTTTATAATCCATTATTTTTCATAACAGAGCAGGAATGTGACAATATTTACAAAGTCTGGTTAGACTTGAAAATAGGGAAGGTCTTCAAAATAAAAAATAAATCCAGTAGAAAAAATTTCAAAAAAAAATTTTTTTTTGTACTTTCATTAAAATGAAAAGGACAAGGATTCAAACTAGAAGCAAGAAAGAATCTGTAGTTTGAAGTGGTCTCAGCATTAAGCAAACTAGCTATTATTTAAATATGAAAGCTTTTTAATAATTAAGAATAATCATGACATAAGCTGATTCTAAAAGTTGTCTACTTACTATTGTGGTACTTGGGAAGATATAGCTGTCGATTAACATAGTTTCCAAAATATCTTGATCTGCAAGACAAGGGAAATGCCTGTTTACCAGAGATACCAAGGCTAAAAATGAAAACTTTGGAGTCAAAATACACTTTAAATAATGCCATAAGGTAAGTTTACTTTCATATCCAAAGTGTATTTGCATTCTTAATGAAGACTTAAATTAAAATGACATGATAAAATATTTATAATCTTTATGAATCCTGGGCCCTAATGGCCCAGGCTTCACATAGAATCATAGTCAAAGAAGCACTCTCTGAATAATCAAAGTAGTCATAAAGGAATTTCAACCTTGCAATTTATCTTTTGAAAGACATAAAAAGATACAATAATGTTAAACAACCCTTCTCTTATTCCTTTTAAGTATTCCTATTTTTTGCTAATATTTTATTTAGAATTTTTGTCCTATATTTATGTTTATGAGGTTTCAAATTTTCTTTCCTTGTAACATCCTTGACAGTGTTTCAAGGTTATACTAGCCTTATAAAATTAGTGGGAGGCATTCCCTCATCCTCTATTCTCTCCAATAGTTTGGTTAGAATGGCATTATTTCCAACTGAAATATTTGGAGAACTCACTAGTGAAGACACTGATATGATATCTAATTTAAGACCTAAGTGACAAGGAATTGTCATGTAAAGATCTGGGAAGCAGGGTTGGACAGACAGTAGGCCAGGTAGAGAGAATAGAATGATTATTGCAAAGGTACTACATGGAAAAAAGTGGGATTTTTTTTTTCCCCTTTTTGGTACCAGGGATTTAACTCAGGAGCACTAGACCACTGAGCCACATCCCCGGTACTATTTTGTATTTTATTTAGAGAAAGGCTCTCACTGAGTTGCTTAGCGCCTCACCTTTCCTGAGGCTGGCTTTGAACTTGGAATCCTCCTGCCTCAGCCTTCTGAACTGCTGGGATTACAAGCATGCACAAAAGTGGATATGATATATTTTAAAACTTCCACAGTACATGAATGTTCTTTTGTGATATAACTACTTAAACTATACTTACATATTATATGCAGTTCATTTGTGTGTGTGTGTGTGTGTGTGTGTGTGTGTGTGTGAGAGAGAGAGAGAGAGAGAGAGAGAGAGAGAGAGAGATGCTTTAGTCAGCTGAACAAAAAGCAAGGCCATCTTCAATTTGTTCAACATTTATGGAAAACCTGTTACATGTGAGGTAAGCTGAATTTAAACCTTTAT
The DNA here is from genome assembly GCF_021218885.2 of Marmota monax. Classification (NCBI taxonomy): domain Eukaryota; kingdom Metazoa; phylum Chordata; class Mammalia; order Rodentia; family Sciuridae; genus Marmota; species Marmota monax. The sequence continues at coordinate 2,573,502 of NW_026691950.1, read as the reverse complement.
TTGGGAGATGGGGAAACTAGAAAGAATACTAGTTTGGGAATATAGACTCCAATTTTCAAAGGAAATCTTTTGTGAATCATTATCCATATTTTAGCCATCAATTATGGATATATATTGTACAAGGTAATGTTCCCATTTCATTTATAAGGAAAATGAAGTTCATAGTTTTACATCCTAGTACTTGTGAACCAATTCTGTGTCTCTGAAATCTCTTGTCTTTGTGTCTTTCTTTATCTGGGGCTTTGAGTCCCATAGTAGACACTATTAGTTGAGTAACTAAGGGCAGCGACATGGGCACTCTATAAGACTGACCCTCAATAAAAATCCTACACGGCAAGACTCAGGTGACTTCCCAGGTTGGCAATACTTCATTCTTGTTGTCATATATCATTATCAGGAGAATTAAGCACTTGTCAGTAAGACTCCATTGAGAGAAGACAACAGGACACTTGCATCTATCTGCTCCTGGACTCTGTCCTACATACTTTCCTGGCTGCTGATTCTAATCTATGTCCTTTTGCTGTAAGAAACTGTAACCTTGAGTATAAAAGCTCTGCTAGGCTCTATGAATTCTGTTAGGGAACTGTTGAACCTGAGGGTAGCCTGGATAACCCTCTACTACAATTACTAATACACAAAAGTTAGAACCAAACCATGTGTTAAGCATTTACTAGGTTTTTCAATTTATATACTTCCCAAAATGACAGAATATGTGATTCTCTAATGATCAGATTAATATCACAGTCAGTTCCTAGGAGTAAAAGTTGACCCATTACTACATACACCTAGAAAACTCAAAGAAAGATTAGCCAGGGAAAAGATCAGCAATTTCGGGGACCTCTCTCTCTCTCTCTCTCCTTAAGTTGTTTTTGTCTTCATTTCCTTTTATTGGTTGTTCATACATCTCTTAAGAAATCATTTCACCAGTTTTTCTTTTTAATATCTATTATTACTTGAAGCATACAGAGATTCTTTGAAAAATAAACAAATTAGCTGCTAGTACTCTACTACTTTGACAGAAGTCAAACAATAGGAACAGGTTTCTCTTCATTAGTAATTCTACCTTGTTTAGCAAAAAACTGACCTTGTGGTTATCTGGTAAAAATAGAACTAGTTTTTATTTTTTTAAAAAAATCATAATGAGGCCTTTAAAACTCTAAAAGGTTAATCAGATAAAAATTCTACTTGCTTGAAAGAGTTTATGCAAAAAAAAGGACATCCACAAAGACACAAACAATACAACTGAAAAGCATAAAACACAACCAGAGGGATACACTTAATATTTGTATAATTTAGAGATTTTGGTTTTTCCTTCTCCTACTTTCTCCAAAAATGATGGTAATGAGATCTAATCACCCATTCACAAACTCATAAATGAAAGAGACTCTCTATTTTATACAATAACTTCTAGAGTTTTACTGTTCCTGTACGACCTTAGGGATGAAATCCTGTTTTGTTTTTCTTAAATCATGACTCTCTGAATATAAAATATATAAGCCAAATGTGAGTTTACAAATATCATACCTCTTCAAGGTGTCTCTTTGGGAAGCCATATGCTCATCAGTTTAGTCAGGCTGCCAGTACTCCCAAACATTTAGGGAAATTATTTTTGGACCTACATGCAATTTACAAACCAGTATAACATTTATGGTTACAACTAGTACACAAACAAAAGACTCCTGACCTTTTGACAGATTTCCTCTTAGTAACAATATCTGGTATTTTCCTAGAGTCAGCTCCACACTCAGAAGTTGATAATTAACAACCACAGGGGAGAGAATCTGAAACATTGGGACTGGAACCCTGGAGGCAGAGAGGGGAATTACACTGAAGTTGGGCTCCCAAAATTAAAGCTATCTGCTAAAAATGGAATCATCTAGGCTGGGGTTGTAGCTCAGAGGTAGGGGGCTTGCCTAGCATGGGCGACGCCCTGGGTTTGAACCCCAACACCACGAAAAAATAAAGACATTTTTAAAAGATGGAATCATCTTAATTAGGGTTAATGGTGATACTCATTTTTTAAATATTGCACCTTTTCGTTTTATTTCATCTGTTTTTTCCAACATTCTCTTAATGGTTTTATGTTTATGCAAGCTCATAAACTAATATATAAGATGTATATACAGGGAATGGAAAGACACTCAAGGAGGCTCTTGTTCTCCCTACTAACAGAATCGTTTCCAGTTCATTTTATTTATTTATTTTTTAAATATTTTTTTTAGTTGTGAATGGACCTTTATTTATTTATTTATTTATATGTACTGCTAAGAATCGAACCCAGTGCCTCACACATGCCAGGCAAGCGCTCTATCACTGAGCCACAACCCCAGCCTCCAGCTCATTTTAATGACCATGCAGTAAATCTAAGGACAAGGCACTCGGCTAGATACTGAGAAAAATGGAGCTAGATCCACTACAGCTTCCTTAATTCCTTGACGTTTGCAATTAACCAACGATGTGCACATGGGTAAAAATTAAAAAAAAAAATTTAAAAAACCTGATGCGTTTGAGGGACTGCATTTCACAGATTCTCTCCTTATCTTTTTATTCTAATGCTCATCTTCAAGACTGGTACTACTCACACTTCAGGGTACTGAAAGCCAGCTCATAGGACAACCGCTGTACAGATTCATCCTCAAACTCGGGCAAGGACGGCAGGGGTTCATTCCCGTACTTTATTAAGATTTTATCTGACGACTTTTCCACTCGAATACCCTGAAAAATGTTCGCTGCCAAAACGTACACGGAGTCCGGGTAGCCCGTTTTTTCGGGTACAATAATCGAACTTCTTTGGGTGGATACTGTGCCACCTGACACCTCCAGGGAAGCGAATTGGGAGATCTCCTCGACAATGTTTTCGTCCGAAAACTCCAGTTCACTTGCGGAGTTCAACATGTTTGCCCCTTGGCTGTCGTTAGCTCAAGCTTCAGTGACAATTAAGATGTTCCGGGAAATGGTTTTCCTTGTATCTTAAGCATCGTCTCTGTGGAAAGAAAAGGTTATCTCGGTCAATCACTATTTCTGCAGCACCTCTCTGGACGGCCCCTTGGTTGTGGCGTCAAAGACTACAAGGTGGCATTCACTGGCCGGTCCAAGCATCCCATACTGTGAGTCAGACGAGCCCCAAGAGAAACTTCCAGCACTCAGAAAGGAGAGGAGAGATGGAGAGCCGCTTCCCAAGAGACGAGCGACGTTTACCGTGGCCAGGGTGGGGACAGAGGGCCCCAGTGACCGCAACTGCGGCCCCGCAGGCGCTGGTCCCCTGCTCCCACAAATCCGCCCTTACCCCGAGGGCGGATGTTTCCCAGAGCTTTGGGGACAGAGACGCGGCTGCCTCTGCACTTTGGGCACTGAGGCTGGTGTCGGCAACAGGCCCTCGGGAGCTCGGGGCTGAAGCGGTGGCGTCTGCAGCGGTAGCTGCCCGCGAAGGCCGTTTGGTTCAAATGCAGCCACTCCCACCGTCCAGGTTCGGGCAGGGGGGGACACGGCCCCCAACGCTGGGCGCGATCGGGCTCCTCGAAAAGGGGCGAGGCTCCGGTCCTGGCCCGGCCTCGTGCGGCCTCCTTCGCGGACGCGGCGGCGGAGAGGGACGAGCGCAGCACGGCTGGACCTGCGGGCGCAGGCAGCGGAGGACTCGGCCTCCCCACGCTCCTGCGGTCGACTGGTCCTGCGGTCGACTGGTCCTGCGGTCGACTGGTCCTGAGCGCGGTCTCCATGGCAACGGGAATGGGCGGGCGCCGCGCTCAGGCTATTCCCGCGGGATTTGGCCGGGGGCGCCTCTCGCCGGGTAAGTGGCTCTTCGTCTTGTGAGCGGAGTGGCACCTGCTCGGCCCCGTCTATCACACGTGGCCCGAGCGCTCACGCTCTGTCGTATTTATGAACACTTAAAAGAGCTGTTTCAAAGTAGTCTGCCTTGGTTCCGTGGTTGTCAACTCTCAAGCCCTTGAAGTTCTCGTTAAAAGTGGAAATTGCTAGAAACCATCCCCAGAGATTTGTGGTTAGAATCGGTAGTTCCGGGGAAGGACCCGGGAATTTGCATTTTCCTCAGGTAACCCAGGTGATTCTGATGTAATCAGCTCGAAGACCACAGTTCGAAAAACTCTCGTCTGGTTATTCCACCTCTGTCACTAACTTGGAAAAGTCTTTTGGCCTCTGTGAATTTCTTTTCCCTCTCCTAGAAACCCGACTGATTTTTTGCATGTGAGTTGTATTTGAATCTTCCATCCTACACTCCTGCTGTGCGGTAGCTTCTCGGCCACAGGGTAAAATCGAAACCTTTGAGAGAGGCAGGACAGGTCTTCTAGTATCTGACCCTTGCCTTGCTTTCCATCGTCATTGCTCGTCACCCTTAAGCCAGCTCCCCAACTTCCATCTCTGCACACACGCCCCTCAGACTTGAAACCCCTCCCCGCTAGGTCTACCTGGTGAACTCAGCGCCAGCGCCACTTCTGTGGCAGCCTTTCCTGAAGCTTGCATTTGTTAGGATATAAATTTAGCCGCTGAGACAGATCTAAAATACTCATGGGCTTAAAACAGAAGTTTGTTTCTCACACGAAGTCCTGATGGGCTGGTGATACTCCTCCACAAAGTTGTCAGGGACCCAAAGTCCCACTTGGGATTGCCTCTAAGGGATTTGCCCTTGTTGGCTGAGTCTAAAATGGTGAATCCCCAATCCCTTTTCAGGCAGTGAGTAAAGGGGGATGAAAGGGTACGAGAGGGCATGTCCATGCCTTTCAGTGGCACAACCTGAAAGGTGCACACATCACTTTTGCTTGCATAAAATTGGCCAGAATGTAGTTACATGGCATACTAGCTGCAAAAGAAGCTGGGAAATGTGTCCATCTAACTATCAGGGAACTGTTACTAAAAAAAAAAAAGAATGGATAATGGGGAAAATTAGCAGTATTTCCTACAGATCTTTACTCCCTGACCTCTTCTCTCACCAATCCACCCACTTCTATCATTTCCAGGATGTCCAATGTTTCCTTTTCTGTGTTCCCATAAAATTTCTTCATGCACATATGTATTCATTCATTTAATAAGTATACAATAACTTATTACTGTGTGCCTGTTTTTGTGTTCAGCACTGGGAATGAAAAGTGAATATACAGAAATAATCAAGGACCTTGCCTTTAAGAAATTAATGGATGAATATACTTGTATTTTGGTATCCTTCAATTTTCATTTACAAACATTTGTGTATATTTCTGTATTGCCCTCCTTCTGCCATCTTTCTATGCACCCAACATATACACTCTAAAATATTTCATTAGATCTTTATTATCTTCTTGTTTCTATTACATATATTTTTATTTCCAGGAACAGCAAAATATTACTTTTTCACAGAAGATTAAAAATATGGGAGGTATCTTGGAGGTCATGAGGCATTTTATCATGCATCACACAGTACAGTCTGTAGAAAATGTGAGACAAGAGTTATAAATTTTAAAATATTATAGTCTTTCAAAATATAATCTGACAAGCTTGTCTTCTTATATAAGTAGTTTAATGTAGTGACCCTTCACTATAGTGAAAGTGAGATGTAATAAAAGAATCCACACCCAAAGTAGAACTTAGGCAAACAGTTGGGAGTTAGTAAATCCATGGTCACTGTTTATTTTAATTGTGTTCATAATTTTGCTTCCTTACTTCTCACTCCTGGGTTATGGCCTCATTATCAACTTAATGTATTAGAGGGGAGAGCCAGAGGATAGCATATTAAATTTCAGTGTACACTGTAAAAAAGTAACCATAGAGATAAGTGTATGGATTCAACTGTTATGAAAATGGCATAGTAAAAAATGTGGTCTTCGTTTGAGTCACATTCTGTAATGTGGTCAGAACATTAAATCAGAGATGGTATAAAAAATTAAAAATTAGATACTGGGCCTTTTACCAAAAGAATCAAAAGAGTGATTTTCTTTCCCCAGGAGTTATCATATTTGAAACATTTGTAAATTAACATTCCTTGAATCTGACTCAGAGCCCTAGGATATGTTAGCCATGTAGATATTCAAAATACACTTGCTCACTTGCTTCCATTTGATCTGGACATAGAAAACTGTATTCAGCTCCACTGAAGCCTATAATAAAAATTTTTATCATAAAAAAACATGAAATATAAATAATTTTAACTCATGATCTTAAAACTCAAGACTAAATTTCTAATTATTGCTTTTTAGAAACTGTGTGATTGATTTCCTTTGCAATCACCTCTTTTCCTTGTTATTTTTTGTTGTTGTTGTTGTTTGTTTGTTTTGGGGGGGTTGTTTTTGTTTTAATTTCTAAAATTATCTAGTGTTCTACTGTGGGACTTAAATTATATTTAACTTGAAACTTTAGGCCATGGAGAACCCTGTTTGCATAAGGATTCTCAGAGTCTCATTTGCTGGAACTGATGATCAGATATACTGAAATATCCCATCCTCAGAGGATGAGAGAAGAAAGATGATCAAGAAGAAGGAATAGATACCCTGTAGTTTGAATGTGGTTTGTCCCCACTAAAATACATCTTGAGGTTTGGTACCAACATAATGTTGAGAGGTTATGAGACCTTTAAAAAGTAATTAGGTCATAAGATCTCCACCCTCATGAAGGGATTATTGTCATTCTCTTAGGAATATGTAATTATTACCAGAGCAGGTAGTTATAAAGTGAACCTGGCACCCCACACACACACTCTTCTTTACCTGTGCATCTCTTCTTTACCTGCCTGTTTCCCCTTTAGTTTCTCTGCCATGAGTTGACACAGCATGAGGCCTTCACAGAAGCTGAACAAATGCTAGTGATGTGCACTTGGATTCCCCAGCCTGCAGGATTGTAAACCAAAATAAACTTCTTTTGTTTACAAATTACCCAATCTCAGGTATTTTGTTACAGCAACGGGAAACAAACTAAGTCACCCAAGAAAGCATTATGTAGGTAGGTGAGCATCATCCTCTGATACCAAATGAGCTATTATGGAAGAATTCTGCATACAGTAGAGGGAAGCTTTATTCAAGTGTCCTTATTCAAGTGCCCTGCCTTAAAGAAATTTGTCCTAAACAGCTTGAAAAGGAAATGAAAAGTTGATAAGGAAAAGATCCCTTTGGGAAAATCAAAATATGATGTAGGTTCTTTAACCCAAAAGATTAGCCAAAGAAGCTATAACCACTTGCAGAGGAAGGAAAAAAAAAAAATTCTTTAATTTGAAACAGAAGACTGAGGTAGACCATAGGTTGTCCTTTGTAGTTTAGAAGAAACAAATTGCAGTAGACAACTATTTATAATGGATTCTGCCAATGTGGTAATGCCCAGGATTGATCATTCAAGCACTACCTTCCTGTTTTTTTCCTTATCATTCATATACTGCTATTTAGATCATTTTCCCCACTTATGTTATTTAGCAATATTTTATTTTTCAATCAAATTTATTATTTTACTTAAAAAAGTAACACTGGAAAATCAGCATCATTTGCCATAAAGGAAAGTAAGTAAAACAATACTATTAAATTCTGGTTAGAAAAGATTGCACCAAGCTTCCCAGCATGTCCACTGCTCTTTGTTGAAGAAGGAGACGGTTGTTGGTGGAGAGGCATTAAACACGGATACAAGTCTTTGTCCTTGTCAGAGACTGAAAGAGCATGGAATAAAGCAGTGTTCTCACTGAGGGATTAAACATCATTCAATACCAGATCCGTGTGCGATTTAGGTCATCTGCCACGCCCTCAGAGGTGCTGGCCTCACCTTCTGGGAAACACTGGCAGGACTTAACTCAGAGAATCAGCGCTTCCTCTGAAACAGGAGGGAGGAAATCCATGACACTCAGAACTGTCAAAAAAGAAATCAGAAAAATCTCATGTCACAAATGAATTCAGTCCACTCACATGGCCCTGAGGTAGTGGGAATTTTTAAATTAGAGTCTGACTAGAGGTTTCTAGTCGTAAAAATTGGCACAAATTAATACCAGGCAAGTCTCTTCACTCCTTTTAGTTAGTTATTGCCTGATGTGTTAAAGTCTGTGATTTATTTACTGAGAAAAAAAAAGTGGAGACAGGTTTGAAGAGACCAAAAAGCATTGGCAGTTAATTGAGGAAACTGATAGGAAATCAAGAAAACAAAAATAAATGTTTTAGGTTGCCGAGCAACAATGCAGCCCCAGCTAGCACAGGCATAGTGCGACAAATGTGTTTTGGAGACATACTTGACTTGATGTGGTACAGAAAAGCCCTTCATGTTGAGGCCTTAATGAAGGGAGCAAGGAGGAATAAAAGAGAGGGGGAAAGAAATTTCCCAAATATCATTAAAGGTACGTGAACACATGAATTAATAAACTCATGCCTGATACCAGTCTAGTAAAGATGGTGCCAATTAAAATGTCAATGTCAGTAAGATATACAAGGTGCTTATGATATGTCTTTGTTCTTGTTTTCTATTTCGATGAAAATTTCTTGATCTTACATTAATATTGGACAAATAAAATTGTAGTTTGTATGTCACAATGTTTACATCTGATTTTGTGCACTTTGAGTTGTTCTGAGATATTGTTTACCTTGCGCACATACCTCCCAAACACACTACCCATGCCACAAACAATGGACTTAACCAGCGTGGTTGATTATGTTTTTTGGGAAGCTGGAGATAGAGTGTAGAGACAGAGGATGGTGGAGGGTATGGTAGGAATGGCAGAAGGTCCGTGAGATGAAGGTTCCTGAATTATGGTTCCAAGTCTTGACTCTATGAAATTGCTGTCTCCTTTATTTCCAGGCCTCACCTGACAGTTTCTTACCATTGTCTAAGCAGTTCTTCCTTATGACAAAAACTGAACAAAGTGGTCAGACAGGGGCTGGGGCTCAGTGGTAGAGCACTTGCCTAGCCCTGGATTCAATCCTCAGCACCATATATAAAATAAACTAAAAAAAAAGGAAAAAAATCAATTGGCAACTAAAAAATATAAAAAACAAAACAAAACATAATGGTCAGAAGGACTGTACATATAGGGAAATAAATGATAAGGAGCTGAAGTTTCAGAAAGGCTGAGAATATTCAGTGAGTGTGAGAATCAGAAGGAAAAGGGGTAAGAGAGTCCACTGGAGAGAGAAATTTAAGTTTGAGTTCTTAAGAGATACAGCAATACTCCGTGCTAATCAGTGGAAGAGGTAGAGTGGTGATGAAGATCAGTGAATTGAAGAGCAAATGTTTTGCTGGAAAAGTGGATATTGATCTCCTCAAATATCTCCCCAAGGGCTGGGGTTGTGGCTCAGTGGTAGAGCTGCTTGCATGGCATGTATGAGGCACTGGGTTTGATCCTTAGCATCACATAAAAAATAAATAAAATAAAGGTATTAAATATATATTAAATATATAAGATATATATATATATATATATATATATATATATATATATATCCCTAAGCCATTTGTTGAGACATTTGGTATTTTACATCAGGGGAACAATTTCATAAATTTATTGCCCAATATAAAAGGTAGTTTTTCTATATATTTATTCCAAAACTATTCCTTTCAAGTGTCATGGCGTGTTCTCTAGACCTGGCGGTCATCACTGATTTTATTTCTATTAAGTACTTTAAAATACAAGGTTGGAATATTTCTAATCACTGACAAGCTCAGCAAGATGAATTTTTTCTCCGTATTGTCATTTATTCATACCAATGTGGTAGCTGTTATTGTAGAAGGAAAATGAGGGAAAAGCCTCAAGAAATTAAAACTGGTTAAACCTTTGCTCTTGTTGTCAAGACCATATTGAAGTTGTGTTTATGAGTTTTTGGCAAAGGTCTATATAGTTAAGTGTTTTTGAATATATGTTCTTGTTTTTCTATTCTCTGTTTCACTTATTTCCACTCTAGTCTCTATTATTTTCTTGTTTCTGCTTGCTTAAATTTAGTTTACTCTTCTTTTTCTAGTTTCTTAGGGTGGAAAATTAGGTTATGGGTCTAATACCTTTTTTAAAATATAGGCATTTATAGATATAAATTCCTTCTGGTTGTATTCCACAAGTGTAGTACATTCTGTTTTCATTTTTATTAATTTCAAATTATTTCCTGGTTTCCCTTGTGATTCCTTTGTGCCCAGTTGGCTATTTGGGAGTGCCTCATTTCATTTCATGTATCTGTTAACTTCCCAACTTTCTTCCCCACCTCTCCTCCTCCTCCTCCTTCTTCTTCTGTGTGTATGTTGGAGGGAGGTGTTTTGTTTTGTTTGGGGTTTTTTGTTTGGTTGGTTTGGTTTGATTTGGTGGTACTGGAGATTGAACTGAGGGGACTCTACCAGTGAGCAACATCTCCAGCCCTTTTTTAAATTTTTTATTTCAAAAGCCAGTCTTGCTAAGTTGCATAGCTTAGACTTGAACCTTTGCTCTTCTTGCCTCAGCCTCCCAAGTGACTGGAATTGAGACATGTACCACCACACCTGGCTTCATATATATATATGAACCTAGGGAGGTGCTTAACCACCCAGCCACATCCCTAGACCCTTTTTATATTTTATTTAGAGACAGGGTCTTGCTGAGTTCCTTAAGGCCTCACTAAATTCCTGAGGCTGGCTTTGAACTCACGAACCTCCTGCCTCAGCCTTCCGAGTTGGGATTTCAGGCATGTACCACCATATCCAGCATGGCTTTAAGTGCCCAGAATCAATAATGGAGTAGGTCAAGTTGCAGTGCCACAAACTAAGGCTAAGCAGGTTTTGTTTTTGTTTACTACTCAACTTTTTACAAGCTTTTGGTTAATTTTCATAGTTCTGAAAAAAAATTATTGATAATTTTCATTGGTTGTACTAGATTTTTTGTTTAAAATTCATTTGTTTTTTTTTTAGTTATTTATGACAGCAGAATCCATTTTGATATAATTATACAAGCATGGAATATATTTTATTCTAATTAGGACTCCATTCTTATGGATGTACATATGTTGTTTTCATATATGTATATACGAAAATTATATCGGATTCATTCCACCATTTTTTCTGTTCCTTCTCCACTCCCTTTCCTCTATTCCCCATTGTCTAATCTACTGAACTTCTATTCTTCCCCTCAACTCCCCTCCCGTTATTGTGGGTTAGCTTCTACATAGCAGAGAAAACATTTGACCTTTGGCTTTTGGGGACTGGCTTATTTCACTTAGCATGATAGTCTCTAGAGCCATTCATTTGCTGAAAAATAAAGTCATTCTTCTTTATGGCTGAGTAATATTCAATTGTGTTTATCTAACACATTTTCTTTATCCATTCATCTGTTGAAGGGCACATAGGTTGGTTCCATAGCTTAGCTATTGTGAATTGAGCTGCTATAAACTTTGATGTGGCTGTGTTACTGCAGAATACTGGTTTTAAATCCTTTGGATATATGCCAATGTACCAAAAACATACATTGGAGAAAAGATAGCCTTTTCAAATGGTGTGGGGAAAATTGGAAATTCATGTGTGGTAGAAGGAAATTTAACTCCTATCTCTCATCCTGTACAAAACTCAGCTCAAAGTGGATCAAAGACCTAGGTATTTGACCAGAAACCCTGCCATATTAGAAGAAAACATAGACCCAAACTCCAACATATTGGCTCAGGAACTGACTTCCTTAACAAGACTCCTAAAGCACAAGAAGTAAAATCAACAATCAATAAATAGGAGTTTTAATAGATGCCACCTATTTGTAATGTCCTTAGTATGATGACCCCATTACAAATTAAGTTTTTACCCAAAGGAAGCAAAAAACAAGACATTCAAACTAAAGATCTTCTTCACAGCAAAGGTCTTACTGATTTTATGGAGAGTCAGATTTGCAAAGGTCTTCGGTCATTCCAGAAGCTCTTTCACATCTAACTGAAATGTGACTTTTAAAAAAAGTGTTTCATCATATATTTATGGTTAAAAATCTTTAAAAGTATATTATTTTAATTTATGTTTCTCTAATGATTATTTTTCATTGTTTTTGATAAAATGACAAGCTATTCAGAATGTATTAGACATGCTGTTTAAATAAGTTTTAAAATACCTATTTTCAGTGCAGGTATCAGACATTTTACTAAAGGATATTGTGGTCTTTTTTTATTTTGATAATATATTTAACCAGTTATATCAAAAATTTATTTCAGTTTGTAATCAATATTTTATAAGTTAATGATATTTTACATCATATTTTTGCACTAATCTCAAGTTGGATGTACCATATTTCAAGTGCAAAATTGCCATTTATGGCTCCTTGCAGATTGTGGTCTTATTTCTATCAAGAAATATCCCATTTTCAAAAACTAAGATATTCTACCATCATGTATAACTAAAAAGGACAAATAAAATTTAATAATATTGACCATATTTCTAATTATGTGTAAATAATGAATGGTAATATGGTTTTGCTTGACCCCCTCTTACCCTCTTTGTTTTGCCAATGATTTTTCCTCAATAAATTGATTAGCCTGACTCAACCTAAGATGGATCTTCTCAGAGAAATTCCAGTGTTGTGAAACCCAAATACAAACTGATATATTTACCTACAACAACAACAAAATATATATTAAATTTTCTAAAACAAAATAGATTTTATTAAGGGAGCCCCCAAAAATGGAAGATTATGTGTTTACCTCATACTAAGGAAAAATTCCTATCAAATCTTCAAGAAACTATAAATTTTAAACACTATAAAATACTAAAAATTCCCATTCTTATTCCAGGGCTGTATTTATACACTCATAAAAAGTGAGCTGTGGTCAATTTTCTTGATAATTCGATCAGTGTCTACTGTTGGCTTAAATTAAATTTAAGGTCTAAAATGAATATTTCCCTGTCCAGATGAACTATTTTGCATTGATCAATGTAACTAAATAAAATAAAATTTTTTAATAGATGCCACCTATTTATAATGTCCTTAGTATGGTGACCCCATTACAAATTAAGTTTTTACCCAACGGAAGCAAAAAACAAACAAACAAAAAAAAAAGATGCAATTTTGAAACCTCTATTATAATTGGTCAAATACTCTCTTCCTTTCTTCCTCTTCCTCCTCTTTCTTCTCCTCCTCCTCTTCCTCCTCCTCCTTTTTTTTTTAATTACAAATGTTGCATTTAATTTCAGCACAATAAAAATAAAAACCAGCAACTAACTAGTCATCTTACACAGTAATCATAACTTAAAAGATTTAAACATTCATTTCATCAAAATATTTTTCATCGCATACAGCCTCAAAAAATATTAGAGGGCTGGAATGTAGTTCAGGGGTAGTGTGTTTGCCTAGTATGAGGCACTGGGCTTGATTTTGAACAATGTAAAAAAAAAAGAAAGAAAAGAAAAAAAAGAGGAAAAGGAAAAAAAAGAGAGAAAGAATAGAAATACCTGGATTGTATTTTATAAAATAAACAAGGTGAGAACCTTAGTTCTGGTGAGGGAGTTAGTTCTGCATTAAAGAGGCTCAAGCTATTAGTAACAAGTTATAAAAAAAATCCTTTGATAAAAATAAGAAAATAAAACTTTTTAGGGGGCTGGGGACGTGGCTCAAGCCATAGCATGCTCCCCTGGCATGGGTGCGGCCCGGGTTCGATCCTCAGCACCACATACAAACAAAGATGTTGTGTCTGCTGAAAACTAAAATGTAAATAAAATATATTTAAAAAAAAAACTTTTTAGTAGATAAGAATACATGATGATCTCTTACTTCTTCTCTCAGATATGTAACATATCTAAATACTTACTATTGCCAAATCTATCTCAAAAATTTAGGACAATAATTTTTCTCCTTTTTGATAATACTCAATGAGAAACAACACTTAGAATAAAACATTTTCCATGAGGAAGGATAGTAATATCCACCTTTTATATCTAAAATTAGTTCAAGAGCTGTATGGTGATCTTGGTTCATTCATTCTATCATTTTCAAAGTAAGAATTCCTGGGCTAGTAGGGGGCTGTTTTATTGTGGTCTTCATTTTGTCATTATTAAACCTTAATCTCCTATCATGTTCCAAAGCATTATGTGTGTATTCAATAAAGAAGTTAGGTTGTTTTCCGGAATTGGCTCTCTCCAAAAGGTCAAAACCCACTGCGTCAACCCTGGTGAAGCTTTGCAGATTGTCTTTTGCTCCAAGTTATTTTTGGTGATTATTTTTTTAGTGGTTTTTCAGCACTAGTGGCACTAGGCTCTCAGACAGGTTATCCCGTCTCTCCCGCTAGATTGATGAGATCAGGCATCACTTGAAAATGGCCTCTCCTTCTTTTCTTTTCTTTTTTTTTTTTTGTTTTGTTTTGTTTTGTATTTTCCTTGCATTATTGGGAATTGAACTTGGGCTTCTTGATTTTTTGAGAAAGTCTAAGTTGCCCAGGCTAGCCTTGAACTTATAATCTTCCTGTCTCCATTTCCCGAGATCACAGACCTTCACTACCAAGCCTGGCTTAGAATACTCTTTTTAATTATTAAAAAGTTATCAAACTTACTGTGTGTTACTCCACACCAAGACAAATAGAAGACAAATTTCCTAGATTTGCAAAAGGTAGGCAGAAAATTATAATACAGTGTAGTGATACAGCTATATAAAAAAGGTCCATGGAATAAACAAGAAGCCCTAGCCCAAATTTGGGGAAAGAAAAAGTTTTGTTTAGAAAACACCATCAGTTCCCTGACACAGTGGCATATGCCTATAATCCCAGCTACTCTGAAGTGGAGACAGGAGGATCTCAAGTTCAAGGCCAGCCTGGGCAATTTAGGGAGACCCTGAGACTTTGTTTCAAAAAGAGCTGGGGGTGTATCTTAGTCCTAGAGAGCCCCTGGGTTCACTCCCCATCATAAGAAAGACAGGAAAAGAGAGTAGAGGAGGGGAAGGGAGGGGAGAGGAAGACAAGACCAGACCAGACCACCAGATGGAACCTGTGGCTCTCAGTAGAAGTTTGATGTTTGCAGCCAGCTCATGGCAGCTCTCTGGTAGGGAGTGAGCTAGAGAAACATTTCTGACCTCACTGTTTCCAATCTCTAGAAGATGCAGTAGCTTATTTTGGCTGAACTGACCCTCAGCCTGAGAGCAAGGGAGCCCTTTGATACATCTATTCAGAGCAGACTCCTGGGGCACAGAATACAAGCACAATAGAGACAGCGTGTGGAGTGCCACGTATATTCTTACTGTGAATGCCACATGAAAATAGTGCCTTCTATACTGTATCAGAACATTCTAGCCTAATTTGTTTCCAACACAGGAAAACCATTATTATAGGATATTTTTGGTTTCTCTGAACTTTCTTTTCTTCCATGGAGATCAAACCCAGGGCCTAGTGCATGCTAGGCAAGTGTTCTACCACCACCAGACTCCTATACTTCCTTTGAAGGATTTTTTTTTTTAATCAAGGAACTAAAAATTGAATGCTATAGGTAGAGGTTTGAAAAAATCCAAATATAATGATACTTCAATATTAATAGAAATATTGGAACTACAACTTAATTGTTTATTATTTATTGTCAGGGATTAATGAGCACTGGAGTCGACGTTCCTTTGTCTCTGGAGGCATTCTGACATTGGCAAAAGTTGACAAAACTGTAATAAGTCTAAAAATTCTGTTGAATCAATAATTCCTTTGGAAGCACTAGGTATGTTTGGGGGTCAAAACAAAATATCCTGGTATTGGGCTGGGGATGTGGCTCAAGCGGTAGCGCGCTCGCCTGGCATGCGCGGGGCCCTGGGTTCGATCCTCAACACCACATAAAAAAAATAAAATAAAGATATTGTGTCCACCTAAAACTAAAAAATAAATATTTTTTAAAAATATCCTGGTATTTAAATTGCATTCACTGCATGAAAAAGGTGAAGGTATGATTTTTATGGAGGATCTCTCCCTAATACTCAGCACACATAATCTAATAGGTATAGGATTCTTTTGTGAAATGTCAGCTCACCTTATACTGAAATTATACATGCTGCACTAACATTTAAATGCTTGTGTAAATATAGAAAAATAACAAATTAAATTATGGTTCCTTTTTTAATTTTTAAGTTAAGGATCATATAAATGGATAAAGAAAATGTGGCTTATATGCACAATGAAATATTATTCAGCTGTAAAAAAAAGAATAAAAGCCTATCATTTGCAGCAAAATGGAAGGTACTGAAGGATATTATGTTAAGTGAAATAAATCAGGTGCAGAAAGACAAATACTGTATATTGTCTCTCAATTTTGAAACCTAAAAAAGTTGATTTCAAAAGAGAAAAGAGTAGAATAGTGATTATTAGAGATTAGTAAGAGTAGTGGTTGGGGGATAGAGGGAAGTTGGATAATGAGTACCAAAATACAGTTAGATACAAAGAATAAATTCTAGTATTCTTTAGCACAATAGGGTGACTAGTTTATAATAATCTATTAAATTTGAGAAGATTTAGAAAAGGTGTTCAAAATCTCCAAATATAAAGAAATTGTAAAATATAAATGCTAATTACCCTCATTGATCATTATACATTGTAGACATATTGAAATATCACTGTACCCCACAAATATATAATTATTGTGTCTTAATTAATAAGCAAAAAGGATCATGAAGAGTGAAAAGGCATATTTAATATTTTCTATAACTAAAAAAAAATCCACTCCTTCCAAAAAACAAATTCAAACAGACCAAATTAATCAAGTAATCACTCAAAACAACAAAAACCCCAAAACGAAATGATCTATTACTAGGTTTGAACATACTATTTTATACTAAACTAGATTTGGGGAGCCATCTGCTGGTAAATTGACAAGTAGTCATTGATTTTTTCTTTTTTTTAATGGATGTATAGTTAGGGTTGCCAGAGAATTTAGGGACTGCCCAATTAGATTTGAATTTTCGGTATATAAAAAATAATGTTTTAACATTGAAGTATGTCAGTGTAGGTACAGTGTTTACTCCATATGCCAATATGCCAAAACTACCTTGTTTTAAATTTAGAATTATAATGTTCTTTCAAGTGACTAAGGAAATGTTTTCTAGAAATCTAAAGAGCAGACATGATTATTAGGATTGCTGAACTCACACTGCTATATGCACATTGCTGCAGCATGAAGGCTTGCCTTCTTCCATTCTATATTATATCTAACTCCTTGTCTTTTTTAATTTTTGTTTTTCTCGATTTGTTTCCCTCCCTCCCCATCCCCTTCTTGCTTTTCTTTTCTTTAATTTTTTTCTTTTTCTTTTTCTTTTTTCTGTGCAGGGGATTGAACCAGAGGTACTCTACCACTGGGCTATCCATAGCACTTTTCATTCTGTATTTTGAACCTGGGGCTCATTAAGTGGCCCTGGCTGTCCTCAAGTTTGCAATCCTTCTGCCTCCTCCTCCTGAGAAACTAGAATTATAGACATGCGCCACAGCACCCAGCCTTGCTCTGTCTCTTCTTAACGGAGCTATCCTTCATCAATGTTTTTTTTTGTTTTTTTGTTTTTGGTTTTTTACTGCTGCTGCAGTCTCACATGTAAGCAATCTGAGCCAATTACACTTGATAAATGAGAATTCTTTGTATTCTATATAATACTTAATTGCGGATTCTACTTGTGTTTTAAACAATGAAAGGGATGTTTATGCATATTTATTTTTGACCTTTAATACCTTTTTGCCCTGGGTATAAAGCCCAGGCCTTGCCCATACTAAGTCTGTACTATTCACTGAGTTACAACCTCAAACCCAGACACGAGGGATTTAACCCGGGGGTGATTAACTATTAGCTACATCTCTAGCCCTTTTATTATTACTTTTTGAAATAGGGTCTCACTGAGTTATTCAGGGTCTTACTAAGTTACTAAGGTTGGCTTTGAAATTGCCATCCTCCTACCTTAGCCTCCCGAGTCCCTGGGATTATAGGCATGTGCCACCATACTGGCAGACCTTACAAATTTTAATTTTTTATTTTATTAGTAATATATTCAAATGGTTTTAATTTTTTTTAAATAAAAGGGGATATTCAGTGGAAGGGCTCCCACTCTTATCCTTCAGGTACCCAAAAGTTCCTTGACACAGAGGAAACCTACAGTCTGTGAGCTCTTCACTCAGCTGTAGGGAGGACATGATTCTAAAGGAGAGGATGCAGTAGAGTTCCCTCTCAGGGGGAAAAAAAATGTATGATAGATGACAAAAAGCATTTCTTTCCTCATAACTATGATTTTCAATTTAATAGCTTAATTTTATTTTGCCTATGGAGCAAATGAAATGTATTCTCTTAAACTTTGGTTTTACCTGAATGATCTCCCATAGTCTCAAAATTCAATTGGCTTAAAATATGTATTATAAAATTTTACAAAGTGTGCAGCAGTCTGGCTGGGCACAAATGCCGCAGTCTGGCTGGGCACACAATCACGAGCCACCACACAGCTTGTAGATTCAAACAGCAACTCTTTATTCCCGAACTCACACCAGCCGTCTACAATCACGTTCTGGGGAAATCCATGTTCTCTTCCCAAATCCACGTTCTCTGCCCAAATCCACCTCCACTGGGCTTCTATCTCCAAAATATATACTGTCTGAATCCCGTGAGAACTCAAGGGGAACTCAGGCAGCAGGATACGCCCTATTCCCAACAGGAATAATCTTAAACCTTAAACCTGGAACCTAAACTGGGAACGCCCTAAACACGATTATCTTAAAACCGGGAACACCCTAATCTGCCTTGGTCCTTGAGCAAGGTCACGTACATTCAATGTCACTGCAACATGTCAGCAACATGGGGTACGCTGGCAAGGAAATTGTCATACCTACTTGGCTAATGGCTCCCAGCAAAAGTGGAGATGTTTCTCCATGACAGTGGCAGTTAAATTGGGTGTTTTTGTCTTGTTTTGGACTTCTTTTATTTTCTATCTCACTTCCGGTCTTCAGTCATTCATTGGGAGAAAGCATTCAGAGGGCCTGTGTTCAAACCCCAGCTTTGTCTATTTCTGTTTGTAATTCTGAATTAAATTAACCTTTAGGTTATCCATAAATTCAAGTTTATGCTCTTGTAATGAACATTAAATTAAACGATATATTTGAAACACAATGGCCTCCAGTCAAAGCCCACCAGGAGCACACCTCCAGCAGATCCAGTTGGGTGTATTACTCCTCTGCAGTGTGTACCCTGTGGGGAACTGTGAGCACTTGGATAAGAGGGTGTTAGGAAGCACTTATTATTGGATTCAGATCATGGTTGGAGCTCTTGTGAGAGGGTCCAAGGACACAGGGGTTTACTCTGGATTGATACTTTCAGGATGCAAGGACAATCTATGACAGGGTATCTCAATATTTACTAAAAGGAGGGCAGACTCCCTCTAAGGGAGGCTAAAATTCTAAAGGTAATGAATCTGCAGTGACCCCTATTAACTGTAAAAGGAGTTATTTGGTGTTTTATGGTTACAGTGTGACCTTGTTTTTGTCTGTATTTAAACAAAACTATGAAGTGGTCTTGTTTTTCTCACTTCCTCATGATCTCAGAGTGACCTTGACCGGTGTTAGTGGTGTTGGTGTTCTGTGAAATTATGTCCAACAGGAGCATAGACTGGCCTAGCTGGATAACAGGGACAGCTTTTATCCTTCTTAGAAAGCATCTCATAGATGCTCAGTAAGCCTTGGTTACATCTGGACTGTATCTGAATTACTTAATGATTCATTGTTCTCTCTTATCACTGGACAGTGACCCCCTAGAGAACAGAGGACACAGTTCATTCAACTGTTTACCTCCCCCCACTGATAGAGGTGCTTAATACTACTGAAATGAGATATGCCTTCTAAGGCCTTGCTGTTTGTGACTCTGCTTTTCTGTCCTGTGTCCTACGTCCCTTCCTGTTCCTTCATCAACTGTAGTAAACAGGTACAGACAGATAAGGCTTATAAAGCAGTGACTTCTGTGGTACAATCACAGAAGGACATTGTTTTATAAAAGGCAGTCACCATAGTAGGGTAGGGAGGGAGAGCATAGGAGGAATAGACAAACTCTAAATAGGGCAGAGGGGTGGGAGGGGTAGGGAAGGGGACAGGGGTTTAGAAATGATGGTGGAATGTGATGGACATCATTATCCAAAGTACATTTATGAAGACACAAATTGGTGTGAATATACTCTGTGTACAACCAGAGATATGAAAAATGGTGCTCTATATGTATAATAAGAATTGTAATGCATTCCACTGTCATATATAAATAAAAAATTAATTTAAAAAAAGGCAGTCAAGACAGAAATTTTACTCTTATGTTTTTTTTTTGTTGTTGTTGTTGTTGTTTTGGTGTACTGGGGATTTAACCCAGGAGCACTTTACCACAGAGCTACATCCCCAGCTCTTCTTATTTATTAATTTTTTAAAATTTTGAGGCAGGGTCTTACTAATTGCTAAGGACCTCACTGAGTTGCTAAGGCTAACTTCAAACTTTTGATCCTTCAGTCTCAGCATCCCGAGTCCCTGGGATTATAGGTGTGTGCCACCACATCCCACAGAAATTTTATTCTTTATTCTTCTAAACATTTAAGAGGGTCCGTGTCCAAGTACAGAGTATCTCTTATTTCTAAGTCTCCATTATTTAAAATTCTCCTGTAGCCAGAAACTCCTAGGAGCCTCTCACTGTCCTCACCATAACCTCACATACATGCCCCCGCCGGGCCCACCTCATGGTCCCCCCTCACAGCACACTGCAGGGCCTGCCATGTGGCCTCCCAAACAGTGAAGTTCGTTTTCCACCTTGAATTATCTTCTCAGGCTCTGGCTGGCTTTATTTATTTTTTTTAATATTTTTAGTTATACATGGACACAATATTTGTTTGTTTGTTTGTTTGTTTGTTTACATGGGTACTGAGGATTGAACCCAGGGCCTCACACATGCTAGGCAAGTACTCTACTGCTGAGCTACAGCCTCAGGCCTCTGGTTGACTTTTTTCAGTTCTGTTTTCTTTTCAGAATTGGATAGATTTTCGCTTTCTTGCAATGGCTGGCTACATTTTTCAGATCAATGTTCCCATAGAAGAAAAATTCTGGAAAAATATAACAATCTTAAGAAGTGTAAAAATGGTCAAAACCAAAATGAAGTCATTTGCGTCAAGCCCGAACCAAACATAAATAAATAAATGAATAAGTCGGGTGGTGAGTAAGGAGGAGATCTCATACACATATGTCTGATAATAAGATCTATCACAAGAGACGCCAGGACCACAACCTTGCACAAAGGCCGCTGCAACCTTACACAAATAGTCCTTCGCCAGGACATCTGCCCGGCAACCTTGGACTAACACTACCCTGTTATTGATCCTTGTAACCAAGGATTACTGTTTCAAAATAACTTTTGTAATCCTCCTCAATTTGCCTTTTTCCTTGTTTCAACCTCTTTGAACACACACACAGTTTACTATGGCACACAGAGTCTCATGGCAGTGCTTGCTACTCCCAAATACATATCTTAATTTTGGAGAATCTCTGTTATTTATGTTGTCAAAAGCTTCAAAGAGCTTACAGAACAGTAAAGAAGAGAACATTTTAGGTACAGTGGACCTAAAATGATAATGAAAGGCACAGAGATATACTATAACAGTGATGAAAAACCTTAACCATTAAAATAAAGAGCAAAGGAGACCTCATTAAATGGCAGCACCGTGAAAGAGCTTTAGGGCTAAACCTTAGTTAATGATATTATTAACAGTGACATATAGATAGAGGTGCATTAATAAAAATAGAATGTTCATAGCAAAGTATTGGTGGGCAGGAGGGCAAAGAGCCCTACTTCGGTACCAGTCAGCAAACCACAGCCCACAGGCCCAGACTGGTCCTCGACCTCTTTTTCTTTTTCTTTTTTTTTAAACAAAAACAACCCTTTATTTGTTTTTATGTGGTGTCAGGGATTGAACCCAGTGCTTCCCACATGCTAGGCAAGCGCTCTGTCACTGAGCCCCAACCCTGGCCCCTCAACCTCTTTTTATAAGCAAAGTTTTCTTGCCATACAACTATACAGTTATTTAAAATGTATATATTGTGCTACAACAGCATAGTGGAGCCGTTGTGATAAACTACATCCCCTGAAGCCTAAAATATTTACTATCTGACCCTTTTCCGAAAAAGTTTGCCAGCTCCTGGATTTGAACACCAGATACAGCTGATGCGGCCAAGTGGTTACTTTGAATCCTTCCAGAGTTGAGGGTATATCAACCTGTGGGAGAAGGAATAAGCTCATGGTCTAATGCAAATTTTGCACCTTCCTCTCACATACCTGTTTATCTGAACATAGCATTCTCCTCATGTCAATTATTTGAGTAAAATTGATCCTCCCCAATATCATTATACTTGTCAATTATTTGCATATCTCCTGCTTTACCATCATACTCCTTGTAATGTGGTGTCTAGTTATTCTTTCCGTTCCCCTACTACTAATTCTTCACTACTTTTTCCTCCTGTTTCCTCTTCCGTTTCTTTCTCCCCTTCTCCTTCTCTTCCTTTCCCTCCTCCCCCTTCCTCTTCTATTTTATTCTATATTTATTTATGAAACACTATGCAAGACAGAATTCCAGACATTGGGGATATGGCGGTAATAAGACAATCCCTGTCACCACAGTGCTCATATTGGTACCCCAATTTGAAAAGCACAGGCACAGTATATTCCCACGTCACAAAAAGTTAATGTTACCAAATAGGGTTTCAGAGACTCCAAAGAAAAACACACTCACCAATCTTCGCTTGGCAAGAAAACCTAGGGTGATCGTCCCCAGGATAGCTGACTTGCTTCCACAGTCTTGTCATATTGCTGTCAACCCAAAGGAGAAAAAACCCCTAATAATAACACCACATTTTGGGGGTGCTGGGGATTTAACCAGTACCCAAGGTGTTTGTTTAACCACTGATTCACATCCTCAGCCCTTTTAAAATTTTTTATTATGAAACAGTCTCACTAAATTGCTTAGGGTCTCACTAAATTGCAGATGCTGGCTTTGAACTTACAATCTTCCTGCCTCAGCCTCCCAAGCCACTAAGATTATAGGTGTGCCACACTGTACCTGGCAATAATAACACATTCTTAATATTCAACCTGAATGTCAAAGGTGAGAAAAGATGGGGAGCCACTGTTTCCAGAGAACCAGAACACCACCTGTGATTTGGTATGTGTGCCCTATCAGAATGTTCTCACCTCTAAATTACTGAAAGAGATTTTTCTTTCAAGGATGAAAGAGCAGTTCTGGAAGGGCATATGACAGTATGAAGTAAATTATATTTCAGAAAGTCACCAATGCCCCACAGCTAAACTTTTTAACTTCTTTGAAAATTTAAAAATAGTTTCTGCTTCAGTCTCTGTGCAGAACCTCTCCACTCTAGTTTCTGTTAATTAATTTTTAAAAAATGTCTTCTCTAGGAGAATGTGCTTTTTTATCATGTCAATTTTATCATGAATTTAATATAGGATTAATATAAAAATATGATTCTAGAAAATAAGCAATACTAATTGTAGAGTCCATACCTATAATGCATTTTATCCAATTATTTTAAGTGTTTTCACTTTAAAAAATCAGTTCTGTGCTTTGGACTTTAAACCCTACAGAAAATGGAATTGCTACAGAGCTCTCTGGTTGTTTCAGACCCAGGGACCCATGGATGGCAAACCAGTTTTATCTGTCTTTGTTCTTTTCTTGAATCCTGCATGGTCTGCTCCATTTCTCTGGGTATAGAGTTTGTACTGTTGTTAGAATACTTTCAAATGAGGATTGGAGCAGACCTCAGTGGTATAGTGCTTGCCTAGCATGTGCAAGGTCCAGGGTTCAATCCCCAGCACTCAAACAAATAAAAACAACAATAATACTTTCAAGTTGAAATGTGTGTTCATGAAAGGTATTCAATAAATTTGGGGAGAATAAGTTTCTTGACATGACTCTGCTTTGAGTAAACTTTCAAATATCAATTAATGAATAAGGAGCTATCTCTAATGTTGCTCATTCCCTCTTTTTTCTTGTTTTGGACAGAACAGCTCAAAATTGGCCACATTTCTGAATATAGATGACATTGCACTATAGGCTTATCAAAATTCCTGTTACTTCTCAGGATATTATAGAAGGTAAAATGCAAATAAGAATTAAGCAAATGCTTTGAAAAAGTTACCAAGTTTAATGTAATATACAAAGTAATTTTATGTCATACTTTCATTTATTATTCTCAGGACAGGGAAATTCAGGATTTTATTTTATTTTATTTTTTAAGTACTAAGGATTGAACCCAGAGCCTTGTGCATGCTAGGCAAGCACTTTGCCACTGAGCTATGTTCTTAGCACAATAACTAAATTATATTATTTGTTTATTTATTTATTTGCTTTTGTAGTACTGATCTTGAATCCAAGGTCTCCTGCATGCTAGGCAAGGCTCTACTTGATCTAGCCCTTGATTAATATGTATTTTTGTTGTTGTTAAGGTTAACTGTATTTGCTGTGAGCTTATATGAAGATTTTTAAATACTAGCATATGCACTGTATACAAAAATTTAACTCAAAATGAATTAAAGACTGTTGGCTTCCTGTCACTATAATGAAGTACCTGAAATAATTAACTTATGAAGATAAAAGGTTTATTTGAGATCACAGTTTTGAATGTCTGGTCTGTGATCAATGGGACCTGTTGCTTGGGGCCTAATGTGAGGCAGCACGTCATGGTAGGAGTGCATGGTAGAGTAAAACCTCTCTTTTTGCAAGCCAGGGAACAAAGAGAGAGAGAAGAAGACCAAGGTCTCATAACCTCCTTTGAGGGCAAACCTGTGATGGCATAAGATTTTTCTACTAAGCCCTGTCTCTCAAAGGTTCCACTCACCCAAGTGTGCCACCCCTGGGAACTAAGCCTTTAATACATGGGCCTTTGGGAGACATTCAAGAATCAAAGTACAACCAAGACCAAAATGTAAGGCTAAAACTATAAGACTCTTAGAAGAAATTTCAGAATAAATCTTTGTGACCCTGTATTAGACAATGGTTTCTTAGATACAACACCAAGAGTATAAGCAAGAGAGGGCTGGGGTTGTGGCTCAGAGGTAGAGCGTTTGCCTAGCATGTGTGAGGCACTGGGTTCGATTCTCAGCACCATGTAAACAAATTAAATAAACAAAAAAAAAGTTATATATAAAAAAAGAGTATAAGCAAGAGAATAAAAAGATAAAGTGACTTTATCAAAAGTTTAAATCTACATCATCAAGAGTAAAAGTTTTGATATTGGCCAAATTATATTGTTATATTGTATGCATGTATGAATATGTAACAAAAAATCCATAATTATATATGATTATAATGCACCAATAAAAATGTGGAAAAAAGAAACATAAAAAAAGTAAACAATACAGGGGCTGGGGTTGTGACTCAGTGGTAGAGCACTCACCTAGCGTGTGAGAGGCACTGGGTTCGGTCCTCAGCACCACATAAAAATAAATAAAATAAAGGTATTTTGTCCAACTACAACTAAGAAAAGAATTTTTTTTTTTAAAAAGTGACAATACAAAAAAAGAGTAAAAGTTTTAGTTGGCAAAGGACACTATGAAGGAAAATAAAAGAAGCTGGGCATGGTGGCCCTCACCTATAATCCTAGGACAGGAGGATGGCAAGTTTGAGGTCAGTCTCAGCTACTTAGAGACCCTGTCTCAAAATCAAAAAATAAATTGGGGTGGGAATGTAGCTTAGTGGTAAAAGCACGCCAGCTTCAATCCCCAATGTGGCAGAAAAGAAAAAGAAAACCCACATAATAAATAGGAGAAAATACTTTAAAGTCACATATCTTTAAAGAAAATACTTTAAAGTCACATAATTAGAGATGTACATCTAGAATTTATTTAGAAACCTTTACAATTCTTCTATAAAAATATAAATAACCTAATTTTAAAATATCCATCAACTGATAATCAGATATACAATATGTGATTTATCCATACAATGGAATGTTATTTGGTCCTAATAATAAGTGATGCAACATGAATGAACCTTGAAAATATCATGCTAGGTAAAAACAAAAAAAAAAATCAGACAAAAATGTCACCTATTATATGATTTTGTATGTTATGTCTAGAATAGGTCAATCTGCAGAGACAGGAAGTATTTTAGTGGTTGCCAGGATACAGGGGAAGGAGAGAAAAGTAACTGATAATGGATACAGTTTCTTTTTGCTTGTTTCCTTTCTTTTCTTTTTCTTTCTTTTTTCTTTTCTTTCTTTCTTTCTTTCTTTTTTTTGTGTGTGTGTGTGTTTGTGTGCTCCTAGATTTAGTCCCCAATACCAAAACCAAAAAAATAGAAGTAAAAATATATATAAACTTGAAGATGGATCAGAGTAATTTTTTAAAATACTATTATATAGAACATATTTATCAGGCTTAAAAATCTAAATATAAAATTAAAAATTATTTACTACACTGGTGTTGACCTTGAGAAAAAATAAAATTGCAATTTATGAATAGTAAAAGGAAAGCAGCTGTTGGTAGTTCCCATCAAAATTTATCAAATGAAAATGATTTTAATGAACATATTAACAAATACTTATTAAACCAATACCATTTATAAAAGAATGTGAGGAGCCTTTGAATAGATTATCTACTGAAGACCAGCATTAGGGTACATTCTATGGGGCTTATATAAGAATCAAAAGAGAAGAATGAGAAGTTAAACTCCATTTATGTATGATGAGTCAAAATGCATTATACTGTCATGTATAACTATTTAGAACAAATAAAAATAAAAATAAAGGAATAAATAAAAATAAAATAAAATAAATCATTGGGGGAAGAAAAGAATCAAATGGCAATAAATACTTGCTTGAAATCTGGTGAAGGAAATGAGACTGATACTGCTGAAGCAGTTAGAAAGCAGTTAACCAGATGATATGTCCAGATTCCTAGGCTTGCAATGCCCAGTGTTCCTTGGCACTCTTCTACCCCAAATTTCTTTTTTTGCAGGTCCAGCCTTCCAGAACTAAAGGTAATAGAGTTCCACAACATATGTAGCAAACACATCAGTCTATTCAATAGGTATTTAGCAAGTGTTCACTATGAGCCAGGCATGTAAATACCAATAATGAAATCATTACAAAAATGAAGATAAGCCAGGCACAGTGGTACCCACCTGTAATCCCAGTGGCTTGGGAGCCTGAGACAAGAGGATCATGAGTTCAAATCCAGCCTCAGCAAGGGTGAGGAGCTAAGCAACTCAGTGAGACCCTGTCTCTAAATAAAATACAAAATAGGACTGGGATGTGGATCAGTGTTCGAGTGCCTCTGAATTCAATCCCTGGTACACGCCTCCCCCCCAAAACAAAGATAAGACATAGTTTAGCCTTGTGTATCTAGAATTATGGGAAGGAAATTATAGGAAGGGATTTTTGATTATCTATTGAACTGTTAAGCAGCTCTTTTCCCCTATTGAATGTCCCATTCTGTCTATCCTGTGACAATCATGCTAATCTGAAACCAATAGCCATGAAATTCGTGGTTAGGAAGCAACCGTGTTTCTCAAGGGACCCACATAAATATATATTTCTATTTTTCTATTAGCAGAGATATTCAAAGTGGATGCCATAAATATTTAAAACAGAGTTTAAAGCTATTTATCAGGGTAAACAACATGAGATTAAGTTGCCATTTAACCTCACCCTTGATTTTTTTCCTAAAAACACCAAACAATGGATTTTGGATTCTGTAGTCAGCCAACCTAAATATTTGCCATTAGTCATTAGCTGTGTAACCTTGGCCAAGTCATTTAATCTCTCAGCCTCGGTTTCCTCGTCTGTAAGACAAAAAGTGCAGTATTTCCTACCTTGCTAAGTCACCCTGGGCTTAAATAAGGTAACAAAAGTAAAGGTTTTAGCATTGTGCCTTGTAGCTCAGTCTTCACTTTATGTTAAATGTGATGTTCAGGGAAAAGATTAATTAACCAACCTTTCTTTCCAATTACAATTTATGAAATTGGCATCAAATTCTTGGAGGTGATGGATGTGTCTTTTCTTTAAAATATGTCTATTTTTTCACTATTATTTTTCTTTTTTTAAATATTTATTTTTTAGTTTTAGGTGGACACAATATCTTTATTTTACATTTATGTGATACTGAGGTTCAAACCCAGAGCCTCATGCATGGTAGGCGAGCACTCTACCACTGAGCCACAATCCCAGCCCAATTTTTTCATTACATATTTCTGGGGGGGAAAAAGATTAGAAAAGCCTGAGTTAAAAAAAAAAAGAAATTTGAATAGAAATAATATAACATTGTGTGACACATTTTAAAATGTTACTTTGAAGGGGTCCTAAATCCTTGAGATCAGAATGGAAGGAACTCATGTTTAGGGAACTGGATAGATCAAGACACTGTAGAAGGCAGAAGGCATTTACCTTAGGCAGGAAGAGAACAAGAGAGGAAAGAGAGGAGGTACTTGGGATGCATTGAAGTCTGGGCTTCTGCAGTGGGAACTTGAGCCAGCTCCTACTAAGCCCGTTGTTACATTTTAGGGACTTTATGAGCTGGTTCACATCGCATTAATAGCTGGAATTTGGCCACAGTGGGAATTTTTACACCACAGCTATCAACAAACACATGTCAGGACTTCCCTATATTCTGACCCCAGAGAGTCAATTATTAGGCACTTATGCCGACGGTCAAGGTAGGAAAGTGAAGGTGTTCCTATCTGAATAGCATTATTTTTATCTGTCAGGCAGGTTGGTGATACGCTGGTGTCAAAAGTCCCAGGAAGTAAAGAGGTTGAATTCTGTAAAACACTATGGACAAAGAGAGACAAACCACCAGGGAAAATGCCAAATGACTGCCATGCTATTTTGAGGGACCAGTCAAAGCTGGGGACCATGAGGCTACAGTGGAACCAGTGAATTCAGCTGTAGAATTTCTCCTGCAAGCTCAGCAGCCTGGGGATCTCAGCAGAGAGGAGCCAGCGCCAGTCTTTTGCCTGGCAGTCATGACAGAAGAATGGAATGAAGCAAGGGCAATGAGGCTATTGGCAAGGGTTAGCTGCAGCAATGGGCCACAGAACTAAACCGCAGATGAAGAGAGATAAGACAGGGGAAGGTGGAGGGCTCACTGTTTCTTGGCATCAAGTGCTGGGAGTCTCCTTGCTGTCCAGGTTTTGTTTTTGCATTTTCATCTTCCTATTCAGCAACAATCCTTTTAGAATGTGGCATCCAGATCCAAGCCTCTGTCTCACACAATGTTCCAGCTTGATCTCACCATCAAAGGCCTTAGCCTTGTCCTTGCTTATTTTAAAAGTCAGGCTTTAAAGATTGGAATGGCCAATGTTGTCAGAAGAACTTACAATCATTACTAACCACACAGGATAAGTGAGCTGTGGCAAAGACTGGCAGATTTTTAAATTAGTAGAATCGATCTGAAATTTGAAAATCAGTTCTGTGCTAGCTAACTGATCCATGTCACCAGGGAATAATCATGGGTGTCCTGGAATATACACATCACTCTCCATCATCAATAGCAAATATAATTGCCACAAGAATATGATTTTGCAAATTATTAGAAATATGTAAAAACTGACAAGGGGGAACTTCAGAGAGCTGATGTAGAGACTCAAAATGACCCTCAAATGAGTTCATTTTCTCAGATAAGTTAAACCACTGAGAGGAAATCATTCTGAGATTATACAGAATTCATGTATGAGGTTCGGGTTCGATGAGAAGCTGACCTAGTGTTGGGACGGTCCATGCAGGCAGACTTACGAAGACTAATATCTCTGCTATTAAAAGATGGGGCTCCGGGGCATAGGAACGATTACTTTAATTTCAAATGACAATGAGCTGTTGCAGCTGGTACTTATTTGTATTTCCCAAACATCCTAGTGAGTATACCTGTCAGAAGTTTGTGTAGGTGCTGTTCCACATTCCCCATGTCACTCTCCCATCAGATTGTGTGAATTGAGTACAAGGCCAGTTTTTAAATTTCTTAATACATAATCATAACAGGAGTTTACTTTCTAAATGGAAAAAGTCATTCCACCGAGATAACCGGATTAATGGCACTCTTGCACTTGCAGTTCATCTGATTGTCCAACAAATATGAGTCACATTTACCTACTGCCCTATGACTAGCTAATGTTGTGAGATTGACTGTCTAGACTCCGTGATACTGTGGATTTAAATCTTGCCCTCTTATGACGCACTTGAAAGTAAATGATGTGCAATTTGCACACCAGGGAGGGTGTGTTTCCTCATCCTAATAGTGATCTCATTGCATTTCCCACTCGAAGAGCTGACCCTTCCCCCAAAATAGAAAACAAAGCTATTTCTTTAGTTTTAATTTTTTCAGGGCTGGGCCACAAGCATGCTGGCTACATCACCTACCCCACTCTCTATTGTTGTTGTTAACCTTGAAGTATTTGGACATGAGGAAAGAGAGAATAGGAAGTGTGCAGATAATTTTTTCTCTGTGTCACTTTTCACATTGACCAGCAAGGGGAGTCAGAGGAACAAGTACAGCTCTTGGCACTGAGACTCTTGAGTGCACCTCTTGTGATTGATGATTAATCATGATGTGTACTGCGCTGAACTTCCTGTGTAACACGGCTTGTATTTAACTGTTGTGCACCATTCTAGCTTTCTTTTCCTTTAATACTTTGCTGACCAAATATTAGTTGTGAACTTCAAAGTAAAATGCCAGTTGGAATGGTGAGACATGGGAATGAAGTGAGATTTCTATGCCCAGATGGCTTGAAGACCTAATTGTGGCCACAAGTAGCCCCAACCCCCTTAATGCAGATAAGACAGCATTCAACTGACTTCAATAAAAAGGGATTTAGATGGAAGGGAGGTGGCCTTGAGGAGAGCTGGCCAGGAGAGCCAGGACTGAAGAGGCCATTGTTCTTAGTTCTGTCTCAGCTTAGGGAGATTGACAAGGCACCTGCCGCTTTCCAGAGCTGAAGGGTCAGGTTAGCCCGGAAAACATCCAGGGCTGGGACACTCCTGAGCCTCTGGCTCCCAGCCATTCAGATGCTGGAGATTCAAAGGTTTAGAGAGAAGTTGTGGGGAGAGCCCTTTGGAGGGATCTGAGGAGACCTTCCACCCAGTGAGCAACCCAGGACAGCCCTCTCCTCTTTAAATCACCCTTCATGCCTCTCAGCTCCAACCAGGTCTTTCTGTGCTCTGCTGTGGCTGTGCCACAGTAACAGTTAATCACTAACCACCTTCACAGATAATGGTTCACTTCGTTTGCTTAGTTTGGGACCAGGATCAATGATTATGTCCCCTGTTTAATGCCT
Source organism: Marmota monax (assembly GCF_021218885.2). Lineage (NCBI taxonomy): Eukaryota > Metazoa > Chordata > Mammalia > Rodentia > Sciuridae > Marmota > Marmota monax. The sequence goes on along the minus strand of NW_026691950.1, from coordinate 2,542,355 downwards.
TAATCCTGTTCTCACAATCCCCATCCTGACTACTGAACATGAATCAGTAACCACCTGTTTTCTCTCTGTGGGAGTCGAATTTTAATTTCAATATTTTAAAAAATATCTTGGGCTGGAGATGTAGCTCCGTGTGGGGTCCTTGTTTGACTCCCAGCACTACACACACAAAAATCAATCAATAGATTAAAAAAATATCTTTAATCAACGATGTGTCCTGTGCTTTGCCTTTGCATGCTGTGGAGGAGAGAATCTGGAAGTGTTGATTATATTTCTGGCTCTGTTACTTACTAGTTGAATGATCTAAATAGCTCATCTAATTTTTTTAGTTTTTCTGTGTTATTGTCTACAGAAATGGGGAGGGTAGACTAACTGAATGGACAAGATTCCAGACTTGAGAGTCAAACAAACCAGGGTTTTAATGCTGGTTATTTCTTGTATAGTTGGATGGCTTTAAGCAATTGACAATTGGTATTGTTTAAATGTGATAAAGTATGTGAAACATTTAGCATAATATTTAGAACAAAAGAAGCAATCAACAATTGATAGTTTCATGCGATACATGATAATGATCATAATTATTAAAGGTCTTGGGAACCTTTTTTAAAAAAACTCTAAAATCCAAAGACTTAAAGCTGAAGTGTTGAGATCAATTACTATGAATAAGCCTACTCTTTTGATTCCACTTCTTAAGGAAATTTGTTAAGAAATAGACTGAAATTACAGAGAATTTTGCAAAGTGTTTAGATTTTAGTATCATATTCAGCAAACAATGTGATTATAGGCATTTAATAAACACAGACATGGACTAATTTCCTTTGTTTATTCATGGTGTAACATCTACTAGGAAATCTGGTGGGTTTTTTTTTTTTTTTTTTGTACCAGGAATTGAACCCAGGGGTGATCCTCCAGCCTCAGAGGGCTCCTGAGCTGCTGAAATCTTTAAAGGTTAAAATCCATAAAGATTTAGGGTTGGTTCTTTTCAATTTAAAACTTATTTAGAATTTTCTTTAAATTCACAAATTATTCTTAGGCAATACAAATGATTAGAAATGAGTTGTGTTCACTAGCTCTTCAACTAGGATACAAACAGATTTTAAAAATCACTGAATAGATATAGGGTTGCGTGCCCATTACAACCCAGGCCTTGTTGTGGGTGCTGGGATGTAGGAGTGAATGAAGCAGACCCGTGTATTAGTCTGCTTTCTGTTACCTAAACAAAATACCCAAGATAAACTCAAAGAGAGGAAAGTTTTCTTTTGACACACAGTTTTAGAGCTTTCAGTTTGTGATTGGTTGGCCCCATTGTCTTTGGGCCTGTGGTGAGACAGCACATGGTGGCAGCCATATATGGCAAAACCATTCACCTCATGGCTGCCACAAGAAAGAGAGAAAAGAGGAAAGGAGAGAGTCCCTCTGTTCTCTTCAATGGAACACCATTAGACCTCCCGCTAGGCCCCACCTCTAAGTTCTCACCACATCCCAATAGTGCTAAGCTCCGAACTGAGCCTTTGTTGACACACGGGCCTTCAGAGGACATTCGGGATCCAGACTTCAGCAGACCAAACCTCTGCTCTCCTGATCTTGTGTGTGGGGGGGTACTTTCTCCCCAGGTGTGAACTCTCTGTTTGAGAGTCTGTTCTCTATTGTGAGAACACACCAGGACTAATGAAGAAAGGATGCTACGAGTTGGTAGTGGTAGAGTACACCTGTGATCCCAGCCACTCAGGAGACAGGACGATTTCAAGTTTGAGATCAGCCTGGGCATCTTAGGGTTTCCCAGTCTCAAAATAAAATCGAAAAGGGGTGGGATTAGGGACATGGTTCAATGGTAGAGCATTGCCCAGCATGTATGAGGCCCTGGGTTCAGTCCCTACTAGCACCACCACCATCACAACAACAGAAAAGAAGAGGGAAAAAGAAGAGGAGAAAGAAAGAAAGAAGAAAGAAAAAAGAAATAAAGAAAGGAAAGATGCTGTGGCTACCTGGTAATTTCCACCAGAGATGAGAAATGGGAGAGCTTGGCACTGTAGTATATTTACTATCCTCACTATAGAGCAGTGCTATCCCTCAGACAACCAGTAGCCACAGTGGCTATTGAACACTTGAACTGCGGCTAGTCTAAATTGAGATGTGCTTGCCAGATTTCGAGACTTAGGAAGAAAACAAGACTGTAAATTATCTCTGTAATAATTTTTATATTGATGACAGTTTAAAAAAATAAAATTGGAATAATATAATGAATATACATAAAGGGCACTCGATATATACTTGTTCAGTATTTTATTTCGGGCTCTGGTACTTACTAGTTGTATGATCTTAAATAACTCTTTTAATTGTTGAATTTTACTGTGTTCTCATCTACAAAAAAGGGAAGGGTAGACTAACTGAATGGATAAGATATATATATATATATATATATATATATATATATATACATTTATATTTTATATGCTTATTCAGTTATACATATTGTTAATGTTAATTACATATTTCTTTTCACTTTCTTTTTACATGGGCTACTAGAAATTTTGATATTTTACATGTGGCTCCCATTGCATTGCTACCAGTCAGCACTGGTGAAGTATCTTTGTCCTGGAGTGCTTCCAAACTTCTCAACCACCTAGGCCAGAGGCCACATCCATGAAAAAGCCCAAATCTGCAGTTCTTCTCTGACCATCTCTTTTTAGGAACCACCTGCTCTTGCAGTCTCCCTGCTGGAAGTGTTCATTCAGACACCTTTCTTGGAGATATTCCCAAGTACTGTCCCATCTAAAACTTTCCCTTCCCAGAACTTTCTTCTTGGGCTGGGGATGTGGCTCAAGCGGTAGCGTGCTCACCTGGCATGCGTGCGGCCCGGGTTCGATCCTCAGCACCACATACAAAGATGTTGTGTCTGCCGAGAACTAAAAAATAAATATTAAAAAATTCTCTCTCTCTCTCTCCCACTCTGTCTTTAAAAAAAAAAAAAAAAAAAAAAAAAAAACTTTCCTCTTCAGCAGGATGCTTAGTTTCAAGATGTTGATAGATTCCGAAGGCTTAGGAACCATCTACTATAAATGCATTTACCTTTAATTTTTTTTTTTAACTGAGGATCAAACCCAGGGCTTCGCCCATGCCAGGCAGGTGCTCTACCACTGAGCCACATCCCCAGCCCTTGCATTTAACCTTGAATAAATCACTCTAGCTGAGAGAAACCAAGCTCAAGCAGTGGCGATTTTGTGCCTAATCACACAGCTGAAATCCTTTTGTTAGTGGCACAGAATCAAATAGACTGTCACCATACCTTAGTAACTGTCCCCTGAGATCCTTGTAGGTCCTCTCTGACGTTGAGATTCCACGGTTCACACAGGTGTTCTTGGTTTAGCTTCCAGCCATCTCATTGGCACAGTTGGCCTTTCTGTAGGAGATTTTTTAAATGATGCTGGGAGACAATTAAAGTCTGTGGAGGATGGTAGAAGAAGAGTCCCAGATGTTCGTGAGAATAGTGAGAAAGGAGAGTGAGTAGAAATGCCCTAAGGGTCTGTGCTGTGAGGTGGAAGAGTATTGGGGGACAGCAGAGCTGGACTAGAACACAAGGTTGGGAAAACACTGCATCTCAGGGGTGACATTTATAGGAAATACCAAAGATATACATTCCAATAAGGAATGCCAAGAAGGGCCAGGCCTGGTGGCTCCCACCTCTGATTCCAGCGCCTCGGAGTCTGAGGCAGGAAGATCATGAGTTTAAAACCAGCCTCAGCAACTTAGTGAGGCCCTGAGCAACTGAGAGAGACCCTATCTCTAAAATATGAAGAAGGCTGGCCTGTAGCTCAGTGGTTAAGTGCCCCTGGGTTCAATCCCCAGTATCCCCCCCCCAGAAAATACGCTAAGAACAAGTAAACTATTTAAAAACACAGGAGATAATACAAACCAAGAAAACCAAAAGGGAGGGCTGGGGATATAGCTCAGTTGGTAGAGTGTTTGCCTCACATGCACAAAGCCCTGGGTTCAGTCCCCAGCACACAAAAAGAAAGAAAAGAAAACCCGAAGTGAAAAGTATATGAACTTTTTGAAATGAGCGAATGTAGGAAGGAAAAGAGGGAGCCAAAATCTAGTCTTCTAAGAACACTAGATGTGAAGAGCTGAATGCACCCATTAAAAAATAAAAATGACCAGATTTGGTTTAAAAGTAAGATTCATAGTGTGAATCCAACTGTATGGTAACTGACGTGTTTCAAGTATCAGAGAAAATCCATGCAAAGAAAAGGAAAGCAGGGCTGGTACTAGAGACACCAGACTGAAGAAATGAAGACTGAAAGCACCCAACTAGATAAAGAACATTCTGCAAGGATATAAAGTTATGTAAATAACTTTTAATTACAAAATGTACATTTTAATTACAAAATAAAAAGAACAGCCAGGCGCAATGACACGTGTGTGTAATCCCAGTGACTCAGGAGGCTAAAGCAGGAGGATTGTGAGTTCAAAGCCAGCCTCAGCAAAAAGTGAGGTGCTAAGCAACTCAGTGAACCCTGACTCTAAGTAAAATACAAAATAGGGCTGGGGATGTGGCTCAGTGGTCTAGTGCCCCTAAGTTCAGTCCCAGGTACAAATAAATAAATAAGTAGAACAAAGTTTCAAACTGATTTTCCCCACACACCTACTTCTTTTCCTATTTCTTATCCTATACCTATTCACGAATGAATGAATGAATGAATGTGTTTTGGATTCTTTTCATAGGAACATATTTGTCTGTCTGATTTCAAGGTAAGAAGTCATTTGAATCATGTTTTATTTTTATGTAACAATTTTATTGAGGTACAATTTACCTACTATACGATCCAGATTGTACTTATTTGAAGTGTACAATTCATGCACAGAGTTGTGCAACATTCACTTTACCATATTTTAATCATTGACCCTCAAAATCTCCTGTAATTTTTAGCTTTCACCCTCACAATCTCCCTAAGACCTAAGCGATCACTGATCTATTTTCTGTCTCGATCAATTTGCCCACTCTGTCCATTTCATATATGGAATCATACAACATGCCATCTTTTCTGTCTTCTTTGACATAGCAAAATATTTTAACATTCATCTCTATCATAGTAAATCTCAGTACTATATTGCTTTTCCTGGTCAGTTAACATTGCATTGTATTAAGATTCCAGTTTGTTATCCATTCCTCAGATGATGGACACATGGATTTCCTCTACTTTTTTGCTATTATGAATAATGCTGCTATGAACATTCATGCACCAGGTCTTTTGTGGACATGTTTTCATTTCTCTGGGATGTGTACAAAAAAAATGAAGCAATAGCTGGATCAAATGATAACTTGTATGTTCAACTCTTTTAGGAACTTCCAGTTGTTTCCCACAGTAGCTGACCATATTACATTCCCACTAACGGTGTATGTGGGTTAATTTTTGTTTCTACATCTTATAAACAGTTGCTATTTTTCTTATTTATTTTTAGTCTATCCACTGTGGTGGGTGTAGAGTAGTATCTCACTTTTTTCTCTTTTTTTAACTTTATTTCATTTATTTATTTTTTATATGATGAGAATTGAATATGATGAGAATTGAACCCAGTGCCTCACACATACGAGGTTAAGTGTTTTACCACTGAACCACAACTCCAGCCCCTATCTCACCGTTTTGATTTGCATTTCTCATGACCAAGTGAAGTTGATCCCGGATCTGTAATTCAGAATTCAGTTTGCCCTCGTGCAAATATCAAGGTTTATATCAACCACAACTTCTTAGAATTTCTTCAGCTTTTCAAATTTAGCAAGATATTATTTTCAAAGAACAAGGCCCCAGTTGAAATCAGTATCTTTTTTTTTACATGGGCGGTAATTATCAAGAAAGCATTTTTTTAATAGGCACTACCCTTCTGAATTAGCACATTGCTTTAAAATAAAACACAGAACACACTTTGTCCACCTAAGCACTTGTGTCCTTGAAAACTATTAAAATCACTTACACATTCTTTGCAGCATTATACACACACCCTCATGTGTGAAGGTCACTCAGCTAGCAGCATTAACTCCACTGATCCTTTATTAAAGTGGATACACATTTTACACAGGAAACTCTCGTTTCTTTTGGCTAGTATATTATGTCTCTCAATAAAAATATGAATGAATGTATTTCCCCCATCCATTAATTGAGATTTTTAAACTTTTTTTGACAGAAGAATCACTGCCTAGGGTTTAGGCTTCAAAGTCTCTCTTGCTAAGCTTTGTGGTAATATTTTCATTGTGTGAGGATGGTGACTTGATTGATATTAGGTTTGTGGTTAATGTGCCTTTTAGTTTTGTGGACAGCAACAGTTGTCTTTGCCACTCTGTTTCATTTCTGCTAATAGGATAGTTTTTTAAAAACCAATATTGAAGATGACTCCAAGGTTGTAATTCTTGGAAGTCTGAGTTTGGTCCAATCTGAAACACCAACATTAGGCTAGAAGATCATATTCTAGAACATCATCTGTTGACCTCTAATTACAGGTTCATAGAAGAATATTTGGCTGGGGGACAATGGGCTTTTAACTGAGGCAGTCTTCACAAAATCATTGATGGGGATAAATCATTAAGAAAAGGATCCTATTTTTTCTCAATTTTCTGGGAGATTTGGCAGTAGAGTATCTGAATAATTGTCCTTCAGTGGCTGCCTGCCCCTTCCCTTCCCCCCTCCTTCTTCCTCCTCCTTTTCTTCTTCTTCTCCTCCTCCCCCTCCTTTTCTCTCCCTCCCCACCCCCCTCTTTTTTTTTTGGCAGTTCTAGTGATTGGACCCAGGGGTGCTCTGCCACTGAGCTACATCCCAGCCCTTTTTTAGTTTTTATTTTGAGACAGTGTCTCACTAAATTGCCTTGTACTTGGAATCCTCCTGCCTCAGCCTCTGGAGTTCCTGGATTACATGCATGTATCACCACGCCCATGATATATCTCTTTGAGAAAAAGAGATTATTTCTCTGAGGTAGTGCTGGTGTTCGGAAACAGCACTACTCGGTGCAAACCCACACCAGCAGGGAACAGGAGATGAAGGGCAGACGGCATCCTCCACTAGGTAACTAGGACTGAGATTTGCAAACAAAATGGTAGGAAAAGAAGGAGCCTCCCCAGCCTAGAAGTTGTTTTTCATTCAGGTAGCACTTGGTTCTTGAACTCTGCTTATTAGTTGGGTTTTTGTTTGTTTTCAAATTTCTCAGGTATTGTTTGTTAGCCTTGGTCCACGGGTAGAATCTAAGGCGATCTTAGATGAAAACAGTAAATTTTAATTTTCACCCACCTCTAAATAAAATTTAGCATTTCCTTCAATAATGAATGTAGGCAAGGAACCAGAGTAGTATTAGATGTACCTGCAGGTTTTCATTTAAAAAAAAAAATAGGTCTTTTCATATCCCATTACTGCTTTTGCAGATATCTTAGAAATATCACTTAAGCAATTTTAAATATATGGTAGTCATTAGGACCCAGATCATATCATTTAATATGTTAACAAGGAAGTACATATATTACTATATATAAAAAATTATTATATATTTATTATATATAACATTATATACATATTATATATAAATTATATATGTACATATAGATGCTTATTTTATTCACTTAAAATATTACTCCTGGGGGCTGGGGATGTAGCTCAGTGGTAGAACACTTGCCTAGCATGTGCGAAGCCCTGAGTTCAATCGCCACTATTGACAAAACAAAAATAAGCAAAAAATATTAAGCTTACTGGTAGAGCCCATACTTCACATGCTTTAGGACCTCGGTTCCATCCCCCAGCATCAGAGAAACCTAAAAATTAAAACATAAAAATATTATTCTTAGAATAAATAATGAGATCTATGGTGCAAAAAAATGATGAAAATCCAGGCAACTATAGGCTTAGGAGGACTAGAATTTGAAACGTTTTGGACAGGGATCTCCTAGTTGAGGTCACAGTGCCCTGTTCCCTTTACTTCCTGTACTTGAAGGGGACTGTGCCACTTTCAGTATCCACAGGGTGGCAGATCCTGGTTAGCTCCGGTCCAGAAGCTGATCTTGACAGGTGAATTCCTCCTGCCAACCTGTAACTAGCTTGAAGGCTTTAAAGAAAATGCAGCTTCTCAGAATCTGCCCAAACTAGGTTAGAACTAAAAGGGTGGCCCTTTGCCAGCCTGGTTCATTTGGAAGTCAGATTTTCCATCTTCAATCCAGACACCGGCTGTGGGACTAGCTCCAGAACATGCTGAATGCCTCCCCAGCTGCCCTCTACCACTGTTACTACCTGTATTCCTTAATTTGCCCCTAAGTGCTCTGGGAAAAATTATAAAAATAGTGGCCACTTCAAAATATAAGTCAGAAGTGTAAAAAATAAACTGATGCTGAAGGCAAGAGTTTTTTTTACAGGCAACTTCATTTCTGTGTTAGACCAAAGCAATGGAAAGACAAAACTGATCACTTACTCAAGGAAAAGTCAACCGTGGAACCCAGCGTTCAGCTAAATCACATTTCAATTATAGTTGTCTATGGCACACAAAGTGATCTGGCAGGTAAAAGGTTCAACTTGCTGTGCATTAATTACTGCCAGGTCCATCTGGTATTTCTAGTTTTTTATGTTTGTAGAACAAAAGTTGAAAAGGAAAAAAGGTTTCCTTGTTTTTGCTCACTTTAAACAGAAATGCTGTGTGTGACAAAGAGTTTGCTTACAAGCAGGAACTGCCTTTCTGATTAATGATTTATCTGAATTTTTACCCAGGAGATAATAGGTAAAGGAGGATTTTCAAAAGAGGAGCACTGGGTTCCAGCCCTAATATTTCCCTGGCTTAAACCAATTATGGTCTGTCTCTCACTGTGCTCTGATTTCTTCAACCTATTTGACAGATATTGTGGGAAGAAATGAAAAGAGGTGGGTGATAGAAAATAAAAGTGTGAAGTTATTTCAGTTTACTGGAAAGTTCCATTGACGTATTATTGCAAAAATATATGTTTTAGGGGCTAGGGTTGTGTCTCAGTGGTAGAGTGCTCACCTAGCATGTGCGAGGCCCTGAGTTTGATCCTCAGCACCACATAAAAATAAATAAATAAAAAGCCTGACTGTCCTTTAATTAATAAATAAATAAATAAATTTAATTTATACTACTAATAGTTTGCCTTGCAAATAGTAAGTGAATATTTATTGATTTGCATTTGCTTAGCAGTATTGCTGCTTACGTTGAAAGCATTTTATAAGAAAGTATTAACTAACTAATTAACTGCTATTAATTAATTTTTTAAATGTTCTTTGGTAGATTGTCATATAAAGAGATCGTAGTAGGCTGTTGCCAATGAAGAGACCATTAGACTGTGCATTCCTCTGAAGGGGAATATAGTTGTCCCTCCACATCTGTGAGTTTCACATCCCTAGATTTAACCAACAGTGAATTGAAAATATTTTGAAAAAAATTGCATCGGTACTAAACATGTACAGACTTTTTTGCCCCTTATCATTCTTCCCTAAATAAACAGCATAACAACTATTTACATAGAATTTGTCTTCTATTAAGCATTATAAGTAATCAAAAGGTGATTTAAAGTACCGTCTGTGGATGGGTGCACCTAAGTTATTGCCATTTTATATAAGAGGCTTAAGCGTTGTTGGATTTTGGTACAAATTCCGCATAGATACTGAAGGACAACTGTGTAAGAGAATCTGTTTACTTCAATATATCCGAAAGCTAGAATAATATCTGGCACATGGAAAACCCTAAATAAACATTGAATTATATAAGAGAAAAGCCCAATTAGTAAATCTTCAAAGTAATGGTGTATTAATTATGTAATATTGTACACAAATTGTCCATTTGTGGAGAAGATTAAAGCAAATCTTTGTTTTAAGTCCTTTAATTCCAGATTGAGACAACAAATACGGTAATTATTATAAAATGTAAGCTACTGTTCTCTTCTCCTCTTTCCCTTTAGTTTAATATTTGCAGAATTTACATTATTAATGGCATAAAGTGATGTGGCAGAGGAGAGGAAACATAACTAATAGAAAGAGGAGAGTATTGTACTTTGCCATGGTGTCAGAGCGAAGGCCTCTGGAGTGGTGATCTGTACTAAACATGCACAGATTTTTGTGCCCCTTATCATTCTTCCCTGAATAAACAGCATAACAACTATTTACATAGAATTTGTCTTCTATTAAGCATTACAAGTAATTTAAAAGATGATTTAAAGTACTATCTGTGGATGGTAAAGCAGCCCCTGCTCATGATCTTAAATGCCCCTTCCCCACAGATTATTAAATTATCTTCTTGTGGCTTTCATTATTTTCATTTCTTTCAAATTGGACAAAACTCATTTTTTTTTTGCACTACTAAGATTTGAACCCAGGGCCTTGTGCCTGCTAAGCAAGCAGCTCTACCACTGAGCTTCATTCCAGTCCTTTTTATTTTTTATTTTGAGACAAAGTCTCACTAAGTTGCCCAATCTGGCCTCAAACTTTTGATCCTCCTGCCTCAGCCTCAAATAGTAGCTGGGACAAAGGTCAATGCCACCATGCACAGCTTGATTTTTCCATATTCTTTAAGGAAGTATCTTCATTCTTCTAGGTCTTGCTTTCATCCTTTAGGATTGGGGTTGCATACTAACAACTGAAACTCAATTCTACCTTACCACCTATTTTTATCTGGCCCATGTGTTAAGGATAGTTTTTATATTTATAATAGTGGAAAAAAGTCAAAAAGCAGAATAATATTTCATGGGCATAAAAGGTTATACAAAATTCAAATATTAGAATCCATAAATAAGGTTTTATTGGAACATAGCCAGGCTCACTTATTTGTTTTCCATAGCTGCTTTCTTAGCACAATGGTAGCATTGAGTATCATGACAAAGAGCATGTGGCCCTTGGTGTCTTAAAAATGAACTAACCGGCCCTTCACAGAAAAAGTGCACTGAATCCTCCTTTAGGTTGTTTAATGGATGGAAGAACGTTCTTAACTATATGAAATTGAAATATATGTAAGTGTTTAAATAAATGAAAACAATTTCAGATTATTTCCCATAGACTATTATATTTAAAGACTATCAGGCATAGTCATTAAAGTAAATTTGGTATGACAAAAGAATATTCTGAATCAAAAGTTAAAATCTCACATCAAAAATGTCCTGGCTGCTTCTTTCAAGCACTATTTCATGTTTTAAAATTGATATTCTAATATTCTGGTCTCAATGAGAATTTCAACCAGAAAGAAAGAAAGAAAGAAAAAAGAAAGTTGAGTCAAAATCAGTTCTGCCTGATAGGGAGTCAGAATGGAATTCTTGAGTTGATTAGACCTAGGTTTCAATTTTGGTTCTACCACTTATTACCCAGGAAATGCAGAACTTGACTTCTTTGAGCCTCAGTTTTTCTCCTCTGTGAAATGGCAGAAAACATAATTAAGTCTAAGGCCAAGTCAGGACATCAGGGCACCACAGGCATTAATTTGATGCCTTTATTTATTTATTTTTATAAAAGACAAGTTCTTGTTGACCTTGAACTCATGATCCTCTGGCATCAGTTCCAAGTGGCTGGATATTTAGATGAATGTTTAAAATTTTCTTGCAAAAACTTTTTTTGAATTGTCTTTCACTTTATGGTTTTTCCCATCATTTAAAACTGTCAGTCTCCATCATGCCAAGGATTAAGTTAACTTATATGGATTTATTTATTTACATTTAGTTAGTTAGTTATAGATGGACACAATACCTTTATTTTATTTTTATTTTTATTATTATTATTTTTTAATGCAGTGCTGAGGATAGAACCCAGTGCCTCACACATGCTAAACAAGCGCTCTACCACTGAGCTATAGTCCCAGCCCTGGACATATTTATTAAGCCCAATTCAAAATATATTTTAAAGATCTTTTTCTTTTTTCTGCTTTACATGTCTGCAAAACATCTCCCATCTTGTTCTTGTCACTGTGTGCTAACCTATATGGGTGTGTATGCATAATTTTCTGAAATGCACTATTTAATAGTGAACATATTAAGCTTTTATAATTTAGTTGATAGAGGACAAACTGGTCTTCCTCAGTAAAGAACACCAGGGCCAGGCTTTGTTGACTCCAGATTTGAATGTCCTCTGGCTGTCTTAGGCCTCAGGATTGGTATCCTGTGGTACTTGAATTTACAAGTGTTCCAGATTCCTGAAAAAAACATTGCATTCGTCAATTTTCGATTATTACAATTAAATAATTGAAGCAGAGTAACTTTATAAAGGAAAGAGGCTTATTCAGCTCACAGTTCTGGGGGTTCAAGGGCAGGGTGAAGGCTTCATGGCAGACAGCATCACAATGGCAGGAAGGCAACCAGAGATCCAGACAGTGACAAGAGCAAAGGGAGGGATGAGGCTGGCTCTTTTATAACAACCTCTCGCAAGAACTAACTGCACCACTTCCTTCTTGGCTATGCCCTCGATGGACTAGCCAACTCCCACCAGGCCCACCTCTACCCACCCCCAGTACTGAGATTGAACCCAGGGGTACTCTACCACCGAGCTCCAGCCCCAGCCCCTTTTTGTAGTTTTTAAGACAGGGTTTGTGTAAGCTACCCAGGATGGCCCACAAGGCCCCACCTCTTACATGTCCCACCAGATCTCCACGTTGCTACGCTAGGAACCAAGCTTCCCCCACATGAGCTCTTGGAGGACAAACCATATCTTCATGGTGGGCACCAATGCCACACTGGCAAGAATTGCCTTTGATTTGCATCCGAGGTCTTTGTACGGTCTGATAGGATTTGGGGCCAATTTACATTTTTCCTGTTGATTAAGGAGTTGAGTGTGGAAACCGGAGTTAATCAAACTTGAGTTAATCATTTATTACAACGATATTGTAGGATGGCCTCCTTGAGCTGAATCATGGTTTAATCCTGTGAGGATTAAATAAGATAATATGTACTCACAGAAGGTACTCTCAAACCACACGTGGCATAAAGTGGGCACTGAAAGAAAGGTGATTGATAGAGTCATTGTCATCCTGTTACAGATATCTCCTTAGATATATAAGATATTTCAAAATACTAGGGAGATGTGAAAGGTAATCTGTAGAACAAACTGTCCAGCAGAACCTTCTGCAATGATAGACATGCTTTATACCTGTGGTAGCCACTAGTTACATGACATGGGATATGTATCTGTGTGTGTGTGTGTGTGTGTGTGTGTGTGTGTGTGTGTGTGTGAGGGTTGAACCCAGTGCCTCACACATGCGAGGCAGGCACTTTACCACTGAGTTACAGCCCCAGCCCAGGTATTAAACTCAAATTATTTAAACTCAAACTAATTAAAATTTACATGTGTGGCTGAGCTACCATACTCTATGTGTATATATATATATATATATATATATATATATATGTATATATATATGTATATATATATAATACACATACACGCACACATACACATTTTAAAATAATTTTTAGAGCAGTTTTAGGTTCACAGCAACAGTGAGGGAAAGGTACAGAGCTCCCAGTTCCACACCCTCTCATACATATAGTCCTCCCCGACTACCATCGTTACCAATGTCCACACCAGCGTGGCACATTTGTTAGTAATGTTGAACCTACAATGACAATCGTTATCACCCAGCACCCACAGTTTATGTTAGGGTTCACCAGTGGTGTTGTTCACTGTTGGCTGGGCAAATGTGCCTGATATACTGTCCTGCAGAGTATTCCTACTGCCCTGGGCTCTGCCTGCTCATCTCCCCACCCCTGCCACCTCTGGCCACTCTTGACTTTTCATGTCTCCACACCCTGGCCTTCTCCAGCAGCCCACACAGCTGGAATCCTACACAGGTGGGCGTTCCATGGCCCATGTTCACTTCCCACAGTACCCTTCAGATTCCTCCATGCCCTTCCCTGGAGCAGGCCTGTGTTTCACAAGACGTTTAATGTGCTCCGTCATCATGGTGTGGGGAAATGAATCAGAATCATAACACTTAGGGAAGGTATTACAAAATGTCACATCATAACTCATTAATATCACATTAATATTCATCCCCAAATATATTGATATAGTTTAAAATAAGACTGAATGAATTTCCAGTCTTAGTGAAATATGAGCTTACTTCCAGAATAGAAATAAGTCCCCACGGTGGGTTCAGTGGTGAGTTGATTTTTATGGGCCACATTTGATGGGTGAATTAACTAATTCCACAGACTTGTGGAGCCTCTAGGTAGGAGGTGTACAAGAATGAACTGGACCGACCCAGGGAAGGACAGATCGGAAGTGGGAAGGCCTTGGACTAGAGAGAACTGAAAGAGGCCCATCATGGCTGGAGGAGATAGAGGAAGAGAGAGAAGCACAAAGGGAAAGAAGGTGGGCAAGGACTCAGCCCAGCAGGACCTTTCAGGCCAAGAGCAAGCGAAAGCCATCGAAGTGTTTCAGCTTGAAGATCGGGAATAGATGATGACAAGACCAAACCCAGCATTTTAAAGAATCCAATGACTAGAAACAAATAGACAGAAACCTGTCCAGGGAGATTCATTAAAATCAACCTGGAAAATACGAGGGCAACTGAGTCAGACACCAAGTCTGCCGAGAACAGGTTTCACAGTCCAAAGCATAGCCCCAAGAAGTTTTCCAACACAACAGCCACAAGAAATCTATTTAAAGAGCCAGATCCTACCATGTTCCTGCTCAAAGCCCTCCAGTGGTCTCCCACCTCCCCTGAGCCTGGCTTGGGTCCACAAGTCTGCGTCCTATGATCTCTCCTGCCCCGTCTCCTGCAGTTTTACCCCACCTGCTACTTCAACCCCACTAGCCTCCTCGCTAGTCCTTAAACGTGCACAGCTCTCCTTGGGGTGAAGTCTTTTCACTTGCTCTTCCCTCTGCTTGGAATCCTGTTCCCTCTGGAGTTCTCTTCCTATCCGATATCTCCATGGCTCCTTCTCTCATTTCCTTCAAATCTCTGTTCAAAAGCCATTATCAGTGCTCAGCACCTTATCAACCTCAGCAACCTGTGGAAGACCCTACCACCAGCCCTGCTATGGTTTGGGTATGGTTTTAGTTTGCCCCTCAAAATTTTGGGCGTTGAAACCTGGTCTTCAGTGTGGCAATGCTGGAGGGTGGTAGGATCTTTAAAAGGTGGGGCCTAGTGGAAGTTGGTTTGGTCACTGGGGGTGCTGCCCTGGGAAGGAGTTAGTGTAGTTCTTTTGAGACTCCCCGAGCCAGTTCTCATAAGAGTGAGATAATATAAAAGGGAGAGCCTGATCCTTCAATCCCTCTCTGGTTTCCTGTCTTGCCATGTTACTTCTTACTTGTGTACATCCCCCACTACTGTCATGCCATTTACTATGAGAAAGTTACGGAGAGTGGAGTATGTACACCAGTACCATGCCTTTGAACCTTCAGAGCTGTGAACAAAATGAACCTCTTTTCTTTATTAAGTACCCAGCTTTGGGCATTTCATTATAGTAGGGGAAGCAGACTAGCACAAGTCCCAACCAGTCCCTTTCCCTCTTATCCTGCTTTCCTGTTCTACACAGCACTTATCACCATCAGGCATACCATCTATTTATTTGCTTGCTAGATGTTTGTCTCTCCCCCCTAGACTGTAAGCTCCCTGAGAGCAGGGACTTTGACTTGTTCCCTGCTATATCCTCAGCACCTGTAGGTGTTCAATAATTATTTGTTGAATTACTGAATGAATCTCAAACTTCTTCTCCAGTTCGCCTCCTGTAGTTTGGCAAACCAAGACTAGCACTTCATGTTCTGCTACTTCGGGCAAAAGCTTCCTGGCTCCTTGCCTTGGGGCAAGTTCCAAGAATTGTAGCCAATCTCTCCCATCTTCTACTTCTCTCCCCACCTCAAGTATCTACAAGGAGTTATGCCAACTCTTCACCCAGGACTAACTCTCCAGTGCCAGCTCCCCTCTCCTCGCTCCTGTGCTTTACCAGAGAATGAGAAATCAGGCCAGGACAGCTGGGAGCCATGGGGGTTAGATGGAGAGGAACATTTGGTGGCTGTCGCCCAACTGCAAAGCTTTGGAACCTCTCCAAGGTTGCATACATGGCAGCTGCTGCCAGACTGTAAAATTGTCCCGCTGTACACCACATGAAGTTCACTGCCACCATCCACTGCATAGGCCACCAATCCTGCCAATAAGTACCACTGCATTGGTTGAAGCACCACCTGTCAAACTCCCCTAGTCTACTCGTTACTGTTTTGTTAATTTTAGAGGAAGGAACTGAAAATTGGCATACTTAGTCTTTCTCCATAGCTCTAGTATTTTCCTTTCCTTTCTTTGTAACTTTATTTCTTTTCTTTTTGTAAGCATAGCATATAGAAAAAAAGAATGTATTAGGATACAGAGGGCTGGCTGAACCCCAGCTTTGTTAGTTTGTAGTTCCCCAGCCACAGGAAAGTTACTAACCTCTACTGGCTTCAGTTTCCCACGAGTACATAGGAACTACAAGTCTGCTCACCTAGCAGGGACCATGAGACAACCACAGGTGCATACTTTGTGAACTCCACTGTACTGTTCCTATGTAGAGATTGCTATGATGGGCTGGGGATGTGGCTCAAGTGGTAGCGCGCTCGCCTGGCATGCGCGCGGCCCGGGTTCGATCCTCGGCACCACATACAAACAAAGATGTTGTGTCCGCCGAAAACTAAAAAATAAACATTAAAAAAAAAAAGAGATTGCTATGAATAGAACCATAATGGTTGCAACTCTCAAATGCCCTATGAATGAAAATGTGATTTCCCTTTACCTAGTAATAAAAGGAAAATTCAACAGGAGTGAGGAAAGAAACTTCTATGCATTTGGAACTTGGCATTCCTATGGAAACCTCCAGCCCACTTTGTGTAGCCTGTAGAAGAGAGAGATTCAATTATGGGTATGTTTTTATGGCATGGAAAATTGACTACCTTTGGTAATTTAAATTAATAACAACAACAACAACAACAACAAAAATGGGTTCACCCCAGTCGAGGTGACTAGTTTACATACTTAAAAAAAAAATGGTTGCTTTATATGTGTGAATGCTCATATTTATAGGAGCTCATTTGAAGTAGGTGTGCATCCAGATATATGCTTTAAAAATATACTCTGAGGGCTGGGGATGTAGGTCAGTGACACAGCACTTGCCTAGCGTGCATGAGGCCCTGAGTTTGATCCCCAGCACTGGAAAATAGACACACACACACACACACACACACACACACACACACTAGGGAGGCAGAGGCAGGAGGATTGCAAATTTGTGGACAGCCTCAGCAATTTAGTGAAACCCTGTCTCAAAAAATACAGAAAAGGGTGGGGAGAAACGTGGCTGGGGATGTAGCTAGGTAATAAAGTGCCTGTGGGTCTGGTCCCTAATATAATAATAATAATTTTAAAATGGTGGGGCTCAATGATGGAGCATTGCCTAGCATGTGTGAGATCCTGGGTTCCATCCCCAGTACCGCCCAAAATAATAAGAATTATTATATATGTACTCCACATGATTTTACCTAAGCAAATAGTTTAATTAAGATTGACATGCTAAGTACAATGTTATGAAAGAAGATGTCATCATCTCTGCTGAAGACTATGAGCAAGACTGGACCTAGCATTCACTTGTCATTTGCAAGCATGACATTACCATGTCTACCCAGACAAAGTGTAAGAATGCTCTTCTGTTTCCAAGGAAAAGAATAGGTGGGCATGGGTGAAATTTGGAATCAAAAACCCTACAGCAAGTCAAATGAAATGATCTATGTGTGGGCTGGGGATGTGGCTCAAGCGGTAGCGCGCTCTCCTGGCATGCGTGCGGCCCGGGTTCGATCCTCAGCACCACGTACAAAGAAAGATGTTGTGTCTGCCGATAATTAAAAAATAAACATTAAAAAAAAAAAAGAAATGATCTATGTGTATCCTCCACCCATTAAAAGGACTTGAGACTTATCAAAGAAAAAAACATACACTTGCCTTGGGTGGTTGATTCCAAGAATCAGTCAGACCAGCCTGCTGTGCTGGGTGACACCATTATGAGGTCCTCTTATGCAATGCGATGTTCAATTTCCAAATGGTTATCATCTCGTTTGGAATGGAGCCATGATCATGGCACCTTCACTCACATACTTCATGACTCAGTGGTTCCTTCTAAGGCGACAGGGAAGAGGGTGGAATACTGCCTCCAAGGCCTTCAGGCCTCGGTGACAGGGTGCCTTGATCAAAAGAACTGGTAAAACTAATTTAGCTGAAACTAAATTGCTAAAACGGGAACTTGGGTCTCGGGTGCCTGTGCTGCCCGTGCTGCCTGTGACCACAGAGCAAGAAACTAACATGGCACTTCCCGCTGAGAGCAGCACATTTGCAAGTATTCCTGAAACACTAACAAGGTATGGATTTTTCCGGTTTTGCCGGATAATGTTTGCTCTGGTTGGGAGGGGACAGTGTGTATCTGGTAGTTCTGCCTGGGTCATCGGAGGTCATCATTCCGTCCTCACAGCAGCTGAAAACACCCCCTTTCAAACCTGCACCCTGATTCCTGGTCCCTCTTGTATTTGGCAGCCTGAGACCCTGTTGTCTTTCACGGATGTTTTAATCATGCAGCACACGAAACCTATGAAATGGAATAGCCACATTATATGAATTGCAATAATCAGCTCTTGACAGATTTCTGAAAAATATTTGTCGATAACTTCCTTCAATGTCCTGAGACGTTTTACAAAGAATCGTTGTCAGTGTTTCAGAGGGAAAGAAAAATGAGATAGTTATCTATACTATTTCTCTATTCTAGTATTGCATGTGCTTGGAAGCCAACCAGATTTCTAACACGGTTGAAAATGTTAGCCACAATGTACTGAATATATAGTAAAGGCTAAGATTAAATTTCCCTTGGTTTACTTAGATAAGCTGGGCTTGGGGGTTTGTTTGGTTCTAAGAATCCAATACATTGCCCTTTAATAAATCTTTTCTTTTTCCTTCAATTTGTGCCCTTCTCTCTCTCTCTCTCTCTCTCTCTCTCTCTCTCTCTCTCTCTCTCTGTGTATGTGTGTGTGTGTTTTCATATCCAGAGAGTTGGGCAGTATTCCAATTTGTTTAATAGATCATTTAATAGATTGTCTTGTCTGGAAAAGTTCTTTAAAAAAAATTACCAGAAAAAGAAATCAACCATCAAATTATATACCTTTCTCTATACCTTGGGAAAATGCAAATGAAATAATTCAAACAATCCCTCTCATACCTACATTCAAAATTCAAGAATTTGTTCTCAAATTGAACCAACAGGTGGGGTTACCCAATGAAGATGAATTTGCTTAAATCAGCCCTGAACAGCAGCATTACTTTGTTTGAAATTCAAATGGACAAGGATGTTTTCTGTTTGATGAAAATAATTTCTGCTCTTATGTTGCATACAAAGCTGGGAAGTTCGCATGTCCTTCCCAAGGCCACCTTGGAAATGCTCGGATTCAGCCCAGCATGTTGAGAAGCACAGGTTTAGCTGTGTGTGGTGGCGCACACTACAACTCCAGGGATTCAGGAGACTGAGGAAGGAGGATTGCAAGTTCAAGGTCACTCTCAGCAACTCAGCAAGGCCCTAAGCAAATTAGATAAACTCTGTCTCAAAATGAAAAATAAAAAAAAAAGGGCTGGGGATATAGCTCAGTGGCAGAATGCCTCTTGGTTCAAACCCCAAAACACCCCCCAAAAAATAAAAGAGGGGCTGGGGATGTGGCTCAGTGGTAGAGCGCTTGCCTAGCATGTGCGAGGCACCGGGTTCGATCCTCAGCACCACTTAAAAATAAATAAATAAAATAAAGGTCTATCAATAACTAAAAAAAATATTTTTAAAAAATAATAATAATAAATAAAAGAAGCAGCAACATTTGGGGACATTTCTTGGACCCAGACTGTAGTTGGAAGAGTTCTTAGAACTCTATGCACCTGTCTCCCTCCTGATATCAGCAAAGCAGAGTAGCTGAGACTCTGGACTCTTTTCTCTCTTTTGGGGAAGATGAGTACTGGGGATTGAACTTGGGGGCACTCGACCACTGAGCCACATTCCCAGCCCTACCTATTTCGTATTTTATTTAGAGACAGGAGCTTGCTTACGGCCTCTCTTTTGCTGAGGATGGCTTTGAACACTCCATCCTCCCGCCTCAGCCTCCTGAGCCGCTGGGATTAGAGGGGTGTGCCATGGAGCCCAGCTCTTTTCTCTTAATATATGAAAAACAATGACAATGGAGAATTTAGCTTGGTGGGGTGGAGCCCTGGGTTCTATTCCCCAGCACTGCAAAACAAACAAACACACAAACAAAAATCAAACCTCAACAATAAAGAAAAACAAAAAAGCAATGGCTGTCAGTAAATGCTTGGGTTCCTCTCCTTCTACCATGAGACTGTCCTGTGTCCAGGAGCTACCCAGCTCCCCTCCCTCTGCATGGACTCCAGGGTTGAAATCCTGCCCACAACAAGAAATTCATGTTTCCTCAGCTCAGCATAAAGAATCACTGCAACCGTGTGCTTTTAACTCCCGAGGAATTCCAAGTCCCTTTTTACATACATGACAATTATAGGGGGAGAATTTTATATGTGGTCAAGGTGCTGTTGCTACACTGTCACACACAGATCATTACAGTTCACTATTTAAGTGATGAGAATAAGATGATGTAAGGCTCATGATTATAGACATACAGATCTGGGAGGGGTCCTGTAGGTAAGTCTCCATCTCAATCCTGACACATACATTAGATGTCTTTCAAAGATGGTGTTTGTCTATCCCTACCAACTTTGAGAAAAGTATAAACCAAAAAGAGGACACCATTTTTCATAGGAAGGTAAGCTTTTCCTCTCCAGGCCCCACCCCAGGGCCCTCCTTGGGAAAACAAGGAGTCAGGGACATCATTCGACCTTTCTAGCATCCTTCTCATTGTGGAAAATTACCTAAAGAGAATTTAGTCTCATCTCAGTTCTATAGACCAAGGGACAGAGACCCAGAAAGTTTCAAGGAAGTACGCGTAGGTGTCCGATGCTTCTGTCTCCCTGGGCATAACACTGTGTCCCCATACCTGTCCCCAGGAAATCACCCTGGGCACGAAGGCACAATTTTACATGCAGCATGGTAAGCTGTTCCAGGCTCCTGGGCTAATGTAGTATTTGTCTCTTTCTCCTGTGTTTGCACAAAGAGCATACAGATCTGGTGAATGTCCCCAGGGACTGCAGGATGTTTCTGCACTGTGAGGGAGCTGGAGCCAGGAGAGGAGTGGTTGTCAAGGGCTTTTGCCAGCATCCACAGTAAGAAACGTGTTTCACCTCAGGACCCAACTCCCAAAACATGGCGTGGAGGCATATGTATGTATGTACAATGGAAATAAAATCCAAAGAAAAATACTGGCCATGAGCAATTCTGCTGTTTCTTAAAAAAAAAAAAAATGTCTTTTAAAGTTACTCCTTTCCTCCCATGCCCCCCCCATCAATCGCCAAAGGGGAGGGAGAGATAGGGAGAGGGCAAGGGGGTAGGAATGATGGTGGAATGAGTTAGACATCATTACCCTAAGCACATGTATAAGACACGAATGGTGTGAAAACAGTTTGTGTACAATCAGTGACTTGAAAAATTGTGTTCTATATGTGTAATATGAAATGAATTGCATTCTGCCATTGTGTATAACAAATTAGAATAAAATTTTAAAAAATAAATAGAATAATAAATTAAGGGAATCATTAAAAATGTTTTTTAGTGACCCACTGAATTGATTTAATGGCTTTTTTAAAAAAAATATAACATGATTCTGTGGCTTTCTTCATGGGGTGAGGGGTGTGGTGCCTGCTTGCTCCTCTTGCTCTCCCTGCCCTAAATATAGCCAACCCCAGCATGGTGTGCACGCCTGTGGTCCCAGCTACTCAGGAGGTTGAGACAAGAAGATGGCAAGTTTGAGGCCAGCCTGGGCAACAAAATAAAAAATAAAAAGGGTGGGGATGTAGCTCAGTGGCAGAGCACTACAGTCCCCAATGCTGCAAAAAGAAGACCCTGTTCCCAAAATTTTAAAAAGGGCTAAGAATGCAGCTCTGTAGTTCAGTGGTAGAAGGCCCCTGGGTTCATTTCCAATAGCGAAAAGAAAAAAGAAAAAAGGAAGAGAGAGAGAAAAGCAAAAGGCTTAACCCAAATACAGCCAAACATATTTGCTTCTTAATGCGGTATACTCTATAAAACAGAGCCGTCTTGGTTGGTAGGGAGCAGTGGGCAGGACAGGGTGTTTCCCAGGAAAGCAGAGGCTCTTTAAAGAACAGGCTTGCGTCTTCTTTTTCAAACCACTGAATTGTCCTGTGGGTTCCTTGCCATTTACCTTCCCAAATAGGAATGATCAATAAATAGTTGCTGACCAACCTGTTCTATTGTATGACCCAGGGCAAGTTGCTTAACTCTTTGATCCTCAGTCCCTTGATTAAAAAAAAAAAAAAATTCTACCTCATCAGGATGTTGTGAAAGATAAAAATGATATATACCCTCTCCACTTTAAAGTAAATGTTAAGTGGGATCATATTTTTACCTATTACATGGTGAACCAAATGACAAAGTGAACCAAAGCTCTGGGCCGCGTCCCAGTGCTTCTGCGACTCTCTGATGTTTATTAAATCAACAAGCACATCAATATGTTCCAAAAATGGATTGTTAAATCTGTTAGTATCTACATAAAGTTATGTGTTGCTACCGAGCAAACCACCTTAAAAATGTATTGACTTAAATTCATCCAGATATCCCTGCCATGCAGGAGGCTGAGGCAGGAGGATTGCATGTTTAAGGCCAGCCCAAACAACTTAGCCAGACCCTGTCTCAAAATAAGATTTAAAAAGGGCTGGGGATGTGGCTCAGTGATGGAGCTGCCTGGGTTCAATCCCCAGTACTCAAAAAAAAAAAAAAAAAAATCATGCAGACAGAAATTAGATCAGTGGTCACTGGGGGCTAGGAGGGAGGGTACGAGGAGTTACCCATTAATTACTCTAATGGGTAGAGTTTCAGTGTGGGGTGATGGAAAGTTCTGAGAGGAATGGTGGTGATGGCTGACACAGTGTGAATGTGCTGACCACCACTATATGGTACACTTAGGCATGGTTACAATGGGCTGGGAGGGTAGGTCAGTGGTAGAGCACATAGTTAGCATGTGTGGGGCCCTGGGTTCAGCCCCCATCAGGGAAGAGGAAAGGTTAAAATGGTAAGTTCATGTGATGTGTATTTCACAATAAAAAAAGAAACACTTCATGACCTAAAACTACAACCCTTTTTGAGTCAGAATGTGGGGGGGATCAGCTCCTCTGCCCTGCGGTGTCTCCTGGGACCGTTTAACAGGGAATGGAGCATCCAAGATGGCCTCCTTTACCCCAGTTCCTGACTCTGAGCTGAAGCACTTCTGTTCTCCATGGGGCCTCTCAGCTTCGAGGATTCTCTCCATGTGCTTCTCCCTGTGGGTGGGCAGCCTGGACTTCTTCACAAGGCAGCTGGTTCTCAGAAAGCAAAAACCCCAGACCTTCCACAGCCTGGGCTTGAAGTCCCAGGAAGTTGCTTCCCCACTTCTTACGGGTTCAAGCAAGCCATTGTGCCAAGATTCAATGGAGGAGGGAATGACTCAAAGGAGAGAACTCTGAGGAGTACAGTTCCTTTAGGACCATTTCGTAGCTATCTACGTTATGTATCTCCTTGTCTTGAATTCTGTTCTAATAAACTATCTGCAAATTAGCAGTGTGCCTATGAAGATGGACTTTTAAGACTTCAAATGTTGGTTTTGCCACTTGATGATTGTGTGACCTTTGGCGAGTTTATTCACCCTCTCTGTTTCAGTTTTCTCAGCTATAGAAGAAGCTGGTGATGGTATTTAAGTCATTGTGTTGCTGTATTGAATGAGGGACTGTGGAATTTAAAAACCTTAGGAACAGTGCTTTGCACAAAGTGAGAACTATACAAGCATTTGCTGTTATTGTTGTTGTTATAATAAACATGGAAATCAGTGTGGTAGGGAAGGGGATATTTAGATATAAATAAGAGAAAAAAGTCTGGAGGCACTTGCTTGGGTACACAGGACCTCCCTGCTTCACAGACTCCTCACTTACATCTAAATCCTTGGCTGACATTTAAGCTTCTTTCCTTTTGTTCTGCCCACAGGAGACTCTGAGAACAGCTGATCAACATCTCTCCATAATAATCCTCTGGACACCTGAAGACAGCTGCAAGCGTTTAGGGATCTGCTGGGGCTAATCTGCTCAAGGTAATTGAGTTGATATGTTTAAATGCAGGGAAATCTGTGCCTGGACAGAGTGGCCAGGTATAAATAGGCACCTCCCACCTCCCTTCACCTCCTGAGGAAGCTGGATCTCCTTTTCCCTGAATCACTTTAGAGAGCGAGTCTCCCTTTTCCTGGACGTAAACCTGGCCCCACCTTAGACCTACTGAGTCAGAAACTCACTAGAGAAGTCCAAAAATACGTGTTGTAACAAGGTCTTCAGATGATTCTGATCCAAACTAAAGTATAACCACTGCCCTTCTGAGGAAGAACCCCATGCAAGCCAGGGCCGGGAGATGCTGTGTCCATGGCACTCTGCTGGCTCAAAGAAGGGTTGGTTCCAGGAGCCAGCCGTGAGCTCATCAGTGGCCTGATTGCATAACCTGCTCCTCGGCTTCCTGGACAGCCTGCCGTGGCTGCCCTTCTCCCATATTTTGGAGTGAAGTGTGCCCTGTGGGGTTTAGGGTACCGGAGCCAGATTCCTGGATTCAGGTCTTGGCTTGCTCCTCTCCAGTTACATGACCTCTCAGCTTCTTCATTTTCACCTTAATTATAAAAATAGTTTGATAATAGTACTAGGTCATAGGGTTTATTCTTTTTTTTTTTTTTTTTTAGGTGCTGGGATCAAACCCAGAGCCTTGCACATATTAGACAAGCTCTCTACCACTGAGCTACATGCCCAGCAAGGGTTTATTGAAACATTTTAAAGTTTTATATGAATACACATGCAACTTTTATATGAATGACACCTTTTCTGTCTCAAATCTTCATCCTCAGGGGACTCAGGGACACAAACAACTTTTATAAGAGGAGGTGGGGAGTAGTGGGACAAAAGGCAGGAATGGACACAGGTAAGTGTACTTAGGCTGTGCTCTTCAAAAATGGGTTCCAACTCACTTCCTTGGCCCAGGGGGCAGCTTCTCAGTTTCCATTTAAATTTTGGGGAAACTTTGGGGCAGAAAAGCAGTTGCCAAGAAGTTGCTTTTAATTTTAAAGGGGCTCTGTTTCGGTAGGGACTCCTGTGAGAACTTGACTAAGAGCTGGGTTGCATATGTGAGGTGAGACTGCCCAAGGATTACCAGACACCAGCTTCTCCGGGTTTGGAAGCTAAACAGAGGTTAGAGTTAAAGAAGCATCAAGGGATGTCCAAGTTGTAGCTCCACCTAAGCAGACAACCACATCAGCACTAATAATACCCCCTGCTCCAGCTGGGACACCAAAAGACCACATTGTAAAAGTAAGGAACATATATTCTAGAGCAATATTTCTTGTGCTGCTGTCCCTGGACCAGCATCAGCAATGTCACCTGTACATTTGTTAGACATGTTGTTGGAAATAAAAATTCAAATTCAGAAACTCACAGAAAAAAAGTTCAGAAATGTGCATTTTAATAAGCTTTTCAGATGATTCAGATACAAACTAAAGTACAACCACTGCCTTAGAGAGAAAGGCCTGCACCAAACCTGTGGTAAACAAGACCTAAAACATCTTGACCAGATCCACAGAAGAAGCAGGAGTTTGAAGGTTGAGCACACAAAGTTAGAGGGACTCAGAAAAATATTTTGGGTTTTGCAAAGATCCATCCTAGCAAAGTAAATAAATAAAATTAGCTTACACATACACCAACTCAAAATGATCACATAGTAAGTGAAATGCCTACTAGAACAGAAGGGAAAACTCTTCAGAGGATGATAACAGAATCCAGAATTTCTAGTATATGTAAAATTACTAGACATGCAGGAAAACAAGTAGTCTATAGAGATCAGATGTTGAATTTAATAGACAAAGACATTAGAGCATCAATTATAAAAATACTCAAAGAATGAAAGGAAAATATGTAAATATATTTTAAAAAAAGGGGAAAATGTTCTAACTGAATAAATAGAGAATTTCAGCAGGGAAATGACAATTATGGAAAAGAAGTGGCCTGGTGTAGTGGTACATTCATGTAAGTCTAGTTTCTTAGGAGCCTGAGGCAGAAGGATCACAAGTTCAAGGCCAACCTAGGCAACTTAGCAAAATGTGTCTCAAAATAAAATTGTAAAAAGGGGTGGGGATGTAGCTCAGTGGAAGAGTGTTGGCCTAGCCTGCATGAGGCTGCCCTCGGCTCAGTTTCCAATGCTGTTAAAAAAAAAAAAATTAAATTAAGAAGAAGAAGAGGAGAAAGAGGAGCAGATTGGAAGAAGGAAGAAGCGAATATCAGTGAACCTAAAGATCATCCAATAGAAATTATTCAATTTGAAGAATAGAGAAAAAAGATTTTAAAAAGAAAGAAAAGAAAAAAAAAAAGGAGGAGAGTGTCAGAGACCTGTAGAGAATCTCAGACACCTATGCAACTGAAGTCCCAGAAGGAGATGACAATGAGAAAGGAGCAGAAAAAATAATGGCCTCAAATTTTCCCAAAGTTGATGAAAAAATGTCAACTTTACAAATCCAAGAAGCTTGGCAAACTCCAAGCAATATAAATACAAGGGAATATCTCAACCTCTTCTGGTCAATTTGACCAAAAAAAAAAAAAAAAAAAAAATATATATATATATATATATATATATATATATATATATATATATATATATAAAGGAAAACTTGAAAACAAGAGCAAAAGGCACAAAAATGATGTATGAAGCAACAAGAAGACAGCTAAATTGTCAGAAACAAGGGAGAAAGAAGACAATGGAATGACAGCTTCAAAGTGCCCCAAGAGAGGGTTCCAACCAAACCATCCACCTCTCCACTCCTCAGCTTGCTCACATTCCCTGTTCTCTGGTTGCCAAACCAGAAAACGGAGAATTCCCTAAATTCCTATTTGTCCTCTATTCTTGTGTCATCATTCCGCAGATCCTTTCAATTCTACTTTCAAATGTCACAAAAACAGCTGAGCACAGTGGCACACGCCTGCCATCCCAGCGCTCAGGAAGCTGAGGCAGGAGGATCACAAGTTCCAGGCCAGCCTCAGCAACTTAGCCAGACCCAGTCTCAAAATAAAAGGAACTGGGGCTCTAGCCCGGTGTAACGCAGCCCTGGGTCAGTCCGCAGTAACAACAACAACAACAACAAATCACTGAAATCGTCCCCCTGGTGCGTCCCCACTTCCACTGCATTAAGCTGGGTTCTTGCTAACTGTAGTTGGAGCTCCATTCTAGAAGTCAGATTACCTGGGTTTCCATTTTGACTTTACTGCTTATTAGATAAAACTTTGGGCACATTCTTTAACTTCTCTGAGTCTTATTTTGCCAGTTTTTCAAATGGAAATAATGATAACCTGTGGAGATTTTTTTTTCTCCACATCTTTTGTTGCTGCATTGCAGTTTCTGTGGAGAATTTAAAAATCTCACAGAAATATTGTCTTCACCTATAACAGTCCCAGGTAGACAGGGTTATGCTACAGTGACAGACATCCTTCCAATCTCAGTGACAAAACAGCAACTCACACCCCATGCTCTTTGGAAGATGGTAGGACCTCTGCTACCTATGATTCTCACTCCTCCGGGATCCAGGCTACACCAGCAACCTCTACCTAGAATATTTCCGGTTGCCATGGCAAAGGGGAAACAGGAATCAGATGCATTGCATTCTAGCTCTTAGTTCTTAAAAGACTCTTAGTTCTTAAAGCTTCTACCATTCCATTAACTAAATCCGTTCACAAGCCTTCGTCCGACTTCAAAATGAAGTCAGAAGTGTACATTTGTATCCCAGGCTCAGAACTAGGATTGTCAGAAATTCGAGCTGGTATCTGTCTATGTCTGGCTCTTCTTTGGGCACATGGAAGGATTGCATTTCCCTGCTCCTTGCAGTTGGTGGCAACTGTGTGACACTTGGGCAGTAGCTTTGAGAGCCCATATACAACACAATGACTCAAATCCCCTTTCCAGTGTTAAAAGGATGCCAATTCTCACTGCGGCAAGGCCTGCGTTGAGATGAACCCACATTATGTTGGATTCTACGTGACCATGAGGGGGAGGCCTCCTGGGAAGCCCATGTGGGCTTAGAACATTTGGTATGAACCAGGAATTATTTTGGCTATTCAATCACTGACTTTTGGGGGTTGTTTCTTCTCACAGTATAACTGACTCTGTACTAATACATTATAATGCATAGGATTATTGGAAAGATTAAATGAGATAATATATGCCAAGTGCTTGACACATGGTAAAATATTTTTTTAGTGATTATCGTTGTCAATCAAGCCATAGAGTAGCGTTCCAACACTTTACCTCTCACTCTACCTTATCCGATTTTGCTGCCACCAAAGTGAGCTTCCTAAAATGCTAATGGGATCATTATATTTATGCCTACTTACTGTTGCTATAACCAAGTACCTTTTTAGCTCACAGTTTTAGAGGCTAAGTTCATGATTGGGTGGCCCCATCTGTTTGGCCTCTGATGAGGGCCTCACAGGGGATAATATCACAATGGCAGGAGTGTGTGGAAGAGATTACATGATGAGACAGGAAACCAGAGGGATTCATGAACCAGGCTCACTCTTTTTACAAATGGGAACTAACTGGGCTCCTGCAGAGAACTACCTTAATCCTCCCTGAGGGCAGGGCCTCCGGGACCTCATTCCCTCTCACTGGGCTCCACCTCTTAAAGTCTCTGTCATTTCCCGACACTGCTATACAGGGGGCCGTGCTTCTAGCCCAGGAGCCTTCAGGGGACACACTCAAACCATCTCTAAACCATAGCAGTTTCCCTATTTAAAATCCTTCAGTTTCACCAGACTCTGATGAAGCTTAACTCTTGCACCACCTGGACCCTACCTGCCTTCCCAGCCTCATCTCCTAGTACCACCCCAAAGGTCCTCAGGGTCCAGTCACGTCCAGCCACTGTCATTGCCTGCTCTTTCTCACATGCATACCAAGGAGGCTGTCCCTTCTGCCCGCAGTGCCCTTCCTTCTCTTGCCCACCAGGCAAACTGCTTATCATCCTGCAGCCCAGCTCAAAGATGCCCTGCTCCAGCCAGGTGCAGTGGCCCATGCCTGCAATCCCGGAAACTCAGGAGGCTGAGGCAGGAGCATCTCAAGTTTGAGGTCAGCCTCAGCAACTCAGTGAGACCCTGTCTCAAAATAACAAATAAGAAGGATGGGGGGCTGGGCCAGCTGTCACACACCTGTAATCCCAGCAGTTCTGGAGGCTGAGGCAGGAGGATCTTAAGTTCAAAGCTAGCCTCAGCCATTTAATGAAGCTCTAAGCTACTCAGACAGACTGTGTCTCTAAATAAAATATAAAAA
The DNA here is from genome assembly GCF_021218885.2 of Marmota monax. Classification (NCBI taxonomy): domain Eukaryota; kingdom Metazoa; phylum Chordata; class Mammalia; order Rodentia; family Sciuridae; genus Marmota; species Marmota monax. Next base: position 2,512,918 of record NW_026691950.1, on the reverse strand, counting down.
AGGGGTGGGGATGTTGCTCAGTGGTTAAGCACCTTTGGGTTCAATCCCTGGTACAATAAATAGATAGATAGATAGATAGATAGGGATGTAGCTCCATGGTAGAGTTCTACAAGCCCCAGTACAGCAAAAAGAAGAAAAGAAAAAAAATATTTATCTTCTCTATGAACCTACACACCAAAACATTCAGTAGGAGTCAATACTGTCCCCTAGTTTGTGCTAATTATTTATTTCCTTGCCTATTTTCATTAGACTAAAGCCCTCATTGACAAAGACTGTCTACTTCTTTGTATCCTCAGTGCTTAGCATAAGCCAAATATTAGCATGAGCCAAATATATACTTAATGCATTTAGTGAAAGAATGGATAAACTAATATTTATTGAAACATCAATATAGTCAAAGTTTCTAATTTTTCTTCCTAGATACATAGAACCTAAAAATAGAAAAGATTTTCATAATAAAAGCAGTGTACACTAAGGTAATTTTTATAGTTCAATAGTTTTTAATCTGAAAATTCTGGTACTAATCTCAGTTGTCATATAACAATAGCATTATACACTAAATAGAAGTAATAATTGCTTCTTTTTATTTTTATTTATTTATTTTTTAGTTGTGGATGGACACGATGCCTTTATTTTATTTATTTGTATGTGGTGCTGAGGATCAAACCCAGTGCCTCACTCATGCTAGGCAAGCGGCCTACCACTGAGCCCCAACACCAGCCCCTATAATTACTTCTTAATATGCTATTTCTTTACATTTGACTACCTGGGATACTTTATATGAAAATATATTTAATGTAACAAAAAGACAAACACCACTGGGGGTGGGGCATGCCTATAATCCCAGAGGCTTGGGAAGCTGAGGCAAGAGAGTCACAAGTTCAAAGCCAGTGTCAACAACTTAATGAAGCTCTAAGCAATTTAGTGAGACCCTGTCTCAAAATGATAAACAAAAAGGGCTGGGATGGGCTGGGGTTGTAGCTCAGTGGTAGAGCGCTTGCCTCGCATGCAGTGAGACACTGGGTTCGATCCTCAGCACCACATTAAAAAAAAAAAAATATATATATATATATATATATATATATATATGTATATAGATAGATAGATAGATAGATATAGATAGATAGATATAGGCTGGGGTGTGGCTCAATGGTAAAGCACCCCTCGATTCAATCCCCACCACTCAAAAAAAGAAAAATAAACAAACCAAAATTTGTAGATTCCTCAGAATTATGTCTAATTAGAACTCCATAGTTTTTCTACAACTGTGGTTTTAATAGCCTTGAACTTCTTAAGCCACCTTTGTTTTTCTGGAGGGTGGCTGCCCTTTCTGTGGCATATCTTATGATTCCTTTCATCTACTGCTTTCTTGGTTGTCATCTTGGTAGGAGTGAGAGCCCTTTGCTCTTGAGTCCTCAGGACCTTTTAGCTCTGCCTCCTCCAACAGACCCACAACCATTTTGGTGCTGCCTGAGATTTCCTAACAGAAGACTCCTTGTGTCCATGACGGGGCTGCGCAGACCACAGGAATGTCAAAGGCCCTTATGTTGCCCACTGCTACCCAGTCAGTATGATTCTGCAAGTCTGAGGCAGTCCAATAGCATGATTCTAAATAAGAGAATTCCAAAACCCTGATACACATTCCCTAAGATCTGTAAGGAGCACATGGGCCAGGGTGCAGGTGAGGAGGCCCACGCAATGATTAATGAAAAAAGGAATCTTGAAACCAGGTATCAATGGCCCTGCAAACACCATGTATAGTCACATCCAGGGAAACAAAGTGACTTGGAGAAAGTCCACCAAGGACACTGTCCAGGTTGTCTTCACGGATGAGAGAGAGAGAGAGAGAGAAAATGGCTCATAAAGAGATAAGTAAAGTCCATTACTGTGATATACGCTGTAATCCCAGTGACTTGGGAGGCTGAGGCTGGAGGATCACAAGTTTGAGGCCAGAAATTTAATGAAACCTCGTCTCAAACTAAATAAAAGGAACTGGGGATGTAGCTCAGTGGTAGAGCATCCCTATCAATATCAGTATTGGTACACACACACACACACACACACACACTAATCTGTGACACCATTCATATGGGCTAGTCCTTGGGTCTGGGAGTAGTGAGTGATTACAGTTAGCAGAAGAGACAAAAGGGAAGGGTAGAAACTCTGTGCAGAAGGTAAAGCCACCTCCAAAAATGCTTCTCTCTTCCCAGACATCTAGGACAGAGGGCTTTGGGTTTTTTTTTTTTTTTCCTTTCTTCCAAAGACAAAAATGGTCTCAGCAAACAGTGATTTCAAAAAGAATGCTTTAAATTCCAGATAAGAAAGAGTTTGAGCAACAGCACAGCCATGTCCACATTGGTTAGAAAACATGTGATATGAGAGTTGCTCTACATTTTAGGTTTCAATAGTCTATGGAATTACTAAGGAGACTTGCCCAGCTCTTAGCATATTGTGTCTGTGAGAAGACAGCTCCAGATGAAAATTAGCTTGGAGGACAGGCTGTTTTTCACTCACGGGGGTCAGCTTGCATCCATGTAGCCACCTCCTTTAGACACATAGTATCTTCAGCAGAATCTGACTCCCTAGAGCAGAGAGAACTGCAATTGAAAAATTGAATGGACACTGAACGGATTTCTATTTTTTCTTTTATGAAGAAACTAACTGGCTAGATAGGAAAGAGAGACAACCGAAATGCAGTGTCCATGGTTGTTTCTTAGACTGGACCTGAAACAGTGACCACATAGGCTGTTTACTGTTAGCAATGAAATATATTCTAAAAAAGAAAGAAAGAAATATACTTAAATGGTAGTCACATCTTATCACTCAACAAATTTAAATTTAACAAGGTATCCCCCATGATCAGTCAAGACTGATACTTGGCAGTTGTTGGTCTTCCATTTTCTAAACCTGCTCAGATATTAGAGCAAGTAGCTGATTAATCTTTGCTCTTTCAGATAAAAATGAATGGAAAAAAAAAAAAAAACGATGACTGTGGAATTATCTCCTGGTATTAATTTTGGGTTTTGGATATTAGGATGTGTCCTCCTTCGTGTTGGTCGCTGTTTCATCTGTTAGTTCTGTGGTAGCTTGAAAAGAGAGACAGTCTTACTCTAATCAATTTACATATTAAGGGTGGGAGTGTAGCTCAGTGACAGAGCACGTGCTTAGCATGTGCGTGGCCCTGGGCTCCATCTGCACCACCAAAATTTTTAAAAAGCACATATTGCCCCAACTGTGTGTCTTTGCATTTTTAAAGTTAAAACCTAAATAACTTTTTCCAATTTTAGAAAGAGACGAAAAGTCATCTTTGTATTGAGTAACATTGCCTGAGAACAGAGGTCTTTTTCCAATGGCAAAGAATTCCCCAGTTGTTTTAGAGAATGTTTGCAACACCCAAAACTGAACCAAGGGACTAGCTTGGGAATTCAGGAGCTCTCTGTCACAGAGAACTAGGCCACATTGATATATTATTTTTACAAAGCCGGGCGTGGTGGTACATACCTGTAATTTCAACCACTCAGGAGGCTAAGGCAGGAGGACTCCAGGTTTGAGGCCACCCATGGCAACTTAACAAGACCCTGATTTTTTAAAAAAAAACTAAAAGGGATGGGGCTGTAACTCAGTGATACACTGAACCCTGGGTTCAATTCCCAATACCCATCCTCCAAAAAAAATGCTTTTTAGTGTTTTTTTTTTTAAACAAGGAAGACTAGAAATAAAGGAAGTCCATCTTCAAACTATATTTGAATAGCATTGTGTCTTAGGAGCAGGCCAAGGTAAGGTGTGTCAGCAAATTGGTGAGACCAAGGATTAACAGCCATACAGGGTGGTTCAATGGTTGGTTAGTAATGCTCCTGAGCTCAGAATGCTTGTTTCTCTGACTCATTTGGGTCAAGCAGAGGGCAGCATATGGGGTGAGGTGAGGGTAGAAGTAATGACATGTAACTATTAATACCATATCCTAAATTACTATGCTATTGACTTTATATACTTTTTCCTTTTTTTTTTTTTTTTTGAGGTGCTGGGGATTAAACACATTTGCTAGATAAGTGCTGTCTCACAGAGCTACATCGCCAACCCTTTCATTTTTTATTTTGAGACTGGATCTCACTAATTTGCTGAAGCTAGCCTCCAACTTTTGATCCTCCCATCTTAGCCTCCCAGATTGCTATGATCACAAGTGTGTACCACCATGCCCAGCTTCATTTTACACACTTTTTTTCCAGCGGGGTGGGCGGTACCAGGAATTGAACTCAGGGGTACTCGACCCCTGAGCCACATCCCCAACCCTATTTTGTATTTTATTTAGAGACAGGGTCTCAATGAGTTGCTTAGTGCCTCGCTTTTGCTGAGGCTGGCTTTGAACTCATGATCCTCCTGCCTCAGCCTCCCGAGCTGCTGGGATTACAGGTGTGTGCCACCAGGCCCAGCTTACATACTTTTAATCATGATAGTTTATCTTAAAATTTTACATAGTCCTATAGCAGGAACTGAGGGTTTTTAAAAATATTTATTTCTTTTAGTTGTACACAATGCCTTTATTTTTATTTATTTATTTTGACGTGGTGCTGAGGATCGAACCCAGGGCCTCGCATGTGCCAGGCAAGCTCTCTACTGCTGAACCACAACCCCAGCCCAGGATCTGAGGTTTTTATATTGGTTAAACAGATGCACTGGTTAAAATGGACCTCGTGTTTTATGAAGGTCCTTCTATGGATAGACCAATTTTTACAAGGAGCACAGGGCAGGCCTTTAGATAGGTTGGTGATGATTCTAGGTACTTACAATCATTTAAAACTACAAACTCAAGTGAAATGACAGCATCAGCGTCTTCTTATCCAATGAACGATGACTTTCAGTTTTTACCCTGTCAGAGCTGCCACCCTTTCCTCAAAGTATCCACCTTATGGGCTGGGGTTGTGGCTCAGTGGCAGAGCACTTGCCTATCACGTGTGGGGCCCTGGGTTCAATCCTCAGCACCACATCAAAATAAATAAATAAAATGAAGGTGTTAAAAAAATGAATATTAAAAAAAAAAGTATCCACTTTGTTAACAGCCAGAGAAGGAGTTCGTCCAATAACAAACAGCAGCTAATTTGACCAGTACACCCTGTGTTCACAAGGAAGCCCGAGGACAGAGTAAGCGTCCAGAACATGCCAGCTCTCAAGACGCACTGAGCTGGAGTAGAGTCTCTTTCAAGTTCATCGCACAGCCCCAGGATGGCTAACCCAGCTGTGTCCTCAAAGCTCACTCAGGACGGTAGGGTCAAATGCAGTCTGTAAAATAGTTACCAGGGTGCCTGGAAGCATCTGCCCCCTGCCAAGGCCCCCACTGAGCCTCGCAGTTGGTCTGGGCAGATTGCCAGGTGCCAGTGACTTCCTACCTTAAATGAATATTGATTAATCTTTTAGGTTTTATGTCCATTAACTCAAAAAGAGGCCCCCTCACATTGTCAGAAAGTTTTATATCTATGGGTTCCATCTTTTCCTTTTCCTTATTGACATCAACACACTTTTACTTCTTTTGGGCTCTTAGTATTTATTAAGAAAAATACGTAGTGGAGAAAAAAGTTATGAACAGGCTAATAATTGAGAATGAGTTTATAAATTGTTAGTCAACATTATCTATAGACATTTAAAAACTAATAGTTCTATATGAGACTATTCAATCTTTAGGCAAGGCTGTAGACTATGTTATTTAATGTTGTTTTGGTTGCAAATAACAGAAACAAAATCTGGTCAGGATGGATTTAAAAATCTTGGGCTAGGGACGTAACTCAGCGGCGGAGTGTGTACTTAGCATCTATCTCCAAGGCCTTTGGTTCCCTACCACCAAAAGAGGGAGTGGGAGAGAGAGAACAAAGAAAAGTTTCCAAACAAATTTGAACACCAAGTCTTGAGAAATCAGGGTCATGGTCTTTGTTAGTTCACGGCTCTGCTCAAGGGCATGGCCATCATCGTGTTCCTGGATTCTCAGTTCAACAAGCCAGATGATTCCTTGAACTAAGAAACTGATGACTAAGCTTGGGTAAATTATCCTCCCCACATCAGCTCAGGCCTGGGAGGCAGGTCAGGGTACAGATGTGTCTGCCAAGAATCACCCCTAAGTGTACCGTTGGGATTAACAGCCAACATTTCACTTTTTTAGAATTTTCCTTAGGTCTTGAACAAGTCCCTTTGGTAGTCTCTGGGTAAAGACTCAACACTTTGTATTTCTGAAGGAAAGGCTCTCTGAAATTGGCATTCCCAAAGTTTAGGATTTTCTGTCTTCTCTGTCATGACACTTGTCTCTCATTACCCACTCTGATATGCAGTGAAAATTTAAGACAGAATAGTTATTTTCCTTTATTGTTTTCTCTTCCTTCTGAGAGATGAAAATACCAGGGAGACAGGGTAATTTATCAAATGCTCTTCTTTGAACAAAAGTAGATATCCAGCACACATCAGATAAGTGAACATGCCTGTTCAGCCTGTGTTAAAGCTTGAATTTCTATATAGGAGGGACTTAATGGGGACAATCTGATTGAAAGGAAACAGTAAAAGGTTCATTTTGAACCAACGTGTTTATAGAAAGTCCACATCGCCAACCCCCTAATACAGCAGTGCAGTGGCTACTGAAGGTGCCCTGCCTGGATGCTCTTGACCTGTTCAAGTGCCCACTGCCATCTGCTGAGTGTTATCTGCTAATGACTGCTGTCTGCTACTCCTTTTATGGGGAACTGCCCTTGATTAAATAGGAGGCACCTCACTCCAACAGCATCACCCCACAAGGGGACGATTTTCATGCTAATAAACTCGCTCAAATTCTCTACTCTTCCTGACAATCACACTTAGTTGGCTAGGGCTATGACAACGTATCATAGTCTGGGTAAACAGAAATTTATCTTCTCATGTTCTATAGGCTGGAAGTATAAGATGAAAGTGTTGGTAGGATTGGTTTCCGGCAGCCTCCCTCCTTGGCAGATGGTCATCTTCTTGTCATATCATCACATGTCCTTTTCTGTATGTTGGAACCTCCCTGATGTTTCTTCCTTTTCTTATAAGGACACCAGTCATATTGGATTAGGGCCCCACCCTTATGACTTCATTTAACCTCAATTACCTCTTTAAAGACTCTATGTCCGAATATGGTCACACGGGGTATTGGGGCTTCAACATATGAATTTGGAGGGTGGTGACAAAAAATTCAACCTGTAAAACATGCTATATCTATTTTTCCTATTAGCATTTATGAACCACTATTAGCCAAATGTTCAAGAATCTTTCCTGGTGGCTTCCCTTGAAAACTATAGCTAGGATTAAACAATTTTGATAATTCAGAGTTGAATCTTAGCTTAAACACTGATTCAGGAATGTCACAATTCCCAGGAACACTCAATTAGTATTAAAGTTCTAATTGGCAGAAGTCTATGGTTAGCCTATCGAGGCTGCTGTATGGAAATTTTTATATCTATGGAGTCATCTTAGAGAGTATGTTGAAGACCAAATGGAGATAGTTCTCTTTTTTTGCCATCCAAATTAGGGAAAAGCAAGCAAATACTACGTGCGTGACTGGCTTCAGCCAAAATGGGACATGATGTCTTTCCTTAGGAGTTTGACACTATCATGTGGAAAGAAATGAGAGATGTAGGGAAGTTACATGCTATTGAATGAAGACTGGAATTTGAATCAAATCTTATCTGAAAAAGAGAAGAAAGGAAAAAATTCAGACTTAAGAGTTTTATCAAACTGCAAACCAAGTTAGATTAAGATTTAAAATAAATATACAAACTCTCATCTCAAAAGCAGATTTTCTAAAAACTGATAAGCCTTTACCATCCAAAGGCTGAACAACAAACAGACCTAACAGCTACATCTGTACATAATTCCAATATGTAAGATCTATAATTGAAACCTTGATACTTTTTAAAAAGTGGATTTTTATCTGGTTTTGCAGTTTCTAGCCCTTATCAGAATAAGGAGAATTGATCCTATTTTGACACATAAAATCACTTTTATAGAAATGAATGCTGTTAATTATTACACAAATAATAAATATGAATAGAATATGAATACCGTAAAGTATATTACCAGGAATGACTAGTGTTAAGATTATCCCAGAGAAGAAAACCTCTTTTATTAGCTAAATGTACTGGCAGCCACCAGTGCCTCCTTGGCAAGGTACATGCTGCTTCTTAGCAAGGAACAGTCAGTACCGGGGGTGCCATATTACTGAACGCAGATAGGTGTTCACTGACTCTAGCGTTCGCCTGGTTGATTCCGCTGACTGGCAATGCTTACGCAATTTGGTATTTTAGCCACTTTGGCTTCTGAACACAAAGAACTCTGTTGTACCTGTGGAGAGCTACCTTCAGAATAAAAGGACCAAAATCCTTGTTTTTTTTTTTTTAAAAAAAAACCAAAAAACAGCAAGTTGGGGCTGGGGCTTTAGTGGCACACACCTGCAATCCCAATAAATCAGGAGGCTGAGGCAGAAGAATTGCAAAATTGAGATGAGCGTAGGCAACTTGGTGAGAAACCCTGTCTCAAAATAAAAATTTAAAAAGGCAGCTGGGGATGTGGCTCAGTGGTAGAGCACCCCTGAGTTCAACCTCCAGCACCACAACAAAACAACAGCAAAACCCCAGCAAGTGCTCCACGTATAATGTCCTAATACCATAGGTATCTTAGGGAACGTGTGCTAGGCAAGCTGGAGCAGAAGGTCCATTGTCCGCATGTGAAGATCATTGCAGTCTTAGCTGGACCTCGTCCTTGTCTTGGCATTCTTGCATTGACAATTAGCCCAATTGACACAGACTGGAACCAAAGCCAGATTTAATTAGCCTTTGCTCTAAAGGATCCTGATTTCCAGAGGTCCATTTATTTGCACTTCCATTACTGTCAATGACCATATTGACACCAGAAGGTCAAAGACAGACTTACAGTCCATGGCAAAAAATTTTTAAATAACAACAAAACTTTCAACAACTATTTTGGTGAAGGGGTGAGAAAAAAGGTACTCATATATTGTTAAAGGGAATGTAAGTTAGAACAACCTCCACGAAAGTCAATTTAGTATTAGATGTCAACACTGTGTATACAATTTGACCCAGCAATTCCACTTCTAGAAACTTATCCTGCAGATAAACTCCCAGATGTGTAAAATAGTATGTCTACAAGGATATTAATTATAGTACACTAGTACCCCTCAGCAATGGATGATACAGTTTAAGACTCCACAGGATGACTAAAAAAACAAACTAACAAAAAAACATACACTTATTCTTTTTTCCTATAAATATATAGAAAAATTTAATATTTTTTAAATTTTCACTAAGCACTTACCATGCACTGTGGCTTGCAGTTAGAGATACAACAGCAAAACTAGCTTTCTTTTTCCTTCTTTATGATTTCCTTCTTTGTGAATTAGGATTCAGTCCTGCCATAGATCTTAGCAACCTCAATGTATGATTTATTTTCTTTCCATAAGTCAGAAACTTTTACCTTTTCCTTATTAAAGGAAGCATTTTATAACTTCTTTTTTGTATATCCCAATTGTGAGCATCACTACTCTTGTACTTTTGGAATATTATTAAATAGTACATTACTAAGTAGAATAAGGGTTCTTTGAACACAAGCAGTACAATACTGAAGCCATCTGATAACTGAGACAACTACTAAGTGACAAATGGTTGGGTAGCATACACAGCATGGATGCGCTGGATAAAGAGATGATTGGCATCCTAAATGGAACATAGCAGAGAAGTGTAAGATTTCATGGTGCTACTCAGAATGGGATGCATTTCAAAACTTAGGAGGGCTAGAGATGTAACTCAGTGTTAAAGCACTTGCATAGCACATGCAAGTCCTGAGTTTGATCCCCAGCATGACAAAAACAAACAAGCAAAACTTTTATTTATTTATTTATTTCTGAAATGTTTCATTTATAATTCTGGATCATAGTGGCTATAGATATCTGAAGCCATGGAAAATGAAACTGCCGGTAAGGGAAGGCTTTTGTATCATTTATAATAGAAAAGTCTGAAAATTAATTGTCTATCAACAAGGAACTGGTTAAATAAATATGGTACACACATATCATGAAGTGCTCTGTAGCCATTAAAGAGAATAAGATAGCTCTCTAAATACTAACATGGAAAGATCTATAAGACACATTGCTAAGTGAAGAAAAACAGGGTGCAGAATTGAATAGGATGTTACTATTTGTGTTACTATATCTGTGAAAATGGTCTAAACAAGCTGGGCATGGTGATACATGCTGGGAATCTCAGCAACTTGTGAGGCTGAGACAGGAGGATCCCAAGTTCAAAGCCAGCCTGGGCAACTTAACAAGACCCTATCTTAAAATAAAAAATGAAAAGGGCTTGGAATATAGCTCGGTATTAGAGCACCCCTGGTTTTGATTCCCAGTATCACAGGTTTATATGACATAAAAACAAATAAATTTTCATGCTGTATTATATGTGTAGACTATTTAAGAAAGAGTATAAGAGACTAATATCAATGATACCTTCTGGACACTCAGTGAATGGAGAAAAACTTAATTTAATAAAATTTAATTTTTAAAAATCCATGGCCAGGCCTAGTGGTCCACGCCTGTAATCTCAGTGGCTCAGGAGGTTGAGGCAGGAGGATCACCAGTTTAAAGCCAGCCTCAGCAATGTTAGCAAGGCCCTCAGCAACTTAGTGAGACCCTGTTTCAAAATGAAAAATAAAAAGGTCTAAAGATGTGGCCCAGTGCTAAAGTGCCTCTGAGTTCAATCCCCAGTACAAAAAAAAAAAAAAAATTAAGAATCCATGCCCCTGTCCTTCAAGAGAGTAGATGAGGCCAGGAAAGAGAAGCCTTCAATGACTCACTTCGGCTATCCTCTGTTCCTGAAGAAGATGGTGATGGGAGAATTTTTTTGCTCAACACTCATATGGTACTTTTCTTCACGAGGCCCCATTGTGAGCACTACATAAATATTTATGCAATCCTAAAAGCAAACCTATGAAGTAGGTGCTTACAGATGAGAAAACTGGGGTATGGAGAGATTAAATAACTTACCCAAGGTCACAGATAGAAAATGGCAGAGACAGGACTTGAACCCTAGTAGTACAGCTCCAAGGCTCATGCTCTTCATGGATGCTACATTATTCTTCATGAATATGCAAACTACAACCTCAATTTTTTTTCCTTTTTTTAATATCAGGGATTGAACCCAGAGGTATTTAACCAACGAGCCACATTCCCAACCCTTTTCATTTTTTATTTTGAGACAGTTTTGCTAAGCTGCTTAGGGTCTCAATAAATTGCTAAGGCTGGCCTTGAACTTGCAATCCTCCTGCCTCAGCCTCCTAAGTCTCTGGGATTATAGGTGTGTGCCATCATGCCTGGCCTCAATCATTTTTAATTTGGTCAAGAAAAATAGTCATATTTTTAAATTAAGTCAGAGCCCCTCCCTTTTACTTTTCCCAGGCCTTCAATAATATGCAGTGGACGTCCATTCCCATTTTAAGTTGATAGGATCTAGGTAGATTCCCAGGGTTCAGGTGGCACCCACACTGTAAAAGCTTGAGTTCTAAAGTCCTGTGTAGAACTCTACCAGTGAACACAGGAAGAAGAGAAGGCAGTTTTGCCAAAACAATTGTTGAAGGAGACACAAGTAATGTACTCAGGAAACGGAAGAACCCAATCTTTTCTTGTTAAGTTAGGTCCAATAGAACCTCCAGATCAAGTCACCAGATTAATATTCCAATAAAAACAGTGCTTATATATATGAAATGCTATTTTAATATCCATACCATACGAAAAATATGTAATAGGTATTTACTATTAGATAATTCCAACTCTGGTCTTGTGCTTGATGCTCAGATAAACACATTGGGGGACCTCTGTTTAGCTGTAGTTGAATTAATTGTCAACTATTTTACATGTATACATTATCTCTAATTTTCTAGAAACTTCTGTGAGGAAGATATTGGTTGTAGGCAAAAGTTCTAAAATGACCCCCCAAAGATGCCCCACTCTAATCCCTGAAATTTGTGTGTCAAGATTTCACACAAGGTGTGATAATGAAGGCCTGTAATCCCAGCAGTTTGGGAGGCTGAGACAGGAGGGTTGTAATTTCAAAACCAGCCTCAGCAACAGTGAGGTGCTAAGCAACTCAGTGAGACCCTGTCTCTAAATAAAATACAAATCTGGGGATGTGGCTTAGTGGTCAAGGGCTCTTGGGTTCAATCCTGAAAGGATGACCTTAGGCCTTAGCCTAAGCAACTCCATTTTAAAACTCCAAGTTGAAACTTGCAGTCTCACCTGGCGTGCCTACGGAGCCCTCCAATATGATCTCAGGCATAGCCCTGACATAAACAAGTCACTTCTCCCCACCCTGACAAACTCAGAGTGAAGTCTCTGTCATGTTGCTCTCCCCCCATAAGGGGGGAAGGCAAGAAAATCAGGATGGGGACTTCCAGACCAGATAATCTAACCTCAGGGCAAATGACATCACTGAGAAATCAGGTGGCAGCTGATAGGATTGACAGGGTGGTCAGAAGCCCCCCAAATTTCGCATAAATGATGGAGCAAATGAAGAGACATCCAGCCAACTGACACTGATATCCTCATGCTGGAGAGCCTGATGAGGACCTGGACTGACACCCCAACTCTTCTCATCATTTGCCTGATTCTCTGCATCTTCCTCATGGCTCTCAAATTCTACAGCCACATTTTGACCCTGGTGAGAACTGCAACTTCTCCCTAGGACCCTCTCCTCAACTGGCCCTCAGCTCCACCTCAGGAGAAGCTAAGTCCTTGACCTGATCACCGCATTCTGAGTGAGTGTGCATCTGCTGGACTTAGAGCCTAAGCCTTGAGACTTTAGATCTGGCACTTGAGCTTAGCATGCAGAGAGAATGTCTGTCATGAGCCTGTCATGATTAAGAATGTTTGCAGTGCTTTGAATTAATCTAGAATTGTTTGCTGTGGATTGATTTTGTCTATTGCAGTGCCTAGCATTAAGGATTGTCATTTTCTTGATTAAGAACCTATAGAGTGAAATTGTATTGAGTGATTTGAATGAATAAAGCATTGAAAGGGCAGAAGCGCATGGACATTCTTTATTTCTCCCCCTCGACTGCATAAGTCGCACCTTTGACCATCGCAACAAATCCCCAGTACCCAAAAAAAAAAAAAAAAAAAAAAGAAAAAAAAATAGATTTCACTCTGATGCTGATATTATGTTATGTGGCACATTTGGCCTTAAGAAAGGGAGATTTTCTGGGTACACTGGATCTAATTACATGAACCCTTAAATGCAGAGTGTTTTCATTGGCTGAGACATTTAAAGCCTGAGGAGGACTGAACTGTAGTTGCTGGGTTTGAAGATGGAGGGGGCCCCTGGACAGAAACGTGAGCACCCTTAAACAGCTGAGAGGCCAGCAAAGGTGACAGGGACTGCAGTCCTACAAGGACCATAATTCTGCCACCAGCAAGAACAAGCTTAGGCCGGCACAGAGACACATGCATGTAATGCCAGACATTCAGGAAACTGAGGTAAGAGGATCGAAAGTTCAAGGTCAGTCTGGGCAACTTAGTGAGACCCTGTCTCAAAAGAGAGAAGGAAACAGTGCTGGGGATGTAGCTCAGTGGAACAGCCCTTGCTGAGCGTGAGGCCCTGGATTCAATCCTCAGCACCACAAACAAAAGAAAAACAAACTTAGAAGAAGTGCTCTTGCTGCAGCTTATGAGAGCTCTGGGTGAGAACACAGCTGGCCAACCTCGACTTCAGTCCTGTGAGACTGAGCAGGTCCCATTAATCCCACCTGCTGAAGAGTGAAGCCATCGGTAGGTGTTGTCCCCATCCTCTAGACGTGTGCTCAATTGTTACACACAGCATTAGAGAACTAATACTGCATCAAGACTTCCGTTGTACAGAGGAGGACACTGAGGCCCCAGGAGTTTGGGACAACTGGTTAAAACAATCTCACGAATGCGGCAAGGGTGGGATTTGATGTCACAGACGGGACGCCCACATTGCCATTAAGTAATGTGTTAACTAATGAAGAGCCACGGGGTGAAAAAAAAAAAAATTAAAGCTCTCTCTGACTAAGGATGACTCAGGTTCCTTCTTATTTTTAGAAAGCAACATGAAACTATTGGCTGAACCATAGCGTGGTATCTGCAGGATCCTGATCTGTGGGCGCGGCCTGAGTCTGCTCGGTAGAGCCGAATTAGTGAATTAGCCGGCTCCTTTCTTCCCTGCAAGCACCCAGGGACTGATTCCCAGCAAGTGAAGCCGAATGGATTTAGACAGATTAACATTCTAGCAACAAGATGCAAATCCTATGGCGCTGGTAACATACTGAAGTGCACACAAACACACCCCGTAAAACCCCTCTCTCTGAGACCTGGCTTTGTAAATATCAGGCTTAATATTCACAGTTTGAAGAGGAGTTGTTGAGAGCAGTTACCACCAGGATCTGGGCCCTGCTCCTTAAGAGACCTTCACTTCCTCTTTCCGGCTAGTCCCCTCCCCCCACTCCCTCCTCCCAATCCCCGCCCCCACTTCCTGGCCGGGCCTCTGTGCTCGCCCTCGCACAGGCCAGGCCTTACCCTGCCTCAGGGCCATTTGGTCCCAGTTGACCCTGGCATCGAACATCTTTTCACTAGTCCCTGCCCTTCATTCACTCAGATTTCTGCTCCAGAGGTTTCTGACTAGAGTATCTTTGTGATGATCTAATTTTGCTCCTGGGGATTGAACCCAGAGTCTGGCGCATGCTGAGCCACCTCCAAACCCCAGGACATCTCATGGCAAGCAGCAGGGTTCTCGCCTGTCACTATCTCCTTGGCCTGCCTTATTTTTCTTCCTAGCACTTTGACAACCTGATATACCTTACACATTAAAATATATATATAGGGTTATAGCTCAATGATAGAGCATGTGTGTGTTTAGCATGTACAGTGCCCCGGGGTCAATCCTCCTCACTAAAAAAGGAAAAATGTGTAATTATGGATGTCATTATTGTTGTAAAGTTGTTGCCCCTCTCCTATATTGTATTATAAGCTCTAGGAAGACAGAAAGGCTTTGTCTGTGTGTGTGTGTGTGTGTGTGTGTGTGTGTGTTTACGATAGGGTTTCACCATGTTGCGTGCTGACCTGGACTAGGCTTGAGCCATCCTCCTGCCTCAGCCTCCTGAGTAGCTGGGCTCCAGGCACAAACCCTCCTGTCTGCTTCCATCTGTCTTATTTATCACTGCATCTTCAGTTTCCAGAACAATTCACGGCACTTAGTAGGAACTCAAACTTTCACTGAATGAATGATTGAGTCAGGAACAAAAAACGTTCCATCTGTTGAAATAATTTGTCCCTCCTGAGCTATCCCAGTACCTCATACTTCCCCCTCTCTTTTTTTCTGGTAGCATTTGCTAACCCGTCTAGAATGGAAAAGAAACTTGCTTGTCTGGGTGTACAAAATGCAGATTAAAAAGATTAACCCCTGGAGACAGAGCAGGATAGGAATGAAGTCCCGCCTTGTCTTTCAACAGCTGTGCGACCTTGGAGAAGTCATTTATTTCTCCTGGCTCCAGAATGTTTATCTCTTAAAGAGGGATAATGATAAGGTGGAGGGGCTGGAGCAGATGGATAGGATCTGGAGATTTCTTGCTGCACTAAGATTCTTTAAAATTAGAATTCAGTTGGTAGGGAAGCAGGGAATTGGTTTTAGCCTTATGTTAAAAGTAAACTGAGTGTGTAACTTTTGGGCAAGACCTTTAACCCCTCTAGGCCTCTAGATAAACCAGAATTTATTTGAGGTCAGGTCTCAGTGCTCTGCAGGAGTCAGGTGGGAGCCAGGTTGTCCAGATGTCCTGATGTTTGTGAGCCCTTACTTAACCTCTGCCTCTGTAGGGCCTGGGTTGACCTGCTCTTTGGTAGGGGGGAGCTCAAGACTAAAAATTTGGTTCCATAAATATTTTCTGAGCACTAGCTAAATGCTAGTGCTGGGGATGCCACAGTGAATGATGTAGACAAGGTCCCTGCCCTTCTGCATTCTAGTGATAGGAAAGAGACAATGAACAGGTAAATGGAAAATAAATCAAGACTGGTGTGATATTTTGAATAATGAGAAATAGGTATTTGTCCTTCTTGCTCAGTTCCTTCCAAGAGCTCCTAAAATGCTTGTAAGTTCTTAGGTGTTTTTTTTTTTTTTCCTAACAATTCCCTTGTCGGCCGTGGTGGTGTACACCTGTAGTTCCAGAGACAAAGGAGGTTGAGACTGAAGGATTGCAAGTTCAAGGCCAGCCTCAAGAACTGAGCAAGGCCCCAAGCAACATAGCAAGACCCTGACTCGAGGTAAAAAATAAAAAGGGCTAGGATGTAGCTCAGTGGTAGAGCGCCCCTTAATTAAAAAAAAAAATCCCCTTTCAACAACACCTAAGTTAGGTAATGAGGTGACTTTTGGATAGGCTAACTGGTTTCCAGGCAAACTAACCATGTGATTAGAGACTAGGAACTTGAAGCCCTACTGCCCAACCTCTGGGGAAGAGACAGGGACTAGAGACTGAACTTACTAATGGTCAGTGATTGATCAATTGTGCCTACATAATGGAACCCCCATAAAAGATCTAGATAATGGAATTCACAGACCTTCTGGCAGATGATTGAGCACGGAGATGCTAGAGAGCATAGAAACGCTATGCCCTAGATCCACCCCTCCCCCCATGCATTTCTTCCACTTGGCTATTCAGGAGTTACATCCCCATGACAAACTGGTCATCATAAGTAAGGAGCTTTCCTGAGTTTTATGAGTCATTCTAGTAAATTATGAAACTTCAGGAGGGGTCATGAGAACTCCTGATTTATAGCCCATTGGTGAGAAGTCTGGGAGGCCTGGATTGCCATTGTCATCTGAAGTTGGGCCAATCTTAAGAGACTGGGCCTTTGACCTATCAGATCTGTGCTAACTCTAGACCATTAGTGCCAGAATTGAGCGAGATTGTAGGCCACCTGGCTGGTGTCTGCAGAGAGTTGGAGAATTGTTGGGTGGGGAAAGCCTAAGCATTTGGTGTTGGAAGTGTTCTTCCAAGTGGGATTATAGGAAAACTTTTTTTTTTTCCTTTTAACTAGTGATAACAGCTAGGAAGGAAACAGAAGAATGCTCTAGCAGGGAACAGCAGATGGGAACCATCAAGTTGACTTGCATTGGAAAAGATCTTCCTGGAGGATTTAAGCTGATTCTTGAAGGATGAGAAAAATCCAGCCACAAGAAGTATATTCCAGGCAAAGACAAGGGCGAGCACAGCCATGAAGACCTCAGGGTGGGAAGGGTCAAGATGTTCCAGCACTTAATCAAGGCCACTGTGCAAGGGTGTGGTGACTGAGGAGAGGCATGAGAGGAAGGCCTCTGAGGCC
Organism: Marmota monax; assembly: GCF_021218885.2. Taxonomy (NCBI): domain Eukaryota; kingdom Metazoa; phylum Chordata; class Mammalia; order Rodentia; family Sciuridae; genus Marmota; species Marmota monax. Next base: position 2,495,532 of record NW_026691950.1, on the reverse strand, counting down.
ACAGTCAGGGCGAATGATCATCCCAGTTGGCCTGGAAATGAGGGTTTCCTGGTATATGAGACTTTATGTACTAAAGTCAAGAAGGTTCTGGGCAAAACAGGATGAGTTGGTCCCCATAGCCATGGTAAGGGGCAGTGGTTTGCTCAGGGTTAAAAGCAGGGACTGATATATAGTGATTTCTGTTTCTGGAGGACACTACTGGCCTCTGTGCATTGAATGCACGGGAGAAGAGCAAGATGGAAAAGGGGAGGCCAGCTGGCCAGTTGCTAGAGTCTTCCATGCAAGAGTCGGTGGTAGGTTGAAACAAACTAAGGTAGAGGGATGTGAATGCATACAAAATACATTTTGAAGGTAGAGTGGTCTAGACCTTGGAATATAGGTAGGGAGAGCAAAGAAGTTAAAGATGACATCTGGGCTTCTGGTTTTATTAACAAGGTGTGGTCAGCCCTCAGTATCTGCAGGTCCCCCATCTGTAGACTCAACCAACCATGGATTGAAAATACTAAAAAAAGAAAAAAAGAAAAAAAAATTGTGTCCTTAATGAACATGAACAGACTTTTTTTCCTTGTCATTATTCCCTAAAGAATATAGCATAACAGCCATTTATATTTTATTAGGTTTTACAAATAATCTAGAGATGATATAAAGAATTTGGGGGATGTGCTAAGGTTAAATGCAAAACACTACCATTTTCTATCTACCAGGGACTTAAGCATCCTCAGACTGGTATCCCCAGGGACCTGGAACCAATCCCCTGTGGATACTGAGGCACAACTGGGATTGGTTTTGCCAGCAGAGAGAAAGCAGAGGTGGACCCAGGGTGCAAGTATGGGGTGGGCAGGGATAGAGGTACCCAGGGTTCCCTGGGGGGCGGGGGGGGGGTGTGATGATAAGACAGAGTAAGAGCACTCTGATTCTTAATGTTTGGAGTATTTTGTAAGCAGTAGCTCATTAGTTCTCATAATAGTTCTTCTGAGTTGATAATTACCCAGATCCCATTTTGCTTGTTCTGGAGAAGAACAAGTGTCAGTAAGTTGCCTAAAGCTATAATAAATTATAGAACAGCAGCACCAATTAATTACTGGTAGTCCTAAATTTTGCCAGTCTTTAAAGCTAGTCATGTTTTGGTTAGGATGAGTAAATTGAGTGGCATTTGGGAGAATAAGACGTAGACCTTGAGGTCAATAGACATGGGGTTGTGTTTTGACCTCGCTTCTTATTTCACACATATAAAGATATCCCTAGGGGCTGGCGTTGTGGCTCAGTGGTAGAGCACTTACCTAGCATGCATGAGGCACTGGGTTCAATACTCAGTACCACACAAAAATAAATAAGAGATCTATCAACAAGTAAAAATATATTTTTAAAAAAAGAAAGAACAAAAATTTAAAAAAAAGAATATCCGTGAGCCTCAGTTTCCTTATCTATAAAATAATTCTGTGTTTAGTAAAATATTAAACATGTTTTTACTTTCTGCTGTAGTCTCTTCCTAGAAAAAAATTTTACCTAGAAAACTGTCATCCTATTAGAGGGAACTTCCCTGATCACCTTATAAAAAACCAATAGCAATGACCTCCCCAAAGCCATATGCTACCCCATTTCATCCTCCTTTGATTTCTCTATACCACTCTTTTTTTTTAAAGATGATAATTAGTTTTATTTATTTACTTATTTATTTATCTTTATGTGGTGCTGAGGAACGAACCCAGTGCTTCGCACATGCTAGGCAAGCGCTCTACCACTGAGCCATAACCCCAGCCCTCTATACAACTCTTCATCATCTGACCTATTATCTATTTCCATAAGACCCCGTATTGTATCTGCTTTATTCCCAGCTGTACTCCCATGTCCAGACCAGTGCCTGGCCCAAGTGAGAGTTTAATGGTTGTTGAATAAAGGAACAAATTAAATGCAGTCAGGCATATAAAATAATTTTCACAGTAAATGAACTTGGTAGCAACTCAATAATAGTTACAGTTTCTTTATCAGAATAGGAATTGGGGGACTGGGATGTAGCTCAATTGGTAGAGTGCTTGCCTCGCATGTACAAGGCCTTAGGTTCAATCCCAGCACCAAAAAAAAAAAAAAAGAAGAAGAAGAAGAAGAAAAGGAATTGGGAAACATACTCAATTTTTAAGCATTGCCTAAGAAACTGTTTTAGCAATGCTTCTTCTCATATATATATTAAAAATAAATCTTCAGGGATGTGGTAACACAGGCCTGTAATCCCAATGATAAGGAGGATTGTGAGTTTAAGGTCAGCCTTAGCAATTTATACTTAGTGGGACCCTTTCTCAAAATTAGAAAGGGTGGTAGAGTTCAATCCCCAGTATGACAAAAAAATTTAAAATTCTGACATGTCAAAAGGTTGTTTCTTCATTATCAGGTTACTAGCAATGTTTTCTGTGGTTATTCTGGAAAAATAGATTTATATAACTTTGAGTCTACAGTTACTAAAAATAAAAGGTTAGGGCTGGGATTGTGGCTTAGCAGTAGAATGCTTGCCTAGCATGTGCGAGGCCCTGGGTTCCATCCTCAGTACCACATAAAAATAAATAAAATGAAAGTATTGTGTTCAGCTACAATTAAAAAAATAAATATTAAAAAAAAAGGTTATGAACAAACAAAAAGAACTCTCTGGCTGGGCTCAGTGGCATGCACCTTTAATCCCAGCAATTCAGGAGGCTGAGGCAGGAGGATTGTGAGTTCAAAGCCAGCCTCAGCAACAGTGAGGTGCAAAGCAACTCAGTGAGACCCTGATTGATTAACAAACTACTTTTTAAAGATAAAAACCTATCAGGTGAAGTTTTATATATTCTAACTAAAGGGTCCCACTAAGTATAAATTGCTGAGACTGACCTTAAACTCACAATTCTAACCCTATAATTAGTTGGAAGGTTTGCTCTCAATAAAAGCAAGTAATTTTTTAAAAGTAAATAAAAAGATTTCAAAATAAAATAGCAAAATAATAATGGCAAGAAAATAAATACATGAAACTATGTGTGGCAAAGGTTTTTATAACACTTTGAGTCAAGTCTTTTATTAAACCCATTGGGAATGTCCTAGGAGAAGACAATTCAAGACAATGAGGACTAACCACATTTTTAAGATAAAATAATCAGATAAAACTATCAAGTCAAAACTAACTCATTTGAGCTGGGCAATGTGGTACAGGCCTGTAATCCCAGTGCTCTGGAATCTGAGGCAAGAGGAGTTTAAAGCCATCCTCAGCAACAGCAAGGCCCTAAGCAACTCAGTGAGACCCTGTCTCTAAATAAAATACAAAATAGGGCTGGGAATGTGTCTCAGAGGTTGAGTGCCCCTAAATTCAATCCCCAGTCCCCCCCACCCGAGAAAGAACTCTGAGTACCTGAATGTATGTACATATGTATGTATGTAGGGTTACTAGGGGTTGAACCCAGGGGCACTACATTCCTAGTTTTTTAGATTTTTCTTTTTGAGACAGGGCCTTGCTAAATTGCTGAGGCAAAATTTAGATTGTTAAATTGAGATCCTCCTGCCTTAGCCTCCCAAGTTGATGAAAATACAGGCATGCACCACCGCACCCAGCTCTGTGTCTGAGTTTAAAGTTTTGATTCTTCACTACCTACAAGAATTTACTTTGAATTCTGAGTCCAAGCTGCACAGGGATTGTCTGATGATTGGCTATTGGCCTGTGTTACAAGACACCTGCTTCATGTCCTAGAGCTGGGTCATATATTCACAGTATAAGGAAAAAATAAACAGGAAAAAAAAAAGTAATAGTTCCACTCCCATGAATTAGGTATGGTTTAGGGAGCACCAGACTCTGTCAATGTATAGTCTCTTTTTTTTTTATTAGTTGTTCAAAACATTACATAGTTCTTGACATATCATATTTCATAAATTTGATTCAAGTGGGTTATGAACTCCCATTTTTACCCCGTATAATGTATAGCGTCTTTAGGCACGAATTCTTTAGGCCCTAAATATCTATGTCCACTGGTGGCCAGTAAGCAGTTCAAATCCACCCTTTGGTGCCTTGCATCTGTAGATAGGGCACTGAGACTTTGGCTGGGTTGGCTTACTGGCTTTGCCCCAGAAACCTGGAGAGAAAAGATTCCTTTTCCAACCCAGTTCTCTATGTTTAGGAGTGGGTTTCCTTCTTTTCTAAACAAAAGCAGAGGTAAGTGGATGCTATATAATTAGCAAGTTTGCAAAGCAAGGATTCCAGCTCCCTCTGACATTGTCAGAACTGACCATTCAAATCAGGAGGCTCCTGAAACCACTGGTGAATCAATTCAACAAGAAAAACTGAAAATATGCTAACTGCCATGGCTGGGCCAGAGCCGGTGGAGGAAAGCTCCACTTCTATTCATAAAGTCTGATTCATTTAGAAAAAGAAAGTCACATGCTATCAGATTGGGATTTGTGCTTACTGCACTGGGGAGAGGTACAGAGCCTCCGTACTCTCAGGGGTGACTAAGCCATTATTTCACTCTGAACACAAAGAACTCTTGCTTAGCACACCCCTCACTGTAATTAGCTCTTGCAAACAGGGGATGAAGAATCGAACTCGAGAGGTCCTTGGCTATGGGCCAAGCATTCAGAATTATTCATTTTATTTTGGTTAAGGAAACAGGAGAAGAGAGCTATGGCCATGAGTCTTATTCATGGGCCCCTCATTTAAGGGCAATGGGATGATAATCATGCATTCTTCAGCTGGAGAGCAATAGATTTCTTCCAAGAGACCCATGGGAATAGCACATGCCACTTTTGTTTGTTTGTTTGATTGGTACTGGAGATTGAACCCAGGGGCCCTCAACCACTGAGCCACATTCCCCAGCTCTTTTTTTTTTTTGTATTTTATTTGGAGACAGGGTCTTGCTGAGTTGCCTAGGGTCTCACTAAATTGCTGAGGCTGGCTTTGAACTTGTGATGCTCCTGCCTCAGCCCACGGAAACATGCAGCCACCATGCTGGTTGATTTCAAGCTTTGCACCTGACATCGCTGAATGAGGAGTTGGAAAGAGATGTGAAGGGCACACCATCTACCCCATTCCCACCATTCAAATGCAGTCAACACTCCTCAAAAACACAGATGACTGTAACAAAATATAAAGGAGACCATAACTTTTAAGTATGTACGACCCTATTTATGACTATAAGTATGTATGACTGAGCCACATCACTAGCCCTATTCTGTATTTAATTTAGTGACAGGGTCTCACAGAGTTGCTAAGCACATCATCATTGCTGAAGCTGGCTTTGAACTCTCAAAGTTATTTAAATTTATTTTTAATTTACTTAATTAGAAATTTATGTTACTTAATTCTAATAAAGGTTATATTTCTTAACTGGCCTACCAGCTGACAACAATCAGCTCCCAGGAGCCTATGAGAGTCAGTGCAGGGAGTCCCGGCACACAGCTGGCTTGAGTCCTGTGGCAGGGGCCACTGTGTGGTTTGGGTCACAGAAGAATGTGGCAGGTCTCTTCTCCTCCAGGATTCTCTTCTCTCACTCTGTGAAAGTAGTCATTCTAGTAGGCCTTGCCTTTCTTGTCTTTTTGTTTCTTTAGAACTCAAATTACACATAACAATTTATTGGTACCTGTTGGGGATGGGGAGAAGAACGGTCAAGTTGGTATTACATTTATGCTTAAAAGAATGATAATAATTGAAACAAGAATTGCCATGTGGATAACTATAATCTATAATCATTTTGAAGTATTTCCACTATTGCCTCCTACAAATCTCTTGTGTATTTTTTTTTTTTGGAGGGGGAGGTACTGGGGATTGAACTCAGGAGCACTTAACCACTGAGCCACATCACTAGTCCTATTTTGTATTTAATTTAGTGACAGGGTTTCACTGAGTTGCTAAGCACCTCGTCATTGCTGAGGCTGGCTTTGAACTCACAATCTTCCCTGTCTCCGCCTCCTGAGCTGCTATGATTACAGGCCTGCGCCCCTGTGCTGGGCCTCTCTTGTGTTTTATAATTTTTTGGCAGTTGGTTGGGGGATCATCTGTTCTATTGAGGAATATACTCAATCTTTCTTCTTTTTCCGAAATTACATAATATTTTGCATCATAACTTTAAAAAAAAATTTTAGTTATAGGCGGACACAATATCATCATTTTATTTTTTGAGGATCAAACCCAGTGCCTCACACATGCTAGCGAGCGCTCTACCTCTGAGCCACAAGCCCAGCCCGCATAACTTTTTTAGATCAGTCACTTGACTCTTGCTTGTGGAAATCCTGCTGTCATCTTGATTTTTATTGTTTATCATTTCCTTAAAGAATGCAGGTGGTGCCACCTTATCCAAGGCATCTTCTGTAGCACATGAGTGATTCCATTGATAAAAAGAAGAGTGAGGTAGATAGAGCTTCCCACTTGAATTAGTGTCTTTGTATCAGTTCTAAGAACACAAGTCAGGGCTGGGGATGTGGCTCAAGCGGTAGCGCGCTCGCCTGGCATGCTTGCAGCCCAGGTTCGATCCTCAGCACCACATACAAAGATGTTGTGTCCACCGAAAACTAAAAAATAAATATTAAAAACTTCTCTCAAAAAAAAAAAAAAGACACAAGTCTAAGGACTTTTGCTGCTGCTTCCTGGTAGGAGCCTCCGGTCAAGGCCAGCTCTGTTAGGACCAATGGGCCATTAGCAATGCAGCTATAATGAGAGGCCAGTGGAGGAAAAGATCCCTCTGGACACTGGTTATAACCTTGACCATGGCCTGGCGTCAGGTGGCCTTGACTTTCTTCATCCATTAGCAAAATAGAGAAGATTACTCCATTCCTGGTTACAGAGTATATAGGTTCTCTCACCCAACTGTCTGATTTTACAAAAAAAAAAAAAAGAATCTCTGATTTTATTTAAAAAAAAAAAAAGAAAGTAAATCTGAGAGGAGTCAATAACAGTAATAAATGATATTATTCAAACTCTTACTATATGCCATCTCCTGTACCGGGTGCATTATACAATATATCTCATTTGAACCTCACAAAAGTAAAGCCAAGCATGGTGGCACACACCTGTAATCCCAGCCCCTCAGGAGACTGAGGCAGGAGGATCACAAGTTCAAGGCCAGCCTGGGAAAATTAGCAAGACCCTCTCTTAAAATAAAATTTAAAAAGGACTGGGGATGCATTCAGTAGCAGAGCACCCGGGGTTCACTTCCCAGTTCCACACACACACTCACACACACACACACAATCATATGAGTAGGCACTATTATTAATATTCTCATTTGCAGATGAGGAAAGTGAGGCACAGGTGGGTAAGCAGTATTTTCTGATTCTACTTCTGGAAAGAGGTAACAGCAAATGGAAATGCAGGCCGTTTGCTTCCATCGCTCATGCTCACAACTACTACCATCAGGTAAAGAGCGTGTAAGTAAGGTGAGGGGTATCAAATCTACATCTTAGAGGTCCTCTGAAGGTATGAAGATTGAGAGAAATGAATGCATTTTGTGACTGATCCATTGTTCTTATTTTATATGTGGAAATATAAAATTTCTGAGGAGGTGAGCCACTTGGTCAAATGCATGAAATAATCAAGAATGAACATGGAGTCAGGCATGGTGGGGCACACCTGTAATCGCAGCCACTCAACTGAAGCAGGAGGATCCCAAGTTCAAGGCCAGCCTGGGCAACTTAGCAAGACCCTGTCTCAAAATGAAAAATAAAAGGACTGGGATGTGGCTCAGTGGTAAAGCACCTCTGGTTTCAATCCCCAGTACCAAAATAATAATAATAATAATAATAATAACAACAACAACAATAGACAAATAAGTAAATTCTAAAAGCACATAATCAGAAACAACAAAAAAAGGCCATTAAAAAGGATGCTTATTAAATAAACTTTGGCAAATCCATAAATGAGACACAAACATGTTTGAAAGAGTGAGACAGATTCATAAGCTCATACAGAAACAAATTATATCTTTAAGTTATGTTGTAATTGAAAAAGGCAGGGGTAGAAAAGCATGATGGTATTCTCCACTTACGTCAAAAGAGAAAAGGGCACACACCTGCTCACACACAGTTGCCTCTAGGAGCCTAGGAAACTGGAGAGGAAGCAAGAAGGTATTTTTACAGTATAGCATTTTATACTGTTTGGACTTTCACCAGTTGCATGTACTAACCATTCTAATATAAATTTTTTTTTTTTGGTACCAGAGATTGAACCCAGAGGTACTTAACCAGTGAGCTACATCCCCAACCCTTTTTATTTTTCATTTTGAGACATGGTTTCGCTAAGTTGCTTAGGGCCTTGCTTATTTGCTGAGGCTGGCCTTGAATTTATGATCCTCCTGTCTTAGCCTCTCAAGCCACTGGAATTATACATAAGCATGTGCCATTGCAATATAGCTTTTTTAAAAAGTCACCTTTGTTTACATTATTTCTTTCATATTCACTATAAAGTAACCACATGCTGTAAGTAGGGCAGATTATTCTTCCCAATTAAGCATGAAGAAGTAGAAGCCCCTAGAAAAGTGACTGGCTCAGGGTAACTCAACAAGTGGCCAAGGTCAGGTAGAAACAGCCTGTTAAATCAGTAAAAATACCCGAGTGCTGTAGCCTGGGCCACATATCGAGAAGCTGACTCAAAGCAACAATAAGATTTTTTGTTTGCTTGTTTTTTAATTTAGAAAGAAGAATATTCCAATGCCTTTGGGCACCTGGGCATCATCTTTACCAAAAAGCAGCTCTTCTTCTTGACTTTGTGATTCCATCACTCAAGGTGCAGCAAAGAGGACAGCTTTGTCATTTTTATATACCCCATACCCTGCGCAAGGCCTTGTATACTGTAGGTGCACAATAAATAAAGGCTTGCTAATTTGACTTGAGTCATTTGGACTCCAAGCTAATTTGACTTGAGATATTTGGACTCCAAGCTGCTTGAAGTCTTGGAAAGTATGGTCCCAGTTTTCCCTTCACTGAGCAGCAAGGCTTTGAAAACGTTTTTTTTTTTTTAAACAAAGTATTGAACCCAGGGCCTCAGCCATGCTAGGTAAGGATCCTACCATTGAGCCACAACCTCAGCCCTTTTAATTTTATTTTAATTTTTAGTTATACATGACAGTAGAATGTATTTTGGCAGAATATACATACATAAAGTATAACTTTTTCTATTAGGTTTCCACTCTGTGGTCGTACATGATGTGGAGTTATGCTGGTCCTGTATACAAATACAAGGCTAGGAAAGATAAGACCAATTATTTCTACTGTCTTTCCTATTTCCCTCCTCCCTCCCTTCCCTTCATTCCCCTTTATCTAGTCCAATCTATTTCTATTGTTCTCCTCCTCAACCTCCCTTGTTTAGTTTAGCATCCACAAATCAGAGCATTCAGCCTTTGGTTTTTTGGGATTGGCTTATTTCACTTAGCATGATGTTCTCTAGTTCCATCCATTTACTGGAAAATGCCATAATTTCGTTCTTCTCTATGGCTGAGTAATATTCTCTTGTGTATATATACTCCATTTTCTTTATCCATTCATCCTTTGAAACACATCTAGGTTGTTTCCATAGCTTGGCTATGTGAATCTGGTTAAATTACTTAACCTCTCTTTGTCTCAGATTGCACAGATATAAAATGAGCAGGAATAGCAATAATATAAGAATAGAGTATCATGTTATAATTTTGAGAATTAAATGTGTTCCTACTGGTAAAGAGTTGAGCTGCTATAAACATTGATGTGGCTGTGTCACTGTATGCTGATTTTAAGTCCTTTGGGTATAAATTGAGGAGCGGGATAACTGGATCCAATGGTGGTTCCATGTCAAGTTTTCTGATGAATCTCCATACTGTTTTCCATAGTGTTGCACCAATTTGTAGTCATTTTTTATTTTTTGAGTCAGGTGCTTGTTAAGTTGCTGTGGCTAGCTTCGAGCCTGTGATCCTCCTGCCTCACAAGTAGCTAGATTTACAAGTGTGTACCATCATGCCTGGCTTTTTTTTTTTTTTGGTAGTAAAATATACATAAGAAAATCTATAATCCTAATTACTTTTAAGTATTAAGTTGAATGGCATTAAACTACTTTCATAGTGCTGTACAACCATCATCAGTATTCATTTTATTATTTTAATAAATCGATATTTACTAAATTCTGGAACACTTAATATTCATAAATATTAAATGTATCAAAATTGTATATTGGAAATGTTCTTTGCATTTTTTAGCTGTTTATAAAAGATAGCCAGAATTGAGCTGGGTGTAGTGTGTAGTGGTGAACACCTATAATCCCAGAGGCTCAGGAGGCAGAGGCAGGAGGATTGGAAGTTCAAGGCCAGACTCAGCAATATAACAAGGCCCTAAGCTTGCTTAGTGAGACCGTGTCTCAACATTAAAAAAAAAAAAAAAAGTAAAAAGGGCTGAAGATGTGGCTTGGTAGTTAAACATCCCTGGGTTAAATCCCTAGTACCCAAAAAAAGATACCCACAATTGTTACATTTATTGTTTAGGTAATACAAACAGATGGCAAACCTATTAACAGTCTGTGAGGATTACAGAGAAAAGGAAATCTTGCCATCCCGAGTACTTGGTCTTGCTATTTCTCCTCTGCAGAGACAACTAGTAATCATTTCTATACATCGTTCTATGGGGTAAGAACATGAACACTAGCGTTAGCTGGCCTGTGTTCAGATCACTGATGATCTGCATGACGTCGAACAACTTAGCCTCTCTGTATTTCTGGAAGATAGAAGTTCTGAAGAGTTGAGCCATTTGGTCATATAAGTGGAGAGATCAAGAATGAGTAAGACAGGGATAATAATAGTACTGACCTCCTAGGGTTGTCTTAAGGATCCATGAGTCCTGGTAGGTATGAAGTGGTTACCTTGTGCACCTAGAAAGTGCTACCTACAGCCCATGAGTACTAATACTCTGGGGTTGTTATTCTCTCAGATATCTTGGTGTTTGCAAATGTGATGTGCAAGTTCACATATTAAAGTAAAAATTAGTGTGGGGGCACTGAGGGAGGAGGGATGGGGTGAGGCAGCATCCTCTGCTACAAGTTCGACTAGATGAGCTCTAAGTTCTCTTTCACTTCTCTTTTCCTGAGGTGCTGGAGATCAACCCAGGCAAGTGCCTCACTGAGCCACGCCCCCAGCCTTCCCTTTCACTTTTTGTTTTTTGTCAACATGTTTAAAATTTATCAGGATTTCTACCCCCCCACACTCCCCCTCCCCGGCCCCACTTGGGTGCTGGAGATGGAACCCAGGGCCTTATCCATGCTGGGCAAACCCTCTCCCACTGAGCTATGTTCTCAGCCCAGTGCCAAAACTTTAAAAAAAAAAAAATTTAAGGGAACTTGAGAAATTGGAGTAATTGGCCTGGGGGTTTAGGTCAGAGGATAGATCATGGGCTTAGCTTGCCCTGGGTTCCTTCCCCAACGCAAGTTTATAAAAGATAGCCAGACACACACACACACACACACACACACACAAAGAGAGATAGGGAGGGGGAGAGCTCCTCACAGAGGCATTGATACCTCAGTGGGACAAAAAGAGTTCTGGGTTGACTTTGCACCTGCTTGAATCTGGTTCTCACATCCTCTTTTAAAAAAACTGTGCCTGGTCCCTTTGTACTAAGATTCAATTTCAAGTTAACATGGTTCCATTGGAAAAGGCCAAAAGGATTCTTTGTTGACTTTGATGGTTCATAGGGACACTTTGTCACCTATTGTTTTCTGACCATATAACCCCAAATCACTGCACTGATAGATGATGGAGTCTTTTGCTTGTTTTTTTTTTTTTTTTTTTTTTTTTTTTTGGTGAAGGAAAATTTGCCAGCTGGCAATCCCTGGTTATTTTCTGATAGGTTTGGCCAGATGGTACTTTCAGTAATAAAATTGCTCAAAGATGTTTCTGTGGGTCCTTTATCTTCTCCGCACTGTTTCGCAGCTATCCACATTTCTGCTCTTACAAACTTTTTTCTAAGCCCAGAAACTTAAACATTCAGTGATAAAAATTGTAAGGGAAGTTCCCAGCACCCAAAAGCCTACAATCATCAACTAGAATCTGTTTGACATTCAAATAGAATTATATTTTATATTTATATAAATTTAAATTTATATATTTAAATTATATATTTCCTATTTTGATACTCACTTTGCTTATGAGCTTTTAAACATCACAATTGTTGGTGTTATTGCCTCATCATTATTGTTTTGTTGTTGTTGTTCTTTTTAGATATATAATAGTAGAGCGTATTTTGATATGTTATACATACATGGAGTATAACTTACTCTAATTAGGATCCCATTTTTGCAGTTTCATTATTGTTGTATTAGTAATGAATACCATATAGGATACTTGTATATTGCCACCTCTCTCTCTCTGCCCTCTCTCCTTCCCTCCTCCCCACTCCTTTGTAAGCTAAGCACACTGCTAAACCCCAATTTTAAAATATTACCTTATTTAAAACTACAAAACAATATAAAATATATATTTGATCTATACTATTATCCTTGGAGGAAGTATGGGAGGATTAAATGTCAAAGAGGGTTGCCAAATTGGATTTCACTTGAAGCTCTGCCTGTCCTAGCTGTTCCTTAGACTTGGAGAACTCCATGTTCTTATCTGTAAAATAGGGATAGTAACACCTAACTCACACAGTTGTGAGTGAATCTTGAGCTATGATACAAAGAGCCTAGCTCAGTGGCCAGCAGGTAAGGCACCCAATAAACAGTGGGTATTACTATCACAGTTACAATTATTCTCCTTCTCCACGGGAGGCTAAAACAGATGAAGAGCTGACTGTGATGGTGCACACCTGTAATCCCTGCTGCTCGGGAGGCTGAGGCAGGAGGATTACGAGTTCAAAGCCAGCTTCAGCAAAAGCGAGTGCTAAGCAACTCAGTGAGATTTTGTCTCTAAATAAAATACAAAAAAGGGCTGGGGATGTGGCTCAGAGGTTGAGTGCCCCTAAATTCAATCCCCAGTACCTCCTCCCCACCAAAAAAAAAAAAAAAAAAAAAACAGATGAAGAGTTTTTGCTGGGGCTTATTTATATCCTAGTGATAAAGCTCTGATTCAAATGTAGGAGCTCTGGATCAGATGTAGGTCTTCTGGATTTAAAACCTGCCTGTGTTCTTTCCATTGCCACCCAAAAGAACTCTTGTAGGATACTAAAAGCACCCAGTTTTGTGGCTGGCCTGGAACTTGGAATCCTCTTGCCTCAGCCTCCCAGGTCACTGGGATTACAGGCATGCACTACCATGCCCAGCTAGATATATATTTTTTAAATTAATTAGCACTCAAATTAGGGGATTTGAAATGCAGTACAATATACATAATGCTTAAATTGTCTTCTGAGTCATCCTCTTGGAGCTAAAGAGCTTAAAATGTCATCTGATTGCCTCTCTCTTTGACAACCCGGAAGACTCCCTGACACTTAGGAACTGGGAATTCTTGACTAGCACAGTTCCCTCATGAGACTCAGAACAGAGTGCAGAAGGTGACATGAAGTCAAGAGGGCCTTTCACACTAGCCCAGGGAGCCCAGCAGAGGCGTCAGACCCAGAAGTGGCACCTGCATCTTCTAGTTCAAGGTTCTTCTTGTTGTTTTTCCCCCCTGAACCAGATCCCTCTTCTACCTTTTCCCTAAATCTAAGGTACATGATCTTCATGTCTGTGGAATGGATGTGAGGATCATTTTCAATACCCATGGGTGACACTTGAGACACCACAGTCATAACACTATCAAGGCTTCTTTGGGGATCACAGCTTTCAACATGGGAGTCTCCTCCCCATTGCTTTGTTCTGGTCTTAGAGTACTAACAAGAGCCTTTCTCGTGACATACCTAAGCCTTCCTGCTTTGGGCCAATTGAAAGTAGGGCAGTACTTGCCAATCCTGAGGCCTTTCAGTGTGTCTCTGGTCCTAAGCAAGATTAAGAAGTGGGAAGTGTGAACATTTAAATCCCTTGCTAGCAGGTTTCCTCCTTTCCACCCCCTCACCTCTCCCCTCTCTCTCTTCCTCCCTCCTCCCCACTCCTTTGTAATCCAAGCACAAACCCCAATTTGGAGATTTCCCAAAAGTTAGGCCTCTGGATATTCCACAGGATCTTTCTCCACTTCTTTCTCCCACAATCATAGTGATTACAACCCGAAGCACCCAAGGGTGGTAAATTTACAAATGCAGAGAAGGAAAATATATGCAACCCCAGTCAACCCCAGTTTTGAGTCTTGAGTTTTGACTCTGAGAGCTCAACCTAAATCAGTGAAGGCTATCTTGGGTTTTGAACTGTGCTTGAAATATTTCCCAAGTCTTCCTGTCATTTAGAGCTCGATTTCATTGTTCACTAGCTGGGAGACCTGGGGCTAGTCATTTAACCACTTTGATCTACTTTCCATCTGTGGAATACCTGTCATAGCTTGAAGGGCTGCTATGAGAAATAAGTGCTACCAATCTGCAACCTGGAAGCCCTCCCTTCCCTACCTAATCAGTGTCTCTATTTGCCCCTTTTAATCATTGCTCCCCTTCTTTTCCTCCTCTTCAAACCCTCCTTGGTTCTTTCCTCACTTCTGCTACCAGGATCACTCAACGCAGGGCCATTTTCCTTTGCCAACTCCCTATTCTTAATTCTCCAGGCGGTTTGGTTCATTTCCATTTCCACCCAGCAGGGAAGACCAGCTTTCCACCTCGTGGCTCTGGACACTGTGTTTCTGTTTGTTTGTATGAAGTCTAACATTGCAAGGGATCAGCCTGTGCCATTGATTCCTGCTTGTCCTGGATCTTCAAAGGGCATCAGGTCTTCCTTGGCACTGAAATTTAAAAAAAACAAAACACTGCAGGCAAAGTGCAGAAAGTCAGCTGAAACCAGTTCTTCCCGAAGACTAGCGGCCTGCTCAACCCACAGCTCTGGATTCCTCTTGACTTTCTATCTCCTTTGGGGTGATTCATTTAGCCCTCGGTTTACTACCAGAACTGGTTTTCCGTGTCACCCTGGGATAAAAACTACAAAGATAGCAGCTCTCTTAAGGTATCTGTGGGATGCCTGGAGCTTATCTGCAGTCATTTTCAGGGGCCATTTAGCTGGATCTGCACCAGCCCTTGGGGCTCACTCCTTTCACACACTCAGAATTAATTCCACCATCCCTAAAGGCCTGGGCAAGTTGACAAGGAGCCTCTGCTTGCACTAAGGTCATAGTCCCTGATCCCTATGGGTGGGGCCAGGAGAGCTTTCCCAACCACTTCTCAAGGCTCAAGAAGAATTCCCCTGGCCCAGAGCTGTGGGTCAGGAACATGGCTTCCGGCTTCTTGCTGTGTGTGCTAGGATGTGAGCCAGGGAGTCACAGCAGAGAGGTCATTTATTCATTCACCAAATATTTACTGGGCACCTACTCTGTATCAGATACACTGTTATGACTTTGGCTCACATAGTCACAGTGGGCAAAGTCAAACACTCTCACACATGACCACAGTGCCACGTGACTGGCATCCCAAGTGAGGTCTGGGTTAAGGTTGGAGGCTCTCAGAGGATGGAGTTCCTCACGCTGTGGATGGTGGAACATGATGGTTGGGACCAATATCTGCAGTGCTCTCAAGATGAGGGACTCAGTCACTGGAGACAAAGGGCATAGGGGCCATGCTGGGGACACAGAAGAGACTTGTTTGGCTTGGATCCCTCCAGAAGTAGGCCCAGAGACAGGACTTGAATGCAGCAGTTAGTTTGGGCTATGATCTTAGGAAACAGCAGTCAGAGAGTGAGGAATACAATCAGGAATGGAAGGGGCGCGTGTTAACCAGGTGATTGCCATTGCTGGTGGTTGGAGGTCCAACCCACCAGTCAGGTCTGGGAGTCAGTGTAGACCATGTTTCCGAGTCATCCCAGCAGGAGGCAAAGAAATGTTGGGGTGTTGCCTTCAGGGACACCCTTGCCTAGGCTGCCCCCTTAGCCAAAAAAGCATAGGAAGGGAGTGGTAGATAATGCTAGAAGCTTTTAGCCTAGAAGGGTAAACACAGTCAGATGTCAGTGGGTCCCTGCAGCAACTGCTACAGAGGACCAGAGGCACAGAGATGCAAAGAGCACCATAAATTATGAACTATTCATTGAAATGGCAAGAGGTAAACTTAAAAGGAAAGTTGGAGTCAAATTGTATACTTTGCTAAGGAGTTGGATCTTTATTTGATAGGGGATGGAAGTCACTGAGAGTTTTTTGGGCAGCAGAGTGCCATGATCAGATGAGCCAAGTATCACCTAAACACATAGATTGTGACCTGAGAAGGCAAAGTGACACATCAACATCAGCTCTGCCGGCACACAGATGGGCCAATCAGCAGCACTTACAAGAAGGAGCATGAATTAGAACTTCTGTACTACCAGGAAGAGAAGGGCCCATATACTGTTATAATAATTCTCTGTGCATGCATGTGTTTACCTAACCAGACCATCGGTTGACAGATTGTAACTTCATTCACATCCTGAGCCCAGCATCTAGTGAAGGTCTAGCACGGGCAGGGACTCAGTATCCGAGTGATGGATGACTTGGCTGGGTATAGTCAGCTCTCCCCAGAGCTACTGACTGTGCTTATAGCAGGAGTACGTGGATGCAAATGGGCATCTGGTGCTCTTATGTGGTGCAGGCATTTTGGAAGTAGATTGAAAAGGGCCGGGCTAACAGAATGCTCTGAAGCCCTTTGGAACTCCTTCCTAGTAAGCCCGGAGCTGGTCACAGAAGGTTCTTCCTTCCCTAGTGCAGCTCCAGCAAGACCTCAGTGGAACTTTGCCTAACCCTCAGTTCCATGGAAGATATTTTGCCGAAGTCCTAATGTCATCAGAGGAGCCTGGACTTTCCCTCTGGCCTTGGCCAACTACGTGGCCTTGCCCCCTCTTTTCTGCCTAGCCAGTTGCTTCTGGTTGCCAACCAGAGAAAGAGTCCATCATTGTCATTCAACAAAAGGATGATTTTCTGAAGTGGATGTGTGACCTTTTCAGAAAATCCCCATGGAAAGGGGAAATATCCTGATGGTAAACAAGAGGAAAATAGAAGCAACCAGTCACCAGAATCATTTCTGGAATGGGGCTCCACACCCACCCAGTGGATCTGACACAGATCTCAAGGTGAGGAGGATTAGTTAACAGGATTCCCCCATCACAGAGCCCATAAAGGCCTCCCAGAGGTCATTCTATCCATCCCCCTGTAGGAACCATCAACCTGAATTCACTAAACAGATATACATCAACAATTTTAGGAAAGTAAATTCTTTATCTTTTCCCTTTAGGGATCAAAAAATGTTTACAGGTAAGATGTTCTTTCTAGAAATAATAGAACACATGCCCTAAAAACTCATTTCAAAGCTGAGGAAACTGAGGCAGAGTCAGTACTAAAACATGTCCCTTGACATGTGTTTCTCCGTCATTCATCCAGCATTCCTCAGGTGCCCGCCCCACGGGCCTCCACTTGGGGCTGGGGAAACAGCTCAACGGACAGTTTCTGCGCCCTCAGGAGGCACTCATAATCCAGCTAAGCAAAAACATTGGCATTTAATTGACAATAAACAAGTGTCCCCAATGCTACAATAAAGGCACATTCAAATGCATCTTGATGTCTGACCCATCATCCCCCAAAGATGCTAATACTTAGATTGCGAATGCATCTACATTCTACCCTATCCTACGTCCACTAAGAAATGTATTTGTGTGAGCAGACACTTCATGACAATTGTATAAATCCCTGAATTTTATTGTAAAAACAGAAAACACATGCTACCATCTCTAGTTTGCAGTGTCAGGCTATTATTTGACCAAAGCATTCAGAAGAACCAGACTGAGGTCCATTTCCCTTTATGCTGCTATAACCTTGGAAATGTGGTCATGGTTCTGGCAATACATAGAATCAGCGGCTTTTTTTTTTTTAAGTAAGAATGAGGAAAAAGAAAATCTTACCATTTGCCCAGGTTGTTTGTTAAAAATCACAATGCATATTTAATACTTTTCAGTGGAGAGGTCATATGCGTCATTGGCACATGGGTGGTTGTCTTTGCCAAAGTAATTGGTTTTGAGGTTTTTTTGAGCAATACTTTGTCAGTCATGCCCTGAAAGAAAGATGCTGGTATGCTATACTGGTTCTTACCATTCCAAAAAGAAGAAGTGCAATACACACACACACACACACACACACACACCAGGAAAGAAAATAAGAAGGAAAAAGAAAAATTAAGAAAGAGATCCTACTAGAAAGAGAGCTATCTGAATAGTAAGATCCAAGGGGGGGTGTGCTCCAGGGACAGACAGTAAATGTGTATGAATTTCACTGATGCCTCTTTGCTGACTCTTGTTCAAGAATAGGACTTCTTCTTCTCCTCTTCCTCCCCCTCCTCCTCTCCTCCTCCTCCTTCTTCTCCTTTTTTTTATTTTTGGTACTAGGGACTGAACCCAGGGGTGCTTTACCACTGAGCCACATCCCCAGTCCTTTTTTATATTTTATTCAGAGACTGGGTCTTGCTGAGTTGCTTAGGGCCTGAGTTGCTGAGGCTGGCTTTGAACTCATGATCTTTCTGCCTTAGCCTCTTTTTTTTTTTTTTTTTTAATTTTTTATTGTGGGTTGTTCAAAACATTACAAATTTCTTGACATATCATATTCCACACTTTGATTCTAGTGGGTTATGAACTCCCACCTTCACCCCATACACAGATTGCAGATTCACATCAGTTACACATCCATTGATTTACAAATTGCCATACTAGTGTCTGTTGTGCTCCGCTGCCTTTCCCATCATCCACCCTCCCCCCTCCCCACCTCTCCCCTCCCCTCCCCTCCTCTCTCTCTACCCCCTCCACTGTATAACCCTGAGGGTCTCCTTCCATTACCGTGCAATTTACCTTCTCTCTCCCTTTCCCTCCCACCTCTCATCCCTGTTAAATGTTAATCTTCTTCTCCTGTTCTTCGTCCCTACTCTGTTCTTAGTTACTTTCCTTATATCAAAGAAGACATTTGGCATTTGTTTTTTAGGGATTGGCTAGCTTCACTTAGCATAATCTGCTCTAATGCCATCCATTTCCCTGTAAATTCTATGATTTTGTCATTTTTTAATGCAGAGTAATACTCCATTGTGTATAAATGCCACATTTTTTTTTATCCATTCGTCTATTGAAGGGCATCTAGGTTGGTTCCACAGTCTTGCTATTGTGAACTGTGCTGCTATGAACATCGATGTAGCAGTGTCCCTGTAGCATGCTCTTTTTAGGTCTTTAGGGAATAGACCAAGAAGGGGAATAGCTGGGTCAAATGGTGGCTCCATTCCCAGCTTTCCAAGAAATCTCCATACTGCTTTCCAAATTGGCTGCACCAATCTGCAGTCCCACCAGCAATGTACAAGTGTACCCTTTTCCCCACATCCTCGCCAGCACTTGTTGTTGTTTGACTTCCTAATGGCTGCCAATCTTACTGGAGTGAGATGGTATCTTAGGGTGGTTTTGATTTGCATTTCTCTGACAGCTAGAGATGGTGAGCATTTTTTCATGTACTTGTTGATTGACTGTATGTCCTCCTCTGTGAAGTGTCTGTTCAGGTCCTTGGCCCATTTGTTGATTGGGTTGTTTGTTCTCTTATTGTCTAATTTTTTGAGTTCTTTGTATACTCTGGATATTAGGGCTCTATCTGAAGTGTGAGGAGTAAAGATTTGTTCCCAGGATGTAGGCTCCCTATTTACCTCTCTTATTGTTTCTTTTGCTGATAAAAAACTTCTTAGTTTGAGTAAGTCCCATTTGTTGATTCTAGTTATTAACTTTTGTGCTATGGGTGTCCTATTGAGGAATTTGGAGCCCGACCCCACCGACTGTAGATCGTAGCCAACTTTTTCTTCTATCAGACGGCGCGTCTCTGATTTGATATCAAGTTCCTTGATCCATTTTGAATTCACTTTTGTGCATGGCGAGAGAAAGGGATTCAGTTTCATTTTGTTGCATATGGATTTCCAGTTTTCCCAGCACCATTTGTTGAAGATGCTATCCTTCCTCCATTGCATGCTTTTAGCCCCTTTATCAAATATAAGATAGTTGTAGTTTTGTGGATTGGTTTCTGTGTCCTCTATTCTGTACCATTGGTCCACACGCCTGTTTTGGTACCAGTACCATGCTGTTTTTGTTACTATTGCTCTGTAGTATAGTTTGAAGTCTGGTATCGCTATACCGCCTGATTCACACTTCTTGCTTAGCATTGTTTTTGCTATTCTGGGTCTTTTATTTTTCCATATGAATTTCATGATTGCTTTCTCTATTTCTACAAGAAATGCCATTGGGATTTTGATTGGCATTGCATTAAACCTATAGAGAACTTTTGGTAATATCGCCATTTTGATGATGTTAGTTCTGCCTATCCATGAACAGGGTATATTTTTCCATCTTCTAAGATCTTCTTCTATTTCTCTCTTTAGGGTTCTGTAGTTTTCATTGTATAAGTCTTTCACCTCTTTTGTTAGGTTGATTCCCAAGTATTTTATTTTTTTTTGAAGATATTTTGAATGGAGTGGTTGTCCTCATTTCCATTTCAGAGGATTTGTCGCTGATATACAGGAATGCCTTTGATTTATGCGTGTTGATTTTAAATCCTGCCACTTTGCTGAATTCATTTATTAGCTCTAATAGTTTCTTTGTAGAGCCTTTTGGGTCTGCTAGATATAGAATCATATCATCTGCAAATAGTGATAATTTAATTTCTTCTTTTCCTATTTTTATGCCTTTAATTTCTTTCGTCTGTCTAATTGCTCTGGCCAGTGTTTCGAGAACTATGTTGAAGAGAAGTGGAGAGAGAGGGCATCCCTGTCTTGTTCCAGATTTTAGAGGGAATGCCTTCAATTTTTCTCCATTCAGAATAATGCTAGCCTGAGGCTTAGCATAGATTGCTTTTACAATATTGAGGTATGTTCCTGTTATCCCTAGTTTTTCTAGAGTTTTGAACATAAAGGGATGCTGTACTTTGTCAAATGCTTTTTCCGCATCTATCGAGATGATCATATGGTTCTTATTTTTAAGTCTATTGATGTGGTGAATAACATTTATTGATTTCCGTATATTGAACCAGCCTTGCATCCCAGGGATGAATCCTACTTGATCATGGTGTACAATTTTTTTTATATGTTTTTGTATCCGATTCGCCAGAATTTTATTGAGGATTTTTGCATCTAGGTTCATTAGAGATATTGGTCTGTAGTTTTCTTTCTTTGAAGTGTCTTTGTCTGGTTTAGGTATCAGGGTGATGTTGGCCTCATAGAATGAATTTGGAAGTTCTCCCTCCTTTTCTATTTCCTGAAGTAGCTTGAAAAGTATTGGTATTAGTTCTTCTTTAAAGGTTTTGTAAAATTCTGCTGTATACCCATCGGGACCTGGGCTTTTCTTAGTTGGTAGTCTTTTTATGGTTTCTTCTATCTCCTCAATTGATATTGGTCTGTTTAGGTTTTCTATATCCTCCTGACTCAATCTGGGCAGATCATATGACTTAAGAAATTTATCTATGCCTTCACTATCTTCTAATTTATTGGAGTATAAGGATTCAAAATAGTTTTTGATTATCTTCTGTATTTGCCTTAGCCTCTTGAGACGCTGGGAATACAGGCATGTGCCACCACACCTGGCAAGAATGGGACTTCTATAGCCGGATGCAGTGGCACATGCCTATAATTCTAGCAACTAGGGAGGCTGAGGCAAGAGGATTGCAAGTTCCACACAACTTAGCAAGACCCTGTCTCAAAATAAACAGGACAGGAAATGTAGCATAGTGGTTGAACACTCCTGGGTTCAACCCCAGTACCAAAAGAAGGAGAAGGAGAAGGAGAAAGAGAAAGAGAAAAAGAATAAAGAAGAAGGAGAAGGAGGAGGGGTGGAGAGAGAAAAAGAAGAGGAGGAGGAGAGAATTGAACTTCTGTGACAAAATAAACCTTTCCTCTTAAAAAAAAAGAATGAGACTTGAAGGTGTGTGCCACTTAGATTGTGAAGCTTAATCTCCTTTTGCTCCCTCCCAGTCAGTAATGACCTAGTGTCAACTGCCTGTGCAGTGGCTGGATGCTGTGGAAAACCTGTTTTGAACAACACATGAGATGCTCCACTCTCTCACCTGCAAATCTCCGCCTTCTCTAAGAATCCCTAATTGATTGATGGCCACATGAATCAGCGTGCAGTGAATTGCCCTTTCTTTTTCTCTTACTGCCACCCACCCCATTCTTTATTACATTCAATTGGTGACCAAATTATTTCAGTTCTCTTTCTTCAATACAAGAGGCAGGGTTCACCTGCAACCAGGAGAAACTACAACAGCTGTTTGAAGGAGCCAGGGATTCACATATGCAATTATGAGCCTACACAACTGGACCATGAGGTATGACATGCACACTGACACTGCAGAATTGACCTACCAGGGGTGCTGATAGATCTGTCTCAATCTGGAAAGTACAGAATCACAAAGCCACCACTAGAAGTATTGCATTCAGGGACATGCCATTTTCATTGCAATGGAAGAATCAGGAAGTCACCATTGCCATCTATGCAACCGAACTTTGCTCTGGCAGAGAGATCCACAATAGCAAAAAAAAAAAAAAAAGAGAGAGAGAGAGATGTTCTGGGATCTGTCTCTTGATACCCAAAATGTAGAGCTAGCACATTGGGATTTTCCCACAGGAGCAGTCTGTTCATGACTGTGCTTGCTAGAAGAAAGAGCAGAAACAGTCAGAAAACTGACCTCTTCCTTTATCTTCCAAATCTTGCACAAATGGATCTGTTTGTCAGAACTCATATATGTTTAGAACTTTAACTGCAAGGGAGTCTGGTAAATGTAGTTTTTAGCTTTCCAGACTCTCAGTTCAGGAAGGCACATTGGAAGGAGAGTGGAATGAGATCAGCCACAGCAGCTACCACATGCAACATCTCTTGAGCAATTGCTGCCTCATGTCATCTCCTACCTGTACCATTGCAATTTCCTCCCTGCTCTCAAGTTCTCCCCTCTTCAATGTATTCTTTGTGTTGTGCTTGAGTTTTCATTCTAAAATACACCCTTGATCATGTCACTTCATGCTCAAAATCTTGTCATCAATAAGGACCATTCTCCTTTCAAAGCTCTTAGTCATCTGGTCCTCACCCACATTACCAGCTGCAAATCCTGCCACTCCATCACATCCCAAGCTTCACTCCAGCAGATGCTAAGTGCTTTCTAACTCCCCCATTCACCCCTATCTTCTTGTTCATTTGGTTCCCCTGGCTAGAATGCCCTGCTCCTCTGTCCCCACCCCACTCCCCACTCTCTTTGGCGGTACTGGGGATTGAACTCAGGGGCACTTTACCCACTAAGATATATCCCCAATCCTTTTTATTGTTTTCATTTTGAGAGAAGATGTTGCTAAGTTGTCCAGGTTGGCATCAACCTATGATCCTCCTGCCTCAGCCTCCTGAGTTACTAGGATTAGAGGTGTGAGCCAAGGTGCCCAGCTTCTTTTCTCATTTTTAATTCCCTGTCCAAACGTTACCACCTCTAGAGAGTTTGCCTCTTTCTCCCCCAGTCAGAACTAATGGATTCTTCCTGGCGTTTTATATCCATCTTTATTTCCCCTCTCACTTTGTATAACATACAGTTATAGATGTGTCTGTCTTTCCACTGTAAAGGAGTAGATCTTGTTTCTTTTTGTGTGTCCCTAGGGCTTGATTCTAGGTAGATAAGAAATATATTTGAAAAAATGGATGAATGAATGAATGTCCGGGGCATCAGGGCAGATTAGTAGTGCTTGAAGCCACGAGACCCTCCAGGTTTTAGGGGGAACCAGCAGGGAAGTAGGGACAGGAATTCTGTCCTGGCAAAGGGAGAGGATCCATGAAGAAGGCTAAAAACAAAGACCTACCAGACTGGCTTTTTTCCCTCAGCTGACTGACATGTGCAGGTCCTTCTCATCTCAAACAGCAAACTCTTCTTTGATCCTCCAGCTATTGCCCTATCACCGCTCACTTCGCAGCCCCGTTGTTGGAGAAAGATGTCTACACACTCCCTCACCACCTGCTCACTGCTCAGCCATATCAGCCCACAGAGATCACCTTGGTCCAGGGCACAGTCATCTCCTACCTGTGGATCAAAACGGCAGTCTTCCATCCTTCCCGTTCCTCGTCTTCCCCCTCATCAGACTGTGTGAACATGCCTGCCTCCTTCAATCTGATTCTTTCCTGGACTAACATCTCATTTTCTTTTCTGAGACACGGTCTTACTACCTTGCCTGGGCTGGCCTCCAACTCCCGGGCTCAAGCCATCCTCCTGCCTCAGCCTCCTGAGGAGCTGGGACTACAGATGTGGGCCACTGCGCCCAGCATTAACACTCCATTTTTAGCCTCCTTCGTGGGCTCTTCTCCCTTTGCCAGGATGGAATTCCTGTTCCCATTTCACTTCTGGTTCCCCTAAAACCTGGACGATCTCAAGGCTTCAGGCCTTACTCATTAGCTGCTAAGACCTGAAACCTGCACATATAGGTGGGCTGTTCTAGAGACCAGGTGTTCCTGAGGAGCTGACTGCTGGGCCTGTCTGTGGGGGTGTCCCACAGGGACCTCAGGCACCATTGCTGTGACCTCCTACCTAGCCTCTCTGCTGCAGCTCTGACCCCTTGCAATGCGTACTAACACCACTCATGCCTACAGTGACTTTGTGAAACCAGCACCAGACTCCTGCTTCAGCCTCCCAAGCAGCTGAGGGTAGGCATATACCACCATAGCCAGCTTCCCTGCCGTCTTCATTTTTAGTACTTACCATCAACCATGCTTTATATTTTACTTTTTTTTTTTTTTGTCCGTCTCCCCTGACCAGAAGTAAGCTCACAAGGACAGGATTTGTGCCTGTTTGGTTCACTGCTATTTTCCCAAGGCCCTGAACAGTGATTGGCACCTAGTAGGTGTTCATTAAGTACTTCTGGAATGAATGATCATCTTGGCTCCCAATCTTCTGTCTCCTCACTCATCCCATAATCTGATTGGTCACTAAAGTCCCCAGACACTTCCCCCGAAATGTGTCTTGAATTTTCTCCATCTACTTTTCCAAGACCTGGACTCTCATAGATAAACAGACATGCCAATTTGATTTCAACACTCCTCATTTAAAACTCCTCTAGATGCCCAGCTATGAGAGAATGTCATGAACTGGCCCTGTCAATCTCTCATTTGCATCTCACCCCATTGCCCTAACACCCAGTTAACTATCTCTTTTGCTTCTTGGTGATTTTTGCTCACCTGAGATGTACATTTCCTCTTCTTTACCTGGCTAACTCTAGGCAGCCTTCAGATCCTTCAGCTCTGACATCATCTCCCCAGATGGGCCTTTATATCTAAGCTAGAATGCATAACACTCCCCCAGCATACTAGGATCACACATTGTGTGGCCACTGGATAGCACTTAACCTGTCTCCATAAAATATGAGTTCCTTGAGGATAGAAACCTTACATCTTTTATTTTCTGTCTTTATCATGATGCACTGAATCTGACCCATAGTAGATGCCTGATAAATATTTTTTAATAAAATCAAGGGAGCCAGGCACTGTAGCTCACACCTGTAATCCCAGAGTCTCAGGAGGCTGAGGCAGGAAGATTGCAAGTTTGAGACCAGTCTTAACCATTTAGGGAGACCCTGTCTCAAAATAAAAAAATCAAAAGAACTGAGGATGTAGCTCAGCGGTAAAGCACCCCTGGTTTCAATCCCCAGTACCAAAAAAAAAAAAAAAAAAGATGAAAGACTGGCAGTAAATAAATAGATAAAAAGTAGGCCTGGTCTGTTCCCAGCACCATGCTTAGAATAAGACATGAACTCTTCCTAATGGAGTGAGTAATGAGGAGGAGTCTAAAAACACTGAGTGGCCAAGTTATCTGCTCACAGTCCCATATCTTCTAAGTGGCAGAGACAGGGTTCAGTCAGGCATCTGGCTTCAAACTGTGTTCTTCACCGCTGTGCTGATACTGGTAATGGATGGATGGACAGAGAGACAGATGGATGGCAAGTAAATGGTGGATATAAGGATATTAAGCAGAGAAACTATAAAAGCAAAGGTAAGAAGGTTCACATTATAATTCATGTGGCTTTTATGTCAGTAAGTTCGACCACACCTGTAATTAATGTCTTCCTGCAAAATACTCATCTCCTACAGTACATTTCAAATGAAAACCTTTAACTATATTTTTGAAAGCACACTTTTATTCATTTTCAAATGTGACCTTAATCCTCAGACTTTAACTGAACTGGACCCTACCTCCCTTGACACACGCCTCTAAATATTGAGATCATAACACTGAAATCCACATCTACTGAATCATTCAAAAGATACGTGCCAGACACTGTTCTTGACACCAGTGATATCACTAGTAGAAGAAATACATATGTGTATATAATAGAATTATAGATCTTTTGTGAGGCCCCGGAATGTCATGGTTAGGATCACAGGCTCTGGAACCAGATGGCCTGTATTAAACCCCAGTTCTGCCACTTCGAGGTTATGGGACTTCAGCATTGTCACTTGCCTGCTCTGGGCATTGGTCTCTTCCTCTATAAAACAAGCCTGACAGTCTGCATCTTATGGTGGTGTTGTAAGGATTACACAGTTAATCCATGTAAAGTGTGTGATACAGCGTCTGGCAAATACTCTAATAAGCACTTAATAAATATTAGCAATTTTATGTTCGTACTCTTTTCTGATAAATTATTGCTAAATGATTGAACTTCTTATGTGAGGCTGTTTTCCATTATAAAATAAAAAGAAATCTGGAGATCAGGTGGGGAGTGAGTCTTAAAGGGATACAAAGGAATTAATAGCACTTGTTGCCATAACAAAACCATTTCTCGGTCCTGACTGAGCCTTTAAAGGCCTATAATTTACATGCATGCTCCCTCCCTCTCAGCAGGGCAGGCTTTGGGAGAACTATTTGTGCAAGCAGAACGAAGGTCAAGGGACTCCTTGTATTGAAGGCCTTTCTCAAAATGAAGGATTTGGCTTCTGAGATTAATGTCCGGAGTGAACCCCTGCTATATTTAATTCTCTTTTCTGTGAACTCAGTACATTTTTAAAATTCAGTTAGGGGCCCTCCTATGGTGTGTCATGGAAACTGCCAACCCAGACTCTCTTCTAATAGACTTCTGAATGGCCTTCCTGGTCCTATGGGTGGATGACTGCATTCGAGGGTTAGCGGTGGGTTTAATCCTTTGGATTAGCGTGTCCTGGAATAACGTTTCTTGAATTTGCACATATTGGATCCAGTGGAGATTTAATATAAAAATTGAAAATGAAAAGATTTCTTAGGAAAGCTGTCTGTGGGTGTGGTCACTCTATGGGAAAGAGGAGGCTGTAGAAACTGTGGGGCTGAGAGGGCTTTCTGGTCAATTTGCATGTTCTGGATAAAACAGGACTTTGTTTTTTGAATAATTTCTGTTGGGAAAAATATCACCAGCCTCAACAGGAAGCTTGGGCTCAGGTAGGTGATTTTACCAGTAATAATTGTTATTTTTCAGGTCAAATTAGGAGAGTTGAGGGAAACAGGTAGAAAGTAAAATCATTAAGAAGATACTGTGATTATCTTACCCTGTAAGATGATAACCGAAAGGTCAGCTCTCATTAGAAATAAATACTAACCCAGCACCTTGGGGCACGCCTTTAATCCTAGCAACCCAGGAGCCTGAGGCAGGAGGGTCCCAAGTCCAAGGACAGCCTGGGCAACTTAGCCAGACTCTGTCTCAAAATAAAAAATAAAAAGGCCTGGGGATGAGGCTCAGTGGCCAGGTACTGTTCTGAGCTCTTTGCATATAACTGCTGCACTGTATATTTAAGCCTCATATAGACCTTAGTCTATAATCTTTAAGAAAAATAACTAACGTGTATTGAAAACTTAGTGGGGATAAAGAGCATGCACCAGCCCCTGGGTTTGATTTCCAGCAACTTGAAAGAAAAGAAAAAAGAAAGAAAAGAAAATTCGTAGATAAAAAATTAGTGTGTTGCCGGGCACCTTTGCACACATCTCTAATCCCAGCCATTCTGAAGGCTGAGGCAAAAGGATTGCAAATTCAAGGCCAGCCTGAGCAATTTAGTGAGACCCTTTCATATGTGCTATCTCATTTAATCCTCCTGATAGTTAGGATAGTCAGCAGCAGCAGCCTGAGGTCTAGAGTTAGGCAACTTGCCCATGACCCCACATCCGCCAGGGTGCCAACTTTGATCTCACTGACTTCCAGCCCCCTCGCTCTTTATTTTGCTGCGCTTCTGTTTGTCACAGAGCTGGAAGCCTACTTCACAGGGTCAGCACGCCTCACTTCTCACAGGGCACACATCTTTGATGGGGTTTGCATGCCTCCAAAATGAGAAGTGTCCAAAACCTCCAGCCAGAATCTCTTGGCCCTTCCCCAACAACACAACTAGAAGCTAAATAAATCTTTTGAAGTTCCCTTGATCCCGCTCCCTCACTGAGTATAGGAAGAGTAGCCATAGTTCCAATAGCGTGCAATCCTCAGAAACAAACAAACAAACAAAAAATCTTCAAGCAACTGCTGCCAACCTCAGTTTCCTAATCTGAGCAGTGGGGTGATTTAAAATGAATGTGTCTTCCCCATTTTTAACATAGTTGTGATGATTGGAGGTGGTAATTAATGTATCATTCTAAATGTTATATACTTGAGTAGCTATTATTATACTGTGGCTCTTGACAAAGGGCTGAGCCTTGCCTCCTTTGATAAGGGTGTCTTGGCATGGTGTTATTTGAATTAAGAGAAAGACAATTCATTGTAAGCCTTAGAGTAGGTTTTTTTCCCAGGTGCAAAAGGAAATGCCATTTCCCAAGTACTTTCTCCTTGCCAGGAATTGCAGTGAGAATTTGCCTCTTGTTTAACTCCCTGAAATCCAGAGAGGTAGATGTTATTACTTAGCAAATGAAGGAACTGAAGCTCAGACCGGTTCAGCAGTCTGTCCAGTATCTCACAACTAAGAGATTCAGACTCTAAGGGAAACCAGGCTCCATGTTCTCTGCGCTCACTCCAGAACATTGCTTCATAAGCAGAAGGGAAAGAAGGAAGCAGAAAGCAAAGGGCAGGGGGTTGGAAAACTAAACGGATGCAGGAGAAGAGAGTTTGCCTAAGAATGAACAACAGCATTGCAGGGTGGGGGGGGGGTGTGTGTGGGGGGTGTGGGTCAGTGGGGGAGCACTTATCCCCAGCACCCCCACACACTAGTAATAATGAAAAATAGGCGATTAGGTCACTCACAAAAACAAAATAACGAAAGCTTACATTTCTTTTGCCATAGCCTGACACTTAAAAAATCTATTTTAGCCAGGCGTAGTCCCAGCCATTTGCAAGGCTGAAGCAGGAAGATAACTTGGTTTCACAAGTTCTAGACCAGCTTGGGTGACATAGCGAAAAAACAAACAAACAAACAAACAAAAAAAAAAAAAAAAACAAGAGACTCAGAACCCTTAGGAGGACTTGCTTCCTGGAACCTGGACCTCGTCCAGGGCCATCTTCCTTGACTGCAACCCCAGTTCACCTGGTCACACTGACCTCTGCACTTTCACCCTCACTCTAGGCAAGTGCTGTGCCAAATCTCATTCTATTCCCAATCATTATTCTCTAGGCTTTCTGACTCAGTGCTTCCTATTGAAAATCCTGTTCAGAGGTGGAAACATCTGTACTCCCAAGAATGTTTCCCCTTGAATCCTCTATCTCAGAGGGTCCCTGACATTGAAAATCTTTGAAGATTCTCTGGGAAAGAAAAGAAAAATTTAGGCTAATGTGGAGTTGGTTTTCCAAGTTATTATTTATTTATTTATTTTTTTGATGGTAATACTGGGGATTAAATTGGGGGCACCCTACCACTGAGCTACATCCCCAGCTGTTTTTATTTTTGAGACAGGGTCTCACTAACTTGGTGAGGCTGGCCTCAAGCTTTGTGTTCTTCCTTCCTCAGCATCCTGCATTGCTGGGGTTACAGGTGTGCATCACCATGCCTGGCTTCCAAGTTGCCTTAAGGTTGTGGAGCCCTTGTTCATGCTTGGCAGAGTCAACACTTAGGTATGGTGCAAGAACTTAGGAGTGTTCCCACTGCCTGCTATTCTCGGTGCACACTGTCAATGTCAAGCGTATTGACAAGAGATGAATCTAAAACTCAGAAAATATTGAATTGTTCTGGGTTAAATTTTGCAGGAAGATAAAAGGTCAAAGGATGTCAAATGTTTCAGAATTCTTTTCCTAGAAGGAATCACTTTTCCCAGAGGTGGAAAAGGCTGCTTTTAGATTTAACCAGACATAGGAACTAATCCGGGCTTCATTACTCAGGGAAAACTTGGGCTAATTACTAAATCTCTGTGACCTCAGTGTCTTCATCTGCAAAATGAGAATAACAGAATCCCTCTGTAAGGAGTTGATGAGGTATGATAAGATGGGTCAAAGTAGTACAAAGGGCCTCCTTAATGTACAGGGATTATGATTTGTTTGTTTAAATGTCAAGTGGAGGATAAAGATGGAGACATGAGCACATTTTAGTTTTAAATAATCACATTATATATATATATATATATATATATATATATATATATATATATATATATATATATATATATAAAATTACTTACCTCTAATTCACACTGGTTTAAGAAACCCCCCTTAGTTAAACAGCAGGTCTAAGCAAGTGCCTAAATCCAAATTAGAATTAAGCACACCCAGAGGCCAATTGGTCTTGAGTTCCCTTTCTATTACTGAACTTCATGGAATTATACGTATAGCATACATGTCGCTTGTCACTCTTACAACTGTTAAGTGCGATGAAAATCAGTTGTACTCCCCTTCACAAATACTTTATTTTCCATTGTATTCGAGACTGTTGGTAATGAATCTAAACTGCAAAAATCCCGTCGTTAGAATCTTCTAGAAACCGAGGGGGAGGGGCTTTTGAATAACTTGCTCTTGGCCTCCCACCTAACTAGTGGCAGTGCTGAGTCTGGGGTCCATTCTAACTCTCCTTTGCTGGGGGGAAAAGAAACGTATAATAATGATAATAATGGCAACTATCACCATGTGCCAGGTACCCTTACTCTTCCAAGCTCTTTATATGTTTACCCATTTAGCCAGCAAAAGGTATTTTTGGAGCATTTCTCCACTAAAGTAGCCCAAGGAGAGACAATATCCCTCCCGCCCCGCTCCGTTGAATGACTTTGCAACCCGAAATCACAACTCGGTTTTAGGTTCCTGGTGGTGCCCGCTTCCTCTTCTAGTTTGTTTAGTCACAGAATTCGATTCCTGTTGGCGGATCCAGCGCCTCCAAACAGGCTTAGGGCTCTTTTGAAATGCGGGAGGCTCCTTCACTCTTGTATAAACAGGTAACGTGGGGGGTGGGGCACGGGTTGCAGGCGCTGGGTGGGTGCGTTCGGTGGGAGTGGGGAAGGGGTCGCAGTTGGAGCCAACTCCGCCGAGATCAGGCAAGGTTCAGACAGGCCCTGGGCTGCAGTTTCTAAATGCACTGTTTTTGTTCCCTTTCTAGAAACCAGCTGTAACACCAGGTCAGGGCGCATTAAAATGAGCCACTTTGAACGAGCGGCGCCCAGGCCCCAGGCCCTGCTGTGAAGGCCCCGGCCGGGGTCAGGACTCGGTCCGCGTGACGTGCCTTCCTACGCGGGTCCGAGCCAGGCTGTGCCGCAGGTGAGGACGCGGGCGGAGGGCCCTGGTGCCTCAGGCCCGCCTCGGGGCTCGCCGCGAGCCTACCTGCTCCTACGACCTCTTTCCCAGTGAGAGGCCGGGGGAGGGTGGGACGGCCCGGCCTGAGATCCGCAGCGGGATTCTGCGCCCGGTCCTCCAACTTAGTTCTTGGCTAGGTTTATCTGAGCCACCCAGAGGGGGCCGGACGCCTGAGCCGCACACATGTCCCCAGGTGGAGCAGGTGCTACTTTCTGGGGCCCTTTCTGCATGTTTGCGATGCATGGGACTGTTTGAGCGAGGGGAGGAGTCCAGCGGGTGAAGTCCCCAAATCTCTCCATCAAGGCCGATTTTTTTCTTTTTTCTTTTTTAACCTTCAGCTAAGGTATCTGCGCTCCTAAAACAACAGGAATGTTGCACTGGCCTTCAGCCAGCGGAGGCTCAGCGAGCAGGATAAAATTTCAGTGCAGATTTACGGGAAGTTGCCGGTGTTGGGAGTAAAAATCTGGTTTGGTGAGTTTAAGGGAAGGGAGTAGACAGAGACAACCTTGCTACTGTGAGGCGAATGGCCTCGGCTGGGGGAGGGCAGCGGGAGGCCGGAGGGAGGGAACCGGGAAGAGCCCGGAGACCAGACCCTGAGCGCTCCCCGCGCGCCGCGCCGGACGGACGCAGCCGGGCAGCCGGGCCGCTGGTCTCCGCGGGGTGCGGACGCGGCGCCGCTGGGCTGGGGCCATCGCCGCGCTCTGCCGGTGTCGCTGCCGCGGGGAATTGAACCCCACAGCTGCCTTGGGGTTATTGGAATGCGCAGCCCGGGACAGTGGGAAGCCGGGTTTTGGGGGAGTTGTCCTGGTGAGGAGTTCCTTCTCTGCGCCCGTCTCCAAAGTTGAGAGATTCTGACCCACTGCAATTCCCAGAGCCCCGGAGTTAAGCCTAAAACGATCTGTGGCTTTAAGCGGCGAGGTGGGAGTAGCTGGACACTCCTTATTTTGGTTTTACATTAAAAAGAGGGCGGCGGCGAAGATGTTTTAGGTTACTTCCTAGCTGTGTCAATTGCTACTGAGCGGGGACTGGTGGTAATTTCTGAAGTGGGCGACTCCAGATGCTTACCAAAGGTAAGGTGGCTTTTGGTGATCCTTGTCACTACTGTCCCTGAATCTTTCATCTGGATCCCAGTTTTGAAGTAGTAACTCCCCCCCCCCTTTTTTCTTCGCTCGTTTTGCCTTATCTCGCTCCTTCCACCGTCTTCCTTCTGGTTCTGGTATGTTTAGTGGGAAGTAAAGGGTTTATAAAAAGATTTGTAAAGCGTCAGCTTTTGGAAAAGCAGATCATCGAACCGACAGCCCCTTCACGTTTCCTGTAGCAAAGAGTCTTTTTCCATAAAAGAAACAGATTTTTTTTTTTCCACCCTTGAAAACACATGATTGGGCTGCCCAGAGGCACAGGTGACTTTAGAGTCCGATTGTTACAGTGAGATTGCAGAAGCATTCATGACTTGAGGCATCCCATTTAGGTGTTAACCAAGGCGGAAGGGGGTCTTCCTGGATTCCTTCGCCTCTGCTGGGAACCCACAGGGGAGGCTGGGTTGTTTTTTCAAAGTTAAAAATTCAATCTGTAGAAACGGGTAGGGCCTGCGGATGGTGACAGCTAACAGTCACCGGATAATTAAGAAATCAGTTAAAATAAGTGGAAGTGGAATTTTCCAAATAAATGACTCATTTTAAAATTAGATAAAAGTTTAGTGACTCTGGAGGTACTGTCCCAAGGCCTTTAGGGACGTGGCTTCTATTTTGAGGCTTATCAAAGTCATAGAAAAATAACCATCCTCTCAAGGTACCCAGTCAGGCCATTCCTGATTTGCACTAAAAGTAATTTTTCCCTCCCTCGTGTCTTCCATTTTCTTCAGCAGGAATACAGTTGAAGATTTTATTTAAGCTTTAAGGTGAAGTCACACAGATTTTTAAGGGGAGGGAAAGCAGAGCGTTGGCAATACAACAGAAGGGGTTGTCGCAGGTTTGAGCACAAAAGGTTGGCGATTAGAACAAGAACTGCAGGTGCTGATTCTAAAAGGTGAAAGGTTGTCAGTGGTGTGGTGAACAATCACTAGACAAACCAAAGTACCCAACCAAGGGACTGAGCACTTTGTGGAAGTTTGTGCTGCTCTCAATTTAAAGAATAATGTTAAGTTGATAATCAGAGGGAAGAAAACCAACTCAATGGGAAAAGAAAGTGGGAGGAGGAAGGGAAAGGAGAAGGTAATTTGAGTTTTTGTGTATTTTTGTGTCCATCTAACCCTTCACCTTGTTCTGATTATATACAAGCCGTAGGCCTCTTTGACTTCATTTGAGGCCATACCTGGGGAGAACAGGGAATCGGAAACTTCACAAGTTTCTAGCTGCATGACTGACAGTCAGTATTTATGGAATGAAGAAGTTAAGTGACAGTAACAAAGTCTCTAGCTTAACTCTGCAGTCCTTCACTTTTCTTACAAAATAGTTGTTTTTGTTTTCCAAATTCTACCTCCCAGGCCCATCCCAGGTGGTGCTGGAGGGTTGCTGGGGAATGGAACCCAAGGTCTTATGGGTGCCTGGCACTTGCTGGGTCACTGAGCCACACCCCTCCCCCCACTTAAATGAATCAGATCAAGAGTATTTTTGAACATATTTTGAATATGAATCAAAATCTGATGTTTTATTATCTTCTTGATTGTTGCCTTTTCGGAAGTTTATAGGATTGAGAATTCAATATCAACATTTTAAGCAGTGTCTGTAGTTTCAGTAGTTAAAATATTTGCTTCTTAATATTGCATTATTCACTTATCTATCTATTTACTGATTTTTGAGTGGTGAGTCTCACTATGTTGCCCAGGCTGGCCTCAAATTGATGATGGCTTATTAATTCTCTTGCCTTCTGAATATATTTATTTTTGATTCCTCACTGAAATGCTCTAGATTAAATTTTGAAGGGATTACACCTAAAACAGTTAGTGATCCTGAAGATGAAATAAGGTGGAAAACAAGGAAGCTGCATGTTTCTGGACACATGTTCTGAGCACCTAGTGTTTAAGACATTCAGTGTTTTCCCTCACATGATAAGAACATTCATATTAAACTATAATCTTTGGGTTACTAGTAATCAATGATTAAAGAATGGGGTTTTGGCTCAGTGGTAGAGTGCTTGCCTAGCACCTGTGAGGCACTGGGTTCGATTCTCAGCATCACATAAAAATAAATAAAATAAAGGTATTGTGTCCATCTACAATTAAAAAATAATTTAAAATATTAAAAAAAGATTAATGTAGATGAAATAGTTTTCTTACAAGACGATTGAATATGCTTTATAAATTCTACTTTTTGTTTTTTCTTTTTTATAGTGCTGGGGGGGAACTTATGCATGTTAGATAAGGGTTCTATCCTTGAGCCACACCCTCAGTTCTCAAATTCTATTCCTGAGCCCCAAACTAAAATAAGTCCTATCCCATTTTGCAGTTATGGAACCTGTATGCATGGGACTTCACACCTCTGTAAAGGGTCTGTTTTGTTATGCAACACACAGAATGCTGTTTTCAGCCTTGATTTTCCAGAATGGTGTTTTTTCCAGTCATTTCTTCAAGGAAAGCTAAAAGGATTTAGTTGGAGGGGAAAAAATAAGTAAATCATATCCCAAATAATTGAGCCCCCTCTGTCCTTCTGAAGATTGAACCTAGGGCCTGCACATGCTAGGCAAGCACATTACCACTGAGCTATACCCCCAGCTTTTTATAAAATTTCTTACTTTGAGACAGGGTCTTTGACCAGATTGGCCTTGAATTTGACATCGGCCTGCTACAACCTCTTGTGTAGCTGGGATTACAGGTGTGCCCACCCTAGGCCCAAATGTTTGAGCTTTGACTGCTATGGAAATACTTTTGTGTGTTTCCACTTGCACATCTCAAGTCCTCTCCCTGTTTTTTTTTAGGAAAGGCTAAGGAAGTGAGTACAGGGTGCTGGTGTGGGAGAGAGATTTCCTTAAAACTGGATCTGGATCCAGGCTCAGGGATTTTGGTATCCCAAAGAATACATAATCTTGGAAAAAACAAAAAGCAAACCAAAACAAAAAAATTTCCTACTGTGAAGAGGGCTTAAATTTGGGAATCGTAAGATTTAGGAAAAGGAGATGTTTTGCTAGAACGCAGAATTTGCATAACCAATTTACATAAAGTTACAATGAAGACATTTAATGCACCTTAAAGTGCTTGTCAGAATGAGTCCAAGTTAAAAGTTATGTTGGAACCTTCCAACTCCTGGCCTGATGAAGAGATATATTTTTCCTCTTGGGAGCACTCTCTGTCTTAGGATGACGTTGATTTTCTGGTTTAATACCATCAGAGTTGCATGTTAGTCAGAACAGCCACCTGCTCAGTCATTGCTTCAGAGAACCACCTGGTGAAGATTTTCCATAAATGGCAATGCAGGGATGACTTGGGGTACAAGAGAGGTGCGGCCTCAGGACCCTCCAGGTAACTGGTGTAAAAATGATAATAAGTAATCATCTTGTTGCCACCTCTAGTTGTTGGAAACATCTCATGCTGGAGACGTGGGGGTGGTGGTGGCATTCGGCCACTTTGTATGTGCCATCCAGAATCACCTGGTAAAGCACTCCTGAGATGGTCTCAGTTGGTCACAGCTTGATTCTGATTTGATATTTCTCACAGTTGCTTTTCTTTCTGTTTGGTCAGCATCTATATGGGGAGAGGAGGTTAGGTGGGGGTAGGAGATATCTTCCCCCTGGAGTCATTTAACACCCCCTCACACCCTGCTTTTAAGAATCTCTTTTTGCTCTGAAAATAGTTTAGGGGAGAAATTTTCCAGTTAAAGTAGAAAGGAAGAGAAGTCTAGAGGAACAGGTGGCCAAGAAACCGGTGCGTTCAGCATGTGCTACTAGTGAGGAATTCAATAGAAAGTTCACAGGGAAATTATCCACGTCCTTAAACTCTTGCAGGTGAACTGGCGACTGTGGGAATTTGAGGCTTCTTCCCACCTCTGTAACTGGAAGGTTTCTAGTGGGCCACAGGAGATGCTGATTTGATTGAATTCAAGATACCATCTCTTGGTACAGCCAAAACTAAGCTGATTGCAAAAGGCACAAGCCCTTCGTCTTACTCCCACCGCCTGCCTTCCTTCCATTTTCCACTGGTTTCAGGACAGCACCCCAAATTACACTTATGTTTATACAAATTTTATATAGAATATGAATTTTTATTGTTGGTGTGACTCTTCAGTGTTTGTTTATCATAGGAACTCAGTTTATGTAAAAATGATTTGTTGGTGTGTTCAGAGGTATATAAGTTTATGTTTATAAAATACCAAAAACCCCAAAGTAACCTGATGGTATAGTAGAAGCACTGGACTCCAGAAGGTCTTTTTTTGGGGGGGAGTACCCAGGACTGAACTCAGGGGCTCTCGACAACTGAGCCATATCCCAGCCCTATTTTATTTAGAGACAGGGTCTCACTGAATTGCTTAGCCCCGCACCATTGCTGAAGCTGGCTTTGAACCGTGATCCTCCTATCTCAGCCTCCTGAACCACTGGGATTGTAGGCCACCGTGCCCAGCTCTAGCAGGTCTTTTAGTACCCCACTGGAGGTTTTAGGGTCATTTTAGAAACCAAAAGTACAATCTCTACCTTTCTGAAGCCCACCTGGGAGAGATGGCATCAGAAGACAAAGTGGTAGCCTACTCCTGAAAACCTGTTGTGTTTTGGCAAAATATTAACCCTCTTGTTTCCGTGGATTTTTGGTTCTGAAAACGTGTATTTTACTTAGAAATTATAGTCAGTCACATTAATGAAGAAAACAATATCCAGTTTCCCCCAATCAAGACATTTTTCTTTGGAGATACTGAATGTTTGTGGTTCTTATGAATGTGATACCCCCATAGGTGTGTCTTGAATGAAAGGGGGGTCTCTGAAAACTGTAGCTTCCTAACTGTGCTTTACCAGGGCTCTTGGTCAATTTTTTTTTTTGGGGGGGGAGTACTGGGGGTTGAACTCAGGGGCACTTGACCACTGAGCTACATCCCCAGCCCTATTTTGTATTTTATTCAGAGACAAGGTCTCACTGAGTTGCTTAGCCATTGCTGAGGCTGGCTTTGAATCACGATCCTCCTGTCTCAGCCTCCCAAGCTGGTGGGATTACAGGCATGTATCACTGAGCTTGGCTTCTTGGTCTTTTTTTTTTTTTTAATATATATATTTTTTTTAGTTGTAGATGAACACAATATCTTTATTTTATTTATTTTTATGTGGTGCTGAGGATCGAACCCAGTGCCTCACACATGCTAGGTAAGCACTTTACCACTGAGCCAGAAGTCCAGCCCTCTTGGTCAAGTTTTTAAAAAAATATAAATTTTTTTTTTTTTTAGTTGTAGGTGGACACAATAATTTTATTTTTTTGTGGTGCTGTAGACCAAACCCAGTGCCTCACATATGCTAGGTGAGAGCTCCACCACTGAGCCACAACCCTAGTCCTCTTGGTCAATTTTGCTCATGTTCCTTGAGGCTGGGTGGAAGGAACCTGTTTCTAGGAGGGATGGATAACCCTCACATGGGTGAGCAAGAGTCAGCTATATATCCCAATGGGCAGTGCATGGTGTACAGCCAATGCTGGACATTGTGCAGCTGACAGGGACAGGATGCTGGTACCTGACCCAGGAAATGTCCACCTTAAAAATTATAATGAAAAAGTTTCTACCTTAGGGCTGGGGATGAGTAGTTCAGAGTTCAGTTTAGCATGTATGATGCCCTGGGTTCCACTCACACAGAAGTCAAAAAGATATCAGGGCACTATGATCTGGCGCTCTCTCTCTCTCTCTCTCTCTCTCTCTCTTTTTTAAATTAATCCCCACTCCCACCCCTGAAGGGCCAGGTACTGAACCCAGAAGTGCTCTACCACGAAGCTACCTCAGCCCTTTCCATATTCTGTTTCCTGGCTGGGTCTTCCTATATTGCTGAGGCTGGCCTGAAACTTGTGACTCAGTCATTTTTACAAAGCATTTTATGTGCCAAAAGAAAAATAACATAGTACTAAAGTATTTAATGAAATGGAGAAGTTCTTTTTTTCAGGTGATCCCTATTCTGAGAAACGTCTATTTGGACTTTTCAAGCTCAGGTAAAACATTCATTTTTCTAAAAGTGGGGATCTGATGTCTGTGATAATAGCGCTGTGATTTTTTTTGAGAAGATAGCTTAAATAATATTTCTTTTTGTTGGTTGTCATTTATTTTAAAAAATAATGACACGGTTCCTGGTATACCAAGCCCTTGCCAAGATTAGGCCCATCCTCAGTCGCCTTCTCAAGACAAAGTTGCCTTTGTGTAACTACAATGGAGAGGGTTCAGTGACACAGAAAATTCAACGGGGTGCTGCAGGTTATTATTAACAGAAGATTCAATACCTGATGTTTTTGTTTTTGTTTTATATTCTATCAGCTAATATCCATGATATATTAATATCCATGATATATTTTTTCATGCAGAGGATCTTTCTATTGGGGAGAATGTGCTGGTTGTGGATTTACCTTGGAGTTTAGTCAGATTATAAAAGCCCAAAGCTGCAGGGTGCTAATGCAGAGAGCTCAGCCCTGTGGGCTGGTTTGTTCTCAGGGTAATCAGTAGAGTTTGGTCACATGTGGAGAGAAAGAAAAGGATTTAGCCAGAATAAAAATGACAATTTGGGGGACAGGATGACTATTCACACAGAATTCAAACTCCATAGCCAAGTAGTAAAGGGCATAAACCACCTTGATTTTGATCTTGGCTCTATCCCTTGTTTCATGTGACTTTAAGTAGGTAACCTAAAAAAAAAAAAATCACCCAGTGACTCAGTTTCCCCAGTTGTAAAATGCCTACCTCACAGGGTTGTTATGAGGATTAACCTCTTGTATGTAAAGAGTTTTGAATGGAGAGCTGGGCAGGGTGGCACATGCCTGTAATCCCAGCCTCTTGGGAGCCTGAGGTAGGAGGATTGCAAGTTTGAGGGCCAGCATGGGCAATTTAGCAAGACCCTGTCTCAAAATAAAAAAGTAAATAAAAAGGGCTGGGGATGTAGCTCAGTGGTAAAGCATCCCTGGGTTCAATTCCCAGTACTGAAAAAGAAAAATTTAGAACAGAGCTGGGGATGTAGCTCTGTGGTAGAGGGCATGCTTAGTATGGATTAGGCCCTGGGGTCCATTCTTAGCACTGCCAAAAAAAAAAAAAAAAAGAAAAAAGAAAAAAATAAGTTTAAACAGACAGTGGCTGATGTATAATCTGAATGATATGGTAAGTAATTAATATGATATGCATCACGTTTGAAAGCATTTTGGTGTTTGAATCTTATCTCACTCCCCTGCTCCATGAAATGATTTTCTTTTTCTTTTTTTTTAATATTTATTTTTTAGTTGTACATAATACCTTTATTTTGTTTATTTTTATGTGGTGCTGAGGATCGAACCCAGGGCCTCACACATGCTAGTCAAGTGCTGTACCACTGAGCCCCAGCCCCAGCCTGAAATAATTTCCTTGTGTGGCCTTTTCTGCTGGTTGGAATCCAGGATTCTCTTCCTAATATCATTCCTTGGCTTTGACCAAATGGCCATTGCCACTGTTGGCAGACCCTATTTTGCAGTTGTTTTGGTTCTTATAGCATACTAAGTTATTTAGAATCACCAAGGTGGAGACTGTCAGTGTCCTGCTGAAAATGGAGTGTGGATTCTGGGATGGCTAATGGAAAGGTGAAATTTTCAGTGAATAAAAATAAAAATGGAATACATCAGTCAGGCGCCGTGGCGCATGCCTATAATCCCAGCGGCTCTGGAGGCTGAGGCGGAGGATCGCTAGTTCAAAGCCAGCCTCAGCAAAGCGAGGTGCTAAGCAACTCAGTGAGACCCCGTGTCTCTAAATAAAATACAAAATAGGGCTGGGATGTGGCTCAAGTGCCCCTGAGTTCAATCCCTGGTACCCCTCACCCCCCAAAAAGTAATACATCAAACTTAAGTAGTTCCTATGGACTTTCATTGATTGGTATTTCCTAGTCATAATCATTACATACAGTAATATACAGTATGGAGCTTTGTCAGAACTGCCATATGCCTAATGTGTCTGTTCCCCATGGCATTTTATGTCACCACTTACTTTTATACATATACTGTTTTTCCTAGACAACAGATATGAAGTGCCTTGGAGGTGGGATTTGTGCCTGAATAATATTTGCATCCTTTAATGCGGTTGGTCTATCATGAGTGTTCAATAACTAAAAATAAGATGTTCTTCATCCAAATATATTAACATTTAAAATAATGCTCTTTTTTTTTTTGCATTCTGTGGATATGTATTATACATCATATTTATTTAGATGGTGTCCTATTTCTTCCACAAGGGTTTTACCAAAACTTGTTGGATGGAAGAAGTACTATAGTGCTGCAGTAAACTGGCAGGAATGAGTCAGAGCAGAAGCCCTGTTCTCAGCCAAGCCTCTGGAAACATGGATTGGCAGGGTGGGGTGGGGACAGAGCGGGATGGGTGGCAGGAGGAACTGCCAAGTACTCAGGTGCCTATCACCTGTTGTTAAAAGTTTATATCTCTGTTGGCGCAGTGACCCACAGCCGGCCTGTAATCCCAATGGTTTGGGAGCCTGAGGCAGGAGGATCAAAAGTTCAAAACCAGCCTCAGCAACTTAGTGAGGTCTTAGTGAGACCCTGTCAAAAAAAAAAAAGGCTGGGCCTGTAGCTAGGTAGTAGAGCGCTTGCCTGGCACTGGGTTTGATCCTCAGCACCACATAAAATAATAAATAAAATAAAGGTATTATGTCCATTTACAGTTAAAAGAAAGAAAAGAAAAAAAAGGGAGGGGGTCTGGCAAAGTGGTTCAGTGGTTAAGCACCCTGGGGTTCAATCCCTGACACCAAAAAACAAGTTTATACCTCTTTTCTGCCCTTTCGTATATCGTTTGAAAAGGTCGTGCTGCTTGCTGAGTGTTTTTTTTTTTCCTTTTCTCCCTTTTTGGCGGTGCTGGGGATCAAACCAAGGGCCTCATGGATGCTAGGCAGGCCCCCTACCACTGAGCCACATTCCCAGCTCCAAAAGGGTCCCCCTTGCCAATGGATAATGAAGGAAAGGAGAAAACAGTGCGTGTTCTCATGATTAGAAGGCACTTACTAGACAATTCTTAGAAGAAAGAAGCATCTTTCCTCAAAATTAAGCAGAGTGACCAAGAAATCCCTAGAGGAAGGACTCTCTCCGCCGGGTATCCAGGCGGGGAGCCCCGGCAGTGTGGTTTTTTCTGGTAGACTGTGGTGTAGCTCTTCCTTGGGGAAAAGAGGTGAGAAGGAGGACAGGTGAGTGGAGAAGTAGAGAATCGCCTCCAGTGAAATCCTGTTGCAGAGCAAAGGGAATCCAGTCACCAGTCAGCTCCTCCCACTCGGTACACCCGAGGGTTTGGCCCAGGGACCTGTCTTGCTTTTTGCCCCACACTGTGGGTTTCAGGATCCACCTCAAGGCATGTGGAGATTTGCCAGTGAATAAACAGAAATCGCCAGCTCCAGTGGTACTCGTGAGCCCAGAATGGAAGCCGGGAGTCACTTCCTCAGTGGGAGCTGTCACAGGATACAGATCCTGAAACTAAATGGTGACAACTGTGTTCCCCACATCCTGGTAATGGTGAAGGGTCTTTCTCTTTGCCCATTGGCTAAAGAGAGTCCGTGGGACTGCAGAGTCTGCTTCTCTGTCCATGCTTTGGCCTCACCCATCACCCTGTTCTTGGCCTAGTATTTAGAGTGACTCTCAGAACAGAGGTCAGATCCAGTCAGCCTGCTGCTGAAAGGCATCCAGTGCCTCCCAATCTCATCCAGGGGCCAGAGGCACTATATTTCTAGTCCTGTTTCGTGTGTGTGTGTGTGTGTGTGTGTGTGTGTGTGAGAGAGAGAGAGAGAGAGAGAGAGAGAGAGAGAGAGATAGGGACTGAATCCAGGACCTTGCTCATGACAGGAGAACACTCATACTACTCAACTATATCCCCAGCCCCTGCCCTGTTTTCTGATCATCTCCTACCACACCACTCACCCTGCTTTTTTTTTTTTTGTAGATTTTTTTTTTTTTACTGGTTCGAAACATTACAAAGCTCTTGACATATCATATTTCATACATTAGATTCAAGTGGGTTATGAACTCCCATTTTTACCCCAAATACAGATTGTAGAATCACATCGGTTACACATCCACATTTTTACATATTGCTATACTAGTGTCTGTTGTATTCTGCTGCCTTTCCTGTCCTCTACTATCCCCCCTCCCCTCCCCTCCCCTCCCCTCTTCTCTCTCTACCCCATCTACTGTAATTCATTTCTCTCCTTGTTTTTTTTTCCCATTCCCCTCACAACCTCTTATATGTAATTTTGTATAACAATGAGGGTCTCCTTCCATTTCCATGCAATTTCCCTTCTCTCTCCCTTTCCCTCCCACCTCATGTCTCTGTTTAATGTTAATCTTTTCCTCCTGCTCTTCCTCCTTGCTCTGTTCTTAGTTGCTCTCATTATATCAAAGAAGACATTTGGCATTTGTTTTTTAGGGACTGGCTAGCTTCACTTAGCATAATCTGCTCTAGTGCCATCCATTTCCCTGCAAATTCTATGATTTTGTCATTTTTTAGTGCTGAGTAATACTCCATTGTGTATAAATGCCACATTTTTTAATCCATTCATCTATTGAAGGGCATCTGGGTTGGTTCCACAGTCTAGCTATTGTGAATTGTGCTGCTATGAACATCGATGTGGCAGTATCCCTGTAGTACGCTCTTTTAAGGTCCTCAGGGAATAGCCCGAGAAGGGCAATAGCTGGGTCAAATGGTGGTTCCATTCCCAGCTTTCCCAGGAATGTCCATACTGCTTTCCAAATTGGCCGCACCAATTTGCAGTCCCACCAGCAGTGTACAAGTGTACCCTTTTCCCCACATCCTCGCCAGCACTTGTTGTTGTTTGACTTCATAATGGCTGCCAATCTTACTAGAGTGAGATGGTATCTTAGGGTGG
Organism: Marmota monax; assembly: GCF_021218885.2. Lineage (NCBI taxonomy): Eukaryota > Metazoa > Chordata > Mammalia > Rodentia > Sciuridae > Marmota > Marmota monax. The sequence goes on along the minus strand of NW_026691950.1, from coordinate 2,451,894 downwards.
TTTTGGTTTGCATTTCTCTGACTGCTAGAGATGGACTCACCCTGCTTTCATCACACTTGCTTTCTCTGTGTGAGGTGCATGACACATTCATGCCACAGGGCCTTTGCACTCGCTGTTCCTTGTCCCTGAACCACTGTCCCCAAATATCCCCACGATAGACTAATTCACCTCCTTTAAGTCTTTGCTCTCCTTCCCCCTGTCTATTTACATATTTACTTTTGAGATGGGATCTCACTACAGCTGCCAGGCTGGCCTTGAATTTCTAGGTTCAAGTAATTTTTCCCCCCTTGACTTCCTGAATGGCTGGAACCACAAAGAGGCTCCACCATAATTGGCTTCCTCCCCCCATTAAAAACGGCAATTCCTCCATCCTCTTGGCGTGCTGACTCCCTCTGGTATTTGTCACTTTTTAACATGCTCCATACCTTTATGACTTATGATCTGTCTCACTCCCACTAGAATGCTTGCTTCATGTATTGATGTCACCCAAGCACCTTAGAGGTAGCATCCACCACAGAGTCGGCACCCCATAAATATTTGTTGAATGAATAAGACACCCGGGCTTTCACCTAGCACACGGAGGACTGAAACTCTATTCCTATAACTTGTGTTTTACTCAAAGCACAACCGTGCAGACATCCTTCTGAGTGGGCGTGGGTTTCCTCCCAGGCCTCTTCTCCTAAGCTGCCATGTCTCCTGCGGTTTCATTATTTTCTGTGCCACCACAAGCCCTTGATGGAGGCGATGACTAAGGAGTGAGTGGGGCAGGGCCAAGTGTGGGGTGTCGCAATCTCTCAGCACTTCCCCATTTCCAAATCAAAGCCCGGCTTTGGCAACCTTCGCGTGATTTCCATCGAAATCTCCCAGCCCTGCTTGGAACCAGTCTTGTGAATCGCGCTGGATGATCACGCTGGACTAACGCATGGTACCTCATTGTTTATCGCTTTTTCTCTTGTCATCTAACGATAATGAGTGATGCTTCTGAAAATAACTGTTGTCACGTTTCTTCCACTGTCTCTCTTGACCTCCGAGGTTTTTTTGCCAGGTGCCAACTGCTGCTACGGGAGTCCATCTAGATTTTTCTTGGTGGTAAAGCTCAGTTAGGTATTTTGCCTTGACCTGGCATGAAACAGAATTTCTAGTGTCAATGTCTGAGTCTTTAGTATTTCCCTACAGCGTTTGTACAAGACTTTGGCCTTGCCTTTTACTGATTAGCAAACCGACTTTCTAATCTATCATGCTTGCTTGCTAGCTTGGCCTGTTTCCTTGGACAGTTACCTGGGTTCAGTAAAATCACTTCTGGCCTTTGGAGGTACAGCACCCTCTGTGCTTTCCTCCGCCTTATAACCTAACGCACTGCAGAAGGCCTCCCTGGGGCTGGTAGGATCCTGAGGCTCTTAGGCTTGGGGCTCCTAGGCCCATCTTTGGAAGGTGAGTGTAGACTCCAGGATGGTTCTTTGCAATTGGAAAAAAAAAAAAGAGGCAATAGTATGTGGGTTCTTCTGAGAGTAGGTGAAAACCCTGGCATTGGTTTTTCTGATTGTTGTTATTTTTCTGCTCTCTGCAGGGCTGAGGATTGAACCCAGAACCTACATACTAGGCAAGCACTCTACCACGGAGTTACTTCCTTGGCCCTGTTTCTGATTATTGTTATCATGGGTATGGCTGATTTAGAATTATTTGGATTTTTAAAAGTTGATTTGGGGGTGTATGTAGCTCGATGTTAGATTGCTTGCCTCGTGTGTAAGGCCTTAGGGTCAATCCCCAGCATGCATACAAACAAACTAACTCAGTAAAAGTTGATTTGAAGCCATCCTCATGATCAACAGTAATAGGACAATTTGTGGAGGAGTTAAAAAACAAACACTAGGCTATTGTGGCTCAGTGGTGTCATTTGCACACTTAGCAGGTGTGAAGCCCTGAGTTCAGTCCCCAGCACGAAAACAAAACTCACAAACTATCTTAATAAATACAGTTAATATCCGTTGTTCTTTCTGCCAGTAATTTTGTTATTTGCCATATATACTGAATGGGACATCAGAAATGAATAGTATATAAATGTTAAATTAGACCTGTCTTTAATAATATACTATGTAAGCTGGGTTCCTGTAATTCCACCCACTTGGGAGGCTGAGACAGAAGGACTGCAAGTTCAAGGCCAGCCTGGGCACCTTAGCGAGACTGTCATAAAATCAAATAATAAAATAATAAGGTTAGGGACAAACTGTGTGGTGGCACATGCCTGCAATCCCAGTGACTTGGGAGGCTGAGGCAGGAGGTTCACAAGTTTGACGCCAGTCTTAGAAACTTAGTGAGACCCACTAGAATCAAAGTGTGGAATATGATATGTCAAGAAATTTGTAATGTTTTGAACAACCCACAATAAAAAATTAAAAAAAAAAAAAAAAAAAAAAAAAGATATAAACCCATGAAAAAAAAAAAAAAAAAAAAAGAAACTTAGTGAGGCCCTAGGCAACTTAGTGAGATCCTTTCTCAAAGCTAATAATAATAATAATAATAATAATAAAGGTTGGGGATATAGCTCAGTGGTATAGTACTTGCCTAGCATTTGTGAGGCCCTGAGTTCAACCTCCCTCAAACTATATGCACATATATACATATATATGTATATACACATGTATCTAAGTATATATACACACATAAACACACGTTATGTAGAGGGCGCTGGTGGTAATTATTTATCCAACAGAATCAGTAAATGCGTCTTAATCGAGTTTAAACTAGATACATTGAAAAGACTTGTTGTTCTTGTGTAGACACAACCTTGATTTACTTTTTGAGCTTCGTGCCGGACACTGGCTACCAGGTAAGCTGTGGTAAAGAAAAGTCCTCTGCTCTCAAGGGGCTGTCTTTGGGTGTTTGGGGGTGGAGACAGGGAGTTCCTGGAAGAGCCCACAGGGCTAGACAGTAGGCCAGGTAGCGGGATTCAGGAGGCCCCTCCAGGGACGTGATGCAGAGGAGTGTGATGGACAGGGAGATGGGATGGTCCTGGGAACGCCTGGTGTGGTGAGTCACTTAAGAAGGCCCACGCAGCTGCGTGCAGGGAGGGGAGTGGGGAGGAGGTAGGGTATGGGGGTTACCGAGGCCCAAAGCTTGCATTTTCTTCCTCCAAGCCTAGGAAGGGGCCACGAGAGAGGGTTTCCTTGTTGGCAGAGAGCTCTGATTCTGAGCGAAGGCTGGAGGGGAGGGAGGGAGTCCCATAACAGAACAAGACCGTGGAGCCCTCTGAAGGTGGTGGTGCAGACGGAGAGAATCCCACCCTGGGATGGGGTTTTCTGTGCCTGCCTCTTCTATAGCCTGAGTGCAGGCCTGGCAGGGCCTCGCCAATGGTTGGCAGAAACCACAAGCTTTGAAGGCCTGGCTCTATGGGTGAGAGAGAGGATGGGGCTTCTTGCTTGGTTACTGGGTGCACTGCCAGAGATGGGGGAGAACAAATTTGAGCTGGATTTTGGAGGTCCAGAGTTTGTTCTGGGGCATGTTTTTTGAGATGTCTGTTAACCCCCCAGGAAATGTTGTACATTACCTTTTTGTATGCTGTGACTTCTGCAAGAGCAAGAGACACTCTAGTGTCTAGTGTCCTTCTTGGCAACTATCTTCTATTTCATTGTTTCTCTTTTTATTACTGTGTCCAGATATGCAATTATAGAGTGTATGATTTTTATTTATGTATCACAAGTGAGAGGATAATACTAATTGACACCTCCTAGTATCTTAGTCTGTTTTCTGTTTCTACCACAAAATACCCAAGTTCAGATATTTATAAAGAATAGAAGAGTATTTGGCTCACAGTTCTGGAGGCTGGGAAGTCCAAGTCTGGTGCGGGTATCTGCTTGGTGCCTGGTGAGGGCCTTCTTGACAGAGACAGTGCAACTGTGCCAGCTCAGGTCTCTCTTTCGTCTTCTTATAAAGCCACTAATGCCATCATGGGGTTTCCTTCCTCATGACCGCATCTGATTCTAAATTACTTTCCAAAGGCGCCACCTCCAAATAACATTCACTGTAAACTTTTGGGGGACACATTAAAACAGACATAGTGTATAGGAAACTCATGGGAACTGGGTTAGAGGAGCAAATGTTAAACACAGGTAAACCCCAAACCCAAACCCAAACAGAATGAAAACACCTTAAAAGGGTCTGGGATGGAGCTCAGAAGTAGTGCCCTTGGAGGTCCTGGGTTCCGTCCTCGTCATCCCAAACAAAACAACAAAGCTTAAGTATCATTTTGGTCATCAAGAATCTTCTGGGGCTGGGGTGTAGCTCAGTGGTAGAGTGTTTCCCTAGAATGTTCAAGGCCCTAGGTTTGACCACAAAAAACAAAAACTGAAAGAACCCAAAAGAGGGGCTTGGGACTGTGGCTCAATACCGGAGCACTTGCCTAGCACATGTGAGGCACCGGGTTCAATCCTCAGTACCACATTAAAAAAAAAAAAAATGTTAAAATGCTCAAAAAATATTTTTAAAAAAATCCACAAAGAGACTCTTCTGATTCTAATTAGTCTTATATGTTCACCAAAAATATAATTTTCCCATTATATACAAATACATAGTTTATAGTAATAAATGTATTTAGCCATACATTAAATGTTATCTTATGTATACTTAATACAGTGAATATATTTAACATGTTAAATATATTTTATATATATTCAGTATATAGCTACTCAGTTTATAACATTAGATAACATAATCACTAGTGGAAACTAAATAGAAATCATTTCATGAACAAAGAGGTTCATTCAGCATTACAAAAGAGAAAAGAAAATATTTCGAATTGAAATGGTGAATGTCGTTATGAGCTACAATCACTTGGAGGCATGCAAATCCAATCTGTATGTATGGACACTGTAACACTGGATCCATTTAGAACATGCAAATCTATTTCTTGTCTTCTCCTTGTCTAGCTTTCAGGTCTGTTGTACTGCTGCATACTCTGTGGGAGGAAATTGAGGTCAGTCCAGACACTGCAAAAAAAAAAAAACCCTATTTATTTCTATTTATTTATTTATTAGGTGGGGTTTTGCTATGTTTCCCAGGCTGGTCTTGAACTCTGGGGCTCAAGTGATCTTCCTGCCTCAGCCTCCTGAGGAGCTGGTCCTGTAAGTGTGTGCCACCATACCCTGCTGGGTTCATTTTAAACTACATGATGAAAGGCTGACGTGTGTCATTAGCAAACCCAGTTTGTGAGCTTCTAGAGCCCAGAGCAAGTGCTAGGGATGTGACAGAAAGCAAGGCAAAGGTCTTTAGGAGCTTAGAGCCATCTTTAGGAGCTTAGAGCCATGAATGTTTTAGATCTTGATTTTTAGTACCACAGCTATAAGGCTCCATGTCCCTCCCACGATTATTCTTAAAAAAAAAAAAAAATATATATTTTCAAAATCATAGGAGTAAAATGGCATGATTTGGAATTGAAACAATAAGAAACTAATGTCTCACAATGTGATGTTTTAAGATGCCTTAAACCATTAGGGTTGGGTGGAGGAAGGAGAGAGGTTATGATGGACGTTTCGCATTAGAGTTATAGAAACTGTCAGCGGTTGCAGCTGTTTATTTTGGTGTGTCAACGCCAGTGGAGCCCATCAAGTGTGATCAAATTTATTATTGCTTAATTGGACCAAATGGTGTGGTTGTTGGTTTTGCCCAAGATGGGTCACTTTCCAAAAGGATATGTGGCTCCTGAAGTTTTCACATTTATTTAAATTCTGTTTTTAACATTTGTGATAAGAAGTATCTTTGGTGAGGAGCTGTGTCGATGTATACCTATAATAATCACATAGAGAAAGGAGGAGGCTGTGTTTGAGTAACTGCGCATCGGCTAGCTGTCATAAAATACTTGAATTGAAAGTTGATGCAAGAAAATAGTAATGTCTAACATTTATTGAGCACATACTGTGTGCCAGAAATTACCTTATTTAATCAATGAAACTTTTCCTAATGAGTAGGTCCTACTTTCTATCCATTTGACAGGTGTGGAAATGAGATACTGACCTGCCAAGTAACTTGCCCTCGGTAAATGGAGGTTAGAGTTCAGACTTCTTCCCATGAGGTCAGGTTTGGAAAAACTCAGTTCCTGGACCAGGACTCAGTCTTACTAGGATCTGCCATTGACTTTTATCACCTCAAACAATTGAGCTTGAACACGGCACTTCATCTTGTTAGCTTTAAAACTGGATAGAAGGGAGGAGAGGTTTTGAACTAGACCTTGACTCTTACACAGCTCTAAACGCCCCCCCCCCCCCCCTCATGGTTCAAATCTGTGGTGTTCTTAGGATGTTTAAGGGAAAGATCAGAAAAGGGATGGATGGGGGCAGTCACCCTGGCGTTAATCATAGGAAGGAAACTGCTAGGTGAGGTGATTCCTACAAAGTTCTTGCAGACTTGGTTCTTGATTCCTGGATGCCATCTGAGAGGGTCACAATGGCTGCTGTGTAGTATGGGGCTACCCCAGTCAGTGGCTCTCCACTGAGAAAAATTTTGTCTTCCAGAAAACATTTGAGCACGTCTGGACTCTTTCTTTTTGGTTGTCATAATCCGGGGGTCGAGGTGTTACTGGTGTCCAGTTGGTGGAGGCTGAGGACCTGGTAAATGGCCTTCAGTGCACCAGAGAGCCGCTCACAGCCAGGAATTATCCAGTGCAGAATGTCAGTAGTGCCAAGGCTGAGAAATTGCTGTCTAGATGAGGCTTTGCTTTCCATAGCCACTGCTGTCCTACACACCCAGGACAGTGTTCCTTCCTTTAATCGTGTGTGTGGGAGAGTGGGTCGGAGGGAGGGCTTGCACATGCTAGACAAGTGCTGTACCGCTGAGCTACACTCCTGCTTCTTCCTTTAGATTTTAACACTGATCTCTCTTGTGATGATTCAGGGGTCAGGGAGAAATGGGGAGATGGTCAGTAGCAAAACCACTGTTTTCTGTTCTTAAGACATAAGTGGTCACCAGCAACCTGCTAGAAGAGCCCCCAAATTAATAGTTTGTTTTCCCCTTTGCAGCAGATTCTGTTCCCAATGACAGGGTCTCCACTGTCTCCTTCTCAGATTCTGAGCATGTTTCCTTACGAACTTTTGGTATTACTAAAATACTTCTGGATTGTCATCCTGGTTGTTTATAAATTTCTAACAGAGCTGGGTTTTGAGAAAGTTTGTTAGCAGGGTCCTTCAGACCTAAAGATGCCTGAAGTTTAAGGTTTTAGGTTAGATAGAATGAAGTTGTCCTATGCTTTATCAAATCTCTATCTTGAGTTCATTTAAGGTGAAAAGTGCTTACATGGCACTCTAAACTCCTTGGAGGGACAAGATCTATGCTAATTGAATATGTGCAGTGACTCAGCTGCACTGTCAACAACTTTGGAAAACAGCAAACATGCAAGGATGGCTAGAAATGATCTCTATGTACTGCGCTCACATTTTCCTTTGAAGAAATGTTTTGGTCAATATTTAATGTCCTGCAGATTTGGAGCAGAGAGATAAATGTGTTTGTATTTGTTCTTGGCTGAAGGAAGCTGTTTACCTAGTTTCCATAAGAAATTAATTACAAACCGGGTGCTGTGACACATGCCTGTAATCCCAGAGACATGGGAGGCTGAGTCAAGAGGATCCCAAGTTTGAGGCCAACCTAGGCAGCTTAGACCTTGTCTCAAAATAAAATTTAAAAAAGGATCTAGGGATGCAGCTCAGTGGTATGGCACCACTGGGTTCCATCCCTAGCCCTGCAAAAACAAAAACACAGGATTACAACCAAAGAAGGGAAGGAAACCCGAGAAACCTAAGAGATGGAGATCATAGGGGAATAAAAATTGCCATGCATTCAGCTTTGACCTCCCTGAAGTGGAAACAAAATATAGCTACCATGAGCTTTTATTTTTTTTCTATGTATAAAATACCTTCCGATTTGATAAATGGGAAAATGATGTGCACTGAGATACTAGGAAATTCACTCAGGAACTTTTGTGGCGTGCCACATCATTTGAGGTCACAGCAGCTCTAAATACACCTTATTGGTTCAGATGAGAGAACTGCCCATTCTAGCTTCTGCTTCCGGTGGGCTTCCGAGGGTGTCCTGGGTACTGACCTTCATGGAGTTTCCAGCTATTCTTTTCTTTTTGGTGCTGGGACTTGAACCCAGGGGTACTATACCACTGAGCTATACCCCCAACCCTTTTTATTTTTTATTTTGAGACAGTCTCACTAGGTTGCCCAGGCTGCCCTCAAACTTGCAATCCTCCTCCCTTGGCCTCCTGTGTGGCTGGGATTTCAGTTGTGTGCGCCTCTGCACCCAGCATCTAGCTAGCCTCCCTGTGTAGCACTCTCTCTCCACGCTGCACATTGTGGATTTATGATCCCTTGATTCATTCAGAGTTCCTGGGAACTTCTTGTTAACATAGTCTTCACTTTTCTTCCTTCTAAAGCTGACTTTAGAGGCTCGTAGAGGTAGCTAATTTAACTCTGACTCTTGATTGTTCATGATTCTGACAGTTGAATCCTATTTTAACTTGGTCTTCATCATTCTGTTCTGAAGAGGTGTGAGTCTTTACAGGAAGGCAGTACCCAGTGCTTGATTATTTTAGTTGTTCTTTTCATGTATTTTATTGGAGATATATAGGATATATATATATATCAATGATATCTTTGACTAGATATGATTGAAAAATTGTCCCAATTAATCTAAGATGCCCTGCAGTTTTGTCCATTTCTTAATAACAATTTTAAGTTTGCTTCCAAAAATTCCTCTTGAAGGATTTTTTTTTTTTTTTGTACAAGAGATTGAACCCAGGGGTGCTTAACCACTGAACCACATCCCCAGCCCTTTTAAGTTTTTATGTAAAGACAGAGTCTCACTGAGTTGCTTAGGGCCTAAGTTGCTGAGGCTGGCTTTGAACTTGCAATCTTCCTGCCTCAATCTCCTGAGCTGCTGGGATTACTGATATGTGCCACCCTGCCCGGAATCTGTGGGGACCCCCTTATGGTAGTAGTGGCTCCACCATTTATTCATTGAGTAGATACAGGTTCTGTATCAGGCATTGGAGATAAAAAAAAAAAAGAAGTGTGAAACACTGTGGATCATAAAGAGCTCACAGACTAGGAGATACAGGTCAATAAAAAAGTTTTCTCATGCTTTCTCTAACAGAGGTACTTGTTTGTTCATCTATTGATTCACTAAAAGCTATTTATTTTGTGACTACATTTACCTTCTAGGAATAAGAAAGATTTCTGTTTTAAAGATGCCATGGTCTACTATAGAGAGACCAAAGCATTAAAAATGAATGCCATGGAAAATTCTAGATGCTATGATAGGAGTCAGTAGCATCAGTTTCACCTGATATGACAGAGAAAGAGAGAGATGTCGAGGAAACGCCTCAAAGATGAGACTTTTAATATGCTTATGTGTTATGTGCCGAGTCCTGGTCTAAGCACTTTATGAAGACTGCCTCATTTAATTCACGTAAGAACACTATGAAGTCCACAAAATTATTATCCCTATTTGCAGATGAGAAGTTGTAACTTGCCTACTGTTCCATAGCTAGTAAGGGCAGATCCAGGATTTGAACCCATGTGACTTTTCTTCAGAATGAAAGATCATTCTTTTTTTTTTTTTTTGGTGCTAGGGATGGAACCCACAGGGCTTAACATTAAATTTAATGCAGTCATTTTAAATTGACATCTGTCACGCCTCTCTAGCAGAGTGGCCTTAGAGAGCACAGGTGTAGAGATGTAGCCAGACTCCACATGTTTCCTGTCCTCTTGTTTCTCCAAGTTGGCGATGACGACAGCAGGGTTAGCAGGCTGACTCAGGAAGGTACGTGGAAGACTTTGACCTTCATCAGCGCCACCCTCTTTGATTGACGTCTGCTCCTTCTGTTGACTTCCTATCTTGCACTCACCCAGAATGTGGCTTACTAACAACAGCTTTGAAAGCACAGTGTTCTTGGAGTTGAGGTTGTTGTTGCTCCAACAACCTCTAAATTCTGGATTTGTGTGTTTGCCTGCCATAGACAAGCCTATTTGATTGGACAGGGGGAAAAAAACTCAAGCCTAAGCTTGCTTCAGTCTCAATGGCAAAAGGAAGGGTTTCTTACACGGTTGTTCGTGGCCCAGGGCAGAGGAGTCATTCTTTGCTCCTGGGTTGGCTGGTCTTTCCCAGTTTGCACACTCAAGGGAATAAATCCTAGTCATGCCCCTCCTAGTGACATTTTGGTCAATGACTGCGTAATAAGATGGTGATCCTGTGGTTGCCTTTTTAGTTTGTATCAGTGTACTCTATGGTGTTCGCATGACAACGATACACGTCTTGTATCCTTGTTATTAAGTGACGTGTCTCTCTTATATCCATGGATATTCACTGGAGCATCTGCTAGGTACCCACTGGTCACTTTGCTAGGTTCTGGAGAGATGGAGGTGAGCAGGACACTGTTCCTGCCCCACAAGCTGCTTGCTTTTCAATGGGGACAAATGACTGCACCATTATAGGACATGTGATAGGAACAGAGCCCAGGGCAGGGGACAGTCAGAGAAGAGAGATAGTCTTTATTTATTTTTTATTATTATTTTTTAAATTGTATCAAATTTTATTTCTGTACTTGATTATATCAATATAATTTATATTACAAATTCTTCATTTATTCAGTTTTTCATAAAATAAGTGAGTTATTCATAGTAGAGAGATAGTCTTTTAGTTGGATTTTTTTGAGATATAATTCACATGTTATAAAATTCATCATTTTAAAGTATAAAACTCAGTAGTTTTTAGTATGTTTACAAAGTTGTGTAACCATCACCATTGTCTAATTCCAGAACATTTTCATTACCCCATAAAGAAACCCTGTAGCAGTTAGTTAAGCAATTAACTCCTCATTTCCCTCTTCCTGGCTTTTGACAACCACTAATCTACTTCCTATCTCTGCTATTTGCCAGTTCTGAACTTTTCATATAAACAGAATCTCATTTCACTTAACATACATGTTTTCAGGATTTACCGATTATGTAGCATATCTTAGTACTCCATTCCTTTTTATGGCTGAATAATATTCCATTGTATGGAGATACCACTTTTTTTTGCGGGGGAGTACTGGGGATATAACCCAGAGGCACTTCACCACTGAGCTACATCCCCAGCCCTTTTTATTCTGTGACATGGTCTCACCTAGGACCTGGCTAAATTGCTGAGGCTGGCTTCAAATTTATGATCTTCTGCCCCAGCCTCACAAGACACTGGGTTTACAGGCGTGCGCTACCGCCTCCAGCGAGATACCATTTTTTGTTTATCCATTTATCATTTGATGACCATTTTGGTTTCAGCGGAATTTGGAATAAACAGGTTTTTGCAAGGCCTGGGAGGGAGGGTGCGATTTGTGGTAGAGAGCAACCATTTTAAGTAACACAGGCATGTTGTCAAGTAAGGTGGCATACACCTGTGATCCGGCAACTCTGGAGGCTGAGGCAGAAGGATCACTTGAGCCCAAGAGTTCAAGACCAACCTGGCCAACAGAGCAAGACCCTATCTAAAACAAACAACAGCAAAGAAACACCACATTTATTTAAAATGGAACTTATTACCTTCCACAGAAAACCAGTATTTTCCTAATGTACACGTAAATAAACCATTAAAATGGAATGTGTGTACTCATGTACCATCTAAAAGTAACACGGGCATCAGTTTTGTGTATTATCCAGAGTGAAAGATTGGGACTTACAGAGTGACCTTTGAACACTGGGCACTAGGCCCATCAAAATCCAACTTGGGTGTGTACTCCAGCCCCAGAGCGGCTCCTATACTTTGGTACTCGATGTGGCAGGCTCATCAAATGTCTCCCTCCTTGGATTCTTTATGCCTTTTCATTACAGCATATTATTCCTTGGACTCTCCTTCTCCCTTCCATCTGTCATTTCTTAGGACTATCTTAAATTATCCCCCACCCCACATTCTGCTGGCGCTGGGGATCAAACCCAGGGCCAAACACATGCCAAGCAATCAATCTACCACCCAACGATACCCCCAGCCCATTCCTCCTCTCTTAAGTCTTCTCAGACCTTCTGGGTTCCTCCAGAACTTGGCTCTGACATGCCCTATGTGCCCATGTGGGATTGTGAGGTATTTCAAGGCTGGAGATAGTATTTGTGGAATAAATAAATGATTGGTTAGGGCCAAAGGGTGAAGACCTTAAATATGATGGTAAGTGTTATAAACTGTAGCATTCCCCAAACACAGAATGTTTAAAAGCATACAACATGCTGAACGTGGTGGTGCATGCCTATAATTCCAGTGGCTCAGGAAGCTGAGGCAGGAGGATCGAGAGTTCAAAGCCAGCCTCAGCAAAAGTGAGGCGCTAAGCAACTCAGTGAGACCATGTCTCTTAATAAATACAAAATAGGGCTGGGGAGGTGGCTCAGTGGTTGAGTGCCCCTGAGTTCAATTCCCAGTACCAACAAAACAAAACATACAACACAATCGATGTCATTTAAAAAAAATTAAGTATGGTTAGGTGTGGTGCATGCCTGTAATCTTAGCTACTTAGGTGGAGTTGGGAGGATTGCAAGTTCAAGGCCAGCCTCTAAACTTAGTAAGATCCTGTTTCAAAAACAACAAAAACAACAAACTAGCTCAGTGGTAGAACATCTCTGGGTTTAATCCCCAGTCCTGGAGGAGGGGCAAGCTAAGTATGGTTTGTATGGAGACTGAATAGAGGAGTGGGATCCTGGAGGCTGGGTGATGAACATAAACTAAGCACTGTTTAAATGTTTGGTGCCAAAAAGAGGACCCATTAAATCTGAAAATATTTGACTCAACTATTCCACTCCCAGGAATGTAAACAACAGAAATTTGTACATATGTTCACCAAAAGACGAGGAGGCTAGCAATGTTCTTAGGATCCCTATCAAAAATATTCCCAAACCAGAAGCAACTTGGATATCCATCTATAGTAGAATAAATGAAAAAAACTGTGGTATGTTCATTCAACAGGATTCTAATATAATGAGAGCAAGCAACTACGACTACGTGCAAAAATCCACTTGGAATTCATGAACTTAACAGTGAAGGAAGCCAGACCAACAGGATATATTGCAAGAACCTGTTCATGTGAAGTTCAAAAATAGACAAGATGAATCTCTGGTATTAGAAGGCAGGATAGTGGTCAACCTTGGGTTGGTGGTGACTATAAAGGGACATGAAGTACCTTTGGTTTGTGGAAATCAGTGGTGAGGTATTCTGTTAACGTGTACATTTTCTATTTATATGTTATACATCCATGGAAATTTATAGGTAAAATAATGGGAAGAAAGTTGTGATTTGTAAAATATAAAAAAGATAAAAAGCCTTGTTCTAGAAAGAAGGAAAGTACCGACTCAGTGAAAAACAGAAACTGTCCCTGGGTACAAGATCCTGAGCTGCCTCTTGTCAGTTGTCCACGTGCCGTGGTTGTCTCGGGATTTCTTATCTGCCACATGTTAGCTGTAAATGTAATAACTATACAGTTGCATTTCATTTTACAACATTCAAACCCTATGGAGACATCATCCCTTACATCTTTAGAACTTCTTTATGAGGGCTCACTCTTATAAGGCCCAGAGAGATTTAATTTGCACTGTCACAAGACTTGTAGGTGACTTGACCTGAAATGGTTTCCTCTGAATCCTCTCCTGTTCTTTTCCACCCCAACTTGGGAACACATGGGCTTGGCAGTTGGACTTGGACTTTTCATCTCCAGGAACAGAGAGCAGCAAAAGGAGGCTAGTACTGAGAGAGGGAAGAGTGGCCCAGGTCTACCTGATGGATCCACGGTCGAAGGCTTGTGGTTCCTTGTGTCAAGACAGCGCACAAGCAAGCAGAGTGTTGCTTGGCATGCAAGTTCCATCCATTGTAATTTTTGCTACTTTTCTTCTTATAGAATTAAGGGTCTTAAGTACGAATGAAATGACCTCAAGTTAACAGAATGAGAAAGCCATTGGCTTGATCAAGTTGTCGTTGAAAATCTTTTAGGGTTGCTTTCAGTTAGCTTTCTGCAGATGCAGGTTTTCCAGGAGTGGTCATAGAATCATCTGCTTGTTTTCAGTTGGACAGGACCTCAGGGGCTTTCTGGTCTGACATTCCATCCAGTGCAGGCGGCCTCTGGGCACTAGTGATAATGGTGATCTGATAAGGGTGTGCACCTAGAGCTTCCCATGGGCGGGGTTCATTACAGTTCTCTTGGGTTTCTCTTATTAGAATATCTGTTCTCCAGATAAGCAAACAGACTCAGAAAAGTTAAGCAGTTTGCCCTAAACTATGCAGCTAATTATAGCAAGGCAGTTCCAGTCTTTATGACTCCACGTTGGGGGGTGGGGTTTGGCTGCTCTGCCATTCGCAGGTTCCATCCTGTCCTGGAGTTCCTGCAGTAATGGGAGCGTCGTCATTTCCACGAGGCACTGCTGTGGGTGGAAAACCCTACTTGGAAGATCTTTTTTTTTTTTTTTTCCTTTCTTTTTTTTGGATTGGGGATTGAGCCCAGAGGTATTTAACCACTGGCCATATCCCCAGCTTTTTTATTTTGAGACAGGGTCTTGCTAAGTTGCTTAGGGCCTAACTAAGTTGCTGAGGCTGGCTTTGGTCTTACAATCCTCCTGTCTCAACCTCCTGAGTCACTGGGATCACGGGTACACCACCATGCCTGGTATGGGAAGGTCTTTCTTACATTTAGCTGGAATCTTATTTCTTGGAACTTTTATCCAAGGTCTAGTCTAGCAAGAGCAATACTATTTGGCTGAGTGTGGTGGCACATGCCTATAATCCCAGCAGCTCCGAGGTGAGGCCCGAGGATCACGAGTTCAAAGTCACCTTCAGTAACCTAGTAAGGCCCTAAGCAATTCAGCAAGACCCTGTGTCTAAATAAAATATAAAAAAGGACTGGGGATGTGGTTCAGTGGTTCAGCATCCCTAGGTTCAATCCCTAGTCCCCCCCCCCCCCAAAAAAAAAAAAAAAAAGAAAAAGAAAAAAAAAGAAGTAATACAATTTAAGATCCCATTGTTGGGGTGAAAGCTGTCCCTCAGAAAAATGAAGAGTTACATTAGAGGTAATTTCCAGAATGATGTCAAGGACTCCAGTGGTCCCTGGGTGTCTAACACCCTGCCCCATCTCTTAGGAAACCAAACAATCACCAGTGAGTGATGTGCTCAGGGCTCAGCTGGGGGATTGTCCTGCCACTGGTGCATCACTGGGGTCTGCTGATGGTACTCAGCTTGTGACTAGACAGCCCTGGTCATCCAAGATGGTTTATCCACATGCCTGGCACCTTGGGCAGCCATAGGGCCTCTTCATATGGTCTCTCCTACAGGGTAGTAAGATTTCTTACATTTTAGCCAAGATCTCCAAGGGGAAGTGTTAAGCTAGAGAAGCTCCTAGTCCCTTTGAGCCTGGGCTTAGAAGCTGGAACAGTATCACTTTTAGGTCAAAGCAGTCGCAGAACCCACCCAGGGTCCAGTGGAGAGGCCATGGACCCCACCTCTCAATGGGAAGAGTGTCGAAAAGTTTTGCGGCTACTTTTAATCTGCCACACTGAGGATTGTCCTAAATGTGTACTCATTTTGCTGGGTTGGGATTGGTAAATACCTATTTGAGTTTGGAAGTTCTTTTGCTGAACTTGACTGTTTTCATGATTTGGGGGCATTTAACTTATTTTCCTAATGTTATTTTAGTTATATAGCATAATTTTTACCAGCATTGATTATTTGCAAAGTTAAAGAATGATGAATCCATACTCCTAGAAGGACAGATCCCACCTCTCTTGTCCTTTAAGTATAGAAGTTTCTGATAATTCATTTGTGGCTTAAACACATGTGAGAGGAGAAATGGATGCTGTCAAATATAGAGTCAGATCTCCTGTGTCAAGAGGTTTTTCAAAATAGCTTAACTTATACTCTTAATTATATCATTTTCAGTTTTTCACGCCTGCAAAGCATTTGTGTTTTGATTCTCTAAAGCAACATTCTGAAGTCTGTGATTTTGTTGAATAATGAACCCTTTACGTCCATGCTTTATTTTCCATTAGAACTCGAGGCCGATGGTCATTCCTCTACCGATATTAGCAGAAGGAGTTAATTGAAATTGTTTCTAATCTTTTGATCCTTGTCACACTGCTCTGCTATGCAATAATACACTGAAGAATTTTCTGAAAGTAAATGTTGGGGACTTAACTGTAGCTGCCTGCCTTAGAAATTCCATTTTGTGGAGTTACACTAGCAGTTGGTATGTTACATTGACCAAAAGGTGCTGTTTTAGAAAACAGATAATAATACATGCAGATGTAAAACAGAGATGCTAAGGGATGTGAATTCATTCTTGCCAAGTGCCCTGCTCCTTATTGCATGGGCTACTGAGCAAAATCTTTCTAGGTGATTCAGGAGCTGGAGGAAGAGCTTTTTCATGGACAGGTGAGGTTGTTTTTGTTTGCTTATTTATTTGATTTTTTACTAACAGTCATTTCTGCCAAAACAGAAATTAACTCAGGTACATTCATTTTATAAGCCTTTATTATTTTTTTAAACCAAAAATTCAATATTTTACAAATTTATTTTACTATTTTATTGAAATATTTTGGGTCTACTGAAAAGCACAGGGACTACCACACCAAATGCCTCCTTTTCCATGGCCCACAACTGAAGCTCTATAACCTTCACCTTCATAACCTCTTTCTCTCTCTTCAGGCCACCTCCCTGAATATGGCTAATATGATTCCCATGCATGTCTTTTTGCCTTTACTACATATGATATGTACTCTATTCAATTCATGATTACACGCACACACACACACAGATTTAGGAAAGCAGATACACATTCAAGGAAATGTGGGTCATTGCTCCAGGGAGGAAAATAGCTTATTTATGTGTGTGTGTGTGTGTGTGTGTGTGTGTATGTATGTATTTTTGGTGGTGATTCTGGGGATTGAACCCATTTTATTTTTTTATTTTGAGACAGGGTCTCACTTGCCCAAGCTTGGGGTCCTCCTGCCTCAACCTCTCCAGTCACTGGGATTATAGGCGCGCACCACTGAACCTAGCCCCTTTATATTTTTCAAGGTTAAAAAAGCAGATCAAAGGCTGGGGTTGTGGCTCAGTGGTAGAGTGCTTGCCTAGCACATGTGAGGCACTGGGTTTGATTCTCAATACCACATAAAAAATAAAGATATTATGTCCATTTACAATGAAAAAAATATATATATTTTTTAAAAAAATCAGATCAAGAGAACACTTGAAAATCATATGGGGGTACATGCCTGTAATCCCAGCCACATGGGAGGGAGGCTGAGGCAGGAGGATCACAAGTTCCAGGCCAGCCTGGGTTATTTAGCAAGACCCTGCCTCAAAAGTAAATGAAAAGTGCTCAGGATGTAACTCAGTGGTAAAGCATAAAAACCATGGCTGCTTTTGCATAGTACGGCAGATTTGAGTAGTTATGACGGAAACTGACTCAGAAAGCCCAAGATATCTGACCCTTTAGGAAAAAATGTTTTTGACCCTTGTCTAGCATATGGACATGCACTTACACAGTAAATAATCTGACTAGAGGAAGAGTGCTGTGTAGCCTTGGCCAGAAGGAGGCTGAAGTGGTGAAAAGAGTTTATTTTTAAATCTAGGAATCTTCCTGTCCTTCTCTCGTCTCAGGAGATGAGTAATAATTGTCCCTCTCAACCTCCATCCCCTGCCTGATTATATCTGATTCCTCTGCTCTAAGCTTCTTTTCCTCTTGCTCTCACTTTTCCCACCCTCCTGTCTACAAAGCCAGCAAATTCTGGCTCCAAGGACAGTCACCTCCCTGCTCCTGAAAGTTCTCTGCTTTCTTGGTTTAGCAGTAGATTTTGCCTGTGCCTCTGATTGGGCATCTTGAGTCGCCTTGCTTCATTCTTTCTTTCTCTTAGACTTCTGGCTAATTGCACACAACGAGACTGTGTCTACTCTAGCTTCAGATAGATGAAGATCACTAAAGAGTCATTGGTCAAATGATCCTTTAAACATAAACTGTAGAAAGAGCTGAGGAGACTATTTCAACCCCCCCCCCCACACACACACACCGCTGTGTGTCTCTCTTTCAATATTGGGGACTGGACCCAGGACCTCACTTTAGCTAGGCAAATGCTCTACCACTGAACTATACCCGTATACCCCCTTTTAAAAAATGTTTATTTTTGAGACAGGGTCTTAATAAGTTGCCCAGACTGCCCTTGAACTTGTGATCTTCCCAACTCAGCTCCAGAGTAGCTGGGATTACAGGTGAGCAGGTGTGTGCCACTTTGCCTGGCTGGATACTTCAATTTCTTTTGCAAATAATAATAATACCTCTTCCTTGTCTTTTTTAAGGATGAATTTTTCCCTTTGTTAAACCAGAATCATGCAGATAATTATCCCAACTGATTATTTCATCTTCCAAAAATAGCTGAAGGATGCACAGTGATAAGCACGGACGCCCATCTGTTAGCCATCAGACCTTGGAGTCCTGTTGGCACTGGAAAGGGGAATGGCCGTTGCATGGGTCATCATGGTGCCTGCCAAAAAAGATATAATTCAAAGACTAATAGTCTAATAGTGCTCAGTCTTCAACCTCAAAGTGCTTTTACATAAGTGAAATAAAATAAAGCACAGAAAAAAATGATAAATGCTACAAGGATGAAAAATCAAGGTAGTGATCAAAGTGATTAAAGAGGAAAGAAAAGATATCGGAGAGGAAAGGAAGGGGAGGAAACATGCAGGACTTCTTGAAGGAGGTGACAGGGAAACACAGCAAGGAAATGGAGCACTGGAATTTAGTGGGAATGTTCTAGGCCCAGGGAGAGCATAAGCACAAGTGCTGAGACAGATACTTCAGGTTACACATAGGCACAGAGAGCAGAGGGTGGTCTGTTGGACCACCTACTCGGGCAGTAGAGGGAGGGAAGAGGATGCAGATAGGATTAAGGTCCCTGTAGGCAGAGTCTTTAATGTTAGCAGAGAGGGTTGATAGCTCTGAGAGTTTATATACTCCTCCCAGGGAGAAGGGTAGCCACATACCGACAGCTCCAGTCTGAAGTTCAGTCCTCAATCTGGAAGACTGCCGCACTCCAAGGCCTTGACTTTTACTATCTTGTTCCAGTGTCACTCCATGCAGATTTGCTATCAGTACAGAAGATGCAAAAGACACTGGAACATGGTGTTTTACAAAACATCTCAGAAAGAACCACATTGTGCAATGGCCCTCATCTCTTTTATCACTTTCAAATCAAGAGAAATATCCCTGACTATAATGGAATATACTGTCTTTTGTGCTCTTTACTTTGACACAGTCCTGGCAGGAAAAAAGAGGCCCAAATGGAAACTTTCCGTGTTTGAAATGAGTTGAAGAGGGAGGAGAGAAAACATGATTTTCCAAACTATTCCCTTGGGTTGGTAGGAATATACATTGATCAGTGTTTCAGATATTTGTGAAGTGGTTTCTATGGATCCTTCCCTTACAATGCTTTCATTGGTAAAGTTGGCTCATTGATGAAACATTTAATTTTTTTTTTTAAATAAAATATGCCCCGAGTTGTTTTCATTGATACTAAATTGGATAAGGAGGTGAGTAAACCTAACCAGGGTTCAGGATGTCATTTCAGTGTCAACATGAAGGAACAGGGGATCTCCGTGTGTAGCCTGAGCCTCAGCATCAGAATTACTCAAGGGCTCATCTAAACATTCAGATTCCTCACCCTAGACCTGCAGAATAGGAATCTCTTGGGCACAAAGCCTGGGAATTTGCATTTTGACTTATATGAATTTAAGGTGATTCTTTAATTTTTTTCTATTACTGTAAAATATACATAAAAGAAAATCCACCATTTTAAACTTGTTTTGGGGAGGGGGGTTGCTTGGGGATAGAATCTAGGACCTCTTGCAAGTGAGGAAAGTGCTTTACCACTGAGCTGCATTCCCAGTCACCCAAACCTTTTTTAAGCATAGTTCAGGGGTGTTAAATACATTTACATTATTATGCAGCCATCACCATTATCTGTTTCTGGAATGTTCATCTTCCCACACTGAAGCTCATTAAACATTTCCCACTCCATCACCCACCTGGTGACCACATTGTATTCTCCATTTTTATGAATTTGACAACTCTTCTACCTCATGTCAGTGGAATCTGACAGTATTTGTATTTTTGTGACTTACTGATATCACTTAGTTTGATGTTCTCAAAGTTCACTCATGTTTTAGCAAGTTTCAGAACTTTATTCCTTTTAAGATCAAATAATATTGCATTATGCACAAACACACACACACACACACACACACCCTGCATGAGGTCCATCCGTTTATCTGCCCACGAACAAATGTTACTCCTATGAATTGTAAAGCACAGACTTCTCTTTGAGTCTCTGCGTTTCACTTGGGAGACACTGGATCCTTAGTAATTTTGGTAGTTTTTTGAGAAGCTGCCAAACTGTTTTCCCAAGCAACTACACCATTTTACATTCCCATCAGCAGTGCACAAGGAAGGGCTCCTAATTTCTCTCCCTCTTTGCCACTGTTTGTTACTCTCTTTTTTTTTTTATTTATTTACTTATTTTTAAAGTTTTCTTAATTTATTTGTTCTAATCAGTTATACATAACAGGAGAATGCGGTTTGATTCATTGTACACAAATGGAGCACAGTTTTTCACTTCTCTGGTTGTACACAAAACAGGGTCACACCATTTGTACAATTATTCATGTACTAAGGGTAATGATGTCTATCTGTCTTATTTATTTTTCTGAAACAAAACAAAAAACAGCCATCCTGGTGTCTTTGATGAAATGATGTCTCATTGTGGTTTTATTGATATAGCTCTTTTTTAAAATATAAAATTTGATAAGAGAAAGTTAATTTATGGAAGTTGTAAAAATGACTTCATAAATGCCAAAGAAAGGTTAGGAAAACATTTTCAGGTGATACAACCCAGGTATATTGCCAAGTAATTAAATGTAAGTGTGATAGTGAACAGTATGTTGTGAACAAGAGGCAAACCAGTTAGTGGGTATGAAAGGGTGCCTCCCCTCTACTTCACCTCAATACTATTTTTTTTTTTTTTTGGTAGTTGTTAGAACTGAAATCTACTCAATCGAGGGAAGAGCCAAGGGAAAAAAAAAATTACATTTTTTTGGGGGGAAAAATTGGGCCTGTAACCAAAGGTGAAGGCTCTGAATTGCTGTCTGGATAGGAAATGGTGGACTGACTCGGAAGAGGAGGAGACACCTATTACAAATTAGTGCACCACACTTTGCCTTTGAACGGGCCCTTCCCTGAGTTGTAAAACATATTTTGGGATGTGACTCACTCTGGGATTACCACAGGGAGTCTTTCCTAGGCATTCCATAACTTCAGGAAATTCCATTTCCACAGACTTACCTCACACCACGCTCTTGCCATCCTTTGAACCTTACGTGCTCTCTGTCCACGCCTTCAAACAGACTGTGTCCGGTGCCCTCTTGTCTAGCTGGAGAACTCCACTCCATAGTCTACCCTTTGGGAGCCTTTTCTGGTGCTTCAAGAAGAATCCATTGCTCACCCAGATAACTGCAGTTGTCCCCACGTACCTGCCACTCCTTGATTTTCTCATCCCCAGTTTCTGTTGCTTTTTTAAAAATTGAAGTGAAATCCGTACAATATAAATGAACTATTTGGAAGTGTCCAATCCAGTGTGTTTAACATAGTCACAGTGTTGTGTGCTACCGTCACTTTTGTCTAGTTCCAACACATTTTCATCACTCTTGAAGACCCCACTATCCACTTAAAAAGTCACACCTCATCCCACCTTCCTGTAGCTTCTGGCAACCACTGATATGCTTTCTGCCTCCCTAGACTTACTTAATCTGGAAATTTCGTGTAAGTGAAATCACATAATGTATGACCTTTGTATCTGGTTTCTTTGATTTAGCATGATGTATTCAAGGTCCAACCATATGGCATGACCAGTTCTTCATTGATTTTTAACAGGGAATAATAAATATTCCCTTGCAGGACAATACCACATTTTCTATACCTATTCCTCCATTGATGGACATTTAGGTGGTTTCTGCTCTTTGGGCTGTTGCTTCTTAAGATAACTACAACCAAGCTACATGCTGATCTCTTGTACTCATGTCATTCACCAGGTGAGACAGTGTGTCTACAGCTCAGAGACCGGACCCTTGCCCAGGGAAGAAGGACTTCCACCAGGACTGCTCAGTGACCTTAGATTAGAGGCGGCAAGTGTGACGTTTACAGGTAATATGAAGTCCTTAAAATGTGTTTGGTTTGCTTTCCCATGCTCTGTTGTCTTGCACAGTCTTTAAGAATTGAACTGTTTGCTCATTTAAAACATAAGATATTTTACATACACACAAGCCTAGAGTTGTCCTATTACAAAAAAAAAAAGAGAAAACTATGCCTGTGCTTGGCCTGTATCCACCTAGCATCTCTCAGCTGGAGATGGCATGGGCTGTCCAGTTCACCACCATCCCTGCAGCCAAAGCCAGGAACCATTCAAGCTGTTCTTTGTTCTAACACTTGGGTTAAGAGGCAATTGAAAGATTTCTTGGGCCCAGGACTTGTGTCAAAGGTAGAGAAAAATACTGTAAGTGCCTCATGGCCTGCCTTGTTCACGCAGACACTTCAGGATCAGTGTTCTGTCTTACATGTTCATCATGTTCCTAAATACCAGCATTTAAAAAAAAAAAAAAGCTTTATTAAGATATTATTCAGGGGCTGGGGATGTGGCTCAAGTGGTGGCGTGCTCACCTAGCGTGCGTGGGGCACTGGGTTCGATTCTCAGCACCACATAAAAGTAAAATAAAGATATTGTGTCTACCTAAAACTAAAAAATAAAAAATATTAAAAAAAAGATGTTATTCATATTCCATGTAATTCACTCATTTAAATCGCTGGGGCTGTAGCTCAGTGGTGGAGCGCTGTAGACTCTCAGAGGCAATGAACGACCCTGTCATGCTTCACAGCCATTGCATTGGAATTTTGGCTGGCTCATTTGGTGTTGTGCCCTTTCAATATCTTCTGTGGTGCCACCAAAATATTCTGGCACAGATAGTCCCAACTTGCAACAGTTTGACTTATGTTTTTTAAAATTTTACAGTGATATAAAAATATACCTATGCAGTCAGGCATGGTGGCACACACCTCCCAGTGATTGGGGAGACAGAGGCAGGAGGATCATAAACAAGTTTGAGGCCAGCCACGGCAATTTAACAAGGCTCTAAGCAACTTAGCAAGACTCTGTCTCAAAATAAAGAAAATAAAAAGAGCTGAGGATGTGGCTCAATGGTTAAACACCCCTGGGTTCAATCCTCATTGCTCCCTCCCCACCTCCCAAAAAAAGGGCCTATCTATGCAACAGTTCTGTTTTTCACTCTCAGAGAGGTATTCAATAAATTATGTGGAATATTCAGTACTTGATTATACAATTGGCTTTGTCTTAGATGATTTTGCTCAACTGTAGGATAATGTAAGTATTCTAAGCACATTTAAGGTAGGCTAGGTTAAGCGGTGCTGTTTGGCAGGATGGATGTATTAGAAACATTTTTGACTTAGGATATTTTATTTTTATTTTTATAGACAGCAGAATTTGTTTCTTATAGTATAGGAGGCTGAGAAGTCTAAGATCAAGGCGTTGGCAGAATTGGTGTCTGGTGAAGGGGCAGCGTGGCTGTCCAGTTCATCACCATGGTGATGTTTTTTTGCTGTCCTTACATGGTGAGAAGGGTGAGGGGGTTCTCTATGGTTTCTTTTATTTATTTATTTATTTTTATTTTTAATTCTTTTGGTATTGGGGATTGAACTCATTGGCACTCATCCACTGAGCCAACTCCCCAGTCCTATTTTGTATTTTATTTAGAGACAGGGTCTCAATGAGTTGCTTAGCACCTTGCTTTTACTAAGGCTGGCTTTGAACTCGCAAGCCTGCTGCCTCAGCCTCCTGAGCCACTGGGATTAACAGGTGTGGGCCACCACACCCGGTTTATTTTTAAATTTTTTATTGGTACATTATAACAACATGTGATTGAGGCATTTGTTGTTACATATTTCTACATGCATACTATATAGCAATATAATTTGGTTCATTTCCTTCCCCAGTACTTTCTCTTTCCCTTCCCCATCTTCTTTCTCCACTCTACTGGTCTCCCTTCTATTTTCTTGAGATTACCCACACCCTCAACACCTTTTTACCCCACTTCTTTCTTTTTAACCTCCACAAATGAGAGAAAACATGACCCTTGACTCTTTGCATTTGGCTTATTTTGCTTAACATTGATGGTTTCAAGTCCCATCCATTTTCCTGCAAGTGACTTTATTTCATTCTTCTTTATGGCTAAAGAAAACTCCATTGTGCATATGAACTGCATTTTTTGTCCATTTGTCCATTAATTGGCATAGGCTGGCTCTATAATTTGGCTATTATGAATTGTGCTGCCCCAAACATGGGTATGCATGTATTGCTATAGTATGCTGACTTTAATTCTTTAGGATAAATACCAGGGAATGGTATAGCAGGGTCAGATGGTGGTTCCATACTAATTTCCTTAGCAGTTGTGACTTGTGATTTTTTAAACCTGTGATGCTTTATCTGGTTAAAGCATCTGTATTTGACCAACGATTGCTTAGATCTGAAGATTGCTTAGAACTGAGACTTAATAGACACAGGGTTTCTTTTCTTTTTCTTTTTCTTTTTTTTGGTACTGGGGATTGAACTCAGGAGTGTTCAACTGCTGAGCCACATCCCCAGCCCTATTTTGTATTTTATTTAGAGACAGGGTCTTACTGAATTGCTTAGTGCTTTGCTTTTACTGAGGCTGGCTTTGAACTCATGATCCTCCTGCCTCAGTCTCCCGAGTCACTGGGATCACAGGTGTGTGCTACTGTGCCCGGCTACATAGGGTTTCTTTTTAAGGTGATGAAGATGTTCCAAATTGACTGAGGCAAAATGATTGTTTATTCCTAACCTGACGAGGGTGATGATTGCACAGATCTATGAATATACTAAAATCCACTGAACCGTGTAGCATACAGCCAGGCCCCATGAACTGGGCAGGCAAAGGATAGATTCTGACAAGTTACTGACAGAAGAGAATCCTGTAGACAGACTGCAGTGCCACTCTGTAGGCTAATTTACTTGTTTATTTAATTAGTAATCTTAACTAGGAGGCATTCCCCGCCAGGCATCTCATTTAATCTTGACGGGGTGTCAGGCCCATTATACAGACAAAGAAATAAAGGTTCACAAGGGTTAAGGGAAGTGCCATACTTTTTTCAGTATTAAGAAAAGCAGAGAGGCTGGGATTGTGGCTCAGTGGTAGAACGCTTGCCTAGTTTGTGTGAGGCACTGCTTCAATCCCCGCCACCACATTAAAAAAAAGAAAACAAATAAAATAAAGCTATTGTGTCCATCTAGGACTAAAAAAGAAAAAGCAGAGACTGCTTCATCCCATCTCCACACCCATATTGGATGTTTTTTGTTGAAATCCAGTTAAAATAAGCTCTAAAACATGCCTAGAGGGCAAATTATTCATAGAAGTAAAGGGCAGTTCTTCCTCTTCATGTTTACAGTGTCTTCTTTCTCCCCTCCTGCGTGTTCTCCTACCCAGTACCTCTCTAGCACCTAGTGCCTGGCACGTAGTATTAATAATGTACTTGAATAGGTAACTGGGAACACAGGGAAGGTTGAGGAGACTCAGCTTCTGGTCACTTTCTTGATGTCAATACCCTATCTCTGTTCCATAGTTTCTCCTTGAGTACTGTCTGTGGTCTCTGGGTCTCCACCCAGATTTTTAGTCTCCACTACCCCAGCTCCACCCTCCCAACTCAGCAGGGAGGATTTCCCCAGACATACCACCTGTGTTCCTAAATCCTGGCCACTGAGTCTTCTAATGCTTCTTGTCTCAGCTCTTCTTGTCCTCTGTCCCAGTTCAAATCCTTACTCCTTCACAAAACCCTTTACAGCCACCCTGCGGGTGGAATCCTCCTTTCTTAACTCCTTGAGCAAGTTATCAGTAGTGCACATTAGTGTATTTAGATTGGTAGTTCGTGGCAGAGCACGAAATCCCCTTTGGTAATATCCAATTCAGATCATTCATTTTATAGATGAACACACGAAGTCTAAGGAAGTCATGTGATGTGCACAAGGCCACAGTGTTATCTAAAATTTTTGTCCCCTGCTTGCACACAGTTGTTCTGAACTTCATCTGTTCATCTCATCATGCTGCCATCTTGGATTTACCAGCTGTCTGTGTGTGCACTGCATTCTGGAAGGAAACCCAGTGAGACACTTAATAAAATTTGGTAGTGGAGAGAGGGACACCAGTGGGGTGCTTGGCCTGCTTAGTAGTGACTTCTGTTTCCAAGGGCTACCTTCTCCTCGGACCAATTGCCAGCCCTCACTTGCCTGTCTCAGGAGTGCTGCTCTAGGGTGCTTGAGGGAACAAAATGAACACTGAAAATAAATATGTAACTAGGCACTCTGTTGACAGAATAAGGCTCTTCTGTCTTTGCATGTAGTTTGTTACCAAGACTGCCCTCCAGCATGACTGCTTTCCACAATGTCTGACTCCACATCCAGGGAAAACTCAAAGGAGGTTCTATTCCTGGTGGTCAAAGCTCACCTTCTAGATATATATATATATATATATATATATATATATATATATATATTTTTTTTTTTTTTTTTTTTTTTTTTTTCTTATTGGAGGAGCTGCCTCTTTTCAGGGTATTTAACATTAGGAATCATCGTATTCTTTTGAGATGACACCTAGCACTGTCACAGCTCAGTGGGGTCTTTACCTCAAACCTCAATAGGGGGAGCCTGTGTGTGTGTGTGTGTGTGTGAGAGAGAGAGAGAGAGAGAGAGAGACTGGGAATTGAACCCAGGGTAATACTACCACTGCACCACATCCCCGGCCATTATTATTTTGAGATAATGTTTTGCAGAATTGCCTAGGCTGGCCTTGAACTTGGTGATCCTCTTGCCTCAGTCTCCTGAGTTGCTGGGATTACAGGTGTGACCACTGTGCCTGGCACAGGGAGAACCTTTTAAATCACAATGCAGCCACCCCCAACACATACTGCAAAGGGGGGACATTTATGACATCTCCCTAACGCATTAATTCTCCAAGAAGTGTACCCTCTCTTATGCACTTAGCATCGGTCAGGGCACTTAGTGAAAATTTGCTGAACTGAGTGACTTTGGTGCATCTAATATACTTTAGGGAAGGAGCTGTGGGTGGACAGAAGAGGCCAGAGGACAAGATTGTGGGTGGTGTGGGCAGAGAGATGCCAGCCTACCTCCCACCACCCACCCTACCGAGGAATGGCTACTCAGTGTCTTTTCTTTAGGATGCATTCATTCATTCAGCATTCAACAAGTATTTCTCAAGTGCCTACTATTTGCCAGGCATTTTATTTATTTATTTTTGTTCTTTTTAGATATACACAACAGTAGAGTGTATTTTGACATATTGTACAGGCATGCAGTATAGCTTCTTCTAATTAGGATCATGTTCTTGTGGTTGTACATGAGGTGGAGTTTCACAGGTCATGTTTTCATATGTGAGCATAGGAAAGTTCTGTCCAATTCATTCTACTGTCATTCCTATTCCCATTCTCCCTCCCTTCCCTTCATTCTCCTTTGTCTAATCCGGTCAACTTCTGTCTGTCTCTCTCTCTCTCTCTCTCCCCTTATTGTATGTTAACATTCACATATCAGAGACACATTTGGCCTTTGGATTTTTTGCCAGGCATTTTATTTGGTCGTCAGCAATGAATAATATCCTGTATCTGCCCCAAAGATGTAGCTCACTATATTATGCTTGATCGATGGCTCGGTCATGATCTCAGGGCTAATAGGAGCATGCTAATGACCTTGCCTGGTTATGTGCTGAAACACCTCTGTCTTACGGAGCTGCCTGAGTTCGCTTTGATTTTGTTTTGAAGTGTGGATGATAAGACAGGTTTTGTCCTGAGAAGAACCACCATTGTGGTTACTCTGGTTAAGCATGACGGCCATTATGAGGCAAGGTAATAATAGGCAGTTGTAATGTGTGTACTTTTTCTTTACATAAGACCTTTAAAAATGTTTATTAGAGGCTAATCAAAAATATATACGGGGTAATTTAGAGGCTTTCTTCTACAATAAATAAAAGTCAGAGTTGGTGATGGTTACAAACCTATTCTGATGTTCTGAAATGGAAAGGATGCATAAGATACAGGCTTAAAGGAACTTGATATTATTTTCCTCTTTTCTTTTTCATGTGGCACATGAATTCTACTCCATACCAATTTTTCTCCCTGTGCACAGCTAAATTTTAAAATAAACAGCAAAACCTATTTTTCTGGCTTAGCTAACATGGAAACACCTAATCCTCTTAGTTTTCTTGATTTTGCAAACAAGGATTTGTGGGCATAAAATTTTTAAATACTGTAGTCATGTGGACTAGGTATTCATTTAATGGCCCCAAGTAAAACCTGTTAGAAAAGGAATGAATGATGTCCCTTAGAGTCATTTTCTTTTTTTTTTTTTTTTTAATTTTTAATATTTATTTTATTTTTTTTTTAGTATTTGGCGGACACAACATCTTGGTTTGTATGTGGTGCTGAGGATCAAACCCGGGCCGCACGCATGCCAGGCGAGCGCGCTACCGCTTGAGCCACATCCCCAGCCCCAGAGAGTCATTTTCTTTGCTGATTTTCAGCCACAAGTTGAGCAACTTTTAATGGAAGCAGTAAATGCAGTCAGTTCACCTCTATAAGGAGGGAACAGTCACTTCACATTACTAGCTAATGCTCCGGTCAACTTTCTGACCTTTCCATTTTTAGCATGCTTGTGGGGGGGGGGGAGAGAGAGAGAGAGAGAGAGAGAGAGAGAGAGAGAGTGTGTGTGTGTGTGTGTGTGTGTGTGTGGCATGGTCTATTGCTGTGCTGCTCAGTACCATAGCCACAGTAGTCATTGGTGACTACTGAAATATGGCTAATGTGACTGAGCTTATTTTAAATTATAATGAATTTAAGTTTAAAAACAAGTACTGTAAAATCTTTTTTGTTAAACAATTTATTGGGATTCTTGTAAGTACATTTGGAGCAATGTGTGTATACCTTTTTCAACTAATCATTGCAAGTAATTAAGTATTTCTGAGGAAAATTTAGAATCCAAATTGGATGTGCTGTAGGTATAAAATACACCCCAGATTTTGAAGATTTAGTAACAGTCTTTTTTTGACTGAACTATCTCGTTAGTAATTTAATATTTTTCATATTGGTTACATGTTGAACTGATGTTTTGGATATGTTGGGTTAAAACCTGTGGTTTATACTTTTTAAATATAGCTACTAGGAAACTTAAAAATCTTATATCTCCCATTACATCTCTGGTGGGTAGTACTGGTCTGTCCAGTTGGAACAGAAAGTTCTAGTCATGGTTCACGGGTTTTTCATCAGCTTACCTTGTAATAATAACGTCATGGTGAGCTCAGTTTAAAGCATGAACAAAATAGAGGGTTTTTTAGTAGATTTATATTTTAAACAAACTCTGTTTCATAGCAAATTAGAAAATGTATTTAGTAATTCTGTTTAATTTTTTTTTTAAACTTGGCAACCCAGGTGGTCTTTGATACATTTTGAAAGCAAAACTGCTTCACACATTTACTTCTACTTACCAGGGGAAACCTCACAATCTGCATTTTGAAATTTTAAAGAAATGAAGTGATTAAGAGAGTCACTCACAGTGTGGTTTAGTTATAAAGAATTCTAATGTATTTAAATAATACTAGTAGAGGATAGGAAAGGCAGCAGAATACAACAAACACTAGTATGGCAGTATGTAAAAACGTGGATGTATAACCAATGTAATTCTGCAATCTGTAGATGGGGTAAAAATGGGAGTTCATAACCCACTTGAATCAAATGTATGAAATATGATATGTCAAGAGCTATGTAATGTTTTGAACAACTAATAAAAAAAATCAAAATAAATAAATAATACTTTATGCAGTAAGCCCCCATGGTAATTGTGGTTAAAAGCTCAGATTTTGAAGTTAAAGGGCTTGAATTCCAGACCTTCTATTTTCTACTTCTTTGACCTTGCATTAATATTTTAGGTTTGGTAAGCTTCTGTTTCCTTGTCTATGAACTGTACAAAGATAGTTCCTACCTTATAGTACTGGTGTGAGGATTAAAAGAAGCAACCTATTTAAAATGCCTGACCCCTAAGAAGCACTTCCTTTTGGACATTGTTATTATGATTATGTAGTTTTTCTTATAAAGCATCCAACCTTGTCCTCCCAAGCACTCTCGGCCATCTCTCTGTTGTCTCTGAAGGGCCCTCTCAGAACTGCCATTCATTCGCAAGTCGTGTTTGTGTTGCAGTGACTCCAACTTGCTCTCCTTGCTGTTAATCCTGATGATCTGACTTGACCTTGCTTTTTCCTCCTCTTTCTCCTTCTGCAAGTACCTTTTAACCCTGAACTTTTTCTTTTCTTCATCTTTTCTATGCTTGGCCTGGTCTGTATATGAGGTTTTATTTGAGAGCATGTATTGAGCACTATGTGGCAGGCTCTCTGCTAGCTGCTGGGAATACAAAGATGAATAATGGAATCTGCGACTTCAAGGAGCTTATTAACTCATTTAGATGGTGAGAGTTTATAAATAAAGGCACTAACTTATCACAGGTGCCCTGACTAAAGTTGAGAGGAGTACCTTACAGTGTGGGCAGGATGGGAAGAGACAATAGATTCTACCAGAATGGTGACCAGAAGACTTCACAGAAGAAGGGACAGATGAATGTTTTTGGTGAATGAGTAGGTATTGAGAATAAGGAATAATATTGAAGGAAAAACAGGTAGAGGGCCCACTGCATACAGTAGAAACAGCCTGGAGCCAGAGAAATGTGTTTAGGAAATGACCATAGTCTGTTAGGGATAGTTGGGTCACAGTCTGGAACGTTGGAGTGGAAAACCAGGCACCAGATGGGGGTGGGATGGGGATGGGATGGGATGGGGTGGTCCTTAAGGGTCAGATCAGTAAGCTTTGTTAACTAGTTGGTAGTGAGTGACACATTGGATCCCAGTTTGGGGAAGATTGCCTTGACAACCAGTACTTGCATTAGAGTTGGAACCTGTCAGGAAGCTATTGAGGCTGAACTAAGGTATGGGCTGCGGTGAGAGAAAGAGGGGGGATGAGAGGATCAGACTCAAGATAGGGTCTGGAGGTGTCGGCGATTGAGTGAAGGGAGCCAAGGAGCAGGAGTGAGGCGCCATCTGGGATTTGGTGTAGTGACGTGGGGATGGTGATCCACCTGCGGAGAAGGGCCAAGAGGAAGAGCAGCAGATTTAGGGAAGAATGAGGTTAGCGATGGATACGGGGAGTTGGAGGCGCTGCTCCAAGCAGGGGAAGTCCAGTTCCTGTTTGGGGCTGGAGTTCAGGAGAGTGAATGGGGCCCACAAACTGCAGCTGTCCTAGCCACTGTGCTTCGTTTGTTTGGTTTCTTTTCCCTCCTACGAGGCTGGTACCACACACTCTCCGAGTTCTCTTGAGGCGCTTTCTGCCGTGGTTTAGGAGATGTCTTCTGTAGGATTAATTTAAGCTCCCCTCGCCCTGTCTTACCCTCTGCAGCAGACTATACCAGCTCAAAAAGAAGTCTACCTCCCAAAAACCAAACAGACCATCTCTGTGATGCCTGCTAATTCTTCTTCTTCCCAAGTGTCCTCTTGCAAAGCTGACTAGTCTCCTTTGCATCTTCTTTTATTTAGAATAAAACCCAAATTCCTTATTATGGCTCATTATAAGGCTCTTCATCTCATGGCCTCGTTCACCTCCCCAGCCTCAGCTCTCCCACCTCCACCCTCATCACCACGCTGGAGCCACAAATTCTGTTCCTGGAATTAAAATCAAAACAAGCAACTTGTTCCTGCCTGGGGCATTTGCTCCTGTTGGTGCCTAGATTGCACCCCTCCCCTTCTTATATGTCAGAGCTGACTCCTCTGACCCTTCTCTGCTTTATTTACTCCATAGCATGTACCAGTGTCTGAAGTTATCTTGTTTATCTGTTTCCTTCTGTATTCTTCTCCCCCCACCCCCAGGGTGTAAATGCTGGCATCCCCAGCATCTAAACATAGTGCCGACAGAGGGTGGGATCTAAGAGCCCTGGAGAGACAATTCTTAGTTTAGATGGCCCCCAGCCATAACTGCTAAATTGTTTTGAAAGAAACTTCAAATTCTTTGGGGTAGGGGAATGGGTGTGTGGGAGAAGCAGGTACATCCATCAGAGTCTCTCTTCTTTAAAAAAATTTTTGCAATTTTGAGGGTTGAACCCCGGGGTCTCAGGCATGCTAGGCAAGCACCCTATCTCTGAACTTCATCCCAAGCTGAGATTTTTAATAGGAAGCAGATTTCTACTCCAAAAGAATAATTGAACTGAGCTTAATAAAGGGATTATCAGGCCTAGGGATACCAAGAAGGAAATGTAAAGTCTTGCCAAGAACTCAGAAGAATTAGTTCTATGGAGAAAACCCTGGTGGGAACCTCTGGTAGAGAGCTGCAGCCTGCTGGGTGCAGTAGTGCATGCCGGTAAACCCAGTGGCTCGGGAGGCTGAGGCAGAAGGATTGCAAGTTTGAAGTCAGCCTCAGCAATTTAGTAAAACTTTAAGCAACTTAGTGAGACTGTGCCTTACAGTGTAAAAAATAAAAAGGACTGGGGGTGGAGCTCAGTGGTGAAGCACCTCTGGGTTCAATCCTTAGTATCAAAAAACAAAACAATACAAAACAAAACAAAACAAAAAACTCCGGAGCCCCTCTGCTGTCACATAGAAGGGAGAGAACCTACAGAATTTATACTCTTGACTTTTCCCTGCTCCTAACCTGTCATCTTCTGCCAGTGGCTGATTTTGATAGGGTGCCAGAGGGCAAGGGCACAGCCAGTGGAGATATCAGGATAGGCAAGAAGTGGCAAGTCCTATAAAGCCTGGACCATGTATTTTGTCCCTTAATCAAACACTATTTTGCACTGATATTTACTTATTTCATATGCTCACGTGATAACAGTGAGAGAAAAGGTATTTGAGAACCAAGATTGCTTCCAATTCTTTTGTATCCACTTAAGCCCTAGGATGGTCTGACAGCAGATCGGCTCTCAGGGTGTGTGAATGCTGAGCCTAATTCAATGATATGTGAAACCCTCTTAAGTAATACATTCTGAAACAAGAGTATTGGGGTAAATCTTAGGGATGACAAGTAACCCCCATAACATAGCAGCATTTCTATAGTGCTCCAGTGTGCAAGAAGAGCATGAGGTCTTTTTTTGGTGTTGGTTTGCATGTCATAAGGCGTCATTTATGGCCATAGTCATAAAACTTCATTTTCTTTTCAGAACAGACAGAATTCTCTGTAGGCAGTGGACTATTGAGGTCCAGGGCCCTTCTCCACCTCAAAACTTACTCTCCCTTGAAGATTAGTATTACTAAAGAGTTAGCAATGCACCGTCACGTAAAATATTTTTAGAAGAAGAAAAAAGTAAATTAGATGTTAAAAAAGGTATAGTTATGCTCTAACATACTCTATTCTTTGCATTTGTTGTGAGCTCATGATGAAGACCACAAGTCCTAAGATGTAACAACAATAACAAGAAAAAAACCTCATGCAGTTCGTATTATTGTCCCAATTTTATAACTGAGATGGACTCAGAGAGACCCTAAAGTTATCAGCTTGAAAGGTATGGATTCAGAATTCATACCTACGTCAGTCTGAAGCCAAGGGCCAAGTTCTTGGTCGAGGTGTAGATGCCATCAGAGGAGGATGGCTGGAACCCTCATTAGAAGCCTGCTGTGGGTTGACTGTGGAGCTGGCCAACCAGGAATGCAGGACCAGAAAGGATCATGGATCGCTCTTTTGCTCCACAAAACTGTGGGAGGTATGCAAAAGGTCGCTCTTGCTGGAGAGAGCTCGTGAACACAGATCACAGTGAACACAGCACGCAGCTCACAGTTGATTGGCAGGTTAGATGCTGGCCACCAAACTTTTGAGTCCCTTCTCCCCCGACCTTGTAGTCCTGCTGTCACTGTGCTTATGGTCACTGGGCTTCCTCTTCAGCATCCTCCTAATTATCTAACCTCACTTTGTGCCTGAGATTCCTGATCTGGTCTCCACAAGGTTATCCCTGTAGTGTTCTGAGGAGTTCTTAGAGGCCTCAAACAGGAAGAATCAAGAGTTTGAAGCATTTCCTCCAAATGAGGAACCTAAACTCATTTGTTGTTCAATTTGATTACCTTTCACAACAAAGAGAATGTGATAGAAACTTGAAGGAAGAAATGAGGAAATGGAAAGGATTTTAAGAACACAGGCAAGTCATTGGATTCTAAGATTGTTTTAAAAAGTATAAGGAAACAAATTTAGAAAATATCTATGAAGTGACTGGGCGTGATGGCACACAGCTGTAACCCCAGTGATCTGGGAGTCTAAGGCAGGAGGATCTCAAGTTTGGGACCAGCTTCTGCAATTTAGCAAGACCGAGTCTTAAAATAAAAGCCTAGACTGGAGAGTGAACCTGAGTAGAGAGTCACTTGAGGTGCCAAGAGATGTGCAGAAAACCTAAAGGACAAGTGTACACCAAGAAAATAAGAAACAGAAGTACCCGGGACAGTGAAGATATTTAGCAAAGAAATTTAAGAGGGAAAAAAAAATAATAAAGTTTGCTTGGTGATGAATTTTTAGTATAATATTTGATACCAGTATAAAAGTGAATTCTGTAAATAATGACATAGTGTGTTTAAGGAAAGAAAGAATTTTCAGGCTCTGGTTTGTCTTTGGAACCCTGCAAGGGGTCCCCAAGGGGCATTGCTGGCCAGTTCCTGAGTGGTAACGATTTAGTCTGGGGCAGGTGGGAAAAGCATGTTTCCTCCATATTGCAGAATAGAGCCTTGCTTCCTGATGTTAAAAAAAAAAAGCTAAAAGGGACTGAGGATTTGCTCAGAGGTAGAGTGCCCCTGGGTTCAATCCCTATTACCCACTTCTACAAAAAAAAAAAAAAAAAAAACCAGAGAAAATATCCATTAGGTGAAATCATTTGACTTTGCTAACTAAAGAGAAAGATTTCTTACTGGAGACAGTCCGTGATATTTGGTATATTGGAGTTTAGACTGAATTAGGATTTGGGATTTCTCTACAAGCATTTCTGGGTTCAATAAAAGATGTAACTGACTTTTCCCTAAAACTTTCTGTATAGTAATGGTCAGAGTGGGAGAAAATGACGTTTAACCTAAAGCCTACTTTCCCAACTGAGTAACTCCAGATAGAGAAGAGGGCAACAAAGAAAGACCCGCAGGGGAAAATGCTTCACTAGTTTTCCCCAGGGCTCCTGGGAAACGTAGGTCTACCCATGCTCAGGGCAGTGCTCTGATTTGAACAACCCTCCGTGAACAGGGCAGTGTTCCTGTGGTCACCTCCCTCAGTTAGATTCTATTCTAAAGTTCTATTCTAAAGTTCCCCTCTAAGTTGGATCCAGTTCCTATCATTTTTAAATGATTACTTTCGTAAGTTATATGCAGAATTTAACCTGCATAGAGGACCTGAACTAGCAGGTCCTGTCCAAGTTAGGTTTTTGGCACGACCATTTTAGCTCTTCCATTTTGGGTACCTACTATGTGCAGGATACTGTGGGAAGGACTCAGCATGCATTTTATCTGTTGGTCTTCAGCAAGTCCTGCTCACAGCACCGTTTCCAGATGGAGGAACCGAGACGGGGAGAACGCAGGTCACTTGTCTTCTTGGTACCCTTAGTAACATAGTAGTACTTCCAGAGGTTAAGGTGAAAGAGAAAATGATAGAAAAGGCCCCAAACAAGATAAGTTTTCAGCTGTAAGAATGGTAGAATTTAACTAGGCTGTGGCAGCAGGTGAGAGAGTAGAAAGAAAACCAAAGAACACTGGAAATGAATGAAAGTGGAAAACAGAGGTAGAGAGAGGTTATTGGTTCAAGAACCACCTATGAAGTGCCCAGGGAGTAACACCATGGGGCCTTGAAGGAGGGAAAATAACAGCAACTCACAGGCACAGACTTGGAGTTTGCAACTGTCTCTGATAAGGCCGATATCTGGTTTGGGTTCTTGTTTGGCTTCATTCCTGTTTTCTGGTAACTATAATGTTGTTCCAGGTGGTTTTTTTTTTTTTTTTTTTTTTTTTTTTTTTTTTTAATATGCAGCACCAGAAAGGAAAGGATTAGGAAAGGGAAAACAGGATTTCAAAAAACTGGGACATGGGAGAAGGAGTAGATGGCAGAGGGAAATGTCCTTGTTTTTTTGACGGACTCCAAGTCAGGTGTCCATCGTGCGTTCTGCGTTTGTCTGGACTGTCACTCAGGCTCTTTTCCGGTGCCGTCTTCATGTCACTGTGAACTCCTTGATATTTCTGAGGCTGCTGTGAGGTGTCTTGTCTGCACACCAGCTGTCATCGAGGCCCCTCATGAGCAGGCTGTTCCCGGTTCGAGGAAGTCCGGGTGGCAGGGTTTGACTCACCAGCACGCAGAGAGCTGGAGTGTGGGCACAGGCCCCGGCTACGTGGGGTGTAGCCTTTCCCAGAACTGAAAC
Organism: Marmota monax; assembly: GCF_021218885.2. Classification (NCBI taxonomy): domain Eukaryota; kingdom Metazoa; phylum Chordata; class Mammalia; order Rodentia; family Sciuridae; genus Marmota; species Marmota monax. The sequence goes on along the minus strand of NW_026691950.1, from coordinate 2,415,313 downwards.
TGGTGCCAGTCCTTCTGTTGGCTCAGCCCTCGAGGAAGTAAACCCAGGAGGAACTAAGCACAGTCAGGCTTTCAGGAGCAACTCGGGCTGAGTTCCTCATGGGGTGGGCTGAAAGGGGATGATTCATGCTCTCCAGGGACATTTCCATTGAGCAACTCCCACTTATCTCCCAGTGAGAGTCCCAGGTGGCTCTCAGTGTGGACCTTGGAAGCCAGACTATCAGTCTAATCTCCTGAGAGCTCCTGGCAGCCTACCTCAGTTTCTTCATCTATAATGTGGGCACCATCATGATAATACTTCATAGGTTTTTTCTTTTCTTTCTTTTTTTTTTTTTGGTGTGTGTGTGGTGCTGGGGATTGAACCCAGGGCCTTGTGCATGCAAGGCAAGCACTCTACCAGCTGAGCTCTATCCCCAGCCCCAGTTTTTGTCAATATTATGTGACACAACACATTCTACCATGCGGCCTGCGCAATGGTTTCATTAATGAGGTTCTTGGCATAAAGTTAGTTAGAAGAGATCGAAATAAAACACACAGACTCAGTTATTTTATTTCTATTGCCAGGTCCGAGATGGCTCCCCTTTCTGGCTCCAACCTCTAACCGCCCAGCAGGGCAGCAAGGATTACTCAGGGCTAGCAGGAGAGAGAGAGAGTGAACACGCCAGGGAGTAGCCTTTTATTGGGGAACAAGAAATTTAGGGGATAATTCCATCCAATGAAGGTTGAGGGGGGACTGCACTCCAAGGTCAGGGTCAGTGATTGGGCCCCCGGGGTCAGTGGTCAGTCACACCCCCACATGGACGGGTTCTCTCATCAGGAAAGGGCCGGGAAAATTCTGACACAGCCAGAAGCCTCAGACCCTTAACGGGAGTCGCCCAGTCACGTGTCAGGATGGCTTCCCACAACACATGGTAATCATACATGTTTAGAAGATGAAAGGTAATTGCTAACTTCAAAGGCAGAAATGATTTCTCAATATGATGTTGATATGTTAACATTTGTTTGGTATTACAGTTTGTGAGATATTATGTATGCATTTTGTGAGCTGATTGGAGGATGGAGAGTAGTCAGAAGGCTTCTCATTTAGAAGAAATAGGCTGAAGGAAGATGGGGTAGCGCACACCTGTAATCCCAGTCACTTGGGAGCTGAAGCAAGAGGATTGCAGGTTCTAGGCCAGTCTCAGCAATTTAGAGAGACCCTGTCTCAAAATAAAAAATAAAAAGGACTGGATGTCAGTGGTAAAGCATCTCTGGCTCAAACGCCAGTACTAAAAAGACAGAGAAGGAGAGGCAAGAAGAGAAGAATAAAAGAAAAGAAATAGAGGCTGAGAGTATAATCTGGGACTGACAATTAAGAACCAGAAAGGTCTCCTGTCTGAAGGAATGCATTCCTTTGCCTGGGGTTCCGCCCCGGGAGTTTAAGAAAGCTGACCCCACAGTGCTGATTGCACACCCTGCCTCTCAGCCAGCTATGTGGGCCTCTGGGTTGGAGTGGTTTTCCCAGTGCTCTATCCAAAGGCGCTCCTCCACCACTGTCCTGGGTGGGGTAGGAAAGATGAACTGTCCACAGCTGGGACTGGCTGCAGGAGAAGGCCACCAGTCCCCGCTCCAGCACAGAGCACCTGAGATCCCAGCCTTTTCTCTCTCCCCTGGGACCAGACCTCAGGAGCATGGTAGCCTATTAGGAATGCTTAGAGAAAACTGTGAAGGAACCAGATGTTTCTCTTCAAGTAAGAAAAAATTCCCAATGACCAAATGCCTGTGTGCTCTTGGCCAACAGAGCAGCTTCGTTTGTCCTTTCAGTGCTAAAAGCAGGACAGGCCCAGGCAAACTGGCACGGGTTACTCAACCTGGTGCCCAGTGGTCCTGATCAAAGTGGTCTGAGTGGGGTTAAGAACAAAGCCATGAAAGATTTCCAATTCCAGGGCTGGGTGACTTGGTGAGACTTCCTTGTGGATGGCTATTCATGGTATTTTCTTAGAAGTAGCTGTGGTAAAATGTTCCTGTGTGAATTACAGTGTGTGTTGAGTGTTTCTGTGGCTGGTAACCTTCAAGGTCAGGGCTTCTCAACCTCAGTATGACTGCTGTTGTGGACAGTCGTTGGTGGTTGTGCATCAGTGGATGCTTGGCAGCATCCGTGTCCCCTGGCTACCAGATGCTGGTGGCACCTACCACCAAGAATGTCTTTAAGGATTGCCAAGTAGCTGCCTGTTGAAATCCATCCCTGTGGGGTCCATAGGCACTGCATGTTTTAGGAGAATGACCAACTTTGTAACCTGAGTTAACTTTTGTTCTTTCCTTTGAATTTTATCCCTTCTAATATTTTGATAGATGCCTTCCCTTATTCCCTCTGGTCTTCTATGAGCTTGTGATTATGAAGTGATGAAATTCTAAAACATGCCTACAAAACACAGTTTGTCTAATAGTCTGGGAAAAGTCTTTCCATTGAAGTTTTTTTTTTTTTTTAGAATCTGGAAATTCTTCCTGTAGCATCTCACTTTGTCTCATTCAGGTGTCCCCTGAGATTCACTACAGTCAAACTAATAAATCTATACTTCTTAGAAAAACCATAATTGAACTTGATCTTACTAGAAAGTTCATTTCCTCTCAGGTACTAGCTATGCCCAGGCTATTTCTCAAATAATGAATGTGTCTTCTATGTAAAAACATTGGAGGGAGTCTCCTTCACTCTTGGAGATTATTTTAGATCTTCTAATAAACACAACACCTGCAGAGAGGCTGTGGAGCTATCTGGATTCTTTCACTTTGTGGGTCACATTGTTTCCCATTATTTAAATGAAAATTGTTCTAAGCACTGCTCTTCAGTTGCTATGACAGCACTGTGGCAGGAGGTCATCTGATCTACCATTTAGACTTTAATAAATGAAAATTTAACCAAGATGTCTAATACTATTTTAATAAAATTTTGCAGAAACAGAAAGTCTAATTATCTTTCTTGGTTTACTTTCAATTTTCAGTTACCCTCAAAGTAAAAATTTATTTCCTTTTCTTAACCACTGAAGACAATTTCTCTTTATCATATTTACTTTGTTAGAAATAAATTTTTAATCTAATTATAAAAATGCCTTTGGCTGCAAGAGAAACAAAGGACACAAAGGAGAACATAAAAATCACCTGTAATTATGCTACCCAGAAGTGACTATTTGGGGAATTATTTGTCTTTTAAAAAATGCATGTAATATAAGTTTATTAGATTAACTTTAATCTTGTTCATTTCTTACTAGGGATAGAAAACACTTTCATGATTTTGTGCCACATTTTAACATATGGAGTGAACACCCCTAATCCAAAAACTCTAAATCCTAAATATGGCAAAATTAAAAAAAAAATCTTTTTTTTCCAGTACTGGGGATTGACCTCAGGGGAGCTTTACCATGGAACTACATCCCTAGCCCTTTGTATTTTTTTCTTTTGAGGTGGGGTCTTGCCCAGGCTAGCCTCAAATTTGTAATCCTCCTGACTCAGTCTCCAGAATAGCTGAGAAGGAGCCACTGTACCAAGCTTGTATTGTACTTTTAAATGAATACACAAAGAATCTATTTGGAAAATTAAAGAATGCATAATAATACAGATCAACACATTTTCTCAATGTGAGGTTGTTGTTTTATTCAAATAAACTAGGTATGGATACAACTGCTTTTAGTTTCTAATCTCTCCTTTATGCTCTGTAAGCAAATATGCTCATAGCCTCTGTTCTTTATTCTCTTTTCCACAGAGGTAGAATATTAGCTGAATTGCTTTGTAACTTTTGAGAGTTCTCAATAGTAATAGATGGAACAAAAACCAAACTCACACTTTGGTTTTTCTTGTTTGTTTGTTTGTTTTAAGTGGCAACATAGTTTTCATTATATATTAAACTAGTTTTAATTAACATTTATTTAACTAGTTCACTCTTGATGGACTTTTGGTTTGCTTCCAAGTTTTTGCTGTTACAAACAATATCATAATAAATTCTTGTACACATCATTTCATAAGCATAAATGTGTTTGTAGGATGAATTCCCAAATTAGAATTGCTATACATGTTAGCCAGGTGTGATACTACATGCCTGTAATTCCAGTAACTCAGGAGGCTGAGGCAGTAGGATCACAAGTTCAAGGAAAGCCTTGGCAACTTAGTGAGACCCTATCTCAAAATAAAAAATACAAAGGGCTGGGGATGTAGCTCAGTGGTAGAGCTCCCCTGGGTTCAATCTTCAGTACCTTAAAAAAAAAAGGTATACTTGTTAGCAGTTTATAATAGATATGCTAGAGTGTCCTCCATAAAGGTTGTACCATTATATACTTTAGCTAAAAATGTCTGAGAGTATCATTTTCCCTATAGCCTTGCCAACACAATCTGTTATCAAATTTCAGATATTTGCCAATTTGAAAAATTATATTGCATTATAGTTTCAATTTGCATATTTCTATAAAATTAAGGATCAGTTATACTGTTTTTAGTCAACTGTCCATATTCCTGGTTTTCCTGTTGTTTTATTCATTATTTTATCATTGATTTTATAAACTTTTTATATATTACAGAAATCGGTTCTGTCATGTGAATTGTGGATATTTCCCTCTATTAATCATTTGTCTTTTGATTTTGAAGGTGGCTTAAAAATTATTTTTGTATGTATTCAATTTATCAATCTTTTATTATGGCTTTTGGATTTTCAACCATAATAGAAAGGTCTCGTTTCAAGGTTGTAAAAGAATTCTCCCATGTTTTCTTGTAGTACTTTTGTGGTTTAATTTTACAAATTTAAATATTTGATCTCTTCAGGACTCACCCTAGTATGAGATGTGGGGTGAAGATCCAACTTTTCCAGCATGGAGATCCAGGTGTCCTGAGCCATTTGTCTAGTAGTTCCTGTTTCTACCAGCACGACACACCTCCCCCAGTCCCTGTGGAATTCCCAGATGTACTTGGCTATATTTCTGGACTTGTCTTAGTCTGTTGCTCTGACTGCTCAGGTCCCATTCATGTGAGGGTGGATATCTGTGTTTTATGATTCCACTTTTTCTTTATTAGTTTGAAAATCTTTTTAAAAATATTATTAGCATTTGCCTTAGAAGTTACATTCTTTACTTACTAAAGTCCAGTGTCATTACTTTTACCCTCCAGTTGGACAATTCAAGAACCTGAGACTAATTTAAGTCCATTTACCTATTTTCTGACTTACGTGCCAGTCTTGTTATGTGTTTTAATTCCCTTTATATATATTTATTACATATCTGTTTATATTAAAACCCCATAATACATTTTTATGACTGTTTTATATAGTCAGTGTTTAAATTTAATATTTTTATTGCTCTCATCCTATCCTATATTTTTGACTTTTGATTTTGGATCATTTTCCCTCTGCTTACAGAGCATCCTTTACAAACTTGTGAAAAACCCTTTCACTTTTTATTTGATGGAAGATGTCATTATTTTCACCTTCATTTAAAAATATATATTTTTAATGAGAATAGAATTCTATGTTCATAGTTTTGGCTTGTTTCCCAGCATATTGACAATAGTTATCCTACTGTTTTCTGTCTCTATTATTGGCATAAGAAGGCAGGTCTCAGGTTATTAGTTCTTTGAAGATAGCTCCGTTGTGCAAAATAAGCATTGTTGTTTATGTAGGAATTTCGACATCCAGCGTCCCTGAGAGCATAGTTGTATTTTTTTTTTAAATATCTATTTTTTGGTTGTAGTTGGACACAATACCCTTAATTAATTAATTAATTAATTAATATGTGGTACTGAGGATCGAACCCAGGACCTCACACATCTTGGCGAGCGCTCTACCACTGAGCCACAACCCCAGCCTGAGAGCATAGTTTTGTTTGCTGCAATGCCTGCATGTCCCACCACCAGTGGCCTGGCCTTCTGGCACCTTCCCTAGTATCCCTGAACCTACCATAAACCAGTAACTGAAACATTAGTGTGTAGCCCAATGGGGCATCGGGAACCCTGCTCCAGGACCCAGGCAGGTGGGCAGATGTATGTTGGTGCCCGTGAAGAGCCCTGTAACTATGGCCTTGTATCAAAAATCATGATAAGCACTGCTTAACATCACTTAGGGGGTTCAGGATGGATGAGAAACTAACTTCACAGTCCATTAATGAAAATGCCATTTGGCTTCTAATAAGAAACTAACATTTCCTTTGATAAAGTACCGAAGAAGACTCTTGCATCTGTGGAGAAATAGATTTTGTGACTTCATCAAGATCAGAGTTGCTGCAGGGTTTCCTCAACCCCTGTTCAGTCCCTGCTCTTATTACACAGCTTGTCAAGCCACCTAGGCCAGAGCCTTCCTTGTAGATCTTCAGCCCCTGGGCTCCTTGGAAGCTTTCCCCCCCCTCACCTGTACCTCTTGCCCCCCCCCCCACTGAAGATCTTCAGGCCTCACAGGCCCATAAGACTGGTGTTCCATTGTACTTAGACAAACAAAAAAGGGAAGGGGTCAATAGGGCCTGAGGTCCTAAACATTATTTCTAACATTCTTTCAAAAAGGCATTCTGTGTTTCAAAGAGGAAATGAATTTTTCTGGAAGCAAGACAGAGATTTCTTGTATTCTAGAAGAAAACTACAATAGTCTAGTATACTAGTTTCACTCCTCCCCAAATCCTGTGGATTCCTTCTGTTGCTTTGTGTTGATACAACAACAAATATGTACTTGTGCTATTTATTTCTCCTACTATAAAGCTATGATTTCCCCAATCTTCAGAGATTCCTTTTATATTCATTTGGACACACTAGGTGATGGATATGTATATCCCTAAATACCATAGACCCATTAACAACATCTCTTACTCAGCCTTCGATTCTGGGTACATGTGAGGTTGGCAGGGTGGCTGCCTCCATGGACTTATTTGGAGACCCAAATTGACAGTGACCACCTTTTTCAACATGCGAGGTTCCAGGATTGCCATCCCAGTCAGCCAGAGGAGGAAAGAGCCCAGAGGATAATGTAGGTAGATTATTAGGGGCAGGCCTCCATCCCATCATGACAGCACACATTACTTTGTCTCCATACATTGGCCAGAGCTAAGTCAAATGGTCCCACCTCACCGAAATGTGGGAACTGTGACCTCTCTACCTTGTATTTTTCATGACTTTCGAATACACTTTTGGCAGTGACCCTTGTAAATATGCCCCCCAAAGGGTATACTTGGGGGGATGGACCACTGCAGTTCTGTCACTCTTTTGTTTTGATTTCAAGGGGTGGCCTGGGTAACATGGTCACACTGCGAGTGTGTTCATGACCTTCCTGGATGAAACAAGTCCAGAGTGGGGGTCAGGTGGGCACTCGGCATGAGGGAAGTGAACCTGGGTCGTAGCAGACCACCCACTCTGAGCACCACCGTTCCCGTGTGCAGTGGGAAAGGCCTCCTGTGGGCCCAACAGAGCTGATCTGTCCTGGAAGCCTGGGCAAGCCACCGGCTCCTCTGACTCTCAGGTTTCTTATCTAGATCAACTGGCAGGTATCTATGGTATTTCACTTTCTTGGAAGGAATGATTCTTCTAATAATTTGTCCTGTGAGTGATCCTCTAATATAATTACAGCATAATCATAATTTTTGGAGAGCATTTTTGTGGATTTGGTGGCCATTCATGATATTTTAAAGAAAGGAGAAAAAGAAAAGAAAGCACCATAGATCATTAAAGAGTTTATTAGTTAAATGATGTTTAGGGAGCAAAATGGATTTATGTGGAGTTGGCTTAGTTGAATAGTGAGCAGCTCAGAGGTCACCAGTTACTCTCAAATGTACTTCTGATTTTAGCGAGGGCTAAAAAAGGTGCCAGTCTGACATAACATATGGATTCACTCATTTTGAATAATCTAATTAATAACCAATGTTTGCAGTGTTAGGAATTGAACCTGGGCCACACACACATACTTAGGCAAGGACCCTGCCATTGAGCCACACTTCCAGCCCTTTGGATAATTTTAAGTCGCCTGTTCATCTTGTCTTACTGTCATTCCTGACTCCTGGGGAGATGATGTTTGGAGCATCACGCTCACCAGGTCCAACATTCACCCCTAGAGAGGGTTCTTCACTGCTGTTGTCTCTCCCAAGAATGATGTTCCTGAACAGTCCTGTACATTTTATTGTCAGTGAACCAAGTTGTGGATTCTAGAATGTAGTAGTCACAGGTAGAAAGGAAACATTTTGTGGGGGAGTTGTGTGTGTCTGTGTACAGTAACTGTTCTAAAGGACAATGTATTGTGCACATAAAAAGGTCTATAGGCTTTTCCTGGGAAAGAAGCAGGCCAGGATGCTGGTGAAGGTACTGAGTGTGCCCACATTTGCCTAAGGCACTGGGCCAAGGGCTGTGTTAGCCTTTCAAAATATAAACATGAGTTTGAGCTCCCTGACATTCACTGTTCTCTCAATGTCAGGTCATGGGGAGTTTCAGTAAGGCAGGATTTAAATTTCTGTGACGTTATTTGGTAGATTGGGGGGCAAAGGAGTGAGGAAAAGGAACCACTGGTCTGATAATAAAAACTGTTTGTTGTATCATTATTTCTTAAAGGATCTTTTAAAAACCCTGAATGTCTAATGCATCCTGTTGCATTGAATACATTGCCTTTTCCCGGTCTTCACCCACAATGAGCTAAGCGAATTCTCAGAGAAATGTGGTGGACAAGCTTCCTGGTGACTCAAATGACTGAGGTATTGTGGAAACTGAGAGGTTTCTAGAGCTCTCCTTTGGAGGTGCTGACACAGAAGAGCTGGATTAAGGTTCAGGAACCTGATTTTCAAACATGCTGCAGCGCATTGTTCCTCAACCTTTCAGGGAGGGGTGCTGTGAGGGGCAGTGTAAGGATGAGAAGTGCCCTCCACCAAAGGGCCCAGGGGACAGAGGGTCTAGGTGAACCTCTACCACAGCAATGGCTTGGAGCAGCCCTCTCTGATGTTTGTGGAGTCTTTTTTTTTTGGAACTGGGGATTGAAACCAGGGGTGCTTAACCACTGAGCCACATCCCCAGCCCTTTTTAAAAATATCTTATTTAGAGACAGGGACTGGCTGAGTGGCTTAGAGCCTTGCTAAGTTGTTGAGGCTGGCTTTGAACTTGAGATCATCTTGCCTCAGCCTCCCGAATAGCTGTGATTACAGGCATGTATCACCATCCCTGGACTTTTTATTTTTAAAATTTTTTATTTGTTCTTTTTAGTTATATGCGACAATGGACTGTATCTTATTATACATACATGGAGTATCACTTCCCATTCTTGTGGTTGTCCATGATGTGGAGTTACGCTGGTCGTGTATTCATATATGAACTTGGAAAGTTATATCTGATTCATTCTACAGTCTTTCCCATTCTTATCCCCCCTCCGTTCCTTTCATTCTCCTTTGTCTAACCCAGTGTTAGCAGATCGGACTGAACATTAGTGTGTCTGGACTTTTGGGGAAACCAGCACATACTTCCCCTGTACGCAGCCTTGGGTGGGAGGTCATGCTCAGAATTCTGCTGGTGAGCATGGAATCAGAACTGGAGAGGAGAGGGATCTACAGTTTAATGGCATCTGCCCCTGTAGCCTGATGTAGCCTCGTCTGTCCCACAGGATGACCTCGTCTTTGAGTCGGAGCCTGCCTCCTAGTTTGTGCTCCAGTAGGCTTTGTCAGCTTTTTCCAAGGCTTCCAAAGGAGGACCCCTCCTCCTCCTGGTAGTCCCATTGTTTTCTTTGTTCCTGTTTCTCTTGCAGTGTGACTACTCACCTCTGTGGCTGGTCTTGGAGCCAGACAGACCAGGTGGCCTCTTTCTATATTGATTTAGTGTATCTTAAATCTAGTGGATCTTGCAGATTATCTCTCAAGGGACTTGTTCCCAGAATTGTAATCTTATGGTACAGATTGTAATACATTGAACTGACTAGCTTTACATGGGTAAATAAGCACACGGGCTCCTTGAGAACTGTTAAAATGTAATATTTGGTGTATTACAGAGTAGAAGAAACAGACTTTAAGTCATTGAGAGGAGCAGACATTGGGGACTTCTAATAACTGTCAACTGAAAGGGTAAAGGAAGGAGAGATTTCAGATCTTTTGGTACACTCTCTTTCTCTCCCTCTCTTTCTTTTTTTCTTTTCTTTTTTGGTACTGGGGATTGAACTCAGGGCACTCAACCACTGAGCCACATCCTCAGCCCTATTTTGTGTTTTATTTAGAGGTAGGGTCTCACTGAGTTGCTTAGCACCTTGCTTTTGCTGAGGCTGGCTTTGAACTCATGATCCTCCTGCCTCAGCCTCACTAGCCGCTTGGATTACAGGCGTGTGCCGCCAAGCCCAGCAAAGGATCTTTTATTTTAAGACAACAGTAGTGGCAGAAAGACCACAGTTAAGTCTTGGCCTGCCTCTTAGGAGCCTTTTAACAAGACATTGGGCCTCCATTTCCTTCACTGAAAATGAGTTTAACAGTGCCTACCTTGCTTGATGGCTTGGAGGATTAAAACCAGGAACACAGTTCCTGGCGCATAGCCAGTGTCCGAAATGTGAAATAATGAAAGAAAAGGGACTGGCAGCAATTTTGATTTGGTGTGGTAGCCAGAAGTCAACGACGAGGTTGGTAGAACTGACAAACAGAATATATGAAAACTTCAGATGGAGACTGGACAGGGGAAGGGCAGGTGGCATCGCCTCCTGGCTGCTCTGGCTTGCAAGTGACCAAAGGCTGGCAGGGACAGGAGCAGGGAGAGCCAGGAGATCAGTCACCCAGCATCCAGGGAATTGGTTCTATTATGAGCTCCAACTGGATTAGATTTTGCATTGAACTTGGCGAGGGTACTTTGAGCTCTGCTGGTCATCTGAGTGGGATGAAGGGGCTGGTCTGTGCACTATCCTCTGAGACATCTGTGCCTGGGACATTGGAGATTACCATAACTCCAGGACCCTGTATTTCAAAGTCTGAGTTTAGTAAGTGCTAAAAGCACTTCAACGGGGTGGATTCAGATTCTGCCTGTGATGCTGCTGAAACCTCTAAACTCTCAGTGGCCCTGGCTGGGTAGGAAATTCCTGACACTCCTATGAGTGGCTTCCGGTGTTTTGACAGCAGTGTTTTGGCTGACTGGTCTGGTTTGTGCATCTATAAAGAATCTGGATAGGGGCTGGGGATGTGGCTCAAGCGGTAGCGGCTCGCATGGCATGCGTGCGGCCCGGGTTCGATCCTCAGCACCACATACAAATGTTGTGTCTGCCGAAAACTAAAAAATAAATATTAAAAAAAAATTCTTTCTAAAAAAAAAAAAAGAATCTGGATAGAAAAATGAGAATGAGGATAATGTTCCAGAAGGTGAGTGCATGGTTATGAGTGAAAGTTTCACAGGCCTGTTTGCTAATGTGTCTAACTGTCACTGGCTGTTGTTAGTGAGGTGCGTCCCGCCCCCCGCCCCCCCCCAGTAAATACTAAAAATTGCTCAAAACACATAGATTTAAAGGAACATTGACTGATCTTCTTAATTTGTAGTTTGTTGTGCATAGGAATCAGATCGTGCTGCCAGGGGAATCAGGAATTGAGAAATCAGAAACAAGCCCTTTCTCTGTCATAAAGGGCCTGACTAAGCAAAAACAAGAAAAAAATCCTATTTTTGTGCCACCAAGTCTTCCGATTTGGGTGGGGCCTTGGAAGATGGTGGGGGAGATAGTTCACGAAACTCTGGAGAACTTTGCTGAGTCAAGCTTTTGCCTGTCCTGGTGCTGGTCATCCATAGCAGCAAAGATAGAATCTCTATTTTACATTTAAACAACTACCCAGTTTTTTCTTCCTCGGTCACTCTCATTTTTTAGAAAATTGACATAAGATCTCCAACACTAAAGGTTTTCTCACTTGACACTCTTATACTTTGGAGTTTGGGGGAGAAAATAGAGCTAGCTCACGTGCATAGTTTGTGAAGCCACACATTATGCCCATGTAACTGGACTCCTTATTGTAAAATTAACACCCATATTATGGGCTACATGTCTTATATCCTCCACTTTGCTGCCTGTGATTGTTTTAGAAGACACAGCCTGATATCATGTTAGATGCACTTGAAAAATATTTTAGTCCCCTGTTTCCACGTGCCAGATGCGTGAACAAAGCAGGCAAAGACCCTGCCTTCTTTCAGGGGCTGTTCTAGCGTGGTTAAGCAGCCTCTAAAGAAACAACCAGTCCTGAGAGAAAGATGGGACCTATGTAATGGTAATATGTTAAATAGTATGGATAAAATAAAGGCTGTATGTTCCCTGTGCACTATAAGGACCAGCCCAGTACTTGGCACATATAGGGGCTCAGTAGATGTTAAAATCCATAAACTTTAATAGAGTGTAAAGTAAAACTAAAGACCAGAAGTGCACAAGAGGAAGACTGATTTCTGATGAGACAAGTCCACTGTAAGAGAAGATCATGAACATCTGTATTCACATGCCACCTCTGACAGACTGAACTGAATTTCTCTGAACCTTAGTTTCCTCATTTACCGAAAAAAGGGGGCGAGGGAAGGGAGAGAATAATAATATTTGGTTTGGGGTAGTAAATGAAGCAACACTATAAAAAGGGTAGATGTAACACACCACTGTGGGAGCGTTGAGGAATTCAAGATGGTCTAATCTACACTCAGCATGCTTATAATCTTGTTGGAAAGACAAGATCTGAACAGGGTGAAAGTTAAATAGGAACAATGAAGTTAAGCAAGACTTTAAATCTATAGAGATAACAGGTCACTGGGCAGCCTACGGTGAATTGCCAATTTGAATTGCCCAGGCAAGAACGCTTGCTCAATTCAGAGGTGGGAGAAGGCCTGTGGGTGTCCCCTGGGGATGTGCCATCCCTCCCCCAGCTTTCTGTAGTGAAATTCAAGCCTCCTTCCTTCCTTCTTTTGTTTTTTTCTTCATTGATTCATCCAATAAATGTTTAGTGAACTATTAGTACATGTCAGGTGCTTGATGCAGCTGGGATTACAGAGGTGGAAAAGAGACAAGAATCCTGTCTTCACGGAGTTGCTGTCTGGTGGGGACAACCAGATGTTAACAAACTGACAAGTATTTAATGACAATCCCTAACAAGTGCTATAGAGAAAGCTTATACCAATATGTGAACAGGAACAGAAAAGGGGGGGGGGCAACTCTCTTGTTTGGGGAGTGGGCTTGTCAAGGCACTGAGATCTGAAGAATGGAGTTACCTCCGAGCACTTGGTAAAGTAAGAATTCTGCCGGCCCCAATTAAGCAGCATCTTTTGTTTCTGCAAATGAGTAGTTTAGGGGAGAGAAACAGAAGCTAAAACCCACTTTATCGTTGTTGTGCATTCTAGATATTAGTGACAAAAGCCTCTTTTAAATAACCTATTTCCACACTTGCACAACTCCCCAATCTCATGCTCACACCCCACCCACAGCATTCCCCTCTCACTTCACTCTATAATTTAAAAAAGAATGTGGAAGTAAAAAGAAAAATGAAAGTTAAGAAAAAATTAAAAAGAAGTAGAAAATAAAGTGGAGGGGCCAGGGGATGTGGCTCAGTGGTAGAACTTGTGCTTAGCGTATGTGAAGCCCCGAGTCCAATGTCACACACACACACACACACACACACACACACACAGAGGAGAAAAATAATGTGGGAGGGTCATCCCAGATCACTAGCAGGTCTGTCTGGATAGTTCACAGTGGATCCTGAGGGATGTTTAAGGAAGGGGCTGAAAGTTTGATCACCAAAACTGTGTGCCATCTTCCCTGATGTAGGCCACGGCTTCTAAGAAATCCACTGTGTTGCAGCTACTGTCCCTCAGTGCTGTCAGGCAGGGCTGTCACTAGTCCAGATCGGTCTTCACAGCGGTGACACAGGCCGCCCTGACCGTCACTGCTGCATCCTTCCTCATTCTCTCTCTTGCCCTCTCTCCCTGCCTTTCTTTCTTTTCATATTGGGGAATTGAACCCAGGGGTGCGCTCACTGAGTTGCTTCAAACTTGCCATCCTCCTACCTCAGCCTCCCGAGCCGCTGGGATTTTCAGGCGTGTGCTGCCATGCTCAGCATCTCATCCTATTTCTTGGAGCAGCATCAGAAAAACAGTTGAGGTAATCATTGTTTTTCAGCTCACACGCCCATCATCGACTGGAAAGATAGCATGTGGTGGCCACAAGCATGGCCTGCAGAATTAGACTGGACTGCAGTCCTGACTGTGCTACCTAAGATGTGGTGTGACTGGAGAGTTTACTTCTCCATTAGTGTAATCCAGAGACATCCTTTTCTGAAACCTGCTGAGCCAGATGTATTCTGGAATCTGGAGTATTTTAGATTAAAAAAAATAATAATATGTTACACATACCCTAGATTGCTTAATACAAGCTGAGTATCCCTTATCTGAAATGCTTGGGACTAGAAAAGTTTCAGATTTTGTAATATTTGTATGTGCAAACTGATATATCTTGTGGATGGGACCCAGTTCTAAACCTGAAACTCATTCATGGGTTAGTTACGTGCACCTTGTGCACATAGCCTGAGGCACATTTTTAGTGCTCCTGTGTTTTGATTTTGACCTGTCCTGTGAGGACAGATATGGAATTTTCTACTTATGGCATTACTGTGGCTGTCACTTTCAGATTTTGGAGATTTAGGACTTCAGATTGTTGGATTAGGGAAGCTCTGTCTCAACCACTATTCTGGGGCAACACCCCATGATCGGGCAAGTCATTCATTCTTTAGTAAAGCATATGGATTCTCAGACCTCGTGAAAGAAATGAAATTGTGGAGTCTTATTGGAAAAAAGCCAGAGATGTGCATGGTGGCACATGCTGATCATTCCAGCAGTTTGGAGAGGCTGAAGCAGGAGGATCGCAAGTTCAAGGCCAGCTTCAAAAACTTAGCAAGACCCCCTTGTCTCAAAATAAAAAAATAACAGGGGTTGGGGAGGTAATTCAATGGTAAAAATGCCCCTGGGTTCAATCCGGAAGGAGGAAGGAAGGAAGGTTGGTTGGTTTATGGTACATCTTGTAACCTAAAGCAAGATAATGTATTTATAGGGCTGATTAAGAAGCCATCATGCAGGTATAAGCTTTATAAAGTAAACTTCTTTTTTTATAAAGCTTCTGCAGGCTTTATAATGAATCTGTAGTGTCGTTTTCTACTCTTCTCTCCTGACAGATAGGCCTTGGCTGTGTGCCAGGCACCCTGCTAGGTGCAGCAAGAATACAGACAGGGACCAGATGGGCCTCCTGCGTGGCATTACACCAGGGCACTCACGGCCAGTCTGCCAGTGTTCTGTCTTTTTTTTTTTTTCCTTAAGTGTGCTTTGCCCATTTTTCCTAGGTATTTTCTAGGCTGGGCTATTTGTTAAAATCAAAAGCACCTCCCAATGTGGCTGGTATGTTGTTAAAATATACTGTAAAGAAAGAGGACAGGAAGTAAGGACACATGACTCAAATGACTGGAAATGGTTCTCAGATAGGAAGTGAGTGTGGGGACAGTAATGAGGAAGTGCGTTCAGTTGCAGGAGGACTCTGAGCTCCATCGAGGATATTGATTCCATGGGTGCATTTCTGCTGAGCCCATTGTGCCAGGCACCAGGCTGGGTCCCGGGGTTACAGAAATGAACGAGGTACCGTGCACTTTAAGTGATGCTGTTCCTGGTTGCTGAGTGAGCCTGGATACAGCAGTACCCTCTCTGTACCTGTGTCCGCAGCTTCACAACAGACGGGCCAGAGTAGGTGTCTAAGGGAGGCCCATTTCACCAGCCTCCCAGTCTGTGGTCCTGAAGCATTACTTACAGAGGTTGTTGGCCAACTGCTATCCGCCGGTCTGGGATTCAAGTAAGGAAGTGTGCTTTTATTGCAGTAAGGCCTTGAGGTAGACCTCAGGAAGGACTTGTCAATGTTGATAGCTGTTGGAACTGGAATGGTTAAGGGCTCATTATCTCCTCAAGCAGGATGATTTCATTCCCAAACGTTGAATATTGATGAGTGACAGACCTGCTTTAGGAGCGGTGAGCACCTTAGAGAAGAGAAAGGGCCTTCTCTTGGAGCTCACATATCAGTGGGGCAGATAGGTACTAAAAAGGGATAAAAATGAACGCACAGCCAGGCGTGGTGGTGCATGCCTTTAATCCCAGGTACTCAGGAAGCCTAGGCAGGAGGAGCACAAGTTCAAGGCCAGCCTGAGCAACTTAGTAAGACCTTGTCTAAAGGTAAAAAGAGGTGGGGATGTGGCTCAGTGGTGGAGTGCCCTGGTTCAATTCTAGTACCCCCCCCCCACCAAAAAAAAAAAAGGAAGAAGAAGAAGAAAGAAACTTAGGGAAGAGAAGAAAGAATGATGATAATACAGGGTTCATGATTGGTGGGTGTTTAAAAAGAGCATTCAGGGAAGACTTACTGGAGGTGGTGGCATTTTAGCAGAGGTCTGAATCCATTTGGGAGAGGACTGGGGGCAGTAGAGGTGACAGGCAGGGAAGTGGGAATGACCTGACATGTTGAAGGAAGTGCCAGAGGCCAGCGGTGAGGTCAGAACAGGGGGCTTTTGGAGAGAAGCAGGGAATAGGGCTAAAAGGAAGGTCCACTGAGGGAAGCCTGGAGAAGGACTTGGGATTTTATTCCAAGTCCATACTAGACTTTGGGTCCAGCAGCTGCTTATCAAGAGTGAGTCTCACCTCTAGCCCAATGCTGCGTGACCTGGACATCTCAATATTCTGTGGTATATCTTTATCTTTTGAAAAGTCTTAGGGACTTATATTTTCCTTTTAAAAAAGATCTTTCAAGGCCTGGTGCGGTGGTGCACGCCTGTAATCCCAGTGGCTCGGGAGGCTGAGACAGGAGGATCACGGAGTTCAAAGCCAGCCTCAGCAATGGCAAGGCCCTAAGCAACTCAGTGAGACCCTGTCTCTAAATAAAATACAAAGTAGGACTGGGGATGTGGCTTAGTAGCCGAGTACTCCTGAGTTCAATCCCTGGCACCCTGCTCCCCCCCAATAAAAGATCTTTCAAGTAATTGGATTATTTTCTCAAGAGAAAATGTTGCTTATGTCCCCCTTCCCCACTAGGTTTGAACCCAGGGGTGCTCTACCACTGAGCCCCTTTTATTTTTAACTTGGAGATAAGTGGTCTTGAGTTTGTGACCCTCCTGCCTCAGCCTCCCGAGTAGTTGGGATTACTGGTGTGCACCACTGCACCTGGCTCCTGCATCTGTATCTTTTTTTTAAGATATGCTATTTCACTACCCCCTTCCTTTGTCTTACTGACTTCCACCGTCCCTCCGCCCATCCTTTTTTTATTTTAAACAAATTCTAAATATTTTTATCCAACTCTTGGATTCCAATGTCAATAAACAACAGTGGTGGGCACTGTTCATTGGTTTTTGTTGTTTTCTTTCTTTGGACAACAGCACCTTGGGAATATTGAGCAATACTCGCAGATGGTAGAATTGGAACTTGCAGTTCCGCTTTCTTGGCCTTGACCTTGGGTTAGACCTGGGCTGGCTCCTGATAGGCTGATTCCACATTGCAAAAGTGAAAGTACTACTAAAGCACATTCAAATGAAGCAGCAATTTACGTGGAGATTAAATCGGACTTTGAATTTGTCAGCCTCAAACCATATTATCTGGTGGTGACCCTATTTTCTTAGTGACTCAAAACTGTGACCCAGACCCATGCCTCTTGAATCGAAGCGGGTCTGCACTTGTCAGTTCCCTTGGTGAATATTTGTGAGCAGGCTGGGCTTGCTACCTACAAAGCTTAAAAACTGCCCACTTCTGTGCTCAGGAAATATATGTCAAAACCACAAGAGGGCAGCTTGTCTGGTGAAACCAGGCATAGAAAAATGCTGCTCTGTGGACACAGGATCCCACAGACGAAGACTTTGGAAATTCCAAAATATTTCTTGCATAAGGAAGCTCTGTTTGCGTCCCCTGCCAGTTTCATCCAAAGAGAGGATGCCTTTGGAGGTTGGGAGTTTTAAGGCAAGTTCTTTCATGCAAATATCTTCCTTTTCTCTATGGAATATAAATATCCATTTCCCTGTGGGTTCCCTTTTCCTTTCTCTTTCCCTCCCTTCTCTCCTTATTGAGGTATGATCTACATATAATAAATTTCACATGTTTTTAAGGGGTGACTTTAATGACTCTATACTGTTTGGAACCACCCTCCCCCCAGTGAAGATACAGAAATTTCCATCTCTCTAGAAACTCCTGTCATGTTTCTCTGCTGTCAGTGTCCCCTCAGATCCCCTTGAATCTCTAAAGAAGGTGTTCATACACAAATATTGTGGCACTCTCTAGGAGGCTGTGTGAGAGCTCTCGAGAGATCCAAGGAAACTAAAACCCTCCATCCCAGGGAACTGTGTGGGATTTTATCCTCTGTGGCTGTGTTCCTTGTGGTAATCTGGCTCTTATTCACTGAGAGGAAGACTATCATTAATTGCCCCGTCATTAATTTCTCATTTGTTCTTTAATTCACCTCGGCTTTAATTAACATTTATTGCATTTAAGTACTTAGACGAATTAACGTAAGGAATCCTCAGTAGGAGGGAAGTGCTCTTATTACCTATATTTATAGTCTGAAGAAACTGAGGTACAGTCACATGTGGCTTTGGTAGGCGAACAAAAGGAGTGAGGTTCATTTCCTGATGTAAAACATGGAATTAAATTTCGTAAGAAATTCCGTCTCTTCATTGATCAAAGTAGTTCTCTTTCTGTACACAATACCCAGGGGCAGTGTCACCCACGGCCATGGCCAAATGCCACGACCATTCCAGTCTGCATCCCTGACCTTGACCACCAAGCCATCCCTGTATCTGTTTCCCTGGTTCCCACCTTCGTCTTCCCCTGACAGGTCGCCCTGCCTTTGGCCCTCCTCCGCATTGTGGTCACAGTGCTCTTTCTAGTGTGTACTTCTGGTCATGTCGCCTTCCTGATTAAAATTCTCCACTGGTTTCCTGTGCGATAAAATGTGAGCTCCTGGTTCCTGGCCTCGGTCAGCTGCAGGCCCTGCTGCTCCCCACTGCCCACCCTCAGTCTGGCTGTGCCCAACCAGCTGTCATCCTTTCAAGGTGCTATGCTGAGTCCCTGCACCCAGGAACCAACTGTTCGTCTCTCTGGAAAATGTCCTCTTCCTTCATTCCTGTCTGTTGGGCAGACTTACTCATCCTTCAGGACTTGGCTCACATCTTCCTTGAGTAGACCAGACAGCAGGGATCATCTTCCCAGTTTCCATTGCTTCTTGCAAATTAAAGCCAGTGCCACAATGTTCTATAAGGATCTCGTTCCAGCTGTGCACCCTCCTGGAGGGCAGAGACTTGGTCTTTTCAACTGTATATTTCTAGCCCAACTCAGTACCTAGCCCAACTCCAGACCTTAAATATCATGAAAGCAAAAAACACACCCATTATCTTCATCATGGCTATTCCCAGCCTAGCTTAGGGCCTGCCCTATAGTAGGTGTTCAATTCATATTTGTTGAAAACACGAATAGTGGCTATTTCTAAATGTCAAACTGTGATGGTTTTGCCCAGGGATTATAAACTGAAGGACCACCAGCATAATCAAGACATGGCCATGTTTTATACAACCTTACAATATTATAAGGTTTCTGAATTTGATACTTGTAGATAGATATTATGCCTTTACATTTATCTCTGTTCATGCCACTCCTTTTTTTTGAGGTATTGGGGATTGAACCCCGGGGCTCTCTACCACTTCGCTACATCAAACCCAGCAACCCTCCCTCTTTCAGATTTTTTTTTTTTTTTAATTTTGAGACAAGGCCTTACTAAGTTGCTGAGGCTGTCCTCAAACTTGCCATCCTTCTGCTTTCAGCTTCCCGAGTCTCTGGGATTACAGGTGTGCACCTCTGTGCCAGCTTCTACTTCACCCTTCTGTTACTGCCAGCCTGTTCCTGGGACATAAGGTTGGGGGCTGTGCAGGGCACATATTGGTTTGCTGGAGCTGCCATAACAAACTACCACAGATTGGGTGGCTTTAACAACAGAAGTTTAGATCAAGGTGTCAGCAGGTTTGGTTTCTCTGGAGGCCTCTCTCCTTGTCCATCAGATGGCCATCTCTCCTTTTTTTTTTTTTTTTTGACACCAGGGATTAAACCCAGAGGCTCTTTACCACTGAGCCACATACATAGCTCTTTTTAATATTTTATTTAGAGACAGAGTCTTGCTAACTTGCTTAGGGCCTTGCTAAATTGCCAAGGCTGGCTTTGAACTTGCAATCCTCCTGCCACAGCCTCCTGATCTGCTAGTATTACATGCGTGCACCACCATGCCTGGCAACCTCAACTTCTCTTCTTATAAGCACACCAGCATATTACAATAGGGTCTACCCAGAAATCTCACTTAAACGTAATCACCTCATTAAAAACTCTGTTTCCTTAGTGCAGCATACTCCTGTAATTCCAGTGACTCAGGAGGCTGAGGCAATAGGTATTGCAAGTTGAGGCCAGCTTCAGCAACTTAGACCCTGCATCAAAATAAAAAATAGAGTGCTGGGAATACATGTAGCTCAGTAATAGAGCACCCTTGGGTTCAGTTTCCAGTATCAAAACCAAAACAAAACCCTGTCTCCAATTACAGTCACATTGTGAGATACTGAGGTTTAGGACTTTAGCCTATGAATTTGGGGCACTAATCATTCCAAACAGGCAGGGTCATGGACTCTCAAGTTCCACGGTTTTCTCCTTTGGGTCCGATTCCTGTTTTATAACATGTCAATAAAGGGGAGCCCAGGAACCATCTGAGAGAGCAGTTTGCTCTCTGAGGCCAAATCTGGATGGCTATACTATGCACCTGCTCAAACCTCTGGTCACTTTGCTCTTGGGACCATATTCATGGTTCTTAAGAAACTGACATTCAGTCAACATGCCAGGTAGTCCTTCGGTGCCTTTCGGTCAAAAAATTGACATGTGGGCTGCAAACTTTCTCTGCCAAGAGTTCAGTGGACAGGAGAGGTAAAAACCATGTAATGACATGGCACCGCCTCCATTTGCTGCAAGCAAACAGTCAGGTCCTTTATTACCCTTGAAATGGGCAACCGTGACCTAGGCTGGGCTTAGAGAAGCAAGTCAGATGCCAAGTTTCTGTGGGTCAAAGTTCCTTCGAGCACTTATGTTAATCAAAAGCTCAGCCTTAGTTAATTTAGACATTGCTTTCAGGAGAACTTTGGAACAAATGATTACTGAGTGGTATTGCAGGAGTTAGCCTCACTGAGTATTTTCTTACCCAGGAGGTGGGTTGCGGTCTTTCTTGGTGGGGGCGGGATTGAGACCCGTCACTTTTATTCATTCTTGGTTGAGTCGTGGTCCAATAAATCTGCTGTTCAGAACCTAGTTAGTCAGACTTGTTCACTTAAGGGAATATTATTTGTGTATGGGAAGAAAGGCCAGCTCTAAAGTGCTCCCAGAGGTGAAGGAATATTTAAAATACTGACAACACACCTGGCATGGTGGGGTACACCTGAAATCCTAGCGACTCCGGAGGCTGAGGCAGGGGGATCACAAGTCAGCCTCCGCAACTTTGCAAGGCCCTAAGAGACTTATTTTGAGGCCCTGTCTCAAAATAAAAAGGGCCGGGGATGTGGTTCAGTGATTACATGTCCTTGGGTTCAATCCCAGGTACAAAACAAAACAAAAATCAGAAACCAAAAAATGAAAACCCACGAACAATGGTTAACATAAGTTTGTGTGTTTGGCAATTTACCCTAAAAGATCACAATTTCATAGACTTCCCAGAAAATGTTTTAAATGAGTATGATAGTCACAGCTGGCCTTCACCGAGCCTTTTCTCTGTGCCAGGCTCAAGGCCTTTGTATTGATTGTCACAGTGCCTCAGTAGGTGGGGAATATTAGGCCCTGGTTAGGTGAGGAAAACAAGGCTCAGGGAGGCCGAGTCAGATGGCAAGCAGGGTAGCTGACTTTTGGTAACTGGTCAAAACTGTGAGCTTCCCTCCTTGTTTCTTATTCTCTTGTCCCAGTAAGATTCCCCCTGCCCTCCCTTCCCCCCTCCCTTTCTCCCTACTCTCCTCCCCCTCCCCTCCCCTTGAATGTCTTTTAGTTAATATGAATCTGAGTGTCTGCAAAACTGGTAAAAGGCTGTGCCATCTTTTGTCCACATGTATTTGGGCCAGTGAAATTTTCTAGTGTCCAGTTATATCTAGCTTTCCTCATAATTCCACACACACACACACACACACACACACAGGGCTGGGTAATGCTGGCAAAACACTGGATTTCTTCTTCTTACTACCCCGTCACCCTACTCCATTCAGACCCCTCATTCCCATCTTTGGCTCAGTTGTGTTATCTTTTCCATTTCACAGGCCAGGTAACAGCGGAATTAGAAGGATACCTGGCACCAGGTCACCCAGCAGAGCTCAGCGATCCCTTGGCTTTCCGAGGACGTTTGGTAAGTCACGTGGTTTCATCTTCACCTTGGCTCACATACACATGATCCAGGGTTGGAGAACACTAGGTGGACACTGAACATCACCTATTAACATCAAATCCTAAACCCCTCCCACCTTTTACAACCACATAGTATTTTTGTGTTTCCTTAATTTACTAGGCCAGAGTGTCCTATGTGTTTGTAGGGACTAATGTACCCAGGAACTCCCTTAGTCAAAAAGAATGCAAGCATTCTGTTGGCAATGCTTTTGCTTAAACTCATCTAATACCAGTTCTCATGGAAATGTCTGATGGTGAGTTCTTCTGCCGTGTTGCTGCTTATATAAACTTTAGAATGCCCTCTTCCTTATAGCCCCCCACTGCCACCATAATTTAGCATGCCTGAAATTGGGATGTATTTTATGGACACTTGGATTCAGTGAAATACAGCATTTTCCTGATAGTCCCCAAATGACCAGCATTGACATTCCTTACCTTTTATTTTGCTTTCTTTTCTGTTTTGAAGGGGGAGGGTTGAATTTTAAGAGTAGTAAGTGAATAATATAATAAATAGCAAATTAATGAGAACTGCATGCTTACTAAAGAAAAGAGTCAGGTTTCCAGTTCAGAAAGAAAAAGCTAACTTTGTTCTTTTGGTGGCTTCATACGGTGGTTTTGAGATGAGCAGCCCTTCCCCAGACCCCATGAGCACTAGGTCCTGACTCTGAGAATAGTCCACGGAGGACGGCAGAGCAGCCCCCAAGCCTAGGGCTCGCAGAATCAGACATTCTTATCCAAATCCAAGTTCCCCTCCAGCAGGCAGATTAGTTTTCTGGACTCAAACAGATACGTGGGAAAAACTGGGCTCCCTAGGGTATAAAAGCAGGGGTTTTAGACTAATACCAAACTGGGTGATTTCTCTTTTTAAGATTATTTCAGGGGGGGCTGGGGATGTGGCTCAAGCGGTAGCGCGCTCGCCTGGCAAGCGTGCGGCCCGGGTTCGATCCTCAGCATCACATATAAACAAAGATGTTGTGTCCGCCGAAAACTAAAAAATAAATATTAAAATTCTCAAAAAAAAAAAAGATTATTTCAGGGGCTAGGGTTGTGGCTCAGCAGTAGAGCGCTCGCCTAGCACATGCGAGGCACTGGGTTCGATCCTCAGCACCAAATAAAAATAAATAAATAAAATAAAGGTATTGTGTCTGACTACAACTAAAAAAAATATTAAAAAAGAAAAAAAGATTATTTCATTCACGTAGGCAAAAGTTCCATGAATCCGACAGTTCTTTGGTCTCTTGCTCTTTGATGACTTGCTTTTTGCCAAACAAGAAAACTCATTTTCAAAACTGAAAAGGCAGAAAGGTGGACACGAGCCATAACTCCACCAATAGCATGACAGACAAGCGGATGTGTGTCTACAAAGGACGTCTGTCTTCCTACGAGGAAGAGATCTGTTCCCACCCTGCATGAGGAAAAAGAAAATTGTGGGTATCAACAAAATGTCTGTGTCCCTTGGCAGAACAGCAGGTCCGTGGTGGCTTTATACCTTGCAGAAGGATATGAAGTGCTGTGGACAATAAGGAGCATGCACCCAGGGTTATGAGGCTGAGGTCTGTGGCTAATGTCAGCATCAAACTTTTGGTAGATTTCATGGTGACACTTAGATGTTAGCACTGAAGTTCCCAAGAACAAGGTCTGGAAGCCAGTCATGAGCCATGCATCCGAGCTATACTCCCAGATGTGTCCTCAGCTGGGCACCAAGGGCAGAGAAAAATACGCTTTCCATGCCCCACAGCTGTACTCACTGGTGTCCGCTGGAGGCTGAGAAATAACAGAAACAGAACAGCTGCATTGATTTCATCAAGAATAACAAAAATTCTGTGTCTGCAAAATAAACGAGGTCCTTTTGAAACTAAGATCAAGGTCAGCAAAATATAAAGGGACACCTTAAGCAAAGAATGAAGTGGTTATTAGGATGCCAGGCTAGAGTGAAAGTCACTAAACACAAACAGGGCCTTTAGATCTAAGATGCCAATACCAACTGATTTTTGTTCACCTCCACCTGTGTAATCAGTCATCACAGGATTCTTAGAGTCACAAAATATTGGAATTAGAACCATAGAACTGATGATGCTAATTAAAATGAACCTTCATTGAGTACTTACTATGTGTCAAGAATAAGAGAATTAGTTTACTTGTATGATCTCTTACTTGGTTACCCTGTTTTTATATCATCTACAATAATTCCATAGAGAAGGTGTTAGCTTTCCTATTTGGCAAATAAGGAAATAGTTTTAAATATAACTTGTACAAGGCTCAGTGAGTACCTGATGGAACTGGCACACATAATGTCTTAGCTTCTTTTCTGTTGCTATAACTGAATACCTGGCACTGGGTAACTTACAAAGGAAAGAAGTTCATGTCTCACAGTTTTAGAGACTGGGAAGTCCAAGAGCATGGTGCCAGCATTTTGGCATCTGGTGAGGGCCTTTTTGCTGCATTATAACCTGGCAAGGGGTATTACATAGAGAGTGCAAGTGTGCTAGCTTGGGTCTCTCCTCTTCTTATAGAGTAACTGATGCTATCATGGAGGCCCCACCCTCTGGCATCATACAATTCTAATTACCTCCCAGAGGTCTGCCTGCAAGTACCACTAATATTTGATTTTGGAGATTAAGTTTTTAATACATGAATTCCAGGAACATATCAAAACCATAGTATATGCCCAAGTCAGTCTAAGGTCAGAGTCAATCTCCCTCCCCCCATCCCCAACACCAGTACTGGGATTGAACCCAGGGGACTGAATTACTGAACTATATCCTCAACTCTTTTCATTTTGAAACCGGACCTCACTAAGTTGCCAAGGCTGGTCTGGAACCTGTGATCCTCCTGCCTTGGCCTCCCTAGCTGCTGGGATTACAGGCATGCACTGCTGTAGCTGGCCCAGAGTTTGTTTTTAAATTGCTATTCCTTACCAGGGCTGAGAGAACCTTGGAAAAGAAGCTTTCTGGACATTCTGGCCAGAGTTCTCAGGAGTTCTCCAAATCAGTTCAGTGGAAATGACAAAAGGTCATATTGAAAATGGTAAAACTTATACTCTGAAATAGAAGTCATGTATAATTTAATTGCAAATTATAAAGCATGTTGGGGGGTTCTCTGATAGCCTCCAGTTCTCTTGGCATTAGGGAGTTGACCAGAACACTTAGCCAGGGTGGTTGAGGGTGCAGTCTAATCAGATCTGGACCCTTACTGCCCTCTGCCCCTGGAACTGGGGCTTCTTGTGCTTCAGGTTTCAATCATTTTGAGAATTTTTAAAGAACACCAATACACAAGCACCAGTCCTTCAGTTCAGATTTAATTGGGTCGGGGGAACCCAGACATCAGTATTTTTGAAAACTCTGCAATTATGGACAACTACTGGCTTACACTTTTGCTTATTATTAGCCTGGCAAATAGCTATGTATCGCTCCTTCCTACCTAAGAGCATCATTTGTATTCTCAAGCAGCTGTTTCTGGTTTGGTTTTTCCTATGGTCTGTGAGGATGTATTGGGCTTTGAAAACCTTTTGACTCCTAGGAAGGAGTTATTTACTTAGCTCAGTGGAGGCCTGTCTGAAATAGATCACCTATTTACACTTCCCCAATTACATGTCTCATGAACCACAACGAAAGTTCCTCCTCATGACATTGCTAAAAATGCAAACATATATACATACTCAGTGAAAACTAGCGGGTTTAGAAAATATTCTAGCTTATTTTATTTACTTAGATTGTGTGTGTGTGTGTGTGTGTGTTTTGCTGGAAACTGAACCTTGGGCCTCACACATGCTGGTCAGGTACTCTACATCTGATCTTTACCCTCAGCCCTTCTGGCTTATTTTAAACTGTGTTTACCAAGTTTTCCAAATTAGACTACTATTTTAGACTGAAATAGCTGATTTCTTTGAAGAGGATCATAGCAAACACAAGATGACTCTCCAAGTAGAGAATGAGAGACTTGGCACATCAGTCTTTGTTAGCAAGATGGTTCTGGAACACCTACCTAAGTTTTAATACAATAGTCAACCAAACACTGGTGTTTGTATGTTTTGCCTATCTAAGAGTGGTTTTTACATTTTTAAGGAATTGGGGGATAAAAAGGGAAGCAAAATCTGTAACAGAAACTGTATGGCCTGCAATGCCTAAAATACTTACCACGTGGCTGTTGACAGGAAAAGTTTGCCAGTCGTTTTCTAGGTGACCTTCACGAATAGACCTCAGCACTTCTCAAGGCAAATCTCTTTCAGAAATGTTAAAAAGGCCCGTGGCTCACACACCGTAAGTTTAAATTCTGTATTCCTTGTGCTTTGGAGAACGCTGAAAATGGAGAGAGGCAGCCAGGCTGGTGGGAAGCAGAAGGGGTCTCCTCACCTCTGTATCCAAATACCACAAAGCAGGCAGGGCCCTGTGACTTTGCTCTGAAGGTGAAAGTGAGGCCTCAGGTCCAGAGTCTGTGCATTCTGCACTTGGCTTTGGGAACTTAATGAGTCACAGTTCTGGCTGTGTCCTCCTTGACATTCATGCAGAGGTCATAAGAATAAATTCTAAAGGCCCCTTGAAGGGGACAGCTCTGGAAATCCCTGGTCATCTAAGGCCATCTCAGGAGGGAGCCCACGCTCGCAACTCAGCTTGTCCTCTCTCCTCTTGCTGCCACTGAAGGGCTCTAGATTGAGCAGAGAAAGGGGCTGACCTGGGAGAGGGGGCAGGAAGGCCCGAGGGCAAGGCTGGTCCAGTGTCTGCTCGCTGCAGCACTTCCAGGTGGGCCTGGGTCAACACGAAGTTGGTAGTTTCTCTTCATGACTCTTCTTTTGCTTTCTGATGCTCGTTGGCCAGCGTCCAGATGCCTTGGCCTTCCCCAGACCTTTCTCCCTGAGCTTACTCTCTAGGCTAGCATCAGTCTTGGCTTCTAAAGTGTACTTCTCAATTATCACTGGGCATCTTCCCCCCACCCCCATCTTTCTCTCCTTGCTCCCTCCTCCAGGCTAATTTTCTTTTCTTTTCTGTTTTTGGTAATGGGGATTGAGCCCCGGGGCACTTTACTATTGAGCCATACTGGTCCTTTTTATTTTGAGACCTGGTCCTGCTAAATTGCTGAAAGTCCCACTAAATTACCTAAGCTGGTCTCTAACCCATAATCCTCCTGCCTCAGCCTCCCAACCCCTCAGGGGCCATCCAGATTGATTTTCAAAGCACTTGGTTTCTGTATAAACTATTGTTAGCATAATCCAGTGTGCCTCACTTTCAATACAGACTCACATTTATAATAGACAAATAAAATATTTGAAAGGTAATTCTGCCTTTTGTTAAAGAAATCTTTCCATGTCAGAGATTAGACTCTCTTCCTATGTTTATCGCTTTCTACATTAAATTATAGCAATCGGTTATTGGAGGAAGTCCCTTGGTTTTGGAGGAAGTCTCTTGGGGTAGTTGGGTGCAAGCAAATTCATTTCTGTATTTGCAGACCTTTCGGCATAGTGAAGTGCATGTCTTTGCCTCCATGCTGGATCATAAAACAGTTAACTTTCCCTAGTTTGTTTGCTATCCAGCTCAAGCTCACTAAATATACCCATGGCCTGGCTCATGATCAGACAAAAGATAGTAACTTGGTTTATGGCAATGGTTGTATTTGCTCCAGTTGGTACACATGAATTTAGACAAATACCCAATTCATTCTAGAAGATGATTCTAGCTCAGTCCTAGGTTCCTAGTGGCTACCAGCTAATGGTAAAGAACAGTGTCAGTGCACCATTGCTCTGTGCTAGGATTCCCAGCTTGGGACAGGAAGTATCTGTTAGCTCCAAGTCCAAAGCTGCTGGCAGTTCTGGATAGATTTCCCTGACACACATGGTTCTTACAGCCTTGGGTGTCACTGTGGCTCTTGTAGCAGAACACACAGCTGTGAGACACAGAAAGAAGATGAGCAACTGAAGTTGATTTACTAAAATTTGAGATGCAAATATGCAGAAAAGCCAGCCATCTTTGGGAATCTCCATTATTCAGAATGCAGTATAAACCTGAGTTATGAGTTATAAGCTGAGATTTTTGGAGGCTGAGCAAGTGGGTTCCAATCTTGCCTTCTACCAATAATTGGCTTCACTTGACATTTGTTGGGTTTTGTTTCTTTGCTGGTATGAGGAAATGGGGATTATAAAAAAGTATTTGCCATGTAGATTTTGGGGAGGAAATTCTATATGTCAAGAATTTAGCACTGTGTCTGATATACAATGAGTGCTTAATAAACGCTGGTCTTAGTGTTTCCTCACATGTGAGGGACATGGTCTAGTACATTGTTTCTCAAATTTTTAGGGCCCTGGACATCTTAACAAAAAGCAGATAAAATGTCAACTTCATATAAACAGTAAATAATCTTTAAATATGTCCCAAATATTGAATGAGACATGGTATCCTAAAATATCACCTTTACTTACTAAATCTGGCAACCCTATCTTTATGTTCTTAAAAGTTATTGAGGAATGAAACATGCTTTTGTTTATATAAGTTGTATCTGTTGATATTTATTGCTCTAGAGATTAAAGAAATTAAAAATATCTATTAATTTCTTTAAAATCACAAGTTAACTTTTATGATAACATAAATGACATTTTTAATGAAAAATAACTATTTCCAAGAAGAATAGTGAGAAGAGTGTATTGTTTATTTTGCACATCTCTTTAATGATGAATTTGCTAGAATTCCACTGTATTCTCATATTTGTTCCTACTTCAGTCTGTTGAGGTATGTTGTTTGCACTGAAGTTTATGAAGAAAATTCAACCTCACAAAACGAGTGGTTGGAAAAGGGAGGGATGTTTTAGTAATCTTTTCTGATAATTGTGAACATTCTTTTTTGATGCTAAATCTAGACTCTACAAGGGATGGCTTCTTAAAGAGCGGTTGCAGTATGCAGTCTCTATGCATATCAATGACATTTTCATGTTCTGTTACATTAAAATCCTTGGCTTATCTTGTTTTTTGAAGATAAGTCATATGCTTCTATAACATCATGCATTGGTCATTTGAAAAATACGGGTTCACTGAGTTGTGAAAGATCTTCCAAATATTGACACATTCCATTATACAGTACAATGTTAAAATCTGCTAGTATCAGAACTGGTCTCATCAGAGAAGTCTTTATTTATTGGCAAGTTGTCAAGCTCATGGTGGTAATGCAAGTTCCCCCCTCCCAATTTTAACTTTATTTGAAAGCTGGAATTGCTTATTGAAAACAAATACCATCTATCACATTCTTTGAAGTGACAGGCACATTTCTTACATTTTCAAGAAAATGTCTGACAAATATCCAAGGCTGAATAACCATGGTTGATTCTTCCAAGTACAGAGGATGTTCCAGGTCATGAAAGTGGTCAGTTCTACCGCAGGTCATTCAAGTGATTCTCCTGAGTCAGCTGTCCTAATTTGGTCCACAGTAGAAGCACTGTATTAAAAGCACTGTACTTAAAAGTTGGGATTTAATAAAATTAATATTATACTTCTTTATTAAATAAATTATTTGTGGGGGAGGGTTGCTAAGGATCAAACCCACTCTACCCCAGGCTACATTACCAGCCCTCAAATACATTTTTTTTAAGTTGTAAATGAACACAATACCTTTATTTTAGTTATTTGTTTTTACGTGGTGCTGAGGATCCAACCCAGTGCCTCTCACACATGCTAGGCAAGGGCTCAGCCACTGCGCCACAACCTCAGCCCTCAAATACATTCTTAAGGGAATTATCTTAAAAACAAAACCCAAAACAAACAAACAAAGAAAACAACTCTGCTGTAATCCTAGAGACTACAGGAGGCTAAGGCAGGAGGGTATAAAGTCCAAGGCTAGCCTTGGAAACATAGGGAGACCCTATATTAAAAAAAAAGTATAAAAGGACTTGGGGAGGTAACTGAGTGGTAGGGCACCCCTGGGCTCTGTCCCCAGTGTGTCTGGTAATGAAAAATGCCATGACTACTAGTACTCTGGGTGACACTGCCTTTTACAGTGCCGGCAGTTTTACCCACCACTGCCTTTGCATCACTAGTGCAAATGCCAATGTAGTGAAAAGGCAAATATGTTAGTATTAAGAGTCGTGGTGACGGGGCTGGGGATGTGGCTCAAGCGGTGGCGCGCTCGCCTGGCATGCGTGTGGCCCGGGTTCGATCCTCAGCACCACATACAAACGAAGATGTTGTGTCCGCCAAATACTAAAAAAAAATAAATATTTAAAAAAAAAAAAAAAGAGTCGTGGTGACAATGAGGGTCTCCTACCATTTTCCGTGTCACCACGACTCTTAATACTAACATAAAATTATATATAAGATGGTGTGAGGGGGAAGAAAAAAGAGAGAGAGAGAAATGTGTCACAGTAGATTGGGTAGAAAGAGGGGAGGGGAGGGGGGGATAGAAGGGTAGCAGAATACAATTGACACTAGTATGGCCCTATGTATAAATGTGGCTGTATAACCAATGTGATCCTGCAATCTGTACACGTGGGAAAATAAGATTAAGATTACGTACCCCATTTGAATCAAATGTATGATATGTCAAGATCATTGTAATGTTTTGAGCAACTAATAAAAAAATAAATAAAAAAAAAAGTCGTGGTGATCTCCCAGGGTTCCGGGTATCTCACTTTGAGAACTGCTAGTCTAGAGGATGGTGTCCCAGCCCCAACAAAAGACAGCTCTGGACAGTGTAGATTTATCATGTGCTCCGCTCCCCTGTCCAGGGGCTGCTGGAACTGCCTCTCTGGTCTGGGTTGAGCTTGGCTGGGCAGTGAGCAGTTTCTGAGGGTCACACTCATGACACTCTTTGAAACCCTCTCCAGAGAACTGAAGGGACTTGAGTGATTCACAGACGTTCCAGGGCCTTTGGAGCTCCTGGGAGACTTAGATGCTCCAGATGCCATGTCCACCTATCCTTTCTCCTATTCTCTGGTGTGCAAGGGAGCTCAAAACCCCCTTCAGAATCTGAAATCATTCTGTTGGCCAAATATATATTAGCCTTACAGATAACCAGGTGGGACTAGATGTTTTAGAATAAGCCTGGGGTGATAGAGCAGTGATTTCCAGAGGTCAATTATTCTGCCCTATCAGAACTCTGTAGTTGAAAATTCCAGTTCTAACACTGCACATTAGATTCACAGAGACAATGGGACAAAAAAAGAGGACTTAGAATTGGTGACCAGAGGTGGGAAATGTTAATTTAGGGAAGATTTTTTTTTTTTTCCTTTTTGTGGTGCTAGGGATCAAAGTCCAGGGCCTTGCACGTCTGAGGCAAGGACTCTATCACTGACTCACATCCCCAGCGTGCCCCCTCCCCCCCCCGCCCCCACATTGGGGATTGCTTTATTTGTTTTCGTTTTTTTGCAGTTCTGGGGATTGAACCCAGGGCTTCATGCATGTTAGGCAAGTGCTCTACCACTGAGCTACACCCCTAGCCCCGGGGGAAATGTTATTCTGAAGCATTTATATTATGCAGTAGTCACAGTTCTTTTTTCAGGGACACAGACTTTCGTCTCTGAACAGCATGATATCATCTTTGAGTACAGTAGCTGACCCAGCGCCAGGTGGAACACAGAAACAGCCTACGAGGTTGAAAGCCAAATATCAAATTTGGGACCACAGAGAAACTGATCAAAAACAGGTGACCTGAAGTGGGGCAACCCGTGCTATTTGGTTGGACTTTGTGGTTACACGAGAGCCTTGATAATAGAGTTTGTCAATAGCTTTGAACAGTTCTAGATGGTTGTAGGAATAAGAAGAAAAGGTGGAGGGGCAGGGAGTGGGGAGGGTGAAGAGGCCAAGGAGCGAGTGAGGAAGAACAGGGCCAAATGGGTTTTAAACCCATGGGAGGAGAAAATGGACGCAGGTGTACCTTGACAGGCGGTAGACACATTCCTAGGGTGAGGAGGCCAGAGGGCGCAGGGGAGGTGTGACTCAGGCAGGGACCAGGCACTGTACCATTGCATTGGCTGGGTGTGCTTGGGCAGCCTTTCTCTGCCTCTGTCTCCTCATCTGTCTGATTGAACTAAAGGAGATCTTTCATATCCAGCACATGGTAATGTTGGACATCTAATAGATAATACTTGTTTTTTCGCATGATAGGATGGCTCACTTTTTGCTATCTTGTCTTGTAATTCACTTTTCTTGTTTAAAAAAAAAAACTACACTAAAGCCCCCAAGTCTGGCCTTTTTTAATACAGAAATTTACTCCACTGCACCTCTGCTTTGGATTTTGATGTTGTGTCTTTGAATTTTACTCATCCGAATTCGATTATATTCCTCTGTGGTAACGCACTAACCTCCAAGCTGAGGTGGGGATTGGCTCCTGTTGGGTTTTCCCTGGAGTAAGATACACAGGGACAGGAGCAGCCCAAAAGAGGGTTCTAGAGGAAGAGCTAGACCCCAAAATTAGAATGAAAGGTTGGCCAGCCCAGAGGGAAGAGGGAAGGAAATGGGGGAAGGATCTTCAAGGAAAATGTGCCACAGTTGTCAAGGAGAGCAGATCATCTGAGGTGGGGACTTGGGTGGCACCGAGAAGAGGTGCATTGGGTGTGAGGAGCTGGTCCAGCCCTTGACTGGCAGCAGGGAAATTCTGGCCTGTCTGGAACGCCCAGGTCCCGTGCCTGTCCTGCGGGCAGTGGCCCCGCGATGTTGCACCTGTTGTCGAATCTGTCTCAGTTCTCTCCCCTGTAGAACCTGGCTCCTGCACTGGGCAGATTGATGTGTCACTCAAACACTAGAAGAAATGGAATGAGGAGGATCATCAGCCTCTGCCACATTCCCATCGTGTCTCTGGACGAAACAAGGCAGGAAAGGAAAGGGAAAAAAGACAGAAGGAAAGAGAGAGCAAGGTGGGGGAGGGGTGTAAAAGGCAGGTTAGCTAACTGTGTTAGAGGGCAAGATGGGGAGAATTGTGTAAGCCTGAAGAGATGACAGCCTGGGGCTGGCCGCCCTGACACCACACCCCTGAGCAGGCCGATAAATGGTCATTTGTGATACCCACCCAAACAGATTAGTCAGTCAGACCAGGAGGAGGGAAGTCAATTGCCCTTAGTCACAGAGCTAACCTGAAACTTCTGTAACTTGAGGAAATGGAAGAGGAGAAGAGGGGACCCATGCACGTAAGGTAGGGGGTGCTTCACAGTTGCCACAGCCCTTCAAACCCTGTTTTGGAGATAAAAGAGGTGCTGTGTGCTCAGAGTTGGAGAGTTGTCAGTTCTTCGTGATAAATCTTCAATGGCTCTGGATATTTTTTTAAAATTATATCTTGTAGATGAGGAAACAGGCTCAGAGAGGTGGAGGTACTTGCTCAAGGTCACAAAGCTGGGAGTGTAGGAAAACCATGATCTCAGTTTTCTTTCCACCCCAGCAGACATCTTCAAGGTATGAAATGCAGAATTTTGAGTGCTCTTGGGGACTGAGGTATGGGTGGGGACAAGAGCATGGGTTTTCTTATTTACCTAACCTGTCTCTGGGTGATGCCAAAGCCAAAGCAAACTCGTGCTTCTTCTCTTGGTCTTCCCTTGGTCTCCCTGTAGTGAGCAGGCTTGTCAGAAACAAAATAATTCTATTTTCTCACTTCTCAGACTGGCCCACTAACTAGTAGCTCCAAGAGCAGGTAGGTGCATGTCACCCACACGGACTCTGGACTTGGTCCATCTGCTAAGTCCTTTCTCTAAAACCAGGCAGACAGACAAGCTCTGGGCTCCCCTCTTGATCTGGTTAACCCTGGTGGTATAGAGAAGCACCTGACATTTTGGGTATGCCGATAGCTTGGTGCCAGCAAGTTTCTGTTATCCTCCAGTTGTAATTGTTAACTTGAATGGAATGCAAAACTTCTGGTTTGCAGCAGTTGGTTTTTAACTGTGAATAACTTGAGGGATATGGGAAAAGGGAAGTGAGTACATTTTGTTATTGTAGAAGATGGTTTCTGAGAAACTTTCCGAGCTGCACTTGCCTCTGATAACTGGAAATACTGTATGTGGTCGCCATCTAGTTGCTACTGTCTCTGGACTCACCGCTGAATTCCACCCTTTATTAAGTTTGCCTTTGACACCTTTTTCAGTTTGGCAAGCCAAGACTTGCTTGGGGATTAGAACAACGAGCTTATCATAATGCCACCTTCAAAACAAAACAAAAAAAAGAGCCCTCATGCTCCCAGGGTTAAGTTTTATTTCTAGAAGCCCTTGTGGCTTAGCTTCCTCCCCACCCTCTGCAAATTTGGGATCTTTTTCCCCCCTTAAAAGGAAGTGTGGAAATAGAGCCCGCTTGTTCATTGACATTATTGTACATCGCATGATATCTTTGGGACCATTATATTGTGTTCTCTCAATGGTGTTTGCTCTGAGGGTGGGACACAGGCTGTTTAGTGTCTCGTAAAACATTTACCAAAAGCACTGAGCCATGGTTTTGAAGGGCATTCCGTTGCCAGCGTGTGGGAGGAGAGAGCGAGCAGGGGAAAGAGAGCGCCAGGTGTTTGGCAGGTACTCGTTCATACTTTAATATTTATTAATATTTAAAATTGCAGACTCCATAAGATTCGGGCTCCCTTCTCTCGAAGGGACAAGGGTGGTGAGTGGGGGAGATTGGGGCGGGAGGCAGAAGGAATTTCTTTGCAAATTCTGTTTTCTGGTGGCTCCGAGTCCCTGGAGAATTGTAATCTTCAGTTTCCATCAAACATTTTCGGTTTTACTAGAAGGACGTGTGTGTCATGGAGAGTGAGCTAAACTCTATCTGTGCTTCGGTTTTTACCGGGGACGGGATCAGAGGCTAGTATTTGCTTCAGCAAGGAATCGGGAGCCAGGTGCCAGTATCACCTTGGGTTCTGCACCTGCGTATGTCGGTGACTCATTCCTTTTAAAGATTTTGCTAAATGGTGGCTCTGGTTTCACGAAAATACTTTTAAAACTTTCTATCCCTGCTCCTTGTTAAACTTAGACAAGATAGTAACAAGTTAAAGGTCAGCTGGAAAGACGGCTTCTTATCAAATCTGTGTTTCTATGACAGAGCAGCTTGAGAGTGGTTTCCATACCCTGGTGATGGCTTGGGGGAAACTAATGAATAAATATTCCTGCTAATGTTAAGTCTTTCTATTCTATTTTTTTTTTTTTTTTGGTAAAAAATTTTAGCATACATGATAAAGCTAGAACCTTAATCAGCTGTTTACATTTGGTTGACCCTAATAGTGCTATATGCTGAAACTGTGACTATGTTATTAGTAGCTAAACCCAAACAGTCAGTAGGAAAATCTAGAAACAGAGTTGCTCCATAAGGTTTTTGTAACCAACAGTTCTTGGGGAAAGGTGTCGCAGTATAATGTAAGAAATAGCAGGAGCATATGGAACATTTGGTCTGCTCACTGTGGCAGATGTGGGCACAGATTTGAAGAGCCTCTTGATTATGAAGGAACCGGATGTGAATCCATTTTTGCCTGGTGACACTGGCAAGGGTCTTCTGACAAGTTTCCAGTTGTAAAATGGCCAGGAGAAATGATCTGTTTCAGAATTACAGGAAATGTCCCCCATGGGAAAACCTTCTGGTTTGGCTTTGTGTATTTAGGCAAATAGGACTGGATCTAACAACTGTGGAGGAGTTCACGGGAGGAAGGGTGGGTGGGTTTGATATCTTTTTATGTGCAAAGCTGAAACGAGTTTAGCAGTAAGCCATTTTGCTCCCTTGACCACTGAGAGTTTACGTAACTTTCGACAGGTGGATTAACCTTTTCTTACCTCTCTTAAGATTTCAAAACAAGGATATGCAAACTTCCCTGTCACATAGATGCATTTAGATTGCTCAAGCCGTTGTGAAGCTCTTGACCTTCTGCGATAGCACATTAATTCAAAATATAGACCCCATCACTGGAAGAGCTTATGCATTCCTACCACACTTTCTCAAGTTCATTGGTGTTAAGTCTGAACATTATATTAGGGGGAAAATGTGAAAACAAATCATTTCTAGATAATCATTGCTTCCTGCTTTGCCTTTATGTCATTAGGAAAACTTTATTCTGTGCAGTTCCTTCTTTTGGTTTTTAGAGATTTTAAATTCGACGAATCTGTGTAGAATTGTAATCAAGATCACTGAAGGTTACCTGCACAATTCTTGTCAGGGGTCAGTACAGTTTCACAGTAGTTTGTTGATGGATCAAATCGTGCATTAAATTAAGCCCTGAATAACTTGGCCCACATCCCTGGCATTTTAAACTTTACTGCTGTTAAATAAGAGTTG
Organism: Marmota monax; assembly: GCF_021218885.2. Lineage (NCBI taxonomy): Eukaryota > Metazoa > Chordata > Mammalia > Rodentia > Sciuridae > Marmota > Marmota monax. Next base: position 2,378,713 of record NW_026691950.1, on the reverse strand, counting down.
ATAATAATGCTTTTATGTCAGGTCCTCTTTACAAGGTATATATTGAGTAACTTCTCTCTTCAAGGGTTGTTGTTACGTGTCCATCTGTCCTTTAGACTACTAGTTATTCTTGATTGGTAAAATACCATGAAGATGAAATCTCTGGGGACAGTAGTGGGTCCCTAATAAAGTGACATTTTGCAACAAGTAGTAATGCCCAAGGAGGCTAGCCTGCTTTGACTTTTCCGGACAGAACTGCCACAGCTCTATTAAGGCATGGATGGGTGACAGCCTTTCAAGGTGAATGTGGTGACTGCTTAGAAAGGTCACATTCAGGGAATGTGGGATGAGAACCACGACAGCAACCTGGAGGAATCCTCCCACAGAGTTGGGCCATTGGAGGCTGGTGGTGATTTTGTAGGGTGAAATAAAAACCGAATATGTACAGGTTAACTGTGTGATCACTAACAATCCTTCACTTGTCCGGCAACTCAAAGGCTTAGGTAAGACAAAAAAACTTCTCAACAGCCAAAATTGAAGCTATGAATCTTATCAGGACCTTATAGAGTACTTTTGGTTCTTAGTGTAGAATCAAGAAGCACTCTATAAATTTAGTTTTAAACATGAGTTGAAAAATCATTCCCTGTACACATGCTAGCTCTTTAAAGTTAAATGACCACTGAGCTACATCCCCAGCCCTTTTTATTTTTTATTTTGAGACAAGACCTCAAAATAAATTGCTAAATTGCTGAGTCTGGGCTCAAATTTACGATCCCCCTGCCCCTGGCCTCTCCAAGCACTGAGATAATAGGTGTGCATCATATTTGCCATTATTTCGACATTCTGGGTAACATTTCTGCATTCCCAGTGCATAAAAAATCAGAACTTTTGCTTCTCTTTTTTTGCTGGGCTAATGACCATACGTTCATTTATTTTTCAGCAAATACTTATTCTAGTCTAGGTTCTCATCACTCAGTTCTTTAATACCAGTTTCTCAAAGTGACCTTCTTACCCCTAAATTATGTCCTATACTTTAAGATACAAATCACACTGCTTTTATACTTGCTTCCTAAAGTAAAATGTAAGTTCCCTTAGCTGCTTGTGGATCACGTTGTCTGTTATGTCTCCAATGCTTAGCAAGATGTACATTCGCTAACATACATAGATGGATAAACGAAGGAAAACAAATGGGAAGGACTGGGATGGCTAACGGCAGGCATGTACCAGTGAGAAATAGCAGTAAAGGGGCTCAACAGCTGCCATCATCCAAACTTGAATTAATGACCCAGAAGTTGTTGTTCCACCTCAACTGAGCTTGACTGAGTCAGTTTCTAAGGATAACCTTGTTTCACCAAGAAGAATGTGCCCCATAGCTTTTGTTTAAAATGATAGTGAGGCACATGAACACATGAATCAGTTTAAAAATATTTTCATCCTAGAAAGTAATAGTTTTTTTTGTGTGTGTGTTTTGCTTAAATGGGTCAATTCAATTATTTGGAAAATTTCATATCAGTTCCTATAATTGAGTCACTGGTGAATCAATGTATCATTCAGGTAATTTTCAAAGACACTGGAAGAAAGTATCAGAGAAGACCTTAAGTCAAACAAATGCTTTAAAAATATTTTTTAAACATTTATTGAAGTATAACAGACATAATTCTGAAATATACAATTTGGTGAGCTTGTGCATATAGATGCACCTATGTAACCAACACCCAGCTCAAGGTATAGGACGTTGTCACCAGAATAGAAGGCTCCGAGTGCCTCTACACCCTCCCAAGGTAGCCATTATTCTAACTTCTATCACCGTAGATTAGCTTTGATTGTTCTAGAACTTCATAAAATGGAATCCTACAATATGTGCTCTCTCGGATCTGACTTCTTTCCTGTGACCATCGGGTCTCTGGTAGTTAGCCATGTAATTTCATGTAGCTATAATTATTTCTTTGGTGGCTGCATGGTATTTGTTTGTAAGAACAGACCACAATTTAAGAAATTTTCAGGAATTAAAAACATGAGTTGAAAATCATTCCCTGTACATGTGCCAACTCTTTAAAGTTAAATGATCTCATAAAGGGTGGGATGGAAATGTTATCATCTGAGAGGGCAGAAGGAGGGGGGTGTTGTTTCTGGGAGTGTGTTTGCCAAGTGCTCTACATCGCCATTTATTTAACTGAAACAGTCACCCTGGGAGGTGTCTGCCACTATTTTGCACTTGAGGAAACAGCCCCGAGGAAAGCTTCATGACTTCACAATTGTTAGTTACACCAGAGAGCAGTCCTATCCTGGCAAAGATGGTACCAAGGTTGTTGGGCTATGCCATCTCCATTTCCTTCCATTTCCTAAGACTTAAGCCTTTTTTTTTTTTTGGTGAGTCGGGCTGAATTGGGGATCAAACCCTCTCTACCAGTGAGCTACCTCTCAGCCTAACTCAGCTTTTATATTATGGTACAGATCCTTATATCTTCTGTGAAAAACTGACCATTCACCTGACTTTTTCCTATCAAAATTTGTATAGAAAATAATACTCTTTCTTATGAAATTTTATTTTTCAGATTCACATAGTATATTCTAAAATCTAGCAATATTTAGCAATTGTGTGTTTTTGTTTTTGTTTTTAAAGATCAGGTTTTAATATGTATGTATAGGGCTGGGGATGTGGCTCAGTGGTAGAGTACTTGGCTAGCATGTGTGAGGCCCTGGGCTTAATTCTCAGTACTGCAAAAAATAAATAAGTAGAATGTATGCATAAAGAAATATTTAACCACCATAAGGAAGTTAGGTAAATTTCAAGTCCGAATTGCTAAGAAGTTTCCTGGAAGTCAAAGGTCATGTGTTTTAAAGTAGAATTTGAGAAAATACTTAAAATGAGAATTCACAGAAGACTCTTCATGCTGACCCAGTGACTGTCAGATTCTCTGCCTCACCCAAATATCGTGGAAGTGTACAGAGTTCAGGGTGGGCCTGAGGGCATAAGGTTTCTGAATTTCTTCTCCAGTCCTACCCTCCCTGATTTTGCATTTTTCAAAGACATACATTCTCTAATGCATACTATAAAAAAGTTACCAGACACTTGTTCAGAGTGTCCTTCATCTAGTAAAACAAAAACAAATACACCCTCTCAATATTTTTTCTAATTGCCAATTAAAGGGGTCATGTTTTTAACTTTGCATTCGTATGATAAAGCATGTGTGACCAAACCTTCATTTCAGTGAAGTCAGATAGGCTAGTTTGGCCACCCTCTCTCCCGTAGAATACCCGGAACCAGCCCGACAGCGCTTCAAGCATTCCAAGTCACTTCTAGAAAGAGCAAGAGGTGCCCACATCCTCTGCGACAAAGCCTTTATTATTTTCACAGTTGGTAGAAAGCCTCTTTTGTAGGTCATTGCTTGGAAGCAGTCATCAAAGGCTGTCTTGAATGGATTCTTTTTAACTTTATGAACAATATCTTGTGTACTTTTGAAAAATTTTTTCTCAAATAATTTTCACGTTTACTCCACCCCCTCCCCCCCCCCGCCCTTTGTTACATTTGTACCACTGCCACTCACACAGTGTTTGGGGATCTGTGTCAGCCATTAAATGCAGCTCCTTCAACAACACTGGTCTGTGATGGCTTCCCAGATCATACTGTCTTATTGTGCACCCAGATCTTTATCATTCCCAATTCTCATACAACTCTGTTGGAGAGGAATCATTAACCCTTTCTTTCAAGTGGACAGACTGAGGCACTGAGAGGTCAGGTGCCTTGCACAAAGCCACACGGCTTAGTAAATGCCAGCACCTGCCTTCACACCTAAGCTAATTTGACCCCAAAGTGCATACAGTTTGCCATGCCATCCTGCCACCACCAGAAAACCATGTCTTTCAGTGATCTCAAATGATGATCGGGGTCAAGGCAAAGAGGCCTTAAACAAATCGTTGACCATCTTGACTTTCCTCAACACACTCTCTTAACAACTGGGAGCTTTCTTCACAACAGGACAAAGACATGTACTGGGTGGGATTTGGATTTTAAATTGGTTTTTAACTTTTAGAGCTAAATAGAAACCAGGTTAAGTTGCTGTGGGGTCAAATTGTGGCTGCAGAGGGGCCCCTCCATTAGCGAGATTCGTGACTTCTTGTTTGGGGTGCAGAAAAAGTGCAACTCCTTGGGCAGGATACTGGTCAGGCAACTCTCAGGATTTTTTTGTGGAAGAAAATTGAAAAGGGACATTTAAGACCCTGTTTATTTGACCCTGAGTCTTTTTTTTTTCCCTGTACCAAAGAGCCATCTTGATGCAGCAGTAGCAGCGGAATCAAGTGGTTTCCATATACAGATGTGGCACATCATATTTGAAACCAGTGTGGGCAACTCAGTGGAACTTTGTATCAAATAAAATTTAAAACATGGGCTGGAGATGTGGCTCAGTGGTGGAGTCTTTGCCTAGTGTGCATGAGGCCCTGGGTTCGATCACCAGCACCACACACACATAATCCTTGTTTCCATCTCATCTTCTCTTCTGCTTTTCTACAATTTTTTCAATACACTTTTTTTTGGTTGTCAGTGGTCCTTTATTCTATTTTTATGTGGTGCTGAGGATCGAACCTAGAACTCTGTGTGTGTGTGTGTGTGTGTGTGTGTGAGAGAGAGAGAAAGAGAGAAAGAGAGAGAGATAATATTATCTCCCTTTCTTCTTTTTTTAAATATTTATTTTTTAGTTGTAGTTGGACACAATACCTTTATTTTATTTATTTATTTTTATGTGATGCTGAGGATTGAACTCAGGGCCTTGCACATGCAAGGCGAGTGCTCTACCGCTGGGCCACAACCCAGCCCTCCCTCTCTTCTTTAGGCTTTTGTGTTTTTCATGACAGATTTCTAGTATAATCAGAAGAAGAGTATAATGCATGTTATTTCTAAAAATTACTGACATCATTGAAAGTCTCCCGCTGACAACAAAAGAGTAAACACCAAGGTGAAGGACAGCTAAGAACAGTGTCCATGGGAGATTTCTGACCTTCCAATTGTTGATTACTTTTCAAAATCTTGAGTCCTCTGAGTGGCATTACTTGTCCCCCCTGGTGGCTCTTCTACGCTCCCCTTCCCTCAGAGGCAAACCTGCAAGCCACCTTTCCTGGATAAGCGTCTCCATGCCCATCACCTGCTGCTGACAATCTGCGCTGCCAAAAACCTCTCCCTCGCTGTTTTCTGCTTGAGACCACGTTGCAGGCAGCAGCCCCTCAAGGCAGGCTCATTTCTCGTGTCTATTACATTTGTTCTTCTCTCTTAGCTTTAGGTTCCGATTTCAAGTCTTTGTCGTGTTTGTTTCAAAGTCAGGGAGTGAAAGGAGGGGGAAGATGGAAATGTCAGATTTTAGCCATTGGCTCTGAGTCTAGGATGAACACCCCCCTCTGTCCAGACTTAGCAGATTCTACTGTTTCAAGTTCTCTGTCATCGAAGGGTTTCTGATTCACAAGCTGTCCTTGGTTTCTCTCCCTGGCCCCTCTCCACGTTCTCCAGCCTCCCCACCAGAGAGATGGGAAAACCTTGTCTTAGGTGGGTAAAAACATTCCTCAGCCACTCAGGGAGTTGGGCTTACTTCCTCCTTCACACTTGACTTCCCCTCAGTTCAGACCAGGCTCGATTCATCGAATGAAGTTCTGTCCTCCTTTTTCAGGACAAGGTAACGAGGACATACCAAATTTGCCATGGGAAGTGTGTCAACATGATTACAGAGCAGCAGGTGATTTACCCAGCGTAGCATACCCACCCTGCCAACCCAAAAAGCCAGGGAGTCAAACCTGCTTCAAATTTTATATCAGAAGCTAATAAAATGCCCAAACTTGACCTTTGTGTACGTTCATTCCGATGAGCAGACTGACCAGCATTGAGGGTTTTGCTGTAGACCATGTTAGTACTCAAGATCACATGGAGGGTCTTGAGACTCCTCAATCCCCATCCCCACCCCGTACTGAGGATTGGACCCAGGGGTGCTCTACCACTGAGCTACACCTCAGAACCTCCCCCTCTTTATTAGGGGGACAGAGAGGTTGAACTCAGGGGCACTTGACCACTGAGCCACATCCCCAGCCCTATTTTTTATTTTGTTTAGAGATAGGGTCTCACTGAGTTGCTTAGCACCTCGCTTTTGCTGAGGCTGGCTTTGAACTCAACATCCTCCTGTCCCAGCCTCCTGAGTCCCTGGGATTACAAGCATTAGCCAGACACCCCCAGCCTTTTTTATTTTTCATTTTGAAACAATGTTTCACTAAGTCACCTGGGCTTGCTTCAAGTTTGCACTCCTCTTGCCTTAACCTCCCCAGTTCCTGGGATTACAGGTGTGTTCCATTGCCACAGTGACCAGCATTGATGGAGATTTCTGAGCGAGGAGGAAGCAGGAGGTGGTGGCTGAATTTGTGTATATGCCAGGAGCTCACTGTGGGGCTTGTGGAGCTGGTGTGCATGTATGTAGTGGGGTGAGGGTAATTATATGCCTAATTAGTGTTAGGGCTAAGATCGGAGACTCCAATACCATTTAATAGGCTGTTAAAATGTTCAGTTGACTTTTCTCAAGCTTCAACAGATGTTCATACAAGAATCAAATAAGATCAAGAAAAGAGCATTGGAGTTACTGAGCCTATTAAATGGTATTGGAGTCTCCTCACCATTGGAATGAAAAAAAGATTAGCTCCTCTACTAGAGTGGGGGCAGCAATTCAAGAGTACGTGGTCTAACTCTGCCCAGAATCTCTTATTTTTCTGTCCAGGGCTAGCCCGTAATCTAGATCTCTGTTGTCTAATATGGTAACCAAGAGCAGCAAACCATGTGGCTATTTAATTAAGTAAAATTAAGTGAAGTAAATAATTCTGGTCCTCATTTGCACTGAGCACATGTCAGAGTCCTCAGCAGCACTTGCTTGGTGGCTACTGTATTGGACAGTGCAGATTCAGAATGTTTGTATGATCACAGAAATTTCTATCAGGCAGGACTGACCTCTGTACAGGTTTTCACTGTCTGACTCTATGAAGTATGGGCTGTGTATCCCTCTATCCCTGGGGTCACAACTATAAGCAGCAGAGCCTCGATTGGTTTTCTATACCACCCCTCTTGACGTTTTCCACATCTTCTTTGCCATCCTACCTTCATTTTAACCTTTATCCTCATAATTTACATAAGCGACAGCCCCAGATTTTAGTGGTGAAGCTTAAGTCTTGATCATGCTCAAATTAAAACCAGAAGGGTTTCCCTGTGTTATTTCACTCTTCACGATAAATGAAACCATCGGCTGATCTGTGCAGCATTTGGACCCCGAGTTAAAACTTCAGTCACGTGACATCGCTTATTTTATATTGCAGTTATTTTTTGACATCGTGGAATTTAATGAACATAATCATTGCCAGAGGCCAGTTTAAACGTTGACTTGCAGACATTGCTTTAAAACTTGAGTTTAAGATTCAGAAATGAGTGAAACCTGAGTACAAGAAAAATGCTATAAAACCAAAGAATGCCAAGGATCCCAGTGCTTTTTGTGATGATCTGTCATTGAACAGTTGTGGTTAGAGGGAAATCTGTTAAACCAAGTCTTAAATGAATTGACAAAGCACAAGAGAATGTGGTAGTAAGTCATTTTGTAAAGTAAAGAATCATTTTGTTGGATGATGGAAACTACTCTCAAATTCATCTATTTGGTAAATCAGAGGTTGATGTGCTGTGTGGTTATCTAGTAAGGTGATCCTTAATCAGTTCATTTGGGCCACAGATCAGTTCATTAAGTACAAAATTAAGTCAAATTGTTTAGGGTCAAGCAAATGAAAATTTTATTAGTTATATTTGTTAATGTCTTGAGCACATGTGTTAGAATTATTTAGGCATAGCTAGTAGCTTTGGGGTTCCTCTTAGAAGGTGTTTTAAATGTTTATGTCATCATCATATTAAAATATGTTTATTGAAGGTAATAATGATGTTACTATGAAGTGTTCGAAAGAGAGGCATTAGATATACATTTATGAATAACCAATGGTTCTAAGACCTTCAGTTGTGACCTAGGGATTTCTGATTCATTCCAGGGAGTTATGGAATTTAATTTTTAAACTTATAGTAATAACTGAAATTAGGTTTACTTTAATTTTAAAATGCTAATCTGCATCCTAGCAGCACCTTCAATGAAAGATGGGTACTATTACCTCTATTATAGAAGGTTACATTTAAAAAATTTAGAACTTCAACTAGTTCTCTAATATTTATAGCCTTAATATATTAACTAGTTTCAGTTTTTAATTTCACTTTATTTTTTTATTCCCTAAGCAATTCAGTATGACAACTATTTACATAGCCTTTATATTGATTTGTTGCTATAAATAACCTAGAGTTGAGTTAACATATATGGGAACATGTTCATAAATTATATGCCATTTTGTATAAGGGGCTTGAGCATCTGTTTAGTTTGGTATCCATGGGGGTTGAGGAACCAATCCCCCATGTAAACCTGGGGACAACTGTAACACAGGAGCAAATGTGAGACTTTCTGTCTTCAAATCCACACTCACCTCCTCTAGACCGAGAAGTCCCCAGGAGCTGTCTGTAGTGAACATAATTCCAAGATGGCCTGTGATCTCCACCCCTGGTGCGATTCCCTGTACACTCTCCTCTCAAAGGAGACCCAGCACTTGCTACTTATCCTGTAGTTTACCGCAAAGGTTAATGGATGCAACTCTCATCATTGCCTCCTGTTCTTAAGACCCCAGTTTAGCAAATTGTGAGAAGCAGTTATGATATGAAGTGCCAGTGGAAAGAGACACATGGCAGGCAATTGCTGTGTCTTCTAGAACCCAAGGGCCTCTATCCAACAACTGCTAAGCAGCTGGGTCTCTCCATCACACAGCTACAAGGAAATGAATTCAGCCATCACACTAATTAAACCTGAAAGTAGATTCTCTTCCCTGGCTAAGCCTCCAGATGGGCATAGAGCCTTGACCAGTGCCTTGTGAGACTCACAGCAGAAACACCTTCATTTGTTAAAAACTCCAAACATACTTTGAAGTTCAAAGGGAATAAAATTCAAATTCCAATACCAATCACGTGGGTTCAATAGCTAGTAAGATATTGCTACACAGCGTCACATGTAATTCTTGTGTCAATTCATTTAAGTCTTTTTCTTTTTTTAGAACTGGGGGTTGACCACTGAGCTTCATCCCTAGTCTTTTTTGGTTTGTATTTTGAGACAGGGTCTCACCAAGTTGCTGAGACTTGCTATCCCCTTAACCTTCCAAGTCTGGGAATGTAGATGTGCCACCGCACCTAACTCATTTAAGTCTTTTAAACAAATCTCAGATATCATATTATTTTCACCCCTAGTATTTTAAGATTTTATATATAATCACAACATTGTGATCATACCTAGTATAGTAAACAACAATGCCTTGGTATATCTACTGCCAAATTGTCTTAATTTTGTCTTTTTACAGTTAAGAACCCAAAGAAAGCCTACTGAGTGTGCTTGTTTTTAAGTACTTTTTCATTAGTGTTTTATTATTTCAACCATATAGCAAATTTGAATTTTGTAATGAACACCACGTACCCCAAACCCAGATTCTGCCGTATTTGTTTTGTCATATATCTACCCATCAATCCATTCCTCTAGCCATGAAAACACCATATTTTCTACATTGAATTACTTTAATGAAACATTTCATTAAAGCTCATTTTTTAAATTTGCTTTTTTTTTTTTTTTTTTGGTGATGCTGGGCAAATTTCCTACTGCTAAGTGACATCTCCAACCCCTAAAGTTTAACATTTGCCTATGATTTTTTTTAAAAGAAAAATTTGTGTTCAATAAAATGCACAGATGTTATACATACATTTACTGAGCTTTAACAAAGACATAATCTCATGTAACGCAAATTATTACCAAGAGAACTTGAACATCATCCCGGAAAGTTCTCTCATAACCCTTTGTAATGAATCCCTACTCCCACCTTAACCCTCAAAATCAATCATTGATTTGAAGTCCTTTCCCCCATCGTATCTTCGTTTGGCTTATTTTAGAATTTCATAAAATTGGAATTCATTCAGGATGCATTTATCTGTGTAAGACTTCTTAAAAGTTTGTGACTAGATTATTATTATTCATCTTTGTTATTATGTTATTAAAAGGCCTTACCTAACTGGAAGAACTCACATGCTCAAGGCAGAAGAGCATTTTCTTGAAAATGCAGTGCTTAGCCAATAAATTGGAGCTTTGAAGAAACATGGTTCTGAAGATATTAATGGGCTTTTGAGCTAAAGAATATCTGTCCCAGTACCCACTTGATTTTGAATTGATGTAGGTCATCATAAAATGAATTTTGCATGATCTTTGGATTGGAAGAAAAGAAATCTGATGCTTAGTCTTAGCTCTACCACTTGCTAGTAACTGTCACCTTGAGAGCTATCTAGATACATCACCACCAGGAAATGAGGGTTGAGCTAACTGGTCTCTAATGTGCAGTTCATTGAATATTTCTCAAATTTATTCTAAGCCCTGGGGCCACAGGCAGGAATAGAGCACATCTTTTTCTTAGGGGAGAGGTACTAGGGATTGAATTCAGAGGCACTTGACTACTGAGCCACATTCCCGGCCCTATTTTTGTATTTGAGATAGGCTATCACTGAGTTGCTTAGCACCTTGCTTTTGCTGAGGCTGGCTTTGAACTCATGATCCTCCTGCCTCAGCCTCCCAAGCCACTGGGATTACAGGTGTGCGCCTCTGCACCTGACAAAGCACATCTTTTGGTTTGCAAGGTATTCATAGCATCTGAGTGCTAGTGCCGTTGGCCAGCTGTGTTATATCACTGACTCCTGGATGTCTGTGAGTGAACAAACTGAATTAATAAGTGAAAGTGCAATCCTCAGCCTCCAGAACAGTGTAATGTGGCTCCAGATACTGACGTGTCCACAAAACAACTGTGATGTATGCACGATATGTTCTTTGCTTTAATAAAGGTTCACTGTGCTTGGGAACAATTGAGGGAAATGATTAAACAAAATGTGATTCTGAAGTGTTAGCTGTTGCCTCATAGACTCTTCAGGGAGAAAAGAGTATAAAACAGTGAAGTGCATACACCTAAAAATTTGAATAAATTTAAATAAAAAGCCTTGAGTAAGAGCTATATGCTATGGGTTTTAAATTTCACTTGATTGATCTATTTATTTATTTTGCAGTACTGGGGTCAAACCCAGGGCCTCCATGCATACTAGTCAAGTGTTCTATCACTGAAACACTGAGCTATGTCCCCAGCTAATTTTTTAAAAAAAGAAAAATTGATTGTCTTTTTTTTTTGTCTTTTTTAAAGTAGCTTTTCTCCCTAATATTGGCATGAAAGCCCCCCCCATCCTCTGCCTTTATTTATATATTCATTCAACAACTATTGGATACCTGTTGTCAATATAAAGTGTAAAACGTTAATGCCATAGAGAGGTATGAGCCAAGTTGAATAGACTTATCAGAAATTAACTGTGATTTTATCTAGTTTGTAAAGGTATCAAATCATAGTCATTTTATACACCGTGTTAGAAATTAAAACTTATATTTTCAGAAGTCATGTATAAATGCCTTATGTTTTCTAGCAATTAGAAACTATTATATCAACCGTCATACTTAATTTTTAATACAATGCCATACTATAGTGTGCTTAACAGGGATCCCTAAGGAATTTACAGGTATTTCTTTTGAGTTTTCACTAGTCATATATATTTGCACACACGGTGGGCTATCAGAAGGATACAAACTAAAAGCACTTTGAGTTGCATTAAAAGCAAAACCTAAGGAAAACAAGAGCAAGAACGCAGAGTTAAGGGGCCATCTCAGTGGAGAGGGTAAGCTTTGGAGTCAAGGCCCCCTTGAGTTTGGATTCTGCTGTGCCATGTCTTGGTAAATTCTTTAACCTCCATTTCTGCATTTTGTGTTGAAAATGGGAGTGGTTCTGTCTTCTAGGGTTGTTGTAAAGGTTAGAGGCATGGTTAGAGGCGAGAGCACATGAATTAAAGTGCTTAGAAAAGCCTTGCGCAGTAAATACTTACTAACTCACAACTATAATCATCTGCTTATATGGGAAAAACTGTAAGATTTTCCCAGTGAGATTACTGCCATTCTGGTTACAGCCAAAATTGGCTAAATAACTACGATGGCTGGACAAAGAAAGAGTTTTTATGTCTACACAGACAAGTAATTGTGTGTTTGTTTTCCTTGACTACTTATTTAGAATCACTGCCATGGGTAGGGAAGAGCTTTTAAAAACTATCAAAAGTCAGGACCCTGCAAAGACGCCAGGCTTTAGGGGTTTCCCCTGAGTTCTGCAGTCCAGGTTATTCAAATAGGCTTGGTACACATTCATGTAGACCAAGTGACAGTTTGGAGGCAGCCACTCTTGCTGGTAGCCTTGCTTTGGTTTTGAGTGAGCCACTGCTTCACCCATAGAGGTCTCTTGTCTGCTTCATCCCTGGTCAGAAATTCTCCTTTCAGGGGCTAGGGTTGTAGCTCAGTGGTAGAGCGCTTGCCTAGCACGTGTGAGTGTGAGGCACTGGGTTCTATCCTTCGCACCACATAATAAAATAAAGGTATTGTGTCCATCTACAACATATACACACACACACGTTGTGTGTGTGTGTGTGTGTGTGTATTTTTAAGGTTGGTCCTTGAAAAAAATTCTCCCTAGTTTCCTATAGAAGCTTCCTCCCAGTAAGTTTTATTCTTTCCCCTGTCTGCTGTCTTTGTCTTTTTTTCTTTTTCTATTTTTTTTCCCTCTGAGGGAAGCAGGAGAAGACAGATGAAATAAAAGGAAATAGACAAGTGGGGTGATCAGTTGTTTAGACTTTTGAGCAATCCCAGTTAGCCCTGCTGGGGGTGTCAGATACAGCAAGGGGCTGACAGGTGACAGAGCTTTTAGAGACAACACTTAAGCAGCAATCAGCTGTAATCATTGAAAAAAGATCTCTCCATGAACTTGAGGGTTTTCTGTTAGCTTCTACTACAAAGGACATAGAGCTGACACTTTGTAGAAATGAAGACCTTCTAGAAGGATTCGAGCTTTGTCAGCTCTTTGTTTGAATGCCAGCTCTCTTCTTAAAGGAATGTTAGATTAGCACAACTCTGCTGTAGAAATGATGAAATGCCATTTTTAATGTAGGAAAAGGGTCATAGAATAAAATTTTAGGAAAGAAATTGAGGAGGGAGAATGACAACTTTTCATGAGACCTGGAAAAAATGGATAGGAAGAGTAGATGAGGTGAGATTTCTATGTTACCTTATTGGTTATGCCATCCCTGTGATAATTTATACCAAGGAAGAAGCCCCAGTGAGCCTCTAATTTACTCTAATTTACGGTTGCATGTCAAAAAAAAAAAAAAAAGACAAAAAACAAAAACAAAAAATTAATGCCAAATAGGGTAAGGAATCAATGAACAGATATAGTACGTCAAATCACATATCTACTTACAATTACATATATACATACATTTACCGAACTGGAAATTCTAAAGGGTGAATGAAACATTGCAGTATTCAAAAGAGGTCACCAGAACTGTTTTTCTCTCTGTATCTCAGTCTGTTATCTTCTATATTGGTTTTATTGTCTAACTTTCCTAAGGAAAAACCCTACAGCTATACCATTTTTAGGTCCATATAAGTCCCTCAAAAGGACTCTGATTCTGGTGCTGCACCTGTTTTCTCTGTCCATGGAGGGCTGCATTACCAGGAGATTTGGTGCTGGGTGAGTGAGCAGGAGAAGGCTGCTATAATCCATACCTAAGGTCCCTTTCCTCAGTGCAGGTGCTTGTTGACCTCTGGTTTAGAGGTTTCCACATCTGGGGCCATAGACCCTACTGTGCCCAAAGTTGCGTTCCATCTTGTTCCTTGTCCTACCATGGATTTACTGACTTGGATTCTTTTTTTTTTTTTTTTTGGTGCTGGGGATTGAACCCAGGGCCTTGTCCATGCAAGGCAGACACTCTACCAACTGAGCTACATCTCCAGCCCCCTCGGATTATTTTTCTATACAGCTAAATCCCTGGATAAGGGATGGCAGAGTCATCATTTCAGCAAGATTTTGCTCAGAGGACAGAGCACTTGACTTGTCTGTATTGAGAAACTCTATCATTTCTTATTTTCACCTAAGGAAAGCCAATTTACAAATGTCTAGTTCTAGAAATTAGCATAAGAGTACAGGAAAGGTTTGATAAGAAAGGGACCCGTATGATCACACTGCTTTGTTCCAAAGGCAAGAGAAACCTCTTGAGCAATGACTGTTGGCATGCTGTTCTGCCCTGTGTTATAATTACTGAGGAGTCATTTTGTATTTCCTAGTCATTTGTAAGCTTGTTCTAAGTGCAATTTTGTACGTTACTTAGTGTCACTCATAGAAGGGGTTAATAAATACATGCCACCAAAAGAAGAGTCAAGGACTTGTTAACTACTATATTAGATGTCTTTATTGGCCAAGTTAGAACAATTGACTGAGATTTGCAGCATTAATCCTAGGACATCCACATTTATTTGTAACAATATGCATTTATTATATTAATATCTTTCTAGTTATCTTTTAAAGATAAGAAGTAAAGAAATACAGATGCCCAGCTGAATTCCTACAGCTGAAATGGCCCTTGTAACCAACCCTCTGACCAGAGTAGCCAATGGCCTTTTCAATTTCAATTGTCTCTCATCAAAACATATAATTTTTTCCCTTTTAAGTTTCTAGGGTTCCTCGTAGGGAAAGAACTTCACACTCTCTGAGCAGTTGCCATGTGCCAAATGTCCTCTGGACACATTGTCTTATCAAAGTTCCACATCCACCCAGAAAGCCAGTTCTTCCTTCTCAACTATTATGAAAATGAGTCATCCCCTCCTCTGTGTACCATCCGACACGTTCCCCATCCCACCGTTCTGAAATTATTTGTTGGCATTTCTCCGCATCCTACCAGGCCACGAGTTTCTCAACGGCAGCCCCTCGGCACCTGGCTCATCCTGGGGACTTGGTGCCTCTTAACCATCTGTGTGATCTTTGTTGGACACTCTTGGTATCTGAGGCTTGCCTGAGGTTGAAAGTGGAAAAGGGAGGGGTTGGTTTTGGAGTTCAGGTCTCCCAGACTCCAGAGCCTGTTTTCTTTCAGCCCCTTTGCTGTGTGTTGGGGTTGACTGCTTGGGAATGCTGGACAGGACACTGGTGGCAGGTGAGGGGGATGAGGAAATGCCTGGAAGGGGAGGATGAGGGGAGCGTGTTACTCGCTGAGGCTGAGAGGGGAGGCTGATTATGCCTTGCTTTAGGAGCGCGGAGCCCTCGACTCTGTGCTCAGTGTGCACCTCCACACGGCCACACTTCATCAGGGACAGTCCCACGGGGAGTGATGGGTGAACACAGCCAGCAAGAACAACAGCTGGAACACTCAGCCATCTGCTGGACATAAAAATAGTGTCACGACAGAACCCTCTGTCCAGTGTCATTCTGCATGGTGAAGTTTTACCTGTAGGTTTGAGTCTGAAATGAAATTAGGGGCAAAACATGGAACATGAACATCATAGCACCCACCGCTGCATGCCTGAGTCTTATTCCCTGAAAGCAAGGTGGGGACAGGAGGGATGTAGGAGAAGCCTTTCCAATGCGTCTTTCTGAAGGATGGCAAGCGGCAGCATCTGCCATACTTCTCCTGCTCTCATGGCTGTTTTGTATACATATAAATGTATATGGGTGTATATATAATTTTTTCTTTTTTCTACAATACTGGGAATTGAGTGAGTTCAGTGTTATTCCACATCTGAGCTACATCTAGCCCCCCCTCTCCTTTTTTTTTTTTTTTTTTGAGACATGGTCTCACTAAATTGCTGAGGCTGACCTTGAACTTGCAGTCCTCCTGCTGCACTTGGGATTACATGTACCACCATGCCTGTATTTATTTTACATTTCTATTCTTTCTTTCTTTTTTTTAATTGGGGTTCGAACCCAGGGGCACTTTACCACCGAGCCACATCCCCAGCCATTTTTATTTTTATTTTTTTTATAGTTGTAAATGTACAGCATGCCTTTATTTTGTTTATTTTTACTTGGTACTGAGAATCGAACCGAGTGCCTTACGCGTGTGAGGCAAGCGCTCTGCCACTGAGCTACAGCCCCAGCCCCTTGTTATTTTTTGAGACAGAATTTTGCTAAATTCCTTAGGGCCTCACTAAATTGCTGAGGCTGACTTCAAACTCCTCCTGCCTCAGCCTCCTGAGTCTCTGGGGTTATAGGTGCACATCACCATGCTCAGCTTATCTTTTCTTTTAAATAACAGCTTTATTGGGATATAAGTCACATACCAACGAGTTCACCTGTTTGAGTGTACGAGTCAGTGGGTTTTAGTATATTCCCAAAATTTTTTAATTTTTTTTTTTTTTTAGTTGTAGATGGACACAATACCTTTATTTAGTATTTTTTATATGGTGCTGGAAATCGAACCCCAGTGCCTCACGCATACTAGGCAAGCACTCTATCACTGAGCCCCAGCCCCAGCCCTATTCCCACAATTTTGTAACCATATTACAATCACTTTTAAGAACCTTTTTATCACCCCCTTGAAAATCCTGAGTGTTGTTACCGGTCACTTCCCTTGTCTCCTGCCTCACCCCTGGACAAACACCGGTCTGCTACAGAGTTGCCTATTCTGAAACTTATAGATATGAATTGTACTATATGTAGTCTTTTGCAACTGGCTTCTTGGACTTACTATAATATTTTGTAGGCTCATCTGTGTTGTAGCATGCACCAGTGCTCTGTTCCTTTTTATTGCCAAATAGTATTCCATTGTATGAACATAAGGTGTTTTATTTGCCTGGGTGTTTACTCATTAATTGATGAACATTTGGGGTTTTTTATACTTTTTGGCTATTTCAATAATATTATAATTGACTGTGACTATTTATGTACATGCTTTTGTGAGGTCCTGTCTATTTCTCTTAGGTACATACTTGAGAATGCAGTTTTTGGGTCTTAGGGTAATTTGTGGGTTCAGATTTTTAAGGAACTACTCACAGTTTTCAAAGTGATTGCACCATTTTCATTTCTAGTAGTAGTGTGTGAAGGTTTAATTTTCTTGCATCCTTGCTGACACTTGTTATTGACTTTTTGATTATAGCCTTCCCAGGAGTGTGGAGTGGTATCTCACTGTGTCCGTAATTCACATTTCCACAATTGCTCATGATGTTGGACGTGTTCGGGTACAGTTTCTCATGTGCTGTTGGCCATTTGTGTATCTTCTTTGGAAAATGTTTCTTCAGATTCTTTACTTATTTTTAAATTGGTTTACTTGCATATTTTATTGCTGAGTTGTAGGAGTTCTTTATATATATATATATATATATATATATATATATATATATATGTATTATAAAATATGATTTGCAAATATTTTCTCCCAGTTTATGAATTGTCTTTATTTCCTTTTGAGGCACAAAACTTAATTTTTTTTTCTTTTTTTTTTTTGCATCTGGGGATCAAACTCAGGGCTTCACATATGTGAGGCAAACCCCTGAGCCACATCCCCAGCTCTATTTTGTATTTTAATTAGAGACAGGGCCTCACTGAGTTGCTTAGTGCCTTGCTTTTTGCTGAGTCTAGTTTTGAACTTGCAATCCTCCTGTCTCAGCCTCCCGAGCCGCGGTAATCCCTTTCTGGGATTACAGGCATGTGCCACTGCACCCCGCTTCAGCCCAAACTTTAAATTTTGACCGTGTCCAACTATTCTTTTTTCTTTTGTTGTTTGTGCTTTTGGTATCGCACCTAAAAGGCCACCATCTGCCTGATCTAAGATCCTATTTCACACCTACATTTTCTTCTAAGAGTTTTGGTTTTGGCTCTTGTATTTAGATGGTTATCCACTGTGATTTTGTGTGTAGTGTGAATTAGTAGAACACCTTCATGTCTTGCAAGTATAGAGCCAGTGTTGTAGCATTATTTCTTGAAAAGATTGTCCTTTCACACCATTGAATGGTTCCTGGCACCCTTGTCAAAAAATCTGTTGACTGTAGGTGGATCCTGAGGGGCTTTATTCCCCTGAACTTCCAATTATTTCCACTGATCTATGTAAATTCTTTTTTTTCCCCCCTCAGTACTGGGGATTTAACTTAGGGCTACCCTACCACTGAGCTACACCTCCATTCCTTTATTTATTGTATTTTGAGATAGGGTCTTGCTAAATTGCTGAGGCTGGCCTCAAACCTAGAATCCTCCTGCCTCAGCCTCTTGAGTTGCTGGGATTTTAGGCATGCACCACAGCCTCCAACGACCTGTGTCTGATGCTAGCACCCACACTTGTCTTCTATACTGTATCTTTGTAGTGAGTTTGGAAATCAGGAAGTGTCAATCCCCTTAAGTTTTGTTCTTCCTTAGAATCAACTTGACAGTTTCTTCACAGAAGCAGTGGAAATTTTCATGGGACTTTTTTGACTCTGCTTGCTGATCAGTTTGAATGTGTCTCGTTTAACAACACTGAGCCTTCGCCGTGAACATGAGATGTCTTTCCTTTTATTTAGACCTTCTTTCAACAATAATTTGTACTTTTCACAGTATTTTATTGCTTTCAATGCAATTGTAAGTGAAATTGCTTTGTTAAGTTCATGTTTTAGATTGTTCATCACTTGTTTATAGAAACACATTTTTTTTTAAATTGGCCTTGTGTCCCATACCTTGTTCAACTTGTTTATTAGTTCTAATAACATTTTAGAAGATTTCCTTCAGCTTTCTACATGTACTGTAACGTCATGAGGGACTAGTTTTACTTCTTCCTCTCTTATGTGGCCACCCTTTGTTGTGTTAGATGGTTTTTGGTGTCTATTGAAATGATGATGTCACTTTTGTCCTTTATTAATATGGATTGATTGATTTTAATCTGGTAAGCCAACCTTGCATTTCTGGCCTAAGTCATGCTTGGTTGTTGTATACATCTTTTTTATATGTTACTGAATTTAGTTTGCTAGTATTTGATTGTAGATTTTTGCATCCATATGCATAAGGGGGATTGATTTGTGTGTGTGTGTGTGTGTCTGTATTTTTTGTGATATCTTTGGATTTTGTATCAGAATAGTACTGGCCTCATTGGGAGGTGTTCCATCTTCTGTTTGGGGGAAGGGTTTGTGAAGGACTTGTATTCATTACACTTTAAACACTTTGTAGAATCCATGTGTACCAGGGCTTGTCTTGTGGATTTTTTATTATTATTATTACTAATTCAATCTCTTTACACTCAGATCTAGTTGGATTTTCCATTGATTCATAAGTCTGTTTTTGTTGTTTCTTTCTTTTCTTTAAAGAACTTAGAAGTGGAAAGATTTACTTAACTTTTTGCGGTACTGGGGTTTGAACCCAGGGCCTTGGGCCTGCTAGACAGGCGTTCCACCACTGAGCTACAGCTCCAGACCTGTAGTTTCTTTTCTTTCTAGAAATTGTCCATTACCTCTAGGTTATTTAATTTGCACAATTTGTTCCTAATATTTCTTTGTAATCTTTATTTTTTTGAGGTCAATAATAATGTCCTCTCTTTTTTCCTGAGTTTAGAGTCTTTAATTTTGTAGTGCCAGGGATGGAATCCAGAGCCTTGTGCCTTCTAGGCAAGCACAGTATCAATGAGCTACGTCCCCAGTTCACAAGTTGACTTTTCTCTCTTATTTTCTTGGTCATGCTAGCTGCAGGTTTGTCCATGTTGTTGATCTTTTCAAAGAACCACCTGCTGGTTTCGTTAATTTTCTTTATGTTTTTTCTAGCCTCTATTTCTTTATTTCCACTTATATCTGTGTTATTGCTTTCCTTATGCTGTTTTTAAGGTTTAGTTTGCTTTTCTTTATTTCTTGAAGTGGAAGCTTTGATGGCTACTGCATTTTTAAAAAATATATTTATTTTTTAGTTGTAGTTGGACACAATACCTTTATTTATTAATTTTTATGTGGTTCTGAGGATCGAACCCAGGGCCTTGCACAAGCTAGGGGAGCGCTCTCCCCCTGAGGCACAACCCAGCCCAGAATGTGACTGCATTTTATCTGTTGTCTCCATTCCACAAATACTATCACATAGAACTGTGTAAGTCACCAATACTAAAGCTGAGCAAGAGCATGCAGAATTTTTCTTTGGGGATAGGGTTTCAGAGCAGCTGAATACAGAGGGGTGTCTACAGAGAATAATTGGTGCACTGGTCTCTCACTGGGGTAGAATCCACATAGCACGGTGGTTCTGGGGTCAAAACATGGGCTCTGGGGTCTAGCTGCCTGGCTGTTTTCTACCTCGACCACCTACTCTCTGTAATATTTTGGGCAGCTTATTTAAGCTCTCTTAGCTTTAGTTTCTTTGCCTGTAAAATAAGAAGAAAGACAGTTATTACCTCCTAGGGTCGTTGTAAAGATGAAATGAGATAACATGTGACACAATTAGCCCAAGGTTGGTACAGAGTAAGTGCCCCATAAGGATTAGGTGTTCTTATCTTGATGTTGTTGTGAAATCAGGTGGGCCTCAGCTGAGCCAACTGCTTGTTAGGTAACTACAGACACCAGAGCAGTGACTGTTAGTTTCTGCTTCTCTGCCCCCACCCATGACTTCCCCCTCATCTGCTAGCAGCAGGGACCTCCCCTGCATTTGCCACCAGTGCTGAGGTGTTTCCAGCTGTGGCTGCACAGCCCTGGCGGTTATTCCAAACAGGAGATCTTTTCCAGATAGATGCACACCTTACTTATTTGACCATCAACCTGTACTTTAATCATGACAGGACAGAGGCAGGAAATGTATTTTCCTAAACAAATCTGAACCAAGCTCATGGTGGGAGCACCATAAATTATGAAAATGGTGCTCACTAAAGTATTCTAATTTAAGTTGCATAGAACAAGTTCTCCATTTAAGAGAAGGACAGAAATGGCCTTCTCTGAACTCACCAAAGGAGCTGATATTAAAGTTCTGTTTCCGGAGAATAGATGGTTCCAGCCTGTTCCTCCACTGCACTTTTTGGGAGCTTGTTTGCTGTTTTTGTGGCTAACTGACATTTCTCAGGGATTTAAAGAAAACACACAAACAGTTTTGTTCTCATCCTTCAGCTAAAGAATGGCCATAACTTTTACAAGAATTAGAAAGGTACAGATCTTTCTTCCTTATGAAACAAACCTTCAGATAGACTCCTTTAAAATGAAAATATAGCCCACCTCAAGTTATTTATGAATGGTATTAGTTGGGTATAACTGTAAGATCTTCAGTAACTAAAAATATTTTAACCATGGCTAGATCATAGTTTGATATTATTACATTGAATATAATATTAATATTTAATGTTAAGTAGGCCAACATTATATTATTAATAAACTCTGGCTAATGATACTGCTTCTCTTCCTGAACGTTCCTGACATTTTCAGTCTATTATTTTTCTTTCGTAACATTTCTGAGGTTGTTATGGAGAAATCTTTATTTCCACTTCACCTATATGAAGAATAAATAATATATTCTACAAGATTTTCCCCAAGATCTTCTAATTATTGGAATTAGTATATTCAGTTCTTTTTTTCTCCTCTTTCCCTCCTTTTATTCCTTCCTTCCTTCTGTCCCTCCTTATTTTTATTTCCCTTTCTTTTCCTGCTTTCCGGCCTTTCCCTGTCTCTCCCCCTCTCCTTTTCTTTGTTGCTCTTTCCCCACTAAATAACTTTTGAACAAAAACACCAATAAGTAGCAGAAAGGATGTCGATTCATGTTGATTCCTCCTTCTCTTTCCCTGGCCCTGTAGGTGCAGAGAAACTAGAAAATATTAGGCTATCCATAAGGGAGAAGTGAAGAACTCATCAATTTATAAGTTGAGAGTTTCCTTGTGTGTGTGCACATGTGCGCTTGAGCGTGGGCACATGTATGAGAATGTCTAACCAAGGATTGAACCCGGTGCACTTTAATCACTGAGCCATATCCCCTCCTGGTTTTATTCATTTATTTATTGGGGGTGTGGGATGTACCAGGGATTGAACTTAGGGGCACTTGACCACTGAGCCACCTCCCCATCCCTATTTTGTATTTTATTTAGAGACAGGGTCTCACTGAGTTACTTAACACCTAGATGATGTTGCTGAGGCTGGCTTTGAACTCACTATCCTCCTGTCTCAGCCTCCTGAGCCACTGGGATTACAGGCATGCACCATTGTGCTCGGCCCAGTTTTATTTTTTATTTTGAGATAGGTCCTCATTAGGTTGCTGAGGTTGGCTTTGAACTTGCAATCTTCCTGCCTCCAGAGCTGCTAGGATTACAGGCACATACCACCATGCCCAGCCAGATTTTTTTTTTTTTAAGACTTAATTTATTTATTTAGCAGTCCTGGGTTGAGCCCAGAAGTGCTCTGCTACTTTATTTTGAGACAGGGTCTCAGTAAGTTGTCTGGGCTGACCTTGAATTTTTGGTTTTCCTATTTCCTGTTTCTGGCTGCATCTGGCTCCCCCAGCCATTTTTATTTGTTTTAAACATTTTTATTGTTTTGAGACAGGGTCTCATTAAGTTGCCTAGGCTTGGCTGGGGATATAGCTCAGTTGGTAGAGTGTTTGCCTCGCATGCACAAGACCCTGGGTTCTAATCCCCAGCACCACATTAAAAAAAAAAAAGTGTTGCCTAGGCTAGCCTCTTGACTCAGCCTTCTGAATAGCTGTGATTATAGCCGTGCACCATCATACTCAGTTTCTTCAACACTTAACTGTCTACAGAAATTTCTATAACCTGCTGAAAATCACTTTTGAGAGTTGTTAACTGCATTTTGTAGCTCTGTATTATCAAACTAAGTTTATTAACTAGCTTCTATTTGCCAAAACTTTTAGTCCTGCATGAATAAGAGACTTCTAACACTTTATATTGTAATTTTTAGAGTATCCAAACATATTCATATATACATATACTGACAAAGGTATACATGGGTGTACGTGCCTTTGTGTGTTATTAAATATTGTATCTATATACTTTTAATAGGAAAAAAAAGGATGATGTAGAGAGGAAGCCCATAACATCATCAGATGGTAAAGACACGAGGACATCTCAGTTCCTGGGACCTTGTCTCATTCTGGCTTCTGTTTTGTCTTGTTCTGTTTCACCTCTCAATCTCTAGTGAAGGTCCCACAGAGGTTGAATGGATGAGTTCTGACCATCCTAAGATTTCTCCTGGTAATTGTCCCTTCTAGGAGAGCACAGAGAATAATTTCTGGAAGCCACCAAAATCATATGATCCTCTGCCGAAGTGAGTGCCAAAAGAAGAGCTGGCATTGACTTTGGGGATCCAAAATAAACCCAAGTCCCTGTGAGTGGATCAAGGGTGCCTAGTCAATAATTATACAAAACAGGAGCAATCAGGGATCATCAGATAACTAAAGATTGGCTAAAAACTAATGTGGATTATCAAAGTCAAAATTATGAAGACTCAGGTAAATAAAAAAAATACCTTTGTAGTTAAACAGGGTCCGTGTGTGCTCTGTTGAATCAGTCACACGGGGAATTCCTTCTACGAGAACTTACAAATTTACGGGAATCATAAGCCAATGTTTCTCAGCCTATGCACACCCTACCCAACTCTCACCCCATTTCCTGGAGTATTTTATACTAGGGAAGAGATTTTACAACTTCCACTTAAATCTGTTACTCATCTTAATGTTTAACATCTTCAAAAAAGCATTCCTTATGTGAAGTCCATTTCTAAATGTCAATGAATATTTTAAATTATATCCTGAGATAACATATGGATAAGAGTGAATTTTGTGTTATTAAATGCTACTCAAATATTAATAATTATCCTTTCTACTATCCTTTCTAAATCTAGAGTGTATTTTCTCTCATGTTTTGATGAAACTGAAGCTAGATTGTTCTCACGAATATGAGAAAATTAGCATATTTTTGTTATTTAACAATTTTTTATTGAGTATCTACTATGTATAAATAAACCAGTGGGCAATGAAACAAGGGTATGGACATAAAATATTTTACTCTGTGTCCTCAGGCATCTTACAACTTTTTCACATCCTTAAATCAATTTATATTCCCACTATGGTATATGTGAACGCACGTTTCTCCAATTCACACCAAGTATTATCAGATTCTGAAAATTTTTCTTAGTTGATAGGATTATTATATTTCCACATACTTTATCTGCTTTTCATATTTTTTTTTTCGTTGTTATTGTTATTTGTCTTTTCATGGTGCCAGAAATGCATAGAACCCAGGGCTTCTTGCACATTAGGAAAGTCAAGTGCTCTATCCCTGAACTACATCTGCAGCCCAGATTTCCACCTATTTTAATCAAAGTTCAGTTTGAATAAAGTTGGACATCTTTTCATGTTTATTGATCATAGAATTTTCTTTTTCTCCAAACTGTGTAATTTATATTTTTGCTCATATTTATTGGGTTATATTTTTCTTATTTGTTAGATTTCTTAATAGTAAAGAAATGGACTCTTTAACAATCCAATGCTTACTCGTAGTTTGTCCTCGATTTCATTTTATATAATGAATATTTTAAAAATTTCACTTAATGCTCTGTTCTTAGAAAAAGTAATGATCGGGGCCAATTTTTAGTTCAATTTGAAATTAGATAAATTTTCAGTTTCTATTTTAATTACTGTGTTTACTTGTTCAATTCTCCAAGCTATTAATTGTTATTCAAAAGAATACCAAACTATCAGTAAAATATTTTTGACTAAACCACAGTGGGAAAATTTAGTTTCTTAAAAATCGTTGTGAGCCAGGTGCAGTGGTCACACCTGTAATCCCAGCGGCTCAGGAAGCTGAGGCAGGAGGACTGTGAATTCAAGGCCAGCCTCAGTAACTTAGTGAGACGCCAAGCAACTTAGCAAGACCATGTCACAAAAATAAAAAATAAAAAAGGCTAGAGATGTGGCTCAGTGGTTAAGCACCCCTGGGTTCAATCCCCAGTACCAGGGGGGAAAAATAGTGAAACAAAGACCTGAAAGCTCTGTCTCTTTACCTATTTGGTGAATAACTCTAAAAATAGTCAGAAAAAGGAAAGCCAGAATGGCTGTTGCTCCATCTGAGAGGAATGTGCATCTGGGCTCTTCAGCTCTTGTACCATATTTGTGCTTCAGGCCTCCGACTGGAAACCCACATACATCCCCTGACACCTTGGTGCTTTGGCGAGTACCTCATTTCTCTGGCTTTGTCTTACAGAAAAAGAAACGGTGATGGAGCAGTTTAATACAGAATGTTTTTAGAAAATCCAACCCTAAAATTACTAGTCCCTAAGTTCCAAGTAAAACTATTATATGAATTATAGGATAATTATCTCGATTTGAAATATCAACGAAAATAGTGTCAATCATGACTCCTGATAATTACTCAAATGACCAAATTTTTAAATTGGCAAAATGTACTACTGTGATAATACATTTTTATAAAGAGAAAATTGCTACACTCCCCTAATATATGATCATGTGATTAGCAATCAGAGCCTGTTACATTTCTTTTGAGTGGCTGTCAGAAAATAGTAATGATTAATTTAAGGAATAGAAAAACATTAGCAATACTTAGTTATCCTCCAGAAATAAAGAAGAAAAAATTATGATATAAGAAATATATGAGAAAGAGAAACTAATAACTGAAGAGAATACTTCCAGTGATAATGAGAGTATGAAAGAGAAAAGATACGACAGGTAAAAGAAATACTTTGATTTTATTGTACTTAGTAGTTCATGCTTCATATTGTGACTAACAGAGCCCTAAACAGATTGTGTAAGATATTTTTTAAATGGCAGAGTAGAAAGTTATGTATCTGTGAGGAGTAGAATAGAAAAACAGAGAAGACCTTAGACCATAGTTGGTGTTTAGGGACAGAAAGAGGGCAGGTTGGCAGAAAGTCCGCAAAAGCAGGTCATAGTCAAGAGGGGAACCAAGAAAAAGGGGCTTGTGAAGGACAAGATGGGAAGAATATGAGTTAGACAAAACATAGAGCTTAGGGGCGCCAGGATGCAGTTGAAGGCCAGACAGCAGGTGGAAGGGCCAGGAGGAGAATGCAGGAGCTGTCCACCATTGCAATTCCAGCTTCACCTTCCACAGGATTTGGGAATGTCCTAAGAGTTCTTCAGACATGTTCTTGATCATACAAGTCTTTGGTTTGCTCAAATTTGGCAAAGTTTTCCGGAGAATGGACCTTCTAAGCCCCCATCCCCAGCCACCTTGTTTGTAGTTTATTGCTTATAATAATACAGATTGCTGTTATTGTATATTTTTAAAACATTTTATTTTTTAGTTGTAGATGGATGCAATATCTTTATTTTTATTTATTTATTTTTTATGTGGTGTTGAGGATCGAACCTAGGGCCTCACGCCTGTGAGACAAGGGCTCTACCATTGAGCTACAACCCCAGTCCTGTTACTATGTTTTTTGTAACTGTTTTGTTTTGTTTGTCCCTGAAGTCACCTTCATTCTTTTGAGTTAAAGAATTATACAAGTTCCAGACAAAAACTAGAGATGGGCAGGACTACAGTTTGCATTTACAATATTCTGTATTTAGCAGTAAAGCTAAGGACTAAGAGCATTGGATGGCTGAAGCCCAGAGGTTTAGGAACGCGTAACAACATGCTGTGTCATGACTGGCAGCACTTCCCTGGATCCTCATGGTTTATCGCTGTGGCTGAACACCATGCCATAACAGGAAACAAGTTTCCCCCATTTCCTAACGTGTACCTAAGGCAGCACCCTTCCTTCTCCCACTTGCTCAGGTTGAAAACATTGGCGTCATCCCGGATGCTGCCATCCTATAGCTGTCCACTAGCCAGATCTGCCAACTCTGCCTTCAGAGTGCAACTTAGAGCCACTGTCTCCTCTTACCACCCCATACTTCCACTCGAGAGGAATCCACCATCCTCCTGTCCCTGGATGACCTGAGCAGCCTCCTTGCGGGTCCTTCTGCTTCCTGTTTGGCACACCTGTGATGCCTGCTCCACACCAGAGTGACCTTAGTAAAGAGAAAATCAGATTGCATCCCTTCTATGCACAGAATCCTCCAGGAAACTAAGTAGCAGCTGAGGCCCGTGCCTGGATCCATCAGGCCCTTACCTGAGCCCTGCCTGCCTTGCTCCTCCGCCTGAATCGCGCCTCCTCTTTCTTGCCATTCTTCAGATATGCTGTCCTGTAGCCCTGCCTCCTTTGATCTGCAATGCTTGTTCTCAGGGTCTCCATACTTCTTGCTCTTTACTTCATGGGGAAGGAGGGTGGTTCTCCCAGTGCCTCTTCCTAAGCCTCCTTTATTCATCCTCATAGTATTTGTTTCTGTCCTCCTCCCCCAACACATATACGCTCATTACCCTATCTTCAAAACTAGAACAAAGACACACATGATAGATGATCAATAACCATTCACAGCCAATTCAAAATCAAGTGTGTGGTCGTTTCCATTGGCTCATGCAAAATTAAGTTCATTCAGTCTGCACTGTTTGCTTCAGTAGTATTTTATATTGTTCTTTTGCCTGAACATAGGCTCCTTGCTAATTTTAGCATCCTGTCTAAGCTGCTCAGCCTTGGCCTTTTTAAGATGCCCTCATAGTTCTAATATCACTGTAATCATTCGTGACAGGACCAGTTTTTACAGATCTACAGCAGCTAAAATTTTGATATTTTTTGCATGATTTCTATTATTTCCATATTCTTTTAAAATTTCTTTAGAATATCTACTTTTTCCTCAAAAACTAACAGCCCCTTTTTAAAAAAATGAAAAAAAAAAGGATATGTTGAATGAGTAATTAAGTTCAAATAAAAATTGAGCTCAAAAGTTGTACAAAAATGTATTACAATCTTTAGACTCAACTTATTCAGTAATTTGCTAGTTTATCTAGCCCCCAATAAGATTCAATTTCCTGGTTAATGAACATATTTATAAAATATTATTATATTTAAGGTTTATTTCTGTCTTCTTAATAGTTCTTAAAATAGGAACATTCTTTAGGAAAGACCATTGTTAGCTTTTTAAAAAAAATCACAAAAAACCCCCAAATACAGAGAAGTGTGTATTTTGAAGTTGTGGGGTTTGTGGTTGCCTGTGTTTATAATTTAATATGACTGTGAGTAAGGATGGAGATAATCGCACCTCTTCAGAAAGCTTCCCTGTGGGCTGTGGTCCAGCTTGACAGTGCCCCCCCCCCCAACTCCAGTAGCTAATACGGCCTGGACTGCACCTGGTGCTGCTTCTCTTGGGCTCTTACACGTTGCAATTGTTTGACCCCAAAGGGATGATGAGCTCTCAGTTAAGAGACAACAGGGTAGTCCCAACTTTAGTTGCCTCTCCCTAGTTCTTGAGTACATCTTAGAATACTGTTGAAAGTGTTCAGTCAACACCAGTTGGTCTAGAAAAACACAGTAAAAGATTGGTGGGGCATCTCTGTGGCGATTTTGATGAAATTGTGAAAAGTTATATAATTACTAAAGAATAAAACTTAATAGCACACTTGGCAAAACCAACACTCTCTGGGCTCCTGTTAAACTGGCTGCCATTCTAAAGGGGGAAAGGAGATCTACTTTTCACATTATGATTTGATGTGGTAGCATTTCTCTAGCAGAAGTGGAGCACAGGGCTTGGATTATGCACATTATTTATGACTTTGTAATAGGTACCTTCTCTCTACTTGCATTCACTATTCTGAACTTCCTCTTTATAAAATAAACTGTTGCTGTGTGCAGTGGCACACGCTTGTAATCTCAGCAACTGGAGACTAATGCAGAGGATCACAAGTTCAAGGCCAGCCTCAGCAACTTAGTAAGCAACTTTGCTAGGCTCTATCTCAAAATCAAAAATAAAAAGGGCTGAGATGTAGCTCAGTGGTAAAGTGCCCCAGTACCAAAAAAAAAAAAAAGAAAAGAAAAAGTTAAACTCTTACAACTACGACAGGATAAATAGGTAAAACTCTTACAACTACGACAGGATAAATAGGTAAAAGCTTGGTAATTGCTAAACTTATGGTCTACTACTATTTGTTATGTTGATGGCAGAAAGGGATTAACTAAAAAGTTGAACAGGTTTCGAGAAATGATGCGGAATGCTGCCTAAAATGGAGAGTTTAGGGAGACAATGCAAATGGATTTTTCTTTAGATTAAAAAACGATTGTGCAGTTTTCAAAAGTTATGGTTTCGGGCTGGGGCTGGGGCTCAGCGGTAGCACACTTGCCTGGCATGTGTGAGGCACTGGGTTCAATTCTCAGCACGACGTAAAATAAATAAAGGACTATCAACCACTAAAAAAATAAAAAATTAAAAAATAAAAGTTATGGTTCCACTCACCAAGCATTAAATTTTTTCCTACCAAGCTCCAAAGATACCAACTGCAAAGTTCCAAGTTTTTCTGTGGAAGTGCTTATCACTGGCAGGCTGTGATAAGCACTTCCTCAAGGTGAGATGTGAATAGGTACATAGACAGGTGGCAAGTAGGAGGCTAGAGAGAAGGGAGGAAGGAAGGAAGGGAAATTATTGGCTCCAACTCTAAGAGCCAGATGCGTGGGTTCAAAGCCTCATTTCCACTGTTTGCTAGTGGTTTGGCTTGGGCAAGTTGCTTTATTTCTTATGCCTTAGTTTTCTCATCTATAAAATGGCAATGATTCTAGTACATTTTCCAGCATATTTATGAGGTTTGCATGTAATAGTAGACATGAGGCACTTAGAATAGTGCCCCTGTATGATATGGGCTGCAGACAGGCATTAGTTGAGGTTATGTTTTTCTAGGTGGAGGTGAAGCTAAGGGAAAGTTAGGAAAATTGAGGAAAAATTGCACCTGTGGAGCTTCTCCATCGCCTCCTCCCCCAGCATCTCCTTGCCAGCAACACGTGTAACACAGCTGTGTGTTTTGAGCCCTTGGGCTCTTCAGGACTGCCCATTACTCAGGAAGGTAAGGAACATTTAGAATAAGGGCACCATTGTGACATATTTAAATGTGAATAAAAACAGAAATGTCCCATGCTTTAGGGAAAGCTCGGGAGGGAGGAGTTGGTTGGATGTGGGGTGGAGTTTCTTGGTCTCATTATTTGGCTCATTCTCTCATTTGCTCTGAGAAGTTGCAGAGGGGCTGTACCACGGCACAGTGACACATAATATTCCAAAGCTTTTGGACTGATGCACCTGAGGCCGGTCCCTGATCCACTCCCACCCCTTTCATTTTCCTCTCTCTGAGACAGGATGTTCATGAGCAACCAAGGTGGGCCTAAATATTATGATTAAAGGGATTATAGGGGAGGGGTGAGTGGAGTTAGCAGAGCAGCCCAGCCCAGCCAATGGAAGCCTCTGAGGTCCTGCTCACCTGAGGATAGAGTGGGAAATTAGCTTTACTTCAGAAAATCACCCCAAAGCATTACATTCTCTCTTGGATTTTTTCCTATAGTGCCATGTATTGGGCTCCTGCTATTATATTTTAGATATGCATTGTCTTGCCTATGTCCACATTAATTAGCTACTACCATGTAAACCAGAAGTCCTGGACATATGATTTAAATTAATCCCAGTATACACTTAGTGCATTTTCCATGAGAAATACAATGTATTCACATGCTTAATTTTTGTAATAATAAGTAATAAATATACTTTTTCTTATAGGTCCGGGAACATGTTGACACACTCTGTGCCCTGTTCCTATTCTCCTTTCCTGCTGTCTCCTTGGCTCTTTTGCAATCTAACATAACTATATATCCTACTGATTTATTCATCCAGTGTCTGTCTCTCCCATGAGACTGTAGGGTTCACAGGGTGAGATTTTGGTCTGTTTTGCTTACTGCTATTGCCTAGTACCTTTAAGTGCACCTGGCACTAAAACAAATGAACTATACAAATGCCAATTATTCCTATAATTTTGCTCTTTAAAGCATTTTTATCAGTTGAGAATATCATTTTTAGTTTTTTAAATGCAAGCCTCCAGGTCCTTTCTCATGTCTGGATAAAATAAATTCTTTATCCCAGATAATGCAGTGTCTATTATTGAACTCTTCCTTTTCCATACCTGTTGAAATTATGAAAGGATATTTGACAAATTAAGGGGAAAAAAGTACTATGGTGCTTTGAATCACATAGTTTTGTGGATATTGTTCTGTACCTCGCTACTTTTTCCGTGTTGGCTAATTGGCTTCGTAGTCAACCATTATTACTGACACAACCAATACAGTTACATGGCTTTGTTGTCAATGTTTAATACCTTTTCAGATGGAGGCCTGCACCTTATTGTGTGTGTGTGTGCACACACACATGTGTTCTTACACACACACACAAGTGAGCGATTTCTTCCTCTTATACTTTAATCATGCACTGATACAATAAAGAATAATTTTACCTTAGCTTCTGAAATTCTAAATAGTATCAAATATGCTTCTAGAAAATGAAATATTATTGTTATATATAAAAGCAAATACACACACACATGATTTTACACTGGTTGTCTTAGTCTTTAGATAAACCAAAATAGAAAATAATGCTCTATTGGTAGGATGTCAGGGTAGCCTGAGTAGATATTACCTATAATCACTAGCCCACATAATTTCAAATTGTCCTTCCTATGTTTCATTTCCTTGTCTCGAATTTGTCTTGAGTCTTGTCTCTGTCCTTTATCCTTATCCTGTTAGGATAAAGGGCTTATCCTGTTGGAAGCTTCTGTTTTGCATCTGCATTTACCCCCTTTTCTCTACAACCTCAGACCTGAGATTGGCAGGCTGTCACTCCACTCTGAAACAAAGGTGCTCTGTGAAGACAGTGGGTCGCTCCTTCAGGGATGACTGACTTCCAAGCTTATTACATGCTAGCTCATGGCCCATGAAGTGCCACATGTCCACTTAGAGACCATTGATGCAGTTTTATACATCTGCTTTCAGAGAGGGCTGTGGAGTAGGAGCCACTGTCAATATAGTAAGAGGGGTGACTTTCTGTGTGCTTTTCTATATTGTTGAAGTTTGCTAGAAACTAGTGTGCATATATTTTTTATACCAATTTTATTTAAAGCCAATGCAGGAAAAATCTGCTTGTTTTTGTTAAAAGTGGGCTATAATCGTAATTATTATTTTCGGATCTTCAGTGAAAAGCTGCCCTGTTCTTACTGCCTTACCCCTCCTCCCAGCCCCACCCAGGTGCTGAGGATTGAACCCAGGGCCTGGTGTGTAGTAGGCAAGCACTCTACCACTGAGCTCACCTCCCACTTTACTGTTTATCATCTTGTTCTGATTTTTTTGTTTGTTTGTTTTCCTAGGTTTTTGCATTTTTTTGGTTATGTTTGGTATAAGGAGTGTGTGCACACATGCACACACACACACACATATTCTCACAGACTTTCAAACCAAAAATACTTTTTCTAATGCCTAAAACATGCGATATACCCAAAATTTTTCTATATAATGTGCCCAATTTCTCCTACATAAAAACAGATTTTCTGGGTCTCATTTGTAGTCGAGAGAAAAAAAAATTTGTCTAAAAGCAGTAGTTTTTTTTTTAAAAATGATGCCTTAGTAACTAAGGGCTGCTTTGATTTTCCTTCAGTTAGAACTCAGCGATTTTGTTTTATGTAATATTTAACATGATTACAATTAAACTTGCTTTGGATTTTGACCCTTTATTAAACTCACTAATATTTTATAGTCACTGTTGATAGCTTTAGATTATTTTATCTATGAGCAATAAAGCTATCTTTTATAAAATATGGAAAGATGAACAGCTCGAAAACATTCTGATCACGCTGCTCTTTCCACTTCTAACCCTGGCTACTTGCCATTGCTAAGGCTTCTGGAATTGAATAAGGTCAAGGAAAACTCGGGGGTCACAATTCTGGTTCGTTGTTGTTGTTTTGTTTTTTCTTTTTATGGTGATGGGAATGGGACCCAGGGCCTCACCTGTGCTAAGCACATGCTCTAGTACTGAGCTATACCCGCAGCTGAGTCGGAATTGGATTTCAGGAAGAGGTACAGATTTTAGTTTTTCTTTATGAGCTATGAAGCTCATTTTCATCTGGTTCAGAAGGTTCCAGAAGCTTTTCTTAGAGTTCCTCTTCTTCTCCCTTCTCCTCTGATTTCCCTGCTGCCTGAACTGACAAACTCCACTTCCCGAGGGACTTTCGGTGAGGTTCGTGTCTTGGCTGCTTAAACAGGAGTGTGTTTACTCTGCTTAAGTGCTCCAGGTTCTCCTGATTGTTGTTATGTACAGACTGTTGTTATTACCATAAAGCACGTTTTACCAGCCCCTTCTGTTTTCCTTCTGTGCCCTTTCTACTCTTCTTCACTTCTTACTGATAGATCCATTTCTAGCTCCAAACTGATCCACAAAGGAAAATAAATGAGGGTTTAATTCACGTGTAATTTTTATCTACCTATTTTTTTCCTACCAGACTCAGAAACATGATTATTCGTAATGATAAGGAGAATAGACAAAGGGTACCCAAGCTAAGTTATCTGCCCCAAGTTTAAAGAAAAGCATTTTAGCAAATGTTGCTAAAACTATAGCATTTCTTTAAAAAAAATCATAGTAATATTTTTTAATATTTTCTATATGCCAAGGATTTTTCTTAGTGCTTTATGCGTATTCCTTGATTTAATTCCCACGACATCCAGACAGGGTAAGGATGATTGGTTTTCCTATCTTTATCTAGCAGTTTCAGGTAATGGGCACCCACATGGTTCTAGAAAGTGAGTTTAACAAATGATTGGTTTCCTTGTAGTCATTATTGAGTTTGAATAAAATATTTCAGCTAAATCTCCTTCTTTATGAAATGCCAGAGCATTTATCTTCTCTGGCCCCAATTTTTTGTAGTAGGTTTTCCACTAAATTTCAGACGGCTATTGACCATTTTCCGTGTGACAGTTTTGACACCTCCCTTCTTTCTGAACCACCCACTCAAGCTCATCCCGGGTGTTCTTAGCAAATGAGTCCCAAGGCATTTAAGTGGTCAAAGCTCGTTGACCAATGAGGAGACGAACCAGGTTATGAGCGAGTTCCGTGGTTCCTGATCCCGGAGCAAAGGTTGCTACTGCAAGGCTTTTGTTACCATTAGCTGTCGCATCCAGAGTTCAAGGCTGGAAAGGTAGGGGGCCTTTATTTGTTTTAATAGATGAGAGGCAGAGATGGTTGTGTTTGGTTAAAGCAGTCTAGATCGGGTTGAATAAACAAATGCTCCATTTCAATAGTTTTTAAATTGAAGGCAAAAGAAAATTGGAAGTTTGTAAAACTTCTGATGGCGCACAGTTTGCCTTACCAGCAGTAAAACCAAAACTACTTCAGTCATGGACTTCTTTTTTAAAAAATAGTTTCCTCTTGTAGTTTTTCATTTTACTCTCTTGAAAACTCTAGATCTCGGCAAAGATTTTTTAAAACTAGTTTGTTGCTATTTAAACTATGGGATTAAATGTAGAATTTATCATCACATATTTGTTTGCCAAAGTCATTTCAGAGTAAGTCTTTGGAGAAGAAAATGTGATCATTAAAAATAAGAAAGAAATTTGACATTTTGATAATTAATATATAAACATTTCTTCTTGAAAAGTAGTTAGTTAATTTCATGAAATGAACTTATGTGTTAGTTATATGTTTTAAAGACAAAAAAATCCATTTCACTCTCATTGTGTATAATAGTTTAATTATATTTTATATGTTATATTCTAGTAGTAACTGAAATGACCAGAGGGTTGGAATATCTTATTCACTTATTTTTAACTAGAAATGAAACAATTTGAATGACATTCAAAGAAGAAGGTAATTAGGAAAAGGAAAATTTGCTTCCTCAAAATGAGCCCTTTTCTTTCATAATGAAAAAGTCTTCATTTTGATAAATCAATGCTGTGATAGAATATATACATGAAAAACGTATATTATTCTTATTTATTACCTCACAGAACTAGCCTGTTTATTAGTATACTTATTTATTAGTGTACAATATTGTTAGCATCAAAAGATAAGTTTGGGTTCAAAGAAAAAGTATAATTGGTTTTCTATGATTACTTTTTCCCAAAGATACCTTATTAAGGATTTGCATTTTAGAACAGAGATTAGAGTACATTTATTGAAACATATTGAATGAAAGATTTTTAAAAATAGTTTTTAGCTCATTTTTGTCCTCATTTTTAATGAAATTTTTTAGTGCACACATATAACTCAGTATATTCAATTACAGCATCTCAGATTTCCTATTCTCATTTTGATATATTCATTTTAAAAAATTTGCATCTTGAAATTTTCTGTTTTTATTAGACTTGTTCAGAATGCCTTTTTTGAGAGGTCGCTCTCAAAATCACTATCTACCATCATTGATGTTCGTTACTCTCATTGACTCTTGTGGGGAGATGGCTGGTGGGCGGGAAAAACCAGCAGTCACAGTGTTAACTATTCCCCTGGCCTCAGAGAACACTGGCTAACCATCTTCTCCAGTATAAGTAAATGCTGTTTCCCAATTCCAAGCTGAGGTTCAAAGATTTAGACTTAACTTCACAGATCAGAGGTCAGGCACGAATTGCTGCAATTTGTAGTTCAATTCTGCCGATATGACAGAATTTCACAGCTATGATGATTGCTTTTTTCCACTTCTGCACATAGGCCAGGCTGGGCAGTTACCAGTGTAATTTGTACAAGTCAGCCCTTGGCACCCAGGTTTAATGAATAACTAGCTAGTGCCTTAGGTTTCACTGGTACAAGGTACATATTATAAAAAAGGGTCAAATGTCACACAAAGACTAAGAGGGGTGGGGAGTGATAATCTCATAACCACCAATTATGAATCATATCTAAAAATTTAGTAGTTTGAATTATACATAAAAATACTATGATTTTTTAAAAATCATATGGCCACGGTATGAATTTAGTATGTTCGTTTTCTTGGTTACTGAAAGAAATGGGTAATAATGTTAAATGAAACAAGAAAAAACTGTCTGATTAGAGATCGTAGACCAAGCAGTAGTAGAAAGTAAAATTACAGGCTTTGTTTACTTACTTCATGGGGTCTCTGATTTCTCACAAACTTTCCCTGATGTCTTGGCTTTTTAAGAATCTCAGGAACAATTGGAATATCAAGTATTTCTGGTTCCATGGTACTTGTGAGCAACTGACATTCTCTACTCTTCACCCCAGAAGTTGAATTCCTATGTTTAGTTTTTACTGTTTAAGTTTGAATATTTGGGGCTTTTGAAATAATTCTTAGATGGTGGGTCTTTTTTTTTCAAATACTATTTTATTTATTTATTTTTATGTGGTGCTGAGGATCGAACCCAGGGCTAGGCGAGCACTCTACCGCTGAGCCACAACCCCAGCCCCAAGATGGTGGATCTTAATCCATGGATTTGCCATTTAGTTCTAACTAATCTGTACATATAGAGTCGTTTATGCATTAGCTTTCTGTTACTGTACCAACTGCCTGAGTTAATCAACTGACAAAGAAAAAAGGTTTATTTGGGCTCACCCGGTTGGAGGTTCCAGTCCATGATTGATTGACCCTGTTGCCTTGGGCCTGTGGTAGGGCAGCACATGAAGGTGGAGAGCCTATGGTGGAGCAAAGCTGCTCACCTCATGTCCAGAAAGCAAAAGGAAAGGATGAGGAAGGGTCTGGGACCCCACTGTCCCATTCAAAGGCATGCCCCATTGGCCTAAAACCCAAGACCCAGGACAAAGTCCCACCTCTTACAGGTTCCGCCACCTCCCAGTAGAACTATAGGCTGGGGACTAAGCCTTTGATATATAAGCCTTTGTGGAACATTTACGATCCAAATTTTAGCCATTGGTAACTTTTTTATAGCACAAATTATAATTTTCTACTCTTCCAAATGGGTGCAGAAGCAATTGGATTCTCCCACAGGACACAGTAATTAAGAACACTGATTCTGTTCTCATACCATGGGTTTGAATCCCAGCTTCATGACACTCAGCTAAGAGATCCTAGCAATTGGGCAGCCTTCCTGTGCTGCTGTGACTCAGTTCCCTTTTCTCCAGAGTGAGTGAAATCATAGAGGTTATAGCAACAATTAAATAAGATGGTGGTATAGTTCATGGAATAGAATAAACATGCAAAAAATGTTACCTGTTATTACCATTATTAATATTAGTAAGACTTAGTGTAACCTAGCCTAGCCTGGCCACAAAACATCCCAATTTGGTGTAGACTTGATCTTTTCTCTGTTCATGTCGAGAGAGACTCGGATGTGGCATAGTTGGATGAGGTGGTTTGGGAACATTTCAGGATACCTTCCTTTTGAATGTCATGGGGCAATATACTTTAAAATTCCTCAGTGTCAAGTCTAGCACTCTTTTAAGAAGGTTTCTTTTTCCATAACTGATTTGGTATCACATGGCAACATCTGTAAAAGGAGATAAATCCAGATCATGTATTTTCCTTGAAGATATATTTTTTTTCTTTTTCCTTCTTTTTAATGTTGCCAAGTGGTAAGAAGCATTTGAGCTTTGGAAAAAATCCATAAATGATACCTTTCAAGTAGGCTAAATTCTACCCTGAATTATATATATTATAGTCACTAGAATGTATACTTCCAGAAATACCAGAAATTTAAAAAAAAATTTTTGGTTCCAGTACTTGAACCCAGAGCCTCACACATGCTAGGCAAGTGATCATCCCTAGTCCCAGAAATGAAAATATTGGTGAAATTTCATTTTTTTATTCTTATGAAACATAGAAGTAACTTTTGAATAAAAACATGATTTGAACTATAAATGACAATTTTAAAGTTATGTGCTTACCATTATAAATGTAGTCCATCTCACATTAATTAAACAATTAATTAAGCTCCTACTGTGGGCCAAGATAGGGCATGAGACTTTGGAGTTATAACTGTAAGACAGATCTCCATTCTTCCCTAATAGAATATTAAATTGACTATAGATGACCTTAGCAATCTCTAAGGATAAACCAGCCATGTCATAAGATCTACCTAGTGTTGTGAAGAGTGCTGGGAGGGATTATGTGACAGTGTGGGAATCTCTTCAGGGATGGCTTTCTAGGAGTAAAATTTACAGCTGAGTACAAGCTGGCTAAGCCAAGGGATTGGGGGGACAGGAAGCATTGGGAACAACATGTGTAAAGAGGGAAATGACACCAGGTAAGACTGGAGGAGGAGCCAGCAACTTCAGGCCTTATTAAGGAAGTTTGGTGGCATGTCCTAGGTCAGATGATCCAAGGGCAGAGTAGAAACTAGGAATCTGTCGTCTGACCCTCATCCCTCTTCCTGGTAGCTTTAAGCCTATATACTTTAGTTAGCATCCCTGGGAGTGGGCCATTAGTTTATCTTTAATAATCTATTTTCAAGAAGTGGAAATTTTATTCCTCAGTGGAGGGCAGGGACGAGAAATTTACTTTTAGTCCATGCTAGTGACTGAGAGTTGAGAGCAGAGCACAGAACGTGACTTGATCTTAGTCCGAAGTGACCTTTGGTAAAAAATGAATTTATTAATCTCATGGATTTGAAACAGCTTTCAATCTATGTATGGGTATGAGAAGACACAGAAAGAAGAGGGACCCCTCCCAAAACAACCAAAACAGGTCAGGTCGGTGGAGATGGTGCCATGAGCATCCAGCAAATGTTGGCCCTCAGATCCGGCCGTGTGATGCAGAGGGAGCCCTGAGCAGCTCTGAGATTCACATGCTGGAAGAATGAAAACAGACACCAGTTTCTTTGCTCACTGTAGCTTTTCCCTTTCCTGGAATCTACAAAATTTTCCCCATTTGGTCTTCTGAAAGACTCCGTGATGTAGTGAGCAATGTCTATAGCAGCTTCATAGTGCAGGGTGTAAAGTCGGGCTGGACTGAATAATGAAATCAGTTAATCTCTGGAAACCACAGTTCCCTAGGAATTTACCGCACAGATCTTAGTCACCTATTTCCTACCCACTGGGTGACTTTTGTAAGACACAAAAGTTTTTTTTCCTCCACAGTAAAATCTCAAACCGGGTTTCTCTAGGGTACCCAATATTGTGTCAGGAGGGATGTGACATGTGGGTTTCATTTGAAGGTTCTTGACAAAACAATAGCTTAAAAACAGTAGCATTAAAATTTTTATGAAATAGATTGTGTTAGGAGTCATTCTGGAAAATCAGATTTTTCTGGAAATAAGCAATTGAGCCTAAGCAAATAATTGCTACTTACATAGCTAATCAGTGATCTTTCTTTCTCTTATTATGATATAGCACCAAACTATATGAATCCTGTGTTTCATTACATAGTAATAATTTGCTTTCGATTCATGGAATCTATGTCCATTACCATGCCATTACATTTTTAAAGGGAAACTTTTACCACTATATCAAGAGAGAAAAATCCAGAACTCTGCACACATAGTATGTGCCAGGAATGGTGCTGAATTATCTCCATTTTATGGAGGGTCAAAAAAGCTTGAATAAACTTGTTGAGATTCACTTACCTAGTAAATGAGTGATGTAGGAGCCTGATTTTGTCCCTCTGTCTTGACATTACACAGCTAATTTTAAGATGCACCTTGTAATTTGCGTTTTCATTTTCATAGTTTTGGTCACACTGTGATGCTGGCTATTAAGTACTATGTGAGCTGCAGCATTTTAGGACTCGTCTATCTCAGTGCTGGGCTTACCCAGCACTTGAAAAGTAAATTAACAGTTACTGCTCTGTAATTTGAGGTTGTGACTCTCCCCACCCCTTTGAGGAGATCATCAATGATAAGGATTAAGACTAGGTCCTGGTTAAGATTATTGTTTATGTTTCCATGAGGTTATGGATCCTACTAAGAAATGATCATTCCAGTAAAGATCATTATGGCTGAATAATTTTGACTTGTAACTGACTCTAGAGGGCATTTAACCCGGGGGTTCTGAACTGTGCTCTGTTGAGGCCTAAAGGCCCTGTGATGCCCTGTGGTGGCCTTATGATGGGTGACCCAATGGACCACAGTGGGTGATGGAGGCGTCCCATCATCACCCACCTCCACTTCAGCCAGGCTTCTGTTTGGTTGGTTTATACATCTAGGTAAATTTTCAGTGGAAAAATAGGTGCTACAACTAAAAATCAAAGCAAAATAAAATCACACAAAAACAAAAGCTGTCTAAAAACTATGATTAATCCAATTCCTTTATTCTTGCGAGGAGGGAGGGAACTATGGCTTGGCAAATGACATTTGCCGAGGTCACGGAGCAAGGGCACGGCTGACCTAGAATTAAAACTAGTCTTCTAGCTCCCTGGCTGGCGCTGCTCTCACAGGGCCATGTTGAGCCCTGGGCATTTAGACACACACTGTCATTTGGAGTTTCTGGTGGCTTAAGGAGGGCTTTCGTGGTGGGAGGGTCAGGTAGATGGTATTTCCAGATATGAAATTAAAGTAGAATTTTGAGCTGAAGGTATATTGTAATGCTTTATCTAAAATACTTTTAACCTTTAGGTCCCCTTGATTTGACCGTTTTCTGCAAATTGACTTTTAAGATTATCCTAGAACCTCAAGTAGTATTTTTCATAGCCCTCTCTCTGCAAAAAGCATCCTCAGAAGAGTCTTAACTGTGCATTTTAGACCAGAATAGTAAGTCACTTTCATAACAGCTCTGAGTAATTGGAGGTCAATACCTGAAGTCCTTGTCTCAGTGGTTTGGGGGACCCTCTCTGGATTCTGAAGGATGAGTATGATGATCTATTAGTGATGTAGAACATAAGCCCCCAAGTGGAGTGGGGAGGCCCAGGAACTAGATATTTTTATCTCTATAAAGGATTTGAGCTCTTCTTTTTGTGAGTCTTTGAGCATAAAATAGAGTCTACATCTGTATTCCTTCCTCAACACTATGTCTATCTTGAAGTCGTGGGTGTCTAAAGAGAAATACACATCAAATGGAAGAAACTGGTCACTTTCTGATCACTACTTCCCATTTCTTCAAGGCCATCCTTGAAGAGGATTGTAGTTCTTGGTTTGTAGAGAACATGCTAATTGGAGTAACACTAGTTCATTTCTAAAGAACATGGTCCCCCAATTTCACCTATGAAATTTGGTGACATACAAAGCATTTCTAGCATTTATTTTTCTTTCTTAACCCTTTAGGATCGGCCTCAAAGGGCACTCCAAAAATTGAACGGACAACTCTCAAGCAAGCTGCCTGAATTTACCTGTCCAGCATCTTCTAAAGGAACAGACCTATCGAATTGGTGGCTCTTGGTAAGTACACATCCCAGCATCCTTTCCACTTAAGTGCAAACATAAAGCCTCCTCCCATTCCACCAGCTATCTGCTGCTTAGGCAGCGTGTCCCGGGCATGTGTTTATGTGACAGCATTAGTGGTGCATTGCACATCATGCTCACACACTTTGAACCTACAATGTAAGTCCTTAGTTTTTGGTACACTTTACTTCTGTGGCCTCTGAGGAAACAACTGCTGCTATCTGTGTGAACATCTTAGGAGCAAAGAGACAAGGAATAACTTGTGAGGCTTATAAATATGGCTCTTAACTCCAATCCCAAAGAAAAAGATGTGCTCAGACAGGAAGGGGAGAACAAGAGAGTAGCTCTGCCAATGTCACCTCCCCAGCCGCGGCCTCAGCCCTCACCCAGCTCCAGGAAGTGGAGGCCACAGGTCCCTGTGCGGCAGGGAGGGGCTGTTGCAACACTGCCCTGCTCAGCAGCCCCCCCCCCCCCCAAACAATGCAGGTCCCTTTTTCTCGTATCTTCTAGTCTGGGTTTTAGATTTGGTTCTTTGAATTCAGGGACTCAGAGCTAACTCTTTTTTCCCCCCTTTGAAATGTTTTTTGCTTTCTTTTATAAGTAGAAAAAAATAAAGAATATGGAAATTATAGAAAAAATAAAACCTACCCATCAATTAAGTTATCATTTAAAGATAACTACAATCAACATTACAGCATATTTATTCCTATTTTGTTTGTTGGTTTGTTTAATTTTCCTATGTGTCTTTAAGTATTATTTAGCAAGTTAACGTGATAGAAAACATTAGATATCCTAAGTTTATGGCAGTGCTGTATTTTATAAATCATCCATATTGAATATTTATATTTATTACGCATAAATACATACTATGTGTTCATTGCACCATCATAGTGAACATACTTGGGTCTAAATCTTAGCTCGTGTCTCTGATTATAAGTTTCTGCAGATGGAATCACTGGGCTAACAAGAACGAACTATCACTGTAAAATTTTTTATGTGGTCAAACTGTCTTCCAGAAACATCAAATTATACTCACTGTTCCACCTGTCCCCACCCATCATATGTGACAATGTTAAATTTTATGAACATATGTAAAAAAACAAGTATTACCAATTTAAGATTTAAAACCATAAATATTTCTATGGAAACCTTGAAAATAAAAGCCTACTCCCTCTCCTTTATATGCCCTACCCCTGGCCAAACTCAGGTGGACTAAATAGAAGACAGGAGCACCCCATCTACCCCACATGTCAACTGCAGTCTCTCGGACCTGTCCATTGGAAAAAACAGGGGTGAAGCTTACGTTCGTTCTCGTGGTATTATTACACCACTCCCTTTATTTCTGTGGGTTGTGTGTCAAGACAACAAAA
The DNA here is from genome assembly GCF_021218885.2 of Marmota monax. Lineage (NCBI taxonomy): Eukaryota > Metazoa > Chordata > Mammalia > Rodentia > Sciuridae > Marmota > Marmota monax. The sequence goes on along the minus strand of NW_026691950.1, from coordinate 2,336,277 downwards.
GAAAGTCTTTTTATTGTCTTTGAGAAGCTTCATATCCAGTTGGTAGATCCAGACAAACTAAATCAAAAATACATGCCCTTGGATAGGTCATTGACTTCTCTAGCCCTGTTTTCTTCTTTGAAGTGAGAGGCCCAACTTGAATCTTGGGTCCTCTGTGGATATTTTTCAGTTAAAGAAAAAAAGCTACACACACACACACACACACACACGTGTGTATGAGGTGGTGAAGATACCAATAAAGATTTTATCGATGGCTGCACTGAATTGTGAACTGCATGATGTGCACTGAACACCATCAGTTTAGGAGAGAAACATTTTCTTACACTAAATATTAGGAAATTTTGTTTTAAGCTAATCATTTTTTTTAAATATAAAAGTAAAACAATGGGGAAATCCTTCAAGATGACCTAGAAGTCTTCTTTCAGCTCCAATATTCTGTAATTCAAAAGTAGTAGATAAAGTACCAAATGATGAGGACCCCCAAAGCAAGGGAAAGCTTGGTCTCTGGCTTCATAGACAGAATCATGACTAGATTTTTTTTTTTTTTTTTTTTAACTGGGAATTGAACCCAGGGGCACTTTACCACTTTTGTGTGTAACTAGCCTATTTCACTTGGCACAATGTCTCCAAGATTTATAGAATCTTTATTTCTTTCTAAGAATATATGAGGTTCCTCTTTATGTATGTACCACATTTTGTTAATCCATTCATTCATCAGTGAACATTTGGGTTGTTTCCATTTTTTTACTTTTGTGAATAACATTTCCATGAACATTGGTGTACAAATATCTACTTGAGTCCTGCTTTAAATTATTTTGGGTACATTCCCAGTAATGGAGTTGCTGGATCATGTGATATTTCCATTGTTGGAAATCATTTGTTTTTAAGGCACCACCATAGTATTTTCCACTGTGGCTGCACCATTTTATATTCCCAACTGAAAGTACAAGGGGTCCAGTTTCTCCACATACCTGTCACAATGGTTTTTTTAGTTTTGAGATAGTTATTCGATCACTGTGGCTTTGATTGACATTTCCCTAATGATTACTAACATTGAACAACTTTTCAGGCACTTATTATTCATGTAAAGTTCTCCTTTGGAGAAATGTCTATTCAAGCCCTTTGCCTATTTTTCAGTTAGGTTGTTGCTGTTTTTGTTTTGACTTGTAGGAGTTCTTCATATATTCTGGATAGTAATTATTCATCAGACAGAATTTGCAAATATTTTCTCCCACACCATGGGATACTTTTTTCTCTCTTTATGAGTCCTTTGATGCAGAAAAGCTTAATTTTGATGAAATCCAATCTGTTTTTTCTTACATGGCCCTATGTTTTCATGTCATCCAAGAAGTCACAGATAAGTCTAATGTCATGAAACTTTCCCCTCTAATTTTTTAGAAGAACTTTCTAGTTTTAGCACCTACATTTAGGTCTTTGATAGATTTTGTGTTAATTTTTGTATCTGGTATACAATTAGAGCCAGTTCCCCCTGCCCTCTGGTATTGGGGTTGAACCCAGGGTCATTTTACCACTAAGCTACATCCCCAGACCTTTTTATTCTGAGATAGACTCTCGCTAAGTTGCCAAGACTGGCCTCAAACTTGCATTCTTCTACTCCGGCTCCCAAATCACAGGGATTACAGGTGAGCACCAGGCTTGGCCACCAGGATTCTTTTTAAATATGTCTTTTTCAATCCCATAGAGTTTTGTTGAAAGCATGTGTCAGCCAAGAAAGCAAATGATGTAAATATTCATACTCCACATTCATCTGAGTTATTTTTCTCTTGGTGTAGGCTGGGGTGTTTCCCAGCAGAGAGGAAAGAGAAAGCTGAAACGTTTGGGAGCTGATGGCTCACGTAGCTAGGATACAGCAGTGAGGCCAGGTTGGGATCAGTGAGCATTCTGATGTAAACATGCCTGATGAAGTCTCCATCAAAAGAATACCAAAAGTAGACAGTGTTTTAGGTTTAGACAAAAAGAGTGTGTGTGTGTGTGTGTGTGTGTGTGTGTGTGAGAGAGAGAGAGAGAGAGAGAGAGAGAGACAGAGAGACAGACAGAGAGAGAGAGAGAGGGGTACGTTCATATATTTGTCAGTGGAGGGAAGAAAAGAGGACACGCTAAATGTGTTTGTGAGTCGAGAGCTACAATAGATAAAAACACCTTTTGAACAAAAATAAATTACTCTTCATGCTATTTCAGAGAAACCAAACTCGCTTAGCCACAATTTTATGTGGGCAAACTGTGTTTTCAAAACAGTGTCCCAGTTCTCTTTTACTGTGGACAGAAGCGAGGTGTGTTTCCAATATAAAATGCAAAGGTCTTCCCAGCCTCCTGTTGCAGAATCTTGAGAAGGAAGAAGCAAGCCCAGGTTCTGAGAGCTGCCCCACCTCGTACCAAAGGTCTGCGTGGAGCTGGCTGCGCTCTGATGGACTTGGAGATAACTGACCGACAGTTGCAGGATTCTTCACAATTAGAGTTTCGACATTAGAACATTTAGCATTGGCATCTAGGTGTCCAAATTCCAAGTAAACTAATGTCAAATTTATTAAGCCACTGTCTTCAGGACCTCTGAGGAACACACTCTGACTGGCCCAACCCCTCTCTTGGTGTTGATGGGGACTGGTTTATAAGCCCCTGTACGTTCCCATTTTCTCTTTGCCATAAAAGGTGATTGGGAAAAAGAGGAAATAACAGCCAATTAAATTTTCTGATGTAGGATGGGATAAGATAGCCCATGCTTTCTAAAAATAATTTGCAGGATTGGTATACTGTGTTTCCCTTGAAGCATTAAATTCATTTCTCACATTATTAATTCAAAGAATATCCAGTATTTCCCTAAGAGATTGGGAATAAATGATTAACTCAAATCAGCGGCATTTTTATTGACATCTTAGTTTTTCAATTGAAATATTAACTCCAAGTGCATACACTGGAAGTATAGAGTACATGAGATGTGAATGGCAAATAAACTCCAATAAAATAGTTCCAGGAGTTTAATGTATCTTCCTGACATTTGAACATTGCATTCTAAATACTCATTCTAAATACTCAGTAAAACCCTCGATATGTCTTTTCTGTTTGTTTCCATTCTTAGGTGCATATTTCATGAATTTCTTTAATTACCATAATTCTGCTTTCTAGAACTATAAAGTTGGAAATCCAACTACCTTGAACTGCCTAGTTAAATTATAGAGACTTGGCAAACTGGTTTTCCTTTCCTTCTTCTCTTTCTTTTTTCTTCTCCTTTTCATATCTTTCCTCAGAAATAAATAGAGCTCTTTGTGTTTTCCAAATATCTGCAATTTCCACCTCCAAATTTATTTACATATAAATTTAGCCCTTCAGTGGTTTTTCATTGACGAACTCTCTTCCTTTCCTAGTTTTAAAACCATGTATGACTACCTTTGTTTAAGTGGTGAATACTCATTAGAAAGTGTTTGGGGGGTTCTTCGGAATTTATTTAAACAAGGACTAAAGCAAACAGCTAATCAGACACGAGCATCACTGTATTCCCACACATTACTCTGGGGTACTCATTAACCAAGGTAATTACATTTGAAAAACAGGGATATTAAATGAGAATTTAAGATGAGAGAGGAAAAAACATTAACAAGAAAAAGAATAGGAAAGGAAGAGTGTATGGGGAGGTGGTCTCCCCCATGAAGTCCAGACCTCCTTAGGCAGTTTCTCCAGCCTTTACTGTTAGCAGCACAGGGCGTTGTTCCCCTGTGTGGCACACTTCAGTGGGTGTGGAAAGAGAGATATGTGACTGACATTATTGTACTGAGAATCTTGGATTTCAGGGGTGTGTGTGTGTGAATTTCTATATCGTAGGGTCCACATCAGATTAACTTGAGATGTACTTCTAATATGACCCATCATGGGTACAGAACTGCTCAGGAGTGAGACCTTCCAGGGAGAAGGGGACTCTACCTCAATGCCATACTTTCCCACATCTTTTCATATTGCCTTTAAGTTGTCTCCCACTAGAAAGTTCACTTTCTTTTAAATTTTTCTCATGAAGTCCCAATTACAGTTATATTGTCATAAAATATAATTGTAGTTGAAAATATTTTTTAATAATTTTTTTAAAAAGATGGATGCAATATCTTTACTTTATTTATTTTATTTATTTTTATGTGATGCTAAGGATCAAACCCAGTGCCTCACATGTGTGAGGCAAGCACTCTATCACTGATCTATAACCCCAGTCCCTATAATTGAAAGTATTTTTAACTTCAAATATACCCTGCATTCAACTCAAACATTTATAGAAAAAAGTACCCCATGGCTTGTTCGATGTTGGAAATATTCCTGAGGAAATGCTACTTGACTGTAGCTATTGCCTTGAGACACTGACCAGTGAAATATAAGGACCTTTACATTAGACAGGATGTGGTGGCTTTAAAAAAAAAAAAAAAATTCCTGCAGTAGCAGATATTGTTTCATAGTTACAACTGAAATGACTAATGTTAACTAAATAAAATCATAAGGTCACACCTAAGACTGAAGCTAATGTTTGACTATGTCACTCTGTCAGAGCCTTTATTACAAGTCAGGCAATTTGTCATTTTTCTTACAAAGAGACTTGTAATATTCTTGTGTACTATTAGCTGACATACCATTAAAAGGTAATACTGGAACACATCCTAGGAAACGTGGAACCGTGGATAATAGGACAGAGTAACCATAGGCCTCGTTATTCCTGTATAACTACTACTTCCAAATTGCTAATATAGTTTGCAGCTGGAAGGAAAAGAATAGCATTCACACACCATCATAATTAATGACTACATCAGCTTACATTTGGGGAAGTTCTCTTTCTAAATTTGTTTTGGTATAAATTTCAGAAACCTCACAAATGAAAAATACCATCTATGCATCAATTTTAGGGTTGTTTTCTTTTTTAAGCCGTATATCTGAAACTCCACTATTTTTTTTTTAACTCTCTGGGTTTGATTTTATCTTAAATATGATTCTTTTGCCAAGTAGAAGTTAAACTAGAGACTATCATCCCCAAGATAGGGCTTCTTTATTAAATTATAATCCCAAATTACTATCATCTAGTTGTGGTTTGCTCATAATCACCCTTGTTCTCAAATTCTCCATCAAGAAAATGAAAGCACTCAAGAGGATCACTTGAGCTCAGGAATTTGAGACCTGCCTGAGCAACATAGTGAGACCTCATCTCAAAAAACAAACCAACAGGGGCTGAGGTTGTGGCTCAGTGGTAGAGTGCTTGCCTAGCATGGGTGAGGCACTGGGTTTGAACCTCAGCACCACATAAGGAAAAATAAATAAAGGTACTATATCCATCTGCAACTAAAAAAATATTTTTTTAAAAAAAGCTGAATGCTATGCACATGCTTGTAATCCCAGTGGCTCGGGAGGCTGAGACAGGAGGATCATGAGTTCAAGGACAGCCTCAGCAACTTTACGGTGCCCTAACAACTTAGCACCTCTGGGTTCAATCCTTAGTACCAAAAAAAAAAAAGAAAGAAAACTGGACTGATACTTTTGCACAGTATTATAGGTATAAAGGTAGATATGGGGGAAGGTATATACAGGGAAGATATAGTTGGATGGATAGAGTAGATAGAGATTAATTTTTCAGTCACTTGAATTATTCTAAATGATGTGGAATTTCTTTTCTATAGAACTTTATTATGAATTAAAGTTTATTTTATCATAAAGCCAACAATTCATATATTCAAATATTGGTACATAAAATTATTCCAGAAATTCTATACCCAGATTTCTTTGTTAAACTTGCCTTAGTAAATTTGACATAGTTCAAATAGGCAATATTCAGAATCTACTACTACTTTCACTGAGTAGACAGCTCTAGTGCACTCACACCAAGTAGTTATGAAAAGAACACAATACTTACAGGATTGGAAAAATATAAAAGAGAACATGGAATTTGCTTTTTGCATAATCATTAGTTTTTTTAAAAAATATATTTAGCATACAATCACATGTCCAGCATCTTACAGCACTTTGTCATATAAATTTAGAAGGTAATATTTACATAAGTTATTTTCTACTTTGTCTATGTACATTTGGGAATAAATAGTCTCAGATTTTTCTTTTTTAAATTTTTTTAGTTGTAGATGAACACAATACCTTTATTTTATTTGCTTTTATTTTTATGTGGTGCTGAGGATCAAACCCGGTGCCTCACACATGCTAGGCAAGCACTTTACCACTGAGCCTCAACCCCTGGCCCCAACTCTGGGCTTCTTTAAAATTTATTTATTTGTTTGTTTGTTTATATGTGATGCTGAGGATCAAACCCAGGACTTCACACATGCCAGGCAAGCATTCTACCACTGAGCCACAACTCCAGCCATATTGTTAAGTTAGGGGTGTAGCTCAGTGGTCTAGCACGTGCCTAGCAAGTACAAGGCTCCCAGTTCCATCCCAGCACTACATACAAACACACACACACACCCCACAAAACTATATGGTCAAGCAAGTAACTGGTACTTCTAAACTATGGCTACATGATTCTTGACAAAAAGAAAATGCCTGAAAGTATTTACTCTTTTTGATCAACTGAAATAATAGTAATAAAAGACTCTGGGAATTTACTGTTCCAGGTATTTTTTTTCCCCTCAATTTTCTCTGCATCATCTCCTTTACTCCTTTACATTGTTCTTGATATTGTTATCACTGCCATTTTATAGATGGTGAGACTGAGGCTCAGGAGGGTTCAGTGACTTGGGTGAGGGCCTTGTTCCTCCAGGGGCAGAGCTCCGATATGAAGCCCGGCAGCCTGGCCGTCCACACTGCTTCTTCATGGTCCCAGGTTCCCACTTACACTTTTGGATCATGGACTTCTAGTCCTTAAATTCTTCCACTTAAGAATTTAATTCCGTAGGTTATTAATTCTAGAAATATAGTTTGAAATGTTAACTGTTTTACAAAGGGCCAGAAATAGCTATGGAACATTCTACAGAACTCCTTGGACACTTTGAAGGTCAGTGAGGTGGGCGGGGAGGTGAAGTGGGGTGTGATGGTAAGGAATAACTTCCCAACAACTTGAAATTAAATCTGTATGTTAATTTCCTTTGACTGTGTCAGGTAATGAACATTTCTCACTAATAATGATTTTATTCTGTTAACACTGACTATAGCTAAACCTGCTATGTAAGAAAGAAGTAAAGAATGTCATGGTAGAAAGAGTTTGGGTTTTGTCATCAGATCCACCTGTGCCTCAGTTCTGTGACCTTGACCTTGGTCAAGTTATTTAACTCATTGAGCCTCAATCTCTTGATCTTTCTTCCTCCTCCTCTTCCTCCTTCTTCTTTTTCTTCTTCTTTTTAGCCTCCTCTCCTTTTATTTTTTATTTTGAGACAGGGCCTCACTAAGTTGCTTAGGGCTCTTTAAGCTGCTGAGCCTGGCTTTGAAATTGTGATTCTCCTGCCTCAGCCTCCTGAGCCTCTGGGATTACAGACCTATGCCGCTGCGCCTAGCATCAATCCCCTGATCTTTAAAAGAGACAATAATAACTAACATTTATCAACTCTTGATATGTCCTTGGTTTTGGCCTAAGCACTTGGCAGATAGTTGCTGTGAGTAATAAATAAAATACTGACTATTTTGAGATCCTAATTATCATTGTCACTATAGTCATTTTGCAGATGAGGATAATAAGGAACCGAGACTTAACTTACCAGTATCATATATAGCTGTTGAAAAGCCGGGCCTCCTACTCAAGGAATTGAACTCTGGCATTGGGCAATTGTTTGCAGTAAAAGGCCAGACAGTAAATATTTTAGACTTTGTGAGCCATACAGATTCTGCTGAAACTACTCCACTATGCCACTGTCACATGGAAGCAGCCACAGACAGTATATAAACAGATGGTGTGGCTACGCTCCAGTAAAACTGTATGAAAAAATAGCTGTGGAGGCAAATTCAGCCCCTGGCTATAGTTTAATAATCCTTTCTCTAGAGCCTGCCTTTTAAACTTCCCCTAGAAATGTCATAAAAAGTGAAAACTTCCATAAGATGTCTTGTTCTCATAATAAGGGTTCAAAACACAGGCGCTCTCACCCACTTGAGAGTTTTAAATCACACATTAAGGAAACACTTCCAGAGGTGATTTCTGGTCAATCTTCTTTCAGGGAGGATTGCCTTTAAGCCATCAGTTTCTTTTAGTGGACTCTGTATCTCTGTGTGTAAGTGAAATACACTCTGCAGTCACTTTTACAGAAATACAAGACATGCAGTAGCACTGAGCCCTCTTTTGAAATTATTTGTGTTAAATGATGGCAGTTGGCAAAAGTCTTACTGATAGAAGTACTCAATAAGTGGATTTTGATTACCATGATTTCAGTTAATCCTGTAACATCCTTGTGTATGTATTGCATTTGCAATAATGTAAGAGACGACAACATAACTAGTTATAAGTGTGCTCTTAACACCATTTCTGTCTCTAAATATAATGGAACCAGAAGTGTGTAGATTTTCTATTCTTATCTACAGTTTATGGCTGGTTCATTCCTTGGGTTTTGTTTGATTCATAGTCCATTGTTGCTTAGATACTTCACTAAGCCACTGTCTTAGCTTTGACACTCCAGCAAATGTTTGTTGAGTGGATGTATGAGACCTCCTAGTGCTGAATAGTTATGTGGTTTTGAGAGCTCCCTTCCCACCCTGCGGCACTTTCCCCAGTGTAGTGCTTTCTACAAAACAGGTACTCTCTAAATATCTATTGACACTGACTAACTTAAGAAGAAGGAAATCACAATCCATTGATTGATAAATATATATTGTTGTCTAACTTCCAAATTTTGAGGATCCTTTAGTGACAGAATAGACATGTACTCTGCTCTTAGAATTGACATTTTATTTATTTATTTTATTTGTATTATTATTATTATTGGGCTACCAGGGATTGAACCCAGGAGCACTTGACCATTGAGCCACATCCCCAGCCCTATTTTGTATTTTATTTAGACAGGGTTTCACTGAGTTGCTTAGCACCTCACTGTTGATGAGGCTGGTTTTGACCTTGAGATCCTCTTGTCTCAGCCTCCCTAGCAGCTGGGATTACAGACGTGTGCCACTGCACCCAGCTACATTTTAATTATAGAAGAAGGACTTAGGAAAATGATGGTAGTAACAGTATGTATTCTGAAAGGGTCATGTTTACAATGAACAGTAGATTTGGCCTGGCTTCCCTGCACGAAGGTGGTCAAGTTGAGAACTTAAGGTTTATCTTGTGCCTTAGCTTGGGTCGTGAGTCTCTTGTCTCCTGTAAATGCTACTCAGACCTCCTGAGTGCTTAACAGAACAGGGCTGAACTTGAAGAAATTCTTTCTATTCCTCTGAATAGCAGAGTCACTACACAGGAGCCGTTTTGCTCACTTGAGGGCTCAGCCTGTACTTTCATCCAGGCTGAAACTTCATGGCCTTTGGTTCCCCATTGTCTGCCACAGAAGATTTGGACCCTACATGGCTGCCTAGCCTGGCTCTGTTTTTGTTAAGCCTCACCTTGTGTGCTTCTCTACTTTCCATATTTCAGCCATTCTCAAGGACCCCAGCAGTTTTGCAAAATCTCAACTTTGCTTATGGTGATCTCTCCGGTCTTTTTCCTTTCCTTCCTTTTTTTTAATTTCTTTCTTCCTTTTTTTCCGTGGTGGGGGTGGGTACTGGGGATAGAAGTCCAGACTCCAGGAGTGCTTTACCCTGGAGCAGCTGAGATTGCAGGCGTGCACCACTGCACGTGGCTGCTCCTTGCTATTCCACTCTTTTATCCCACCCTTGCTAGACCATGAACTCTGAGGACTGGGCAGGGGTCAGCTACTTCACCTATGAACACCCTCCACAGCCCAGATACAGCAAGTGCTCAATCAGAGTCGAGGGATTGTGTGCATGCATGTGCACATGTTGGGCTGTCGTCTATTCCCGCAGATGATTGATTGCCTTTTATTTAGGGGCACAGAGCTGGACTTTAGTAAAAGTGAATTAACAGTCCCAAGACCATATTTAAAAGTGTGACTCTTAGTGAAGCTTATTACATTATTGAAGAAATCAGTAGTGACATTGGAGAATGGCTCCAGTCTTAAAAACCAGATTGTCAGCAGTTCTCATGTGGCAGTGAAACAGAGGGGTCTGGATTTAAATGAGACACTCTGGCAGCTCCTTAGCCTGATTTCACAAGTGGTGCTTGTGGCCTGTCAGCCTGCCTGGATGACAAGTCAAATTAGACCACAGAATCAGTCCAACGGAGCTTTATGATGTAGATGTTTCAGTTGAAAAATTAAGTTGAGAGTGTTCAAACACATTAAATGAGTAGTGTGATACCACCGACGCTTACCTTGGACCCTTGACCGGTGTTGTGCATGTCTGTGGCTCCTCAGCCTTCACTGGAAGAGCTCGATCCAGATACCACTCCAACACTGGGGGGGGGGGGCAGGCAGCATAAAATAACGACTTCTCCTACTATTTATGCATATGATCTCAGTTTATAGCTCCAAGGTAGACTTGATTTAGACTCGATCAATGATTCTAGAAAGTACAAAACATGACAGTTCCAGCAAGTGTTATAGGATATAACCATTGCTGCTTCTGGGACTCCTGTTAGCACCTGTCTGTCCATGAACCTTTCCATTTCTTGCCAGATCCCTCAAAGGCTTAGGTCAAAGGAGCCCAGATAAGAACTGACACTTGAAGTCCTCCTACTCTTCTGTTTGTTCCCAGCTTTGGAGCACATTAGGTCTGGGTGTGCTGAATTGACGGGTTTCATTTTTTTATTCAGCATTACGCCATCAATCTTTTTTTTTTTTTTTCCTTTTTTTTTTTGTGGTGCTGGGGATTGAACCCAGGGCCTTGTGTATGTGAGACAAGCACCCTACCAACCGAGCTATATCCCCTGCCCACATCAACCTTTTGAGAAAAAGTTTTAAGAGTGCAATGCTCATTTAAAGGGAAGAAGATAACAGACTCCTAGTAGTTATTTGTGTGGTGCCAAACACGCAGAAAATTCCCCCACTTCATTTGCCTCCTTGGCTTCACCCCTCTTGTGATAAAGAGCAAGTATCCCTGGGAACTCACAGCAAAATGCCTCATTTTCAGGGATGTGTTGATAGAAATGCCTGGGAACATTGAGCCTCTTGGCTTTGTGTCTGTTTATCAAACACAATCCTTCATTGAATGATGTGCTTTGCTCTAACAAAACCCACACAAGCAGCAACACAGTGAAGAGCAGGGTGCATGAGCTCCTCCCAGCACAGCCAGGAGCGCTCAAGGTACAGCCCAGGAGGTCAGGAGTCTCTGGCTCTTGATCCTTTCAAGATTTTTGCCTAAATAAAGGAGAGTTATAGAAAGAAAGATTTTTATGTGTCAGAAGGGCCATGCCTTTCAATTAGCATAAGGTTAAAAGAGAGGGGGAAGAAAAGAGCCTGTGCTTCAGCCTTTGGCTTATGGTGTGGGCCTGCAGGTAAATCCCCAGAGCCCTGCCTCCATTTTGAGTGGGGCTCCTTTCACACGCTCAAACTCTGATCTGACCGAGATGTCCTGGTGCCAGAGGCCTGCCCATTGGAGGGAGTGTTCCCTCCCGTGTTTACTCAGGTGGGTGGTGGTAACTTGGCACTGGGCAAAAAGATAAATGCTCAGGGCAGGGCCATGTCTTGGAAACTTTTTGTAGAAGTTCATCTTTTTTTCCTTGCAGTACTCCTCCCCACACACACCCCCGCCTTCCCAAACTCAATTTGTGGCAACATCTCCCTTCACATAATAATATCTGTGTAAACCATGAGGTGATTCTCAACTTCTGTGACAAGCACTTCTCTAACACCTGAATTCTCGCCTTCCTGTGACATTCTTTAAAATTAATAGTGATAGTATTTGCTAACCTTTTTAACACATGGCGTGCCAGATATTGCCAAATGTCATTTAATCCTGGAGCCAGTCCTCTGAAATAAATCCTGGTACTAGAACCACCTTAAACATGTGGAAATGGAACTGAGGTAATTTGCCTCATGGCACAGCCATGATTTTATCTATCTATCTATCTATCTATTTATTTTTGGTGCGGAGGATTGAACATGGGGGCACTTAACCACTGAGCCACATCCCCAGCCCTGTTTTATTTTTTATTTAGAGACAGGTTCTCACTAAGTTGCTTATGATCTTGCTAAATTGCAGAGGCTGTCCTTGAACTTGCAATCCCTCTGCCTTGGCCTCCCAAGCTACAGGGATTACACCAGAGTCATGATTTGAACTTGCATTTCTTCAACTCTCCAGTCTTTGCTCTTAGCAAGTATGGCATGTCTTTTGTTATATCTGTACATTTTATGTGTTAGGTCATGCTTAAAAAGTGATTATTTGTAAAGATAAATTTTTATGATATGCACAGGAAGCATCAAAACAGAAATCTAACCACAAACAGAGATGGTATTACTTCTTGGATAAACACATTCTAAAGCCTTTCACTGAATTAAATTCCAGTTAGTGGTAAAAAAAACACTGTACCCCACTGAATGTATCTTCAAATTGCAATTTGTCAGTTGGTCAGCAAATAAAACTCTCCCTAGAATTCCAAATTGCATATTCATCGCAAACACACACACACACACACACACAGGTTTTGATCATAGATAAAGATTGATTTGTAAACTTTAGAAATATTTCTGAGTACAGTGGTATCCGTTGCCCTCTAAAATGTCACTTCATAGTTAAAGATTCTCTAAACCATACTGAAAAGGGAATTCAATTCCTTGATGATTTTGTTATTTAACTCTTGAGTTTACCCTGAAATTCTATTTTAACCCAACAAGTTCAAACTCAGCCTAAAATCAAGAAAAAGAAATTCTACTTAGTAGTTCAGAATAGTTAAGTTTGATTTGAAATTATATTTTTCCATGTTGTTTTTATATGCCAAACAGTACATAATTTGTTTCAGATATGTGGCCATGTGTAAGGCTAGCAGCTTCAGCAAAGAGGAATGTGTTTTTAGTGTGTGCAAAGGTAGCTTGGGTGTCATGAGGGTCCTGCCTTCAAGGGATTTGGCATCCACATGGATGACTGGACTTTTACATCCAATGTGGCAAGTCTCTTCAGGTTCTTTCTGGAACAGCCTTTCAAAGCACTATGGCCAAGGTTAGGGGAGCAACAGGCTTCCATCTGGATGCCTGAGCCACATCACCAGTGGAGAAGGGCACTGCTTACCTGGTGTGAATTGAATCTGGGAGGCTCTGAGACTCTATCCAGTCTGTACCAGAACCCACTGGCCTGGCTTCTTCACTGACTGGTTAAAAGTTGGCTGGGGTAAACTTTTGCCTGTTTTCCTATAAACACAAGGATCTTGCACACAGGGTCAAGTTGCCTCAAGTTCAATGTCTTTATTAGCTTTTTTTTTTTAAGCTCAGATTTTCTTGTGCTAGCGTTCCTTGGTCACAGCGGGAGGTTATGCACCAGGAGCACTGTATATGTCAACTACAATGAGAATCCTTTGGGGCAACTGTGGAATGCACTGTGGCCAGACTGTCAGCTAGTATCATGACACCTCTGATGCTCATTAACCAACCATCTGCTCAATCTCTCTGTGTCTCAATTCCCATCTCTGTAAGGCAGAGATCCTCATAACATGCCATCTAGACACTGTGAGGAGTGGAGTGAGTTAATACACATAAAGAGCATGCATTTTGCCTGCCAAATAGCAGGCATTCCATAAACATTAGCTCTGGTCGCCGTTTTAAAGATGGGAGCATTGAAACTTAAAGAGGCCAAGTGGTTTTTTCCAGCTAGTAAGCGCAGGAGCCAGGATTTGGGTCGAGGGCTCTCTGACTCTAGAGACTGCATTTATTCAACACGTGCTTGACTGTCTCCTGCCGAAGGATGAAATTGCAGATTCTATGCTATTTATCCAGGTATTTTGTTTTACTTATTGACAAGGTTCAACTTTTGAAGTCTACTTATTATCGTGTGGACACCTTATCCTAAGCAAGAATCTCATCAACATCAGTATATAGTATTTCTCATGAATCCTCAGACACCTCCCCCCCACCACCACATGTGTACACTCTGACCTTTCTAAAGAGGTATTCTAATTTTTAAAAGCAAATTGTGACAGTGGCCTGACTGTTAACTTGAGGAGACTATAAACTTATTAGAAACAAATGAACAATATTGAAGTTTGACCCTTTTAAAGCAATCTGGTTAATGAGCACATACACAAAGGGCCTTAATTTTCAACTATTTAGTATTTGGAGCATAATTCAGTTTCCTGGGAGGTAAACTGCACTGGAATGAGGTCTAGCAATATTCCACACAGTGCCTGCTACATAGTTGCTGCTCAAAAAATATTTGCTGAATCAATGAAAATGAATACTGATGTCTTTTGGGAAATCTTAAAAAGTTATTCACATATAAGTGTCAGGAGCTGAGCCAGCTTCATTCATTAGTATAAAGCTTTCATAAATTTGCCAATGGGAGTTAAATGTAAACCATTTAGGATAAGAGGGAGGGAAAGAAGCTCAAGAAGGCTGCCTTTAAAATATATTGGAATTCTTAAATTGCCTGTATAGTTGCCCTTTTCATTTATCTTTTAATACATGTAAGCTTTTGGCCTCAAGTTTACATAACTTATTTAACTGATCTGATGTGAGACTTTTTCACAAATGTGTGAAAACGTACTCAGCCTACCATTCTCTAAGGCCTCTAATGAAATCCTAATCTTATTGACTATTTTTCTACCTTTTGCATCTTTTTACCCTCTCATTTTTTTAGGGGGTGTGTGTGTGTGTTGAAGTACACATAATAAATGCACCATTTGAACCATGTTCAAGTGCATAATTCAGTGGCATTAAGTACATTACTATTGGCGTGAACCCTCACCGATCTCCAGAGCTTTTTATTGAGTCTAAGGAAAATTGTGTCCATGAACGCTCATTCTGTGCCCCACCCTCCCCCTCCTCCAGGCCTGGCCACTACTCTTCTACTTCCTGTCTATTCATTTGACTACTCTAAATACCTCATCTAAGTGGAGCAGTTGTCCTTTCACATTTGGCTTGTTTCACTCAGTGTGTCTTCACGGTTCTCCCAGGTTGTAGCATGGGTCAGACTTTCACCTGAGGGTATCTGATAACCCATTCTGTGCATAAGCCACATTCTGCTTATCCAGTCATCCACTGGACATTGGTACAGTATCCACCTTATAGCTTTGGTGAGTGATGTTGCTGAAACATTGGTGAGCATATGTGTCGTTAAGTCCCTGCTTTTAATTCTCTTGAGTGTCCATCCAGAAATGGAATTGCTGGATGGTGTGATATTCTGTTCGATTTTTTTGAGGACCTATCCTACTATTTTTCACAGCAGATGCCCCATCTTACATTCCCATCAGCATTACACAGGGGGTTCCAATATCGCCACCTCCTCACCCGCACTTGTTATTTTCTATGTGTTTGTTTTTGTTAGTGTAGGCATCCTAATGGTGTGACGTGGTGTCTCATTATTCTCACTCATTTTTAACGCCATATTTGTAGTTAGTGTACAAGACACGTTACTTTTTTTTTAAAATAATTTTAGTTGTAGATGGGCACAATACCTTTATCTAATTTATTATATGTGGTGCTGAGAATCGAACCTAGTGCGTCACCCATGCTAGGCTAGTGCTCTACCACTGAGCCACAACTCCAGCCCTCACAGTTACTTTGAATATTATGTTAATCAATGTCTGGCAGGAAATTGAATTTATACATTCATGTGTATCTACACGTATGTATGCATTCATTCCTCTTCTAGTTCCAAAATTTGTGTGATACCTTCTAAGCATCAACATGACTAAAATAAATAGTTCAATTCATGGCAATGGGAATATATTAGAAAAATGTTTAAAAAGAGAAAGAAACTATAGTCCAAAATAGATGAACATGAACGTATGTTTGAATGTCCCACACAATTACTAAAACTGGTGTGAAAGTCATTCCTGAACTTCCTAGTAGCAAAGAAAAAAAGGGAACAGGGTAGTAACATGGTTTGTTCCAAATGATGAAAGCACAGAGAAAAGGCTTTCCTTGGCTTGCAAATGTAAGAATTAAGCAATAACTATTTTGAAAGTTTCAATAATAAGTTTGAAAGTTTCAAAACAGTTTTACTGGCACCAGCAGATTTCAGACTAAAACAAAATTTTCATTTTTACTTTTTGGGGTTGGAATTGGAAATGACTCCACAACCTGACCATTATAAGACTATTTCTGGCTAAAACAGTAGTTTCAAAGTACAGTTAGTGAAACAAAAAGTAAATTTCATGTATCTCAACAGAGCAATGAGATCTAATCCTTTGGACATCAGGCAGTTAATATTTTCTGTAGTATAACAGGTAAAATCTTGAATTGCCTCATACATGTTTATACGTGTACCTAGCATTTCCTTCCCAGGTCACAGATTATAAATATGTGTGTTTATATAAATAGTCTTTTTAAAAATGTGTGCTTATCTTCCATTGGGAAAAGATCTTCATCTTCAAAAAAAAAAAAAAAAGATCTTCATCTTCAAATCTGATGATGAAATTTCTGTTTCAACTTGAAACTACGGGAACTAATGTATCATTTCAAATATATGTTAGAAAAAAAAGTTTCATAACTGGAACTGTGTCAAGTCAGCTTTTAAGCATTTAAGAGCAAAGAAAAAGAAAGAATAAAAGCCACATCAACAGATTTTTAAAAGAACTTAGAAAGTTTGTTTTAAAAATTACTCTAAAATTTAAAGAATTGGTCTGGAGTTTTCCAGAAGTTTATAAAATATAATAATGGTCCCCCACCCACCCACACACCCACACCCCTCGAGTTCTGAGGATGAAACTCAGGGCCCTGAGCATGGTAGGTGAGCACTCTACCACTGAGCTACATCACTAGGCATTTTTATTTTGAGATAGGGTCTTGCTAAAACCTTGATTTCTAAAACCTTGTAATCCTCTTTCCTCAGCCTTCTAAGTAGCTGGGGTTACAGGCGGATGCCACTATGCCCAGCAAATAATGCATTTCTTGATCATTTATAATGTTTTAGACACAGTTCAGAGTGCTTTGTATATATTTACTCACTCCACTAAATTTAATGAGGTTAATCAATAGTATTAGGTAGGGAAACTGAGACAGGAAGCAGCTAAGTGTCCTTGCTCCAGGTCATACAACCAGGAGTTGGGACTTATACAACTAGAGCTGGGACTTGTACATCACATAGTCTGGCTCCAGAGGCCACACACTTACTCACAAACTATACTGCCTCTTGACATCATAGCAGATGAACAGAGGACAGTTGTGGCCAACTGATAAATATTTTACTTTTTTTTTTTTTTTTTTTGTAATTAAGGTTTTGGGGTATTTTCTTAATAATTAAACTCATCTAAATTTTTTTATTTTTTTTTTCCATGCAATATGGGAACTACAGTTTAATAAAGCAGATTCCAGTGATTTTTTTATACATATATCTTTGGTCTTTAATATATATTTATGTATAGATAGATCTAACAATTATAAACTATGGTTTATTTTGAAGGAAGCGGGTAAATGAGATTATTTGGTTTTTTGGACTGGGAATTGAACCTAGAGGCACTGAGCCACATCCTCAGCCCTTTTTATTTTTTATTTTGAGACCAAGTCTCTCTAAATTGTCCATCCTGGCCTCAGACTTGTGACCCTCCTGCCTCAATCTTCTGAGTCACTGAGATGACAGGTGTGCACTCTTGCACTGGATTACCTCAATTACTCTTGAAAACTTGAAATTTTGTCTCATAAACAATTCATGGAGCTATTTTTTTTTTTTTCAAAAATGAGTGACACTCCTGATTCTGGGTAAATGATAAACTCTGTGCCACCATTAAAAATGATATTTTTATGAAGAGTAAAACCATGAAAGAATGATTCTAAAGTGGAAAGCAGGAGAAAGTAAATTTATGAGAAGCCAAGCTGTATATCACATCACTCCCAAAATTAGAAAAAAGATGAGAAAATCTATGGCTATCACTGGGTAGACTAGCAATGATTTCTTGTTTGTGGTTAATTTTCAATAAAATTTAAACAATTGGAGACTTTCATTACAAAAGCATTGTATATAGCTCTGAATATCTTTGGTATAATTTAGAGTCATCCTTGAACACCTTTGGTATAATTTTGAGTCATCCTTGAAAGCTCTATACCATAGGGGTAAAGGTGGACAAAATTCAGACCAGCACTATCAGCTGTGGCTAATTTAATTAAAAATGATAAAATTTAAAATTCAGGGACACAGCCACATCAATGTTTATAGCAGCACAATTCACAATAGCTAAACTGTGGAACCAACCTAGATGCCTTTCAATAGAAGAATGGATTTAAAAAAATGTGTCATATATACACAATGGAAAATTACTCAGCAATAAAAGAGAGTAAAATCATGGCATTTGCAGGTAAATGGATGGAGTTAGAGAAGATAGCTAGCCAATCCCAAAAAAAACAAATGTCGAATGTTTTCTTTGATGTAAGGAGGCTGATTCATAGTGGAATAGGGAGAAGGGAGCATGGGAGGAATAGATGAACTCTAGATAGAGCAGAGGGGTTGGAGGGGAAGGGAAGGGGCATGGGGTAATTAATGATAGTGGAAAGTGATGATCATTATTATCCAAAGTACAGGTATAAAGACATGAATTGGTGTGAATATGGTTTGTACACAACCAGAGATATGAAAAACTGTGCTCCATATGTGTAATAAGAATTGTAATGCATTCCGCTGTCATATATAAATAAAAAATAAATAAAATTTAAAATTCATTCTATTAGCCTCACTAGCCCCATGTCAAATGTTCAGTAGTCACATGTGATATTGACAGCTTTACCATTATCACAGAAAACTATTGCACAGCACAGTTCTGAAGAAAGAACACAGAATCTGGAGCCAGAATCTTAGAATCAAGTCTTCCTCCAGGCTGGCACCTTCTGTGTGAAATGGGGCAGTTTACTTAACCTCTCTGAGTGTCTTTCTCCAGGGGCAAATTGATACTGGTATCATTTACCATGTACAGAGGTTAAGAAAAGACAAAAGTAAGAGAATGCAGGTGACAGTTCTTGTGTTCTACCAGGAAGATATTGCTTCATAAGTCCCCCAACTTGAAGTTGATCTGGCTCTTTTGTGGATTGATTCCAAATCCATAAACAGTTCATACCAAGAATTTTGTGTGAAGGACAGCATAAACTGACTTAATACAGTTCCTAAGCCAGGTCCATGGCAATGTGGGCATTCCATTCCTTCCTATTCTAAAGCTTCAGCACACAACTATGTATCTTACTTATTAAACCTGCTCAAAGTTTTCTTTAATAATTGCATTGCCTTGCCAGACATGGTGTAGTGCAAACCTGAAATCCCTGCAACTTGGGAGGCTGAGGCAGGAGGATTGAAAGTTCCAGGTCAGCCTCAGAAACTTAGCAAGACCTTGTCTCAAAATAAATAAATACATAAAAACAGATTGGAATGTAATTAGGTGGTAAAGCATTCCCTGACCAGTACCCACCCCTGGAGCCAAACAAAAAAATGAAGAAGATGGTGGATAGGCAGGGAATGTAGCTCAGTGGTGAAGCATTTGCCTAGCATGTGTGAGGCCCTGGGTTTGATCCCCCAAATAAATAAACTAAAATATATACATACTTACATACATAAATTTACTGCATTTCTCTATTCCACACCTACAATATTTAAAAAAAAAACTGCCTAAGAAAGAAAATAAAAGGACTGCATTTGCAAAATAAAGAAATAGAATGTGTGCTTTAGTTGAATCATCTGAGTTGACAGTGCAGGAATTAATCAAAAGATGTTGCCATTTACTGCAAAAACTAAGGTTTTCACCAACAGTGGCAGCAGGTTCTCTAAGTTTCAAAGCTGTTGGAGGACTGATAAAACGGAAGTACTTGCTCATTCTGGTTTTTTTCCCCCCCTTCTGAGTCACTTCTGGTTTTTCCTGCTCAACTTGACTATTTCAGACTATTTTAAGGCTGCTGCAGTTCTACAACAGCCTCCATCTTATTTCTCATTTAACCACCCCATGGCCTAAAAATTCCTAAGCATGCATCTTGTGAGCCTGGAAAGAGGCAAAGGAGTCAAATTGGGGCTGAAGTCGGTGCAGTTCCCCACTCATGCCACCTTTTGCTTCTCCAGGTTTCCACCAGCTGTGGATGCCTTTGACATTATGACCGCAGAGGATTCCACCGCAGCCATGAGCAGCGACCCAGCCTCAGCCTCCTCGGAGAAGGTACCCGAGGGCGTGGCGGGCGCGCCCAACGAGGCCTCGCTGCTGGCGCTTATGGAACGCACCGGCTACAGCATGGTGCAGGAGAACGGGCAGCGCAAGTATGGCGGCCCGCCCCCCGGCTGGGAGGGCCCGCACCCGCAGCGCGGCTGCGAAGTCTTCGTGGGCAAGATCCCTCGCGACGTGTATGAGGACGAGCTGGTGCCCGTGTTCGAGACAGTGGGCCGCATCTACGAGCTGCGCCTCATGATGGACTTCGACGGCAAGAACCGTGGCTACGCCTTCGTCATGTACTGCCACAAGCACGAGGCCAAGCGCGCGGTGCGCGAGCTCAACAACTACGAGATCCGCCCGGGCCGCCTGCTGGGCGTGTGCTGCAGCGTGGACAACTGCCGCCTCTTCATCGGTGGCATCCCCAAGATGAAGAAGCGCGAGGAGATCCTGGAGGAGATCGCCAAGGTCACCGAGGGCGTGCTCGATGTGATCGTCTACGCCAGCGCTGCGGACAAGATGAAAAACCGCGGCTTCGCGTTTGTGGAGTACGAGAGCCACCGCGCCGCGGCCATGGCGCGCCGCAAGCTCATGCCTGGCCGCATCCAGCTGTGGGGCCACCAGATCGCCGTGGACTGGGCCGAGCCTGAGATCGACGTGGACGAGGACGTGATGGAAACCGTGAAGATCCTCTATGTGCGCAACCTCATGATCGAGACCACGGAGGACACCATCAAGAAGAGCTTTGGCCAGTTCAACCCCGGCTGCGTGGAGCGCGTCAAGAAGATCCGCGACTACGCCTTCGTGCACTTCACCAGCCGCGAGGACGCAGTGCATGCCATGAACAACCTCAACGGCACCGAGCTGGAGGGCTCGTGCCTGGAGGTCACGCTGGCCAAGCCGGTGGACAAGGAGCAGTACTCCCGCTACCAGAAGGCAGCCAAGGGCGGAGGCGCAGCGGAGGCGGCAGCTCAGCAGCCCAGCTACGTGTATCCCTGCGACCCCTACACACTGGCCTACTACGGCTACCCCTACAATGCTCTGATCGGGCCCAACCGGGACTACTTCGTGAAAGGTTAGTGGGACTCTTCTCCTCTGCGGGTCTCCCTGGCGTCCCGTTACTAGGCAGCCTATACTTTACTGAGCTGATTGACCATGAGCCCTACTCTTTTGGCTTTGGATTTGGGTTCTGAGTTCTGTTTGCTGATTCTTCAGACTGATTTCTGAGCACTGAATAAAATACAGATCCTTCTTTTGGGAGCAGTCCAATCAAGGGACTACAGTCTCTCTTGTTAGGGCCTGCACAATTTGGTAGGCCTGCTCATTTCATGGTCAAAACCTGCTTCTGAAATTAAATGTTTAAGTTGGGGCAGTGTTTTGTTGTTGCTGTTTGTAATCATTGGTTAGGACATAATGAAACCCGGCATGACACTGGAAAACAGAGAACCCCAGTTCTAGGTCCTGTTCTCTAATTATCTGGATCTGTAACTAGTCAGTCACCTTAATGTCCCTAGGCCTGTTTTCTCCATCATAAAATGAGGCAGGTGGACTAGCAGATCCCTTTTCAGGACTGAACTTTTTTTACACTCTATAAATATTTCTTTACTGAAGTTGCAATTACAATTCTAGGGACTCGCTTTGCTGGTTAATCTCCTGCACAGAGTGGGCAGACTTAGGATGCACATCTAAGTGGAAACAGCATGTTTGGAGCCTCTTGACCAGCCCATCCAAGTCCAAAAGTGCAGCCACCTGCCATATAGACTTAGGACAAATTAAATGCCAGGAATCGTGGGCCAAGGTCTTCCTCCTGTGCTGTCACGGTTGCTTGCTCATCATTTTTTGTGTTGTTATTATAAGCAGGCAGCATAAGAGGCCGAGGGCGAGGTGCAGCTGGCAACAGAGCCCCCGGACCCAGGGGTTCCTACCTCGGGGGATATTCTGCTGGCCGCGGTATATATAGCCGATATCATGAAGGGAAAGGAAAGCAGCAAGAAAAAGCATATGAACTTGTGCCGAATTTGGAAATCTCTGCTGTCAATCCAGTTGCCATTAAACCTGGTACAGGTCAGTATAAAGCAGAGCAAGAATGCATCCATTCTACCTAAACCCCAACCCTATCTTTGAAGTGAATCCAAGCCCTCTGGGCTCCTCTGGTTACCCGTATGTGGATTCATTTACCACGGGCAGCCAGAGACTAGGCAAAAAGAAGGTGGCCTCCTAGACCTTCTTATCTGGAACTTATGGGATGATCTAGCTCCAGGTCTAGCTCCAACCATGTTCAAATCAAACTGTCGAGTAGAAACTTTTTCTAGTGGGTATCACCAATTGTTGGTCTTTTTCTTAACCTGTGGCCAAGAAGGCAGAGATAGGCCAGATAGTAGTGCATGCCTGTAATCCCAGTTGAGGCAGGAGGATCACGAGTTCAAAGCCAGCTTCAGCAACTTAGCAAGACCCTGTTGCTAAATAAAGCCTGGGGATGTGGCTCAGAGGTTGAGTGCCTCTGGGTTCAATCCCCAATAACACATACACTCACACAAACACACACACAAAAGGCAGAGTTAAGGTTAAGGAGAGGGAAGATATAAGAGAGGAAGAATATGAGACTCTGTATCTTCCAACAGCCAAAATCTGTCTTTTTCTTTCTCAGGTCTATTTCTGGCCCCACCATCAGGTGGTTTTTTATTTGTTTATTTTTGCTTTTTTTTTTTTTCCCCCTCAGTGCTGGGATGGAACCCAGAGTGTCATCCATATAGGCAAGGGCCCTACCACTGAGCTATATCCCCCGTCCTACCCTAACTGTCTGAACCCTGGAGGTGTAGCTTATTATCAGTTCTGGGTGTTAAAGGGTAGAAATCTCCCTTCAAGAGGAAGTAGCACCATCTGTCCCTCTTGTGGTCTAAGCAAACATGAACACTTGGGGACAAGGCAGTCGTCAGAGTTTCTGTAATTGCTGATTCCCTGTATTGTAATTTCTAGCACTCGCGTCCTCTTCCTGCTGGATCAGTAGATTTAGAGTAGGGATGCTCAAGTCAATCCAGCTGGGGATATTGAACTGTGCTCCAAGCCCCAAGAACCTGTTTGCCAACATCGTTGCTACCCTTAGCCACCTAACCCGAGGCAGGGCTTCTGATCCTAACCTGCAAGAAATTTTAACTCCATTCAGTGAGCCCTGCACAAACTTGCTCTCAGCAGGTACCTCATAAGCATCTAAAAGCATGGAAACTTGAGTTGTTGAATAACTGGAGCAATATTTCTATGACTTCTTCCTGGCCTGAAGAGCATTTGAAGCTCAGCTACTCTGATTTTCCTGGACAAAATTGGGTCCAGGAATCTGTGTTTGAGACATAGATTGGCATTGGCTTCACAGGGCTAAAAAGCACGTTTGTAATGGAGCCTCCATTTGAAGGAAAGTGATGTTTTTTTGTTTTTGTTTTTGTTTTTTTGTTTTTTGCCTGTGAAATAGTCCCTCCATCTCTGCAGTTAAGTGACTGGCACTAGATTTCCTTATAAATATCATTGGTCCTATGAGCAATGTAAAACTGATTCCCTAGCTTTCTGTAACTCCAAAACATCTGGATAAAGGAGTTCTACTTATTGGGAAAGGGTCTTCTCCTCTTGCCAAGTTACGTAGCTTAAGGTTTAACTAGAGAAAATAACTGTTGAACAGTCTTTAGCCATGTATCACCCTAGGTAGATTCCTGCAGGCTGGTGGCCAGAACCCTGTAGAGTTTACTTGGTACAATCCCAACAGGCTTAAATTGATAACCCTCTGCATCCCATCCCCTTGGCCTCTATTTCTGAGCACCCAGAAAATTTGAACTAGGAGAGACACCAGGGTGGTGGTGTCTGGGCACAAGACCAGTGGAAGATATGGTTGGAAAGGGAGGTAAAATATTTGGTTAAGGTTTTAGATATTTTTTATTGAATGACTGTACCATTGTTCCACTTATGGTCATTTGCCTCTTTACTTTTGATCAAGTCAATCTTCATTAGAATAAATGGACCTACCTATAGTTGAAGGAGAAACATAAATGAAAGGGTTCTTTGTGTATCCATTTCATATTCTTCCATATCCTTTCAACACGCACAGCATACACACGCACAGACTTCCCCCAAATCAATGCTAAAATCTTTTCCTTGGGAACTTTTCTTATTGTGTGCTGACATTCAATCACTACTATCTGTTTGATTCTCTGCTTAAAATCACTCCTTTGGATGCTGTTCAGAAAGTATTTGAATTGGCAGGTCCCTGAAAGACCAGTCACTCTTCCTGCTTTACTGCTAGAAAAATTAGAGAATTTTACATCTTTTGTTAAGTCTCCCCCATCCTTGCTCTGTAACACTGACATCCGAAATACAGGGCAGGGAGAATGTGCACAGATCTCTGAAGTGTCAGAATGAAACCTCACCAGCACTTTTTAAGTGGTGAAAGTGAAAAAGGCCCTGGGTCTGGTGACGGAAGAGGTGAGTGAGAACCAACAGGCAGGCGCAGCGCTCACGTTTGCTGGGCCTCCCACCTTCGATTTCACTTCTTATCCTGAGCCCGTTTTTCAGGGTCTCAGGCCCTTTCCTGATTGATGGGACATCAAGAGAATGATTCAGAGGGAGCTTTCTGTAGACAAGTGGAAAATGTTGGTGCACACCCTAGCTCTAGCCTCCCCTTCCACATCGGGAGACGCCATCCCGTGTGGTTCCAAGACAAGCAGAAGAAGTTCCCTGCTGCCTCCCGTCCCTTCCTGCTGGGCAGCACCTTGTTAAATGGCCTCTACTGAAAAAGTATTCATAAAGTCTGGGGAGGCCCCCTGACTGCTCACCTCGTTTTTCCAAAAATACCATTGAGCACATGGTAGATCCTCCTCAGTGACTGAAAGTGACGGACCTGTTTTGCCTTCTTGCTTCTCTTGCAGTGGCCATCCCTGCCATCGGGGCCCAATATTCCATGTTTCAGGCAGCCCCAGCCCCTAAAATGATTGAAGATGGCAAGATCCACACAATGGAGCACATGATCAGCCCCATCGCTGTGCAGCCAGACCCAGCCAGTGCTGCCG
This sequence comes from Marmota monax, assembly GCF_021218885.2. Taxonomy (NCBI): domain Eukaryota; kingdom Metazoa; phylum Chordata; class Mammalia; order Rodentia; family Sciuridae; genus Marmota; species Marmota monax. The sequence continues at coordinate 2,311,011 of NW_026691950.1, read as the reverse complement.
CCGCCGCTGCTGCTGCTGCCGCAGCCGCCGCTGTCATTCCTGCAGTATCAACGCCGCCACCTTTCCAGGTAGAGCTCCCCTTGGGTCATTGTCATTTGTGTGTGGATCCTCTCCTTGCTGTGGCATCATCTTAGCATTCAGCACTAGAATTTACTTGGAGCCTAGCTCTCTGTTACAGCTATGGGATTGGGTAATTTTTTTTATTAAGAATTGCACTGCTTTGAGTGTGTCCTTGTTATTAAAGATAGGGAGCAGTATTACGAAATGTGAGGTGTGGTTTTCAGGGTCATATTTTTTGTACAGCACCGAAGCGTGTTCAGCTCATGCTGTGACGGAGTTGATGCCGGGAGTACAGGGAGATGGAGCCTGTGTTCGTATTCTGATTTGAAGCTCATGAAAGATTTTTTTTAAATGTTTACCCTTTATATATAAAATATGTTTTATGTATTTATGTGTGCACACATATGCGTAAAAAGCACAAGAATTTCTGTGTAGATAAAAGTATATAAAACTTTACAAAAATTTGCCCTCACTCCTCTTCTCTGGCCACAGTTCACACTATTCCCCTGTCTTTTCCAAAACTAATGTTACCATTTGGGCCTCCTTCCCCTCCTTTGCTCATCGTGTTCTCCTACCTACCATTTCTTGGTTGTGTCTCTTCTGCAGAACCTCCCTCTCACCTGTCCTAGAGAAGTCCTCCCTCCCATACTTGCCATTACCACAGTATTACTTGGCACCTAGCTGCCACTGTGCTGTGTCTTAGAAAGAGACTCCCCCAGGCCAAAAGCTATGTTTTAGGCTTCTTTGTATCTTCAGTGCACAGCACAGAGGGACATCAACCCTACCAAAAAGTCTTGTTAGAGCTCTTCTCTGTGAAGCATTCAATCATGAGCACCTTACTACAAATGAGAAATGCCCGCACCCAGGGTCTAATTGAACAAGAACTACCCAAGGCATGTATTGAGAAACTGATCACTATACTCAAAGCCATTTCAGTTGGGCTGGACTGGGGTTCTAGAAGCTGTCATTTTATACGAGTACCTCAGTGGTTCTGAAATAGCCACCCCAGGAGGATGCTCTTTCCCTGCTTTTGCCTACTGGGAACCCATTCTTGGCTGCATTACTCAGAAAAGGTTAAACCAATTGGAGTTTGTCAATGTGTCATTAAGAATTCTTGGACTGGGGTTGTGGCTCAGTGGTAGAGCACTTGCCTAGCATGCATGAGGCACTGGGTTCAATTTTCAGCACCACATCTAAATAAGTAAATAAAATAAAGGTCCATCAACAACTAATAAAAATATAAAAACAAACAAACAAAAAAAGACTTCTTTAAGTCAGGATCCGTAGGGGGCTAAGGTGATGGGGAGAAGGAAGGAAGAGACTCACACTGTACCATGACAGTTTAGTTATCACTTGAGGAATGATTGCAAATATCCATAACTTGAAAGTAATTCTGCAATTAAGGTAATTTATTTTAATACCTATTTTTACTTCTAATTGGTACATAATAATTGTACATATTTAGGGGTACAGTGTATTAAGATCTGATCAGGGTAACTAGCATATCCATCACCTCAAACATTTGTCATTTCTTTGTGTTGGGAGCATTCAGAATCCTCTCTACGAGCTCATTAGAGATATACAATTAACCGTTGTCAACATAGTTACCCTACTGTGCTATAGAACATTAGAAGTTATTCCTTCTAGCCAACTGCATTGAGTAATAATTTTTAATTCTTCTCCACTACGAAACTCATTCAGTCAAAGTACAACTGTTGTCAGTTGATTGCTGTGGACATTTGTTCCTCCTCTAGTACTTTGTGCAGAATGCCCAGAGCTACTGACTTTTTAACCTGCTATGCCTTTGTACTCTTTAAGTCTGAACACCCTGTCCTTGTCCTTTAACCTGGATTCTCTAATAGGTTCAGCCCTCTGCTTCTTTTGAATTTCCTGCTGAATCATGGCAGAGGAAGGAGTTTCGTTGTTGTTGGTGGTGGTGGTGGTAGTGAGGATTGAAGCCCAAGGTGCATTACACCGAGCCACATCCCCGGCCCTTTTTATTTTTTATTTTGAGACAAGGTCTTGCTAAGCCACTAAGTTACTTAGGGTTATGTTAAGTTGCTGAGGCTGGCCTTGAACTTGCAATCCTCCTGCCTCAGCCTCCAGAGTCACTGGGATTACAGGTATGCACCACCATACCTGGCAGAAGGAGCATTTTTAAGCACCACTGATTGTTGAAAAGAATCCTCTCTAAGCCACACTGGAAACTGATCTCCCAGCGTGGCTTCCAGAACCTACCTGAGGTACACCTTCCATCCTCCTCCCCTGCCTTGCAGATGCTCAGGGATCCAATTCAGCCTTTTTATATCTAAAAGTTCATGTGGCCTTTGCAAGCAGTGAAGAAATATTTGCCAGTGTAGATAGGCTTTTTCAAATTGCCTCCTCACAGTGTTTTAATTCTCAACAAGAAATCTGTAATACAGGTGGAGCAGAGATAACCATTCCTCCTGGAGGGAAACCCAGTCTTTTCCCTGCCCACCTGCCACCTTCCCACCTACCTCATCTCCCCTCGACACGTGTCACTTTTTGAAAGTCTCAGACCTAGTACATATAACCAGGCCAGGAACATGTGCCCCCTCGTTTGCTAGGGGATATAAGTCCTACCTGCAAATGTTACTTGTGACAAAGGCATATTACCAACACTGATGTTAAAGGAGTCTTAGCCAAGCACAGGGAGTGGGGTGAAAACAAAGCAAATTGCATGCAATAAAGGGGGGGTGACCTTGGTGATTTAGGTATAAAGCTGTTAATATATTTATAAGCTCACAAAAAATCTGGGATAGCAGGAGGAAGTGAAATTCACAGGCCAGCCCTGGTCTCATTTAATCCACGGTTTCAGTTTCCTCGGTTGAATTAGAAGTAGTTTTGAAAGGTGTTCAATGGTATCTTTCTCCCGCTGCCACTCCCACATTTTTCTCTCTTCCTTCTCTTCGATTAAGCTGTATTAATCAACACAGGAGTCCTTCACTGGCTCTCCGCAAGACGCTTCTCATCTATTCTTCCTTTGCAGGGAAGAAAATCAAGGCTGGGGAGGTGACTGAATCACCTAGAGCCATATGACTGGCAAGGGGCCAAATTTGGGCAGGCAGATCAGATCTGTCTCCGTCCTCATATTACAGAAAAATACTGTCCATGAAAGGGACGTCACCGGGAGTGAGAAAAGAGGCCAGGGGTTTAGCAACCTGCTCTTGATTTCAGGTTGGCCGAGGAGAGTTTGAGCCTTGATATTTCTCACAGCCTTAAGGAGGATTTGTTGACCCCACTCTCTGGGCACAGAGATGATTTTATCAGAAAGGGCAGACAGACAGCGTGAGCCCTCCAGTGCTCTGGTCACTACTGACAAGTGCTGCAGACCCTTCCCTCCCCCTGCTGGTCATCCCATTGGTGCTGCCCTGCCAGGGCGCCCACCTAGGCCATTTCCTGTAGATTGTAAGGTTTTCAAAAACAACCAGGTCACAGTACATTTTGCTTCAGGCCTGAAATAGAACTACAACCCAAGGACCTGAAGGAAAACATCTTTTGGCAAAACAAACAAACAAAGCCCATTCTACCTCGTGGTTCTGCCAGCCCATGTCTTCTCCCAGAAATCATCTGGATATAGGTTCATACACAGAGGTGATTAAAGATGGTCCTAGCCCCCATACTTGGGTTTTACTTACTCTCACCTTCAATCATTTGGTGGGCAGAAAGAATGACCTTTAAACTGGTTTGCACCACGAAAGCAGGAAGCCGGAAGCTCTGACAGGACACTATTCTGTTGAGGTCAAAGTGGGCAGGATCATGTCTTGAGTTTGACTGCATGACCACAAACTGGGTCCCCAGACCATAGTAGGTGTTCAGTGAAGTTCAGGGAATGTTGGTCTATGGAAATTTAGATATCCACGCATGACCTGCCACCAGGAAGCCAAGACTGAAGCGCCCCCCCCCTCAGTCAGCCCTCCCTTGCGACACCCTAACCAATAGCACAAACGAAGATCGAGCACACTTATTAGAAAACTGGAGCACAGTGGGCGGTAGCTGGCCCGTGGGTGTTGCCATGTAGTTGAGTCGTGACAGCCTCATTGTTGTAAGTTACTGCACAGTACTAGGCACGTGATAGGGAACGCTCAGAGAACACTCTACTCAGCTGTCAGTGAGTTCTTGTCCCTGGCAGCATGTTGGAAACACAGTGGTAGAAGTTTTTTTCTTTTTTTTTTTTTTTTACTTAGTTTATGATCATTAAGGTCGTATGTCCAGGTTGAGTCAGCACTGGGACACTCAGAACTGATGCTCCTCTGGATTTATTCTGTCATTCATCCACCCTGAGTGCTGAGTCATTTGCAAATATGTTCATAACTTGGTGTTGGGGGGACGGAGCACATCTGAGAGATGTCCTTCCCTCCCTGCCGTCTCCTCCCTTAGTGCATTTGTTATTAAAACCTATATCCACACATTTTGGAAAGCATTGCTGCGACCTAGTCTTCCAGTTTCAACACTCTCCTGGTTGTAAGGGGTAGCTAATGAGACTCTCCCTGTACATTGCATAGTGTCATAGGAGGCCAGATTATATTGGGTCCGACATTTCATTGCTTAAAAGCTGTGTCGCTATATGCAAATCACTCAACACATCTGTACCTCTCTGCGTAATCAGGTACCCACCTTCACTGGCCGTTGTGATGATTCAATAATGTCAATCAAACAAGGAACGCAGAATGGTGCCTGGCAGTGGTAATCACTGTTGTCGTTCATTGTTATGATTATATGTTATTTGACACAGTTGAAAAAAACATTCCTAAGTTAGAAGTTCCTTTGAATATAATTATTGGTCTGATTCATAGATGTGTTAGAGAAATAACTAATTTTTTTATAAGAATTCAGTAAGAACTAACTTTTAAAGTCTAATTTTCCATTTAGATGTAGTGAGGCGTAAGGAGACCAGACAAGCCTTGAGTTCAGGATTTTCTGTGGAACATAAGATGCCCCAATCCCTTTTTCCACAAAGCTGCTTTCAAAACTAGCTTCACAGCAAACTTTTTGGAAAACACTTCACAGGACCTGAATCTTCCCCTCCTAATCCTGTTTGTTCTGAAAACACGGTGTCTTACACTCTGAGCAGGGGCTTGTACAGAGCTATCCACGCTGAGGCAGCTTGAGCTTCCTCACTTCCTCCTCATTTGGAAACCGCTCTTGGTCCTTCAAAACACAGTTTAAGCGTCCCCAAATTCTGAGATGCTTTCTCCAACTCTCTTAGTTAGCAGAAAATCCTCTATGTGGAGGGGTACGCAGAGTGGTGTCCTAGCTCAGGTGGGACATGATAGGAGCCATCAATCACATTGGCTGGAAAGTACATAGTCACAAAATTTTAAGGTCTTAGCTTAAAAATCTGTCCCTTTGAAGACCATTTCCATTAAGTTGGAAAAGTCTCCTCTCTGTGTCCCCACAAATAAGTGTGAGTGAAGGCAGCTGGCAGGTATTTAGGGGCCACACTTCAAGGAAAATACTTATTTTTAATTATTGTGTGGAAGGAAGATTGTCCAACTCTCTTTCCAGCTCACTATGGGGCATGGACAGAGTGGAATGATGAGTAGAAGAGTATTCCAGCTTCCCCTCAGCCTTTCTGGTCTCATTTTCACCAGGGTGGCATCCTGGAATTTGGATGAATGACGTGCTTAAGGATGTCACTCCCCCTAGCTCTTTAATGGCTTTTACCCCAGTCCCTGAAAATAATAGTTGCTTGCTTACCCTCCTGGCTTCCCATCCTGAGGTCCTGCGAATAGAAACCCTTGCCTTCATCCATCTTTGGGGATTCTTCCATCCCTGGGAGAAGATGCTCAATGAATGAACAGGTGGTGGTAACTGTTGTGAGTGTGAACTGTTGTGATTTGGAGTGAGCAGGTTCAGGAAGGCTTCTTCTTGTCTCCCCTCAGGGCCGCCCAATAACCCCCGTGTACACGGTGGCTCCGAACGTTCCAAGAATTCCCACTGCCGGCATCTACGGGGCCAGTTACGTTCCATTTGCTGCACCGGCCACGGCCACCATCGCCACACTACAGAAGAATGCTGCCGCCGCCGCTGCCATGTACGGAGGGTACGCTGCGGGCTACATACCTCAGGCCTTCCCGGCTGCTGCTATTCAGGTCCCCATTCACGACGTCTACCAGACCTACTGAGGCTGGTGACAGGCGCAATGGCCAGCCACAAACATCGCTGCAGGAACACTGTACAATTTATGAAGAAAGGACCATGTTGGATTCACGCACATGTGAACCGTGACAGTGAAGAATGTTATCGAATATCAAATATCACCTGAAATATTTTATACACATGAAGTTTTCACTAGTTTTTTTTTAAGACTGTCCTCAACTGAGCAGGCCTGTGTTCGTACATTTCTCAGAGACTCGCAGGGGTCCGTGCCTTAATACCATCTTTTAAAAAAACTTGTCCGCCGAATGACATTTGTATAGAGGTTTTGTGTTGTTCTGTTTTTTAAGGATATATTTTTCAGTATGAAGGTTATTTTCTTAACTTCTGCACTCCGGAGAGTTCTATTTTGTGGTACCTTCCATAGTAGACCAGCTGGCTGTTTAAAAAGCACCCTCGAGCAGCTGGAGAACTGTTTTGAAAATATATATTCACTATTTAAAGATGCAAACAATTGTGCTTTGAAATACTACACCAAGCATTATTTTAAAGGTGATACTGGAAAGTGCAATTTTAATATCAGTAAAACCTCTGCTGTATTTCCGCTGGCATTAAGGGTTGACGGTGTTACCATGTGTTACCATGATGCTTCTGTTTTTGAAAAGAAATCGGAACACTCAATCTCTCCTCAGGCCAACATGGAAATGACTCGTCACACTCTGAGTCCAAACACTGGAAAGCTGTACCTGTCACCATTACCTTGGGTTGGTTCTCCATGTGCCTCGATTGTTAAACATGCCCCTCCCATCCCACCTCACCCCAGTCCCCATCCCTAGTCCAGCTTCAAAGTTTGGCAATTCTAGGATGCATGAAGAACTCTATAGAGAAAACAACTGGTGGCTTTTGTACTTCTCCCTGGGTTTTTAATGGGCTTCTTTGTTTTGTTGTACTGTTTTGTTTTGTTTTGGTTGGGGAGGTATTATCTTCTACATGTGCTCTTTTCAGTAGCAGAGTACGTGTAAGCACCGGGTTTTAATATTATGTTTGCATAAGACATCTTCGCATAGCTATTTAATTGTCCAGGATAAAACTTTAATTCCCTTTCTGATGTTTTTATTTTATTCCTTTTTGAAGTATGGGTTTTTAGAGACAAAGAATGTATGTTGTTGTGGACAAGATCCCAAAGACTCTTGTCAGCAGAAAGTTAAGCCTCTAGTTGCCTTATCATGTTTCATGCAAAATGCTGTGGTCACCGACGGTGTTGGGAACGTTATGTTTGTTGAAAAGGGCTTTCCTCCTTAGCTGTGCACTCGGTGGCTGAGCTGAAGTGCGGCCCGCATATCCAGGAGGAGAGACCTGAAGGAGTTTTATAAAAGTTTGTAAATATCTTCTCATGCTGACTTTTTAGTCTTTTTATGTTGCTGAAGTTCACGGTATAGAGTTTAATGCAAAGTGAAACCATTTTATTTCAATGTTATTAAAAAGATTTGCTTTATTAGGAAGTAAATATATTGTTGCAGTGTTTTGTGCCTGTTTAAGGGCTTTTGTTTAGCAAAGTGAATGTAAAATACAGTAAAATGTTAAGATTGTCATCTCTTCTATGAACTACATCAACTTGGAATTTTGAAAAGGCTCTATCCAGGAAGTGCGGTGTGCAATAAGGTAGCAGATCCACAGTGGTGTTTTTATGTCATGTTAGAGATTTCATCAAATCATTCCATTCACTGTATTTCTGTTGATGGCTGAATTCTTATTTGTGGATTAATAATAGGATCATGCCCTTAGCAAATACTTTTAGTTGTTTTTTTTTTTTTAATTAAGAGACTACCAAATGCCTTCCCCCACCCATCTTGATGGGATGAGTTTTTATATATATAAGGAATATTTATTTAACTATTCTATAAAATTATTGAGTGCCTGCTAAGGCCTTTAAACATTCCTGACATTCCTTTCCATCATTCTTAAATGACATAAAGTGATAGTGCAATGTTCCTGATGAGGTACCCAGCAAGCTGCATCCCAACTCGGAATCTGTTGGAATGACTAATCCAACAAAATGCAATTTGGATCAGATCTTCATCCATTGACTGTGTGAAAGAAGTACTCTCCTTCCTGTGAAGGATTGTCACAGAGGGTCACTGGATGAAACTCTGACCCAGTGCTCTTACTGTATTTTACATGTGCCTGTAAATTATTTGCAAAAAAGAAAAAAAAAAGTTTTTTAACGGTATCTTAACATGGCAACTACCAAACTACCTTAAAAACAAATGTTGGTGACAGCCAGTTAAGTATCAGTGAGCCTCCTCTCTGTGGTCTTACCTGTTTCTATTGTTTCAAAACCATTTCATGTACACTACTGAGGTAAGTTTATAACTTGAAATGTGAACTTTTTATTTTTTAGGGGTTAAGAACAAACTACATAAATGTTTTAAAAAAAAGTTTTAGAGTTCTGCTTCACGTGCTATTAGTTTAGTTGTTACTTTTAGCTGCATTGTATTTGAAAAGCTTTTTAGATCTTGCTCCATTTACAGTACATTCTTAGGATGTATGTAGTAAATAAAGCTTTCTTTAAAGCAATTTCAAGACTTTATCTTAAATTGTGGGGTTTTTTTTAACACTGATTTTTTTTTTTCTCCAACAAAATTAAGAAAGCCCTGATACAGCATAGAAGTGATTTCACTAATTGAGCATTTTCATTTGGAGAAACAGACAAGCTATTGTCATGTCTTTGGCTTGAAATTTCTACGAAAGATGAATTACCAAGACTTTGGCTCAGAAGGTGGAGCATTCAAATCCTACTAAGCATTTAGATTGGAACAGAATGTGACAAACTGTCCCACCTCTCTCTGCGGAAGTCTGGTTAGGTACCCAAGAGCTTTGCATCCAGAACTCTCTGTGGAGGTGGCTGATGTGACATTGAGCTGTTTGGTGATCTCATGAAAGTGCTGAGGTGACCTTGATGGTCACTGCCTGTGAAACCCAGGCTTTCTTGTTTCTCCTTTTCATAGTGCACGGCAAGGTTATAGAACACTTCCTTCCCTTTTCTGTAGAGACCATCAGTAACTTCACACAGTGTCTAGTAGCAAAGTCAGGCAAGGGATTAGACAGAAAGGGGCAAGTTGTCCAGGGAATTACTGCACTTTTCACACTTGCTCCACTTGGCTTTGCAGGTGATTAAGATCAAGAATTTTACCTTCTTGGGGGCTGGGCATATAGCTCAGTAGTAGAGCACTTGGCTAGCCCGCAGAAGAGGCTCAGAACCCAGCAGGGCTGAGGCTGCTGCCTTACCTTTGAACCTGGGTCATGGCCTCCCAACCCACATTCCCTGGAATCCTAATTTCCTGCTTCCTCTTAAAAGTATAAAGGCCTATTGAGAGGTAGAACAGGCCTGGTAACCTCCCAAGAAGACAGATCATTAGCAAATTTTTTTTTCCTTTTATTTATTTATTTTTTTTTTGTACCATAGATTGAACTCAGAGGTGCTTCACGGCTGAGCCAAATCTCCAGCCCTTTTTAATATTTTATTTTTAAGACAGGGTCTCACCGAGTTGCTTAGGGCATCGCTAAGCTGCTGAGGCCGAGCTTTGAACTTGCCATCCTCCCACCTCAGCCTCCCAAACTGCTGGGATTACAGGCAGGTGCCACCGCACCTAGCTAGCAGTGTTTTTAAGAGCAACATGACCTACTGATTCCTTCTTGTTCCCAGAGAAAAGTACAGATGCCCTTGAAGAGTCACAGAGTTAGATTGATCATGTTAGGACGGGAGTTAACAATCATACAAAATAGATAGCACGCCTCTCAGAGAGGGTGGGCTTTGTCCTTAGAGCGAAGCTTTGATCCTCTTGCACTCCCAGGACTGGGTCGTAGAACACAGAGCTCAGTAGTATGTCAGGTGAGGATAAATGTTATGACTCCAGGGTTCACTGGGCTCCGGCTTCCGTCACCTCAGGTGTACCACAGTAAGTAGCAGAGTAGGTGAGGCAGAAGGTGACTGATCGAGGTCACACAGCTCGTAACAACCAGGACTCAAATCTGCACTCAGTGTCCACATCCTGGATTCTCAAACAGCACGCTGACCCTAGAAATGGATAAACGTATTCTTCCAGGAAAAGAAAAGGCCTTTTTACAAGAGCAGTTTCTTTCCTGATGGTTCTTAGTGTGTTCTTATCTGCAACTTGGTGGGTGGGAACTGAAGGTTGATGGCTGGAAATGCCTACTCTCCACCTGGAAGGGAGAGCAGCATGCTGGGCTGGTGAAAGTAGATTGGTAGATTTAAGGAATTCTATTAGCTAAGATTATGGGGGAGGTTTACCAACACCATAGGAAATTAGCTGTATATACTCTTGAGATTGGTTAGTTTGGGGCTGGAGCTGGAATGCAGAGCCTCACACATGCCAAGCACACGCTCGGCACAGGCCACACACCCAGCCCTCTGATTCTTTCCTAGAATAGATATTTCTTTTTTTTTTTTTTTTAACTATTCAAAAAAATCTATCATGGGAAAACATGAGCACTTATTTAGTTGAAAGAATAATTAACATAATCTGATTTCCTTGTGTATTCAATTATTGTACAACATTATCTTTATTATAAAATATTCAGGTCACTCAGTGTATATATCAGATTTGGGGTTTTTGTTGTTGTTTTTAATCACAGGAAGTGTGACATTATGGCCTGGTTGTTTCCATGAAATGACACTTTGACACACTATGACCCTAAAAAAAAATGATATCTTCAGCTTTTTTAAGAATTAACCAACGTGAGTCACAATGGTACATGCCTGTAATCCCAGCAATCAGGGAAGCTGAGGCAGGAGGATTGCAAGTTTGAAGCCATCCCCAGTTACTTAGCGAGACTCAGTCTCCAAATAAAAAGTAAAAATAAAGGGCGAAAGGTGTAGCTCAGTAATAGCCCCTGAGTTTAGAACTAAAAACCACAAAATAATTACTGAGTAGGAGGAAGCAAATGTACTCACCTGTTCTACCTTTCCTTGTGTATGACACTTCCCGTTTCTGATCCTCAAGGTCAAAGATAGAATAGGTTAGAATATAGAATAAGACCCAAGCCTATCTACAGAAAGCTTAGCTCATTCCAAGATCTAAGTTGCAGAGTATTGCAGTCCTTTCTCCTCTTTCCCTCTTTAATCTCCCAGTATAGCTCTGTTTTCGACTTCCCCATGCCAGTAAACCTGGGACATGTGACTACGCAGGTACTATGTGATCAAGCACCAGAACCTGCTGGAGCAGGCTGGGTTCCCCTCAGCATACCTGGTGGGGGGGGATACCCTGGGGGGATATCCAGGGAATGAACCCAGAGGTGCTTCACGGCTGAGCCACATCAGTCATGCCACCTTGGAAAAGACTCCTACCTCTGATTTCTTAATTGCTTACAGATAATAATCCTGACCTCAAAAGTTTATTGTGGAAATAAAATAAATTCATGAATCTTAAGAGGCCTGCTATGTGCCTATAATCCCAGCTAATTGGGAGGGAGGCTGAGGCAGGAGGATCACAAGTTCAAGGCTGGGAGTATAGTGATAGGGTGCTTATCTGGCACGTGTGTTCAATCCCCAGCACTTGGAGTGGTGTTTTTAAAAAGGCTGACATGTTATAGGCGTGTGTGTGTGTGTGTGTGTGTGTGTGTGTGTGAGAGAGAGAGAGAGAGAGAGAGTGTTGGGGATCAGACTCGGGACTACATCTTGCTAGGCAAAAATCTCTGCCCCTGACCTGCATCCCCAGCCTCTGTAGGCACTTTTCTCGAAGGCCACTTCCTATTGCTTTCCCTTTTGATCTGTACTATAAATGCATTCTTCCATACTGATCCAACAAGCCTTTTCTTTTAAGCCCCCTCCCTCACCCCCAGTGCTGGGGATTCAACCCAGGACCTCTTGCACGTGCTAGGCAAGCGCTCTACCACAGAACCACACTCCCGACCTAAGCCTTTTGACTTTTTTATTCAGCCAGTTACTCAATACACATTTGTTGAATGCCAACGGTACGGTAGCTCAGTGGAAAACCAACAGTCAATAAAATCTTCCAGAAACTCCTAGCTCTCCAGAAACTTCCAGATGGTATTCTATGGGAGGGGGCACTCACCCAGGCTTGGGTAGAGGTCAAGAAAGCTTGGGGAAGAAATGGCATCTGTGCAGTGGTCTCCAGGATGAGTAGGAGCTGGGGCAGATTGGACAGGGAGAAGAGGAGACAGAAACCCCCGGGGACCAGGGCAGAGTGACCAGTCCAGGCCCTGAAAGCAAGTAGTTCAGTGGCTGCTTCCGAGGAGGAGAAAGGGAGCAAAGAGGCTCCACCTCTGCATGGTTCGTGGCTGTGCATTCACCAGGTAAGGAGGAGATGTGCTCTCCAGGAGAAGGAAGCTGGGAATGATGATCAAGTGAGAAGAACCCTGAGGCATTCACCCATCCTTAGAATTTAGGGGTTCCCTCGAGCATGCGCATCTGAGCCAAGGCCCTTAGGGCTGCCCAACATTTCCTTCTGCAGATCTGGTTTCCAGCATCTGGGGCCCTCCACCCTTTCCTCTGCAGGCTCTACAGCAGCTACATTGTCATCATCCCTGGGTTCCACCCACCATGGTACAGGAGTGCAGGTTTCTTGTGAAGGTACTGGAGGCCTGTGGTTGTCCAGATAACTGAGGGTGCAGGAAGATCCAAACTAGCTCTCCAGAGACACACCGGCCTCCACAACAGGATGAAGTTCCCATGCCACCCCATTATACACAAATGCCCACAAGCAGCACCACTTTCCTGAGCTAATTTTTAGCCACCCCTTGTTCTTGGCTTGCTCTACTTTGTTTGTCAAAAATCTTCATTAATGATTAGCCAACCATGAGGTTTAAATAGGCCTTAGTCATCCCGAGGCAGGTGAGACGTGTCACTGAAGGCTAATAGTTCCTGAGCTGACCTTGCTGGAGGGTCGGGTCAAGACATTTTGAGTCGAGGCATTAGGATAACCTGGGTCATGCCAGTTCAGGGTGGCTGGGATCTTTCCTCTCCTTTTTCAGGATCGTATTCCATACTGTGGCAAGACCATGGGGCGCTATCATTTCCATCAGCCTCACCACCCCCACCTTCACTCCACTTGGAATAAGGCCACACTTTCTCAATTTTATGTAAAGTGCTATGTTAATTCAACTCTCTAACAAGCCCCTGGTCTCCCCTTTCCAAATGAAATGTTCCCATAAGAAGAGAAATTCTGGGGGCTGGGGCTTTCGCTTAGTGGTAGAGCACTTGCCTAGCACGTGTGAGGCACTGGGTTCGATCCTCAGCACCACATTGAGTCTATCTACAACTAAAAATATTACCAAAAAAAAGAAGAAGAAGAAGAGAAATTCTGGAAATGAAACAGATTCTAAACATGCTTTAGACTTTACACAGGGAAACTCCCAAGGCACAGGCAACAGCAAACACAATCTATTCAGCATAATTCAGCATGATTCCCTAGCCCTTCCCTACAAATATGCAAATTATTGGCTGCCGTCAAGACTGCCCTCGGTGAGCATTTCTTTTCCTTGTTCTTCATTCCCCTTCCATTTGGGAGTAAGTTAAAGTCTTAGAGGGTGACCACTCAGTGGCAGATCAAGTAAGTCTGCCAACTGTATAATTGCCATGTCAAGCAGTATTTTATACATTTTTTTTAACTTTTTGTTAAAAAATAATATAGATACAGAATAGTGCATGGGCCACATTACAGCTTAATGAACTTTAACAGCACATCCATGGAGAACTTGACCAAAATTCCAGAAGCTTCCTTCTTTCCAGTGTGTTCTTCCTCATTAAGGGAAACCACCACCTTGACTTCTAACCGTGTAGATTAGTTTTGTGTGAATCATTCTTTCATACCCGAGGCAGCTACGGCTGTTACTCCATTTTATAGTTAAAAAGCAAAGTTTACTAACTCTCCCCAGACCGCAGAGCTGGTAAGTGAAAGAGCCTCGGTTTGAACCTGGATTAGCTAAAGCCAGAGCTGGGGAGGGAAGGTGGGTGAGGGTAATTCTTATTCACCCATTTTGTAAGGACTCAGCCATTTGTTCTAGAAGTTACACTGAACTTTTTTTTTTTTTAAACACACAGTGTATCTGCAACTTCTTTCTTTTCTTTTGGTATTTGTAGTCCACTTATTATTTTTTTTAAGAGAGAGAGAGAGAATTTTTTAATATTTATTTTTTAGTTTTCGGTGGACACAACACCTTTATTTGTACGTGGTGCTGAGGATGCCAGGCAAGCACGCTACCACTTGAGCCACCTCCCCAGCCCTACACTGAACTTCTAACAGTAAAAGTCATGAGAGCAGGTGGAAAGAAAAGGTCACACACCTGGCAGGATATGGGACACAAACCCCTTTGGAGTTCCCAGGTCCTGGAGGATCACTTTTCTGAGTTCCTTTTCTCCTGGCCTTTTGCATGCTAGTGAAATTTTTCTCAAACTTTGCTCTAGGAAGGGAAGGGAGAAACGAATTCACACTGAGTAGAGTTATATTTTTTTTAATATTTATTTTTTAGTTTTAGGTGGACACAATATCTTTATTTTTATGTGGTGCTAAGGATCGAACCCAGTGCCTCACACACTCCAGGCGAACGTGCTACCTCTTGAGCCACGTCCCCAGCCGAGTTATATGTTTTGTTTTTTCACTAAGATAAATCCCTTGTCTAATAAGCTGAGGAATAAAGCTCTGATTTTGGAATTTAAAGCCATAGCCAGTCAAATAAAAAGAACAACATCAAGGGCTGGTAGCTCCTTCACCCATCCGGGTACATTGTACCACAAAGACAGCCCAATCTAGGGAGCCCAGGCTAAGGATTCTGGGTTGCCAGGGTGCAAATACTTAGACTCTCTGGAGAGGTCATTGATCAGTGTTCATGACCAGTGTCCCAAATATGAGTTGTACTACATAAAACGCTGAGAAGACGTGCCAATCAAGGCGTGTTCTAAGACACCAATCACACAATCAGTTGGCCTTGAAGAACAAGCATGTCGCTGTCCACAGCATTCTTTCTCAAGCTCTATCTCCTGACATCCTGCTGGATGGTTACAGAACACCTTCCTCTTCTCCTCCCCATTCATTCACTCAATTAACAAATGTTTCCCAAGCATCTATTATGTGCCAGGTCTTGTGGAGGAGCACAAAGTTAGGAGGGTGAGCATTACCTCCATCTTACCAGGGAAGCCACGGAGGCCCCAGAGGATGATGGTCCAAGTTAAACAAGGTCGTGTGACTGTTTATCCCATACCGAGGACTTTAAATGCAGTATCTGACTAAACCCTTGCAATAACTCTATGAGGTGGTTGCTATGATTTTACCTCCTTCCTCTTTGACACATAAAGAAATTGAAGGCCAGAAAGAAGTTAGATGACTACCCAAGTTCTCACGGATGTGAATGGAACAGCCAGCATTCGAACCCTCCTGAATCTGACTCCAGAAGCTTAAGCATGACCTTACCAATTCAATAATCAGTGGTGTTACACCCCACCTCTATAGTGGTCTGGGGCTGGGGCTCAGTGGTAGAGCGCATGCCTGGCATGGGTGAAGCAGTAAATTCCATCCTCAGCACTACATAAAACAAATAAGTAAAGGTTAAATTATTAAAAAAAAAAACTATATAGTTCTGTGAAATAACTTGCAGACTCAAGCTAAGCCTGGCTTCTTGAGTTCAACAGACATTTCAATAGACATGTATCTTTTGCCCAAATGTTAAATATTTCCAAACGGAAGTAAGGTCCTAGGAGTTTGGAAGGATAACTTGAGGTTTTAATTTAAACACTCCCTTCTGAATACCCTAGAGATGGAAGAGAGATTGTTCTGCTTTCATTTTTAGAATGTTCCCCCTCATAATCAAAGCATCACTGTACTTCCCCTTGGCCAAGTTAGTCCGACCATGGGCAATCATACAGGGGAGTAACTGGATTCTTTAAGGATCCAGGAACAGAGACAGCACCACATTCCTCTGTGGAGCACCAGCAGTACCTAGTATTAGCACTGGCGGCCTCCTCATAGGTCTCCCTGCCTCCATTCTTGCTTCTCTCCCACTCATCTTTCGTAATGGGGTTAGAGTGATCTTCTAAATTCCAATCTGAATGTCATTCACATCAAAAATCTTCAGGCACAGCCCACAACTAACTCTAGGAAGATGAGACATTTTATCTTAAAATACTCAGACACTTTCTAATCTGGCTTCCGTGTGTCTCTCTAGAATTATATCCTGCCAACAGCACACAGGCAGAGCTGGTATTCAGCCATGATGCAACGGTATGACCATTGTGGTTATTTATTGCTGGTGTCACTCTGACCGACTGGAGCCAATTTTGACCAAACGATTTTCAGTTCCTTTATAAAGCTCCCTTTCACCTAGTAGAGTCTGCCTAACTCCAACTTGTTCCTCAAGCATTTTTAAGCACCTACTCTAGACTAGCATTGTACTGCATATTCAAATAGAAAGCAGAGCTAGGCATGGTGGCTCATGCCTGTAATCCTAGCAACTTGGGAGGCTGAGACAGGAGGATCACAAGTTTGAGGACAGCCTCAGCAATTTAGCAAGACTCTCAGCAACTTAATGGGATCGTGTCTCAAAATTTCAAAAAAGGGTGGCTGGGGATGTAACTCAATGATAAAGTGCCCCTCAGTTCAATCCCTAATACCAACAAACAACCACAAAAACAAAAATAGAAATCCTGCCCCCCGGGACCATGCCAGTCTATTGGGAGCATAGATAAGTTAAGAAAGTCACAGTTATAAAATAGTGGGACAAGGACAGAGAGAAACCCCAGGTGCGGGGAGAGCACAGAGAAGGGGCACTTAACCCAGGCTCAAGGTCCAGGAAGCTGTTCCTGGAGAGGAGATAAGCTGGGTTCCTTCGGAGAAGGGGCAGAGGAATCTTGATAAAGAGAAGGTGGATCTGTGAAGAGCATGGATAAGAAAGCCTGGAACTGGAGATGAAGCTGGTGATGGAGATGCAGGAGTGGGGGCGGGGCCGCGGGGACGCGCAGGGCCGAACTGGCTGCCCTAGTCTCTGATCCATCCTGACCTCAGAGAGAGGGAGGCCAGTCTTGATTTTCAACAGGACTGTGGCTTGATGGGCCACTGGATTGAATCTGTCCCTCTAGAGTTCATGTGGTAGAAACTTAATCTCCACTGCAAAAATGGATGGAGAGAGAAAGAAAGGAAAAAAACAAAAAAAAACACTGCATCAGAAACCAGCCATGACCCCTAGACCAGCATGGAGACCAGAGCGCCTCACCTCCCGCCATGATGGTATGGAAGCTCCCCCGAGGCCAGGCACCATCCTGTGGGGGGGAGAAGGAAGCCCTGGCAGGAAGGCGAACTTTAAATCCATTGGACATTTATTTACCTGAAAGAGACTTTCTAATCTTAAAGAGATGATCGTGGTCTAAATGAGCATGAGACGCCTTCCACTACAAAACCAAGGTTGGTACTACCCGGCCAGGCAGGGAGACAAAATTGGAAAGTTGCATGAGTCCAAGGGACCCATAGCCCCTGTTGACACCGACTGCCTGTCCTCGCTTCCATTGTCAGCGAGGACACTGCCACCTTGCTCACAAGGTCTCCTTTCCTGGGTGGGGCCAGGTGTTCCATGACTTTATCTCAGCCTCTCTCTGGTCTCTCACTGCTGGAGGGTTTCACATCTGGTAAACTTGGGAACAACTGGGCATTCTGAGCTAACCAAGCCCTCCTCCTTTTAGCCAAGCATTGGTTGATTTTCCCTCTGTTCTCTCCTCACTTAACCCTTCCCAGGGCCAGCATTGCCTGTGGCTGCGATTACTAGGGGCCCATCTGGCTCTCGTGCCAACCTGAGTTCTCCAACCTCTTCCAGCTGCTTCATCAGTAATAAACATGATTCGTTAACCTCCAATTTTTTAAACTTTATTTATTCATTTATTCATTTGGTACCAGGGATTAAACCCAAGGACACAGAATCACGGAGCCACATCCCCAGCCTTTTCTATTTTTTATTCTGAGACAGGGTCTTACTATGGTTGTTTACGGCCTCCATAAGTTGCTGAGGCTGGCTTTGAACTTGTAATCCTCCTGCCCCAGTCTCTAGCCTCCATTTTTTAATTGAGGTAAAATTAACATAAAATTCACCATCTTAATCATTTAAAAGGTGAAATCAGTGATTTTATTGTATCCACATGTTGTATAATGGTCACCACCATGTAATTCCAGAATATTTTGGTCACCCTACTCCCAAAAAACCCACATCCAGAAGTCACTCCCCATATCCTCTGCCCCTAGCCCCTGGCATCCTAGACTGGTCTAATCTGGACATTTCATATAAGTAGAATTATATAATATGTGACGACCCATGCATGACTAGTGTCTTTCATTTAGGGTCAAGTTTTCAAAGTTCATCAATGGTGTTGTGTTGACTGTGTCAGTATTTCATCTCTCTTTATGGCTATATAATATACCATTGTATGGAATTGTCACATCACATTTATCCACTCAATAATTGATGGATATTTGTATTGTTTCTATGTCTTAGCTCTCATGAATTATATTGCTATCAATATTAACATACACGTTTTTGTTTGAACACACATTTTTGTTTCTGTTGGATGTGCGATTTTCTGGTCCATCTGGTCATTCTACATGTAACTTCTGAGAAACCACCAAACTGTCTTGCAGAGCAGCTGTTCTGTTTTACGTTCCCACCTGCAAGGCTTCCATTTTCTCCATAGCCTTGCCAACCCTGGCTACTTTCCTTGGTACGCTTTCCTTAATTTCAGCCTTCTTAGTGGGTACGGGTGGTATCTTGTTGTGGTTGTGACTTGCATTTCTCTCATGACGACTGATGTCAGGAATGTGTTTATGAGCTTAATGGCTATTTCTATACTTCTTTGGAGAGATATCTATTCACATCCTTTGCCTATTTTTAATTGAGTTTTTTGCCTTTTTGTTGCTGAGTTGTAAAAGTTCTTCACATACTCCAGTTACCAAACCCATGTCAGATACAGATACATGCTTTGCAAATATTTTCTCCATTCTGAGTTGCTTTTTCTTTCTTCTTTCTTTTTTTTCTTTTATTTTTTTGTGGGGGGTGGAGGGGGTTTGGGGATAGAACTCAGGGGTTTACACCTGTGAAACAGGTGTTCCACTACTGAGCTATAATATATATATTTGGGAGTAGGTGGGGCACTCAACCACTGAGCCACATCCCCAGCCTTATTTTGTATTTTACTTGGAGACAGGGTCTCACTGAGTTGCTTAGTGCCTCACTTTTGCTGAGGTTGGCTTTGAACTTGTGATTCCCCCTGTCTCAGCCTCCAGAGTTGCTGGGATTACAGGGTGCACCACCGCCCCCGGCTCCATTTCTTAAGTATTACATTGAATCTGTAGATCACTTTGGGGAGTATTGCCATCTTAACAAGATTAAGCCTAATACTTCATAAACACAGAATATCTTTCTTTTTAAGTCTTCAATTTATTTCAGCAATATTATTGTTTTTGAGATGCTGGGGATCAAACCCAGGGCTTCCTACACGCTAGACAAGCACTGTACCACTGAGCTACACCACCAACCCAGTTTGTTTTATTTTGCACAGGGTCCCTCTAAGTTGCTGAGGCTGGCCTCAAATATGGGATCCTCCTGCTTCAGCCTCCTGAGTAGCTGGGCTCGCACAGGAGTTGCCCCAGCACCTGGCTTCAGCAATGTTTTTTTGTTCTCAATGTTTAACCCTTACATGGCTTGGTTAAACTTATCTGATAAAGCACTTTATCTTTTCTGATGCTATTGTAAATGGAATTATTTAATTTCAGCTTTTGATTGTTCATTGCTAGTGCATAGAAATACATGTGGATTTGGATGTCTTTAGTATCCATTTTCTCTCCTTATTTCATTTCTCAGTTTATTGAGAATATGGAATGGGAAAGGGGATGATTCATTAGCAGTCTTTCAGAAACCAGCACTTGATACACATGCATCTGGTGGCTCAGGACATGGGGAGAAGTGTGCACAGTGACAAAGGAGCAGGTCAAGAACAGAACCCCGAGGCACACCGAAGCCCAGTGGGCAGGTAGAAGAGGTGACCATGCGGGTGTATGAAAAGCCATGGTCAGAGAAGGAGCCAGGAACCATGTGTTTCAATGACTTATTGCTACAATCCCTGCTGGGGGTGGGGCCTGGCATGTGTGGGGTTTCCTGGTTCCACACCCAGCACCAGGAAAAAAGAAAGACCTACCACAACGTCATGGCCGCCTCTGCTCGCTCCTGCTCCTCGTACTAGGCTGCTGCCTGACATTGGATTTCCTCTCCAGGAGCCAGGATGCACACCTCTAATCCTAGAAACAGGGGAGGCTGAGGCAGGAGGATTGCCTGGGAGGCCAGGCTGGGCAACTTATGAGACCTGTCTCAAAATAAAATACAAAGGGCTGGGATGAGGCTCAGTGTGGATGAGTGGTTGCCTAGCGTGTGAGAGACCCTCAGTGTGAGGGACGTGAGACCCAGCATAAATACAGAGCCTGGTGGAGAGGTCAGGCAGACTAGACTCCCTCAGGCTTAGTTTATGTGAGAATTTGGGTAAGTCAATGAATCTCAGTTTCTTCATCAGTAAAATAGGATACTTAATATTCTCATCTCCAGGTTTTTATGAAGATTAGAAATCAGGACACCAAGTCAGCTACATAATCGATGCTCAAATATGCTAGCTTATTATTATTCTGCCATAGCTTTGAGCATAGCTTCAGTTTTTCTTTGTATATGATGGTGTACAAGACATTGGGAGTTACCAGGTCCCCACTAGGTATGGCATTTGTGTGACGAAACAGATGCAAATAAATCTCACTTATTATTCACTTTGCATGGGCAGAACCCATGGGGGGAGGCGGGGAGCAGAGTCCCAGGCTCCCCACAACCCTAGAAATTGGGGGAAACAACCTGTTTGGTTGTAGGTGCTCTTCTAAGGCCTTCCTGGCTCCCCATATGTGTCCCCAACAGACTGACTGGAAATGACAATTCTATTCTTTAAATTTCAAGTATGTTACCTAATGGAGCCAGGACTTCTTCTGAGCGCAGGACGTGGATCCACTTATCAGTCAACCTGGAGGGCAGAGAGCAGGGCCCAGGAGAAGTGCATGTTTGTGGGACAATGGGAAGGAGGCTGGGGCAAAGGTTCTGGTGTGGAGCTGGGCCTTGTGGGGGCCCTTGGGAGGGGCAGGGAAGGACAGGGCACAAACCAGCTCTGCCCCAGCTCCCAGGGCCGCCTGCAGCCTGCTCCACACAGGCCGTGAGAAAGCCAACAGCCCTTGACTCCTCTGTGTCCTCGACTCCAGTGCCAGGGCTGCAGCCAAGCAGGAAGTAGGTGCACCCTGGCTGGCACCGGATCAGCCTCAACTCGTTTGTCAACATTTCACAGTCTCCTTGGAGAGGCTTGTGGAAAGACGGAGGTATAATCCTTTCGCCCCAGGGAGGCCAGGTGGTCCCCCCACCACCCATGGTCCCGGTCACTTATGAAACAGTAGTTGCCACCTGTCAATCACATTTAGGATGTGGAAAACCCAGTACTCTACAAATCCTCCGCACAGTGACTTGCTGCCAGGAGTGTTCCCTAAGAGTTTTGGAAACCTGACTTCATATACTGCTTCAGGGTCCCCGGGCAAGTCCTCCGGCTTCTCCAGTCTTCTGTTTCCTGTCTATAAATGGGGGATGACGGTTCCTACCCTGTAAGGTTGTTGTGGGGAGACGTGCTGCAGGCGGCACTTTGCTGGGTAGCAGGTAATAACTTGAAGCACCTGCATTGATTGACACTTGCCTGTGTGACCTTGGGCAAGTTCCTTCACCTTTCTGGGTCTTAGCTTCCTCATGTGTGTACCTTGGGCCAGATGATCTCGGAGGCATCTTCTGGTTCCAGCTTTCTGTTATTCTATGGCAAACAAGGTCCTTTGCCTCCGCACTGGCCCAGCCTATCTACGTAAGAGACAAGGCCACACGCCTTTGCAAAGGTCAGGCAGCAAAGACCTTCGACAGTGAGAAGACTTGTTCACTCCTTCCCCTTGAACTCAGTTCAAGGTGGTGGGCCCATGAGCTAACTGGGGTGTTTCCTTAAACACAGGATTAGAAAAAGGACAGGGTGCTGGGTGGCACTGAAGACTTCCTAGGTGGGGAAATAGAGGTGACCTGGAGTAAGGTCGCGGCAGATGTGCTAATAGTTGCTTAAGGACACGGCATCATCTCCTGGGTTTTTTGGTTTGTTTGTTTGTTTGTTTTATATCAGGGATTGAATCCAGTAGCACTGAGCCACATCCCCAGGGTGTAGCAACAGGGTCCCACTAATTCGCTTATGGCCTCACTAAGTTGCTGAGGCTGACTTTGAACTTGCAATCCTCCTGCCTCATCTTCCTGAGCTGCTGGCATGATAGGTGTGCACCACTGTGTCCAGCTATCTCCTGGGATTCTACTCCCAAAATGGTGTGGACATGATGAGAGACCCTCCCTTTGAAAAGAAAATTTTCTTGCAGGCTCTGGTTGAATGAGGCCAAAGCTTTCTCCTCCAGTGGAGGCCCTGTGAGTGAGTGATATCATCAAGGGAGGGGAGGCAGGTGGCTGATGTCAGCTCCTGGTTGGAGGAGACAGCGCAGGTGGAGGGCAGGTGGGAACCCACTAAAGCTCTTGGTCCTCCTGATACACCTGTGTGTCCTGATGTCCTCAACTCAAGTACCGAATGGGATAAGGAGAAAGTACTTTGAACACAAAGCAGAGGACAATCCTCTTTCCCTCAGACCTGGGTCTGAGGCAGATACTCTCAGTACTCCAAGTTGGTTAATTCCCAGAGTATCTCGGGTCAACCCCATCTACATAAAAAAAAAAAGTCTATTTTTTTAAAGAATAGAAAAATCTAGAATTATGTGCAAGGCAGATTTTCTCTGATGTGTGTATTCCTGGAGGCTGATTTCTTTGTGGGGGGGCCTCCCCTAATTTCTGTCAGTAATTTTCAGATCTCAGGGAGCTCGTTCAAAGTGCAGCTCATTAAGAATATTCACAAGGCCCTCAGGCCTTTGGATGACAAGTCCCAGGGTTTCTGTCACCTTCCCAGCTGGAAGTTCTCTGCTAAATGACAAACGTCCTGAGGTCTTTCCCAGAACAGCTTGTACTGTGATCAACTGTCAAGACCACACTTCAGTTTTTACAGTGTGTCTCAATTTGTGTCACTAATTCCGTGTCTCCCCCTGAGTGTGAAAGAAGCATCTGTCACAGAAAGGGTTTTGGGTGGACAAGGCCACCCCCCCCGCCCGACCCAGCCCCAAGAATATACCATTTTTGTATGCCTTGGTCACTCTGCCTGTTGCCTGGGTTATGAAGGGGAGCACCACCCACAGGGGGCCTTAGAGGTCACGTTCCCTCATGTAATGCCACCGCTCACCAACCCCTCATGCCATGGCCGCACTTTAATATGAAATGATGACAAAGTGGCCCACAGTCTTCAGGACAGGAGCACTGGCCTCACAGAGCACCGGCCACTATAAATAGCAGGCCCGTGATGAGGTCCAGGTGTGACTCTCTAGCCACAGGGACACACACTCTCACCTTTCTGTTGTTCGGGAAAAGCTAAGAAACCTGAGTACATGGTTTGCTAAGGCTGCCACAACAAAATACCCCAAACAACAGGACTTTATTTTCTTATGATGCCAGAGCTGGAAGCCCAAGATCAAGGTTTTGGCAAGTTTGGATTCTCCTGAGGCCTCTCTTGTTGGCTTGCAGAGGACCGCCTATTTATTTATTTAGTTGGTACTCAGGGATTGAACCCAGGGATTCTTCGCCACTGACCTATATTCCCACCCCTTTTTGGGGTCTCCTTAAGTTGCTTAGGCCCTCCCTTATTTGCAGAGGCTGGCCTTGAATTTACAATCCTCCTGCCTCAGCCTCCCAAGTGGCTGAGATAACCGTTGTGCACCATGGCACCCAGCAGATGGCTGCTTTTCTGATGTGTGTTCACATGGACTTTCCTCAGTGCCCATGCATGCCTGGTGTCCCTGTCTCTGTTTATAAAGACGCCAATCAGATTGGATTAGTGCCCTCATTTTAATTGAATCACCTCTTCACAGGCCCTATCTCTACCGTCACTTTCTGAGATTCCGGGGGTGAGGGCTTCAACAATATAAATTTGGGGGGACACAATTCAGCTCAATAACAGTGACCTTTCCTTCTTCTTTTGTTATTGCTGATGTTGATGAGAAGAAAAAGAACATACTTTAGGTTCATAAAAATTCAGGAATATGAGAAATTGTGTTCTATATGTGTAATAAGAATTGTAATGCAGTCCGCTCTCATATATAAATTTTTTTAAAAAAAATTTTAAAGTAAAAAAAATAAAATAAAAGGTTAATCAGAAAACAAAAATTCAGGAACTATCTGGAATCTAGCAGCTAGAACCAAGAATGTAAAAGAGACTGAAAACACAGGCATGAAGTAAAAAATGGCTAATTTACTAAGATACCGGACGGCAGACTTAAATATCATCTCCATACATGTTGGATGTGCAGGGAAAACACTTTCTTTGTGTTGACCTTGTATTTGTTGTTATTTGTGGGATAAAGAGGAGAAATACAACTGTGTGCCCAATCCGGCTTAGACCTTAGTCCTAATCACACAAGCCGGTCCCCTTTGAGAGCTGCTCTCTCCTCCCACTGCCCCCTAAGAAGGTGCCTGAGGCTGAGGTCCGAGGTATCCTTGCAGGAAGAAGATGCATTAGCTTTGTGCAGGTCCTTGGATGGGTGCTTGGCCCTGGGGACTCAGCTGGCACCCACTACTGCCATCTGCACTTGGCATAGCTCTCAGAAGGAAGGAACCTGATATCTTAAAGATAACGACTTAATCCCTTTTTTGAGAGGGTCGAAAAAGGAAAACTTGGGTTAAGTCAAAATGGAAAATGTTTTGAGCACTATGAGGGAATCCGAATATGTAGCCACACTGGGAAATGGGAGGGAGGAAGGAAGGAAGGGTAATTGTGCCAAAAATGAATGGACGAAGTCAGAGATCCCTGGAAATCTCTTCCGGAGCTTGTGTCTATTCTCCTACCCCAGGAAGGCCAGAGATGAAGACACAGCCCTCTTTTCTAGAATCCAGTGTATCTCTACGGTCCAAGAGGCTCATGAACCTGTGCACCCTATGGCCACACCCACCATCACGGCCTCCGTGAGAGCCAGAACATTATGGGGCCAAGATGTCTTGGGTTCCTCCATGTCTGCTAAGTCCTTCTCAGCAAGACTGCTGAAACTTGATCAACTCTAAGAGACTTGGAGGCTTCTGGAAAGGAGAAAATACAAATGACAGCAGAGATTCCTCTACCTCTGGTGATGCAGAAACTGTGGAAATGAGGGGGCATCTGAGGGTCAGCTTGCTGCTAGACAAGCTCCTGAGAGGCAGGTCAGTCGGTTCTCCTCCCCTGGGGAAAGAGGGCACCCCACCTCCCTCCTGTTTATTGAGAGACCTACTGAGATAACTTATATCCCGCACCTGGCACAGAGCCTGCTACATAGCAAATTGTGAGTAAGTGTTTCTGTCTTTAGGCCACCATTTAAAAAATAAAAACCCCAGTGAAACAGAACCATTCAGGGAAGGCAGGGTAGAAAACCTGCAAGAGGATCTTTTGGTATAAAAATTAAACAAAAGGTTGCTTTGTATAGCTTTCTTCTTTCTTCTTGGAAAAACCAAGGAGCAGAGATACAGTTCTAGGGTCGCAGCCTACGATGTCAGGAAGGAACATCATGTCACCAGGATCATCTATGTTTTTACCAAGAAAATGACCAGGATATTTGACTCCCAGTGCTGTCAGTAAGAACCAAACATTGAGAAACCAGTCTTCTACTGTTCTTTTAGGGGTTTGTTTGTTTGTTTGTTTGGAGGGTACCAGGGATTGAACTCAGGGGCACTTGACCACTGAGACACATCCCCAGCCCTATTTTGAATTTTATTTGGAGACAGGGTCTCACTGGGTTGCTTAGCGCCTTGCCATTGCTGAGGCTGGCTTTGAACTCGCGATCCTCCTGTCTCAGCCTCCCTAGCAGCTGGGATTATCTACTGTTCTTTTGTGAGTCCAGAAAAGTCCTACTCTAGGAGCTCAGTGATCTAAGGCAATACTGAGTGGGAGGGCACAAGGTTGAGCAAACAATGGAAATTTCCCATCTTTATGGCAGCTCCCTAACTCAGATTAAAATGAACAAAAAGAATAGAAATAATGCAGATCAAAATTAGGGGGTTAAAGACCCAAGAAGCAGAGTCAGAAAAAAAGACAGTTGGATTAGAATCCTGATCCCTGCGATTCAGCAGCTCAGAGTCTTTACTGACCCCACCCCCCTGTTTCCAGGAAAGGACACCAAGGCGAGGAAGGCCTAAGGGCTGATCCCTGGGTCTCCAAGCTTCTGTTTCACATTTCCTTTTATACCCAGGGAATAGAGAGAAGACCCTCAGAGGAAAGAGCCAAGAAGGAGGGGAAACAAAAAGTCATTTCTACCTAAGTAGAAGATCTGATTGGCTCAGCTGGCAACACGCAGCTTCAGGGAAGGAAGTTTGACTCCAAGAACCATGGCCAGGAGAAGCCCGGGAGATGGAGGCCAGCCGCCAAAACAACAAGAGGTTGGAGTTGAGCAATAACTGGCAGGACTCCAGGCTCCGGAAGGGAGCAAATGCACCTGCTCAGTTACTGAAGCACTACGGGACCTGGGCAGGCCAGACCCCCCCATAGGAGAGAAGAGGGAGGAGGCCAAGCCCAAGGGCCTGGCGGAAACACTCACTGTGGCCATCACCCTGTCCAAGTCTGGCATGACAGCAGAGATTCCTTTTTGTCCCCCTCTGCTATTCAGATCTAATCCCTTCCTAATTTTAAAGAATCCCCCACCGTGAGGCAGAGCGTTCTTCCAGCCTCAAGATCTCAGGAGCGACTGGTGGCTTGTGACCCCAGCACAAAAGCTAAAAGGCAGGAAGCCTTGTTACTGGCTGCCCATGAAGCCACAGGGGTTCTAGGATGTCACCCTACAGGACTCTGAACCTGCAACAGCACACAGTGATACTGGGTCCAGGGTAGTGGGAGTCTAACAGTGACATCAATGGCCAAGGATGGAGACCAGGGTTGGCAGCGGTGGTGGCATCTTGTCGCACTGTGCCCATAACCTCCCCTCCCTGGTTTCTGAGCCTGCTTCTCATGGCTTCATACTGATTCTGTGAGCAGCTTTCCAATAAATTCTTTTCTTTTCTTTTCTTTTTTTTTTTTTTTTTGCCTTCAATGACCAGCATGTCCAACAACAGCTCCCTGCCTGATAGAGTCTCCGTTCTTCATCTGCAACAGGAGAAGCCAAGGACCTTTAGAAGGCTGACTCACCTGGATTGCAAATCTTGGAAGTGCAAGGAAGGTACCAAGGTGGAACATGTGGGGGAAAACGCACTGGAAAAGCCACCTGTCACACTTGCTAAAACTGCTATCTGTGACCCTGGGGGAGAGACTTGGCCAGACAGGTGATAACAGCAAGAGTCCTGGTGCTGCTCTTCTCCACTAGGGACAGAAGCATGTTCAAGTCGGAGGATTAGACACTGGCCCAGGCAACCAGAATGCTGAGAAGCCGTTGGGTTCAACTGAAAGACAAGGAAAAGAAGGGGCGTTAAATGCTAAAGGTCTGGTCTGGATAATCTAATCTGCATAAGGACTTCCTCAACTAGACAATGCAGCATTGAGGGCTGGAGGGAGTTTGAGAGCTGTTTCCTGATTGGAACAAGGAAGGCAGCCCTGAGATTTGCACACAGCTCTGGGCTCCCCTTTCTTTCTTTGCAAGAAGCCCCAGGAACTCATCCGGTTTCCATTTTCTCTCTAACGCCCACTCTGTCTTCTAGAGTTCTCCTTCCTCCTTCATACTACCCCTAAATAGCTACAGAGTAGGATCTCATTCCAGCTGCCTCCAAAGATAAGCATATGTCTTTACTCTCCCAAGGATTCTCAAAGATTCCAGAAAAAAAACAAGCAGGCAAACAAGAAAAATACAATGGGATGGTTGTAAAGCTTAAGGATCTTAGAAGGGAGTTTGTGGCTGTAGCTCAGTCAGTGGTGGAGTCCTTGCCTAGCATGTGTGAGGCCCCAAGTTCAATCCCCAGCACCACAGGAAAAAAAAAAAGGTTCACATAGTCATAGTTCTTGCAAGCTTAACCACAGCAATACTAACCACAGCTATCATTAACCCGGCATCATTACTTACCAGGCACCAGGGTAAATATTTTCAGCAGGTGTTATCTCTTTTAATAACCTACATCTGTCTCTCAGTCTGATGCTATTATTATTATTATTATTATTATTATTACTACTACTACTACCATGGATTGAACTCAGGGGTACTCAACCACTGAGCCACATCCCCAGTCCTATTTTGTATTTTATTTAGAGACAGGGTCTCACTGAGTTGCTTAGGGCCTCGCTGTTGCTGAGGCTGGCTTTGAATTTGCAATCCTCCTGCCTCAGCCTTCTGAGCTGCTAGTGTGCACCACTGAACTTGGCTTAAATTTAATTTGTATAATACTCTCTTCATCCTTGTCCCTTCGTCCCTTCTTTTCATCCCTTCTCCTCCTTATAGGGGGAGAATTTCTATTAACTCCGAGTTTGTCTTTCTTGTGTTTCTTTTGGAGAATATATAGTCTCCTTTGATATCCATAGGGGATTGGTACCAGGACACTAAAATCTGAGGATGTTCAAGGCCCTTATAGAAAATGGCATAGTATTTGCATATAACCTACACTCATCTTCTCAGGTACTTTAAATCATTGCTACATTATATATAGTCCCTAATATAAGGAAAATGCATGTAATTGTTGTTAGGGAATAATGACAAAGAAAAAAAGTCTGTTCATGTTTAGGATAGATGCAATTTCTAAAAAATTTTGTTTTTCATCCACGGTTGGTTGAATCCACAGATGTGAAACCCACAGAGAAGGAACCCACAGAGAAGGAGTGCCAACACACACACAAACACAAAGATGAAAGCCGGTGCTCTTTATACCAGGCCATGCCTGGCTGAATGCCTATGGTGTGCTTTTTTTTAAAAAAAAATTAATTTAGTAAAAAGGAAAGAGTTTTCCAGAACCAAAGAAGAGGGTACTCGTTGGAAGTGGATGCCTGTTTAAATCACTGAAAACAGATACCTAAGGACTTTTCAACATTGTCTAGAACCTTCTAGATGGCTTTTCAAGTGACTGTAGTCCTAATAATATCTGTGCTCGGACATCAGAAAATAAAAGTGTGAACAAATGAGAAGGTTTTTCTAAGATAAAAGAGAGATCAGGAAAAGCCTAGTCAAAAGCCAGGTGCCTATGTGGTCACGTCTCAGGCTCAGGTGAGTAGGCAAGACTCCAACAACCCAAAACAATGAGAACCAAATGTCAGTCTTTACTCAACTCTCTCCAAGAATATCAGCAGAAATACAATTCACAGGCCCCAACAGGGTCTCAAATCCCATTCTCTCCGACACCAGCCCATGATGCTCTTTCTTTGGGCTCATCTTTCTCCCACTCCCCTAGTTCCGTATTACGGAAGGCCGACTAGCTTCCTATTTTTACCCATTCTCCTTATTCTTTTTGGTCACAGAAGTTTTGGGAAACTCAGCTGGCAATGGTCCTTAGGTGAGCAAGATGGGGCAGGGGGAGTTACTTGAAATACTTACAGTCACTGATCTTGGACCACAGTGTTCAGTGGAGAAACTGAAGATATGTCTCCAATAAAGAGAAAAGAAACCCAGCAGTTATTTGAAGAGGCAAGGCTTAATAGAAAGCTGTGTTCCCCAGGAGAAGGTGATTAGCCACTAAAAGGAATAAGAGAGGCCTCGAAGGGCTTCAGAAGTAGCCAGTGCAATAAAAACAAGCTTCCTCCTCTGGGCAAAGAAGGAATGAGAGTGGACAAAGAAGGAATTAAAGTCTTAAGAGACCTCTTCAAAGAGGATTTGCCTCTAGAACACACAGCCTGACATGGAGAGGGATTTGCCAGAGCACACAGGCAGGGCTGGTGGCAAGAAGCAGCCCTCGAGGGCCGGAGCAGGTGGGATTCCCAATGTCCTTGCTCATTTGTGGAATCTGAAAAAAACACTTCAGAAGAAGAGCATGAGACAGTGGTCACTAGACACTGGCAAGGGGGGACAGAGAGATTAGATAAGGAGCCCCCAAATATAGTTAGATAAGGGGAATTCGATCTATGTCATGTAGTACAATATGGTAACTATGAATTGCGACATGTGATATATTTCAAATATCTAGAAGATTCTGAAGGTTCCCAACACAGAAATGATGTTTGAGGAGATGCAAATTCTAGTTACCCTGATTTGATCATTACACATTGTATAAATGTACTGAATTATCACACCGAGTCCCATAAATACGTACCAATATGACGTGTCTGAAACACACAGTGGTGTGAGGGTAGAGCAGCAACTTGACCTATGGGTTGTATTTGCTCTTTGCTGAAAGACTGGATTACTTGGGGCTGGGGTTGTGGCTCGGTGGTAGAGCGCTTGCCTAGCAAGTGTGAGGCCCTGGGTTGAATCCTCAACACCTTATAAAAATAAGTAAAGTAAACGCATTGTGTCCATCTACAACTAATAAAAAAGGATTACTTAGCCACCTTTCTCTTCCCATTCTTGTGCCTTTGGTGTTACCAAAGCCACTGCTCTCATCTACAAAAGGGAACAATGTCTTTGATCACTTTACTTCTAGAACCACTCATTACACAGACACACACACACACACACACACACACACACGGCTGACTCATGATGGTGCTCCAAGGGTTTTCTCCAATAAATAGCATCTCTTTTCTTCATCCAGGTTCTCAAAAAGAATTGGAAAGTCTGGCAACAGGACAGGGTCAGAGCCACCCATTCAGCTGCTTTATTATTTTCCTCTGATGGTCCCTTAGCTTATTCAGTGTCCAGGTTTGGAGTTCTGTTGACTCTTGTTTTGGTTCACAAGCTATGAAAATGTCACCTTGTGTCCTTGGCCAGTGGTTACAGTCCCCTCACAGAGCATCTTCCAGGTTGTGAAACACCTTCACCCAGTTGCCATTTAAGGTCTTCGGCTGCCCACTGTACTGCCGCTGTTCGGCTGGACAGGGAAGTTTCCAAAAGTAAACACTATCTAATTTTTTGCAAAGTCATGAATTAACAGTCTTTCCCTTTGTCCCTTACTTCCAAGACAAATGCAGAAATGATCATATATTGGTAACAATAAAGCTAAATTCTCTTTAAGAGACTGACAAAAGCAAAAGCTCATACATAAAGCTTAGGTCATACTGTGAGTCTCATGAGCTTGAAGACAACCCCATTAAATCACTAGAATGCAGAACTGGGTCTCATCATTTCTTGAATACATTTCCTCTCAAACCTTTTCCTCAACAATGAAATTATAAAATAACCATGTGATTAGAAGAAGGTTTGCCCACCAATGAGCTTTCTGTTATTTCCTCCTTATTGTGAGTTGAATGACAGAGCAGAGGCAGAGGCATACAATCAATTCTCAAGTCAAAAAGGTCAAAGCTTCCACAGCATGGCAACAGCTTTGCAGATGCCCAGGTCATGATAGTTGAAATAACAAAGCCCAGCAAAGGTTAAAGCTGAGAGTGCCAAAAGGCCTGCCTTGGCAGCTTTCTGCCATGCATCCCCATGAACATAATCAGTGACAACTTGTCCAAGGCCCCACTGACTATGAAGAGTGAGGACTGCAGCCAAGGAGTAGTCCATTGCAGAGCAAGGATTCAAATATGCAGCTGGAAGCAGGCCCAGGAGCAAAACACTGACAACCCTCTCACTAGTCCAGTGAAGAGATGCAGCCTTGGAACCAGAATGGCGGTTTGGTGACAGGTTAATGTGCTGTGTTCCAGTCCATTCTGGGGTGGGTTGATCCTGGAGAAATGCTGAGCAGATCTGACCAATGGGGTTCAGAGGAACAGAGCTCTGCCTCCTTGAGCACCGCAGAGGACACCCAGCCTCAAGAGAACCGCCATCTTGCTTTTGAGGGCTCAAGGTCTCAACTCGTCTTGTCAATGTTTGTAGCAGCTTAATTCATGATAGCCAAGCTATGGAACCAACCTAGGTGCCCTTCAACAGATGAATGGATAAAGAAAATATGCTATATATACACAATGGAATAGTACTCAGAGACAAAGAAGAATGAAATTATGGCATTTGGATGGAACTGGAGAATAGCAGGCTAAGTGAAATAAGCCAGTCCCCAAAAAACAAAGCCCAAATGTTCTCTCTGATATGTGGATGCTGACTCACAACAGGGAGGTTGAGGAGGGAAAGAAGAGAAGCCCATGGGATTAGACAAAGAGGAATGAAGGGAAGGGAGGAGGGCAGAGAATAGGAAAGACAGTAGAATGAATCAAACAATACTTTCCTATGTTCATATATGAATATAGGACCAATGAAACTCTACACCATGTACAACCACAAGAATGGGAAATTATACTCCATGAATGTATAAGATGTCAAAATACACTCTGCTGTCATGTATATCTGAATATACAATAGCCGGGTGTGGTGGTGCACGCCTGTAATCCCAGATCTCAGGAGGCTGAGGCAGGAGGATTGTGAGTTCAAAGCCAGCTAAGGCAACTTATCGAGGACCTAAACAACTCAGTGAGACCCTGTCTCTAAATAAAATACAAAAAAGGGATAGGGATGTGGTTCGGTGCTTAAGTGCCCCTGGGTTCAATCCCAGGAAGGAAGGAAGGAAGGAAGGAAGGAAGGAAGGAAGGAAGGAAGGAAGGAAGGAAGGAAGGAGAGAACCAATAATTTTTTTTTGTGCGTGTGCTTTGGTATATATATATATATATATATATTTTTTTTTTTTCCGCCAGAGTTTGCAAAATAGGACCTTGGACTAGGAAAGGCTAATTTGGCGATTGGCATCTAGAAACAATTCAGCTTAGAAAATGCACAGTATCTTGCTGCTGAGACAAACCATCAGCCACAAAACTCAAATCTGGTAGAACTGGACCCTAGACAGCACCATAACAAATAAAAATAAGGGCTGGAGTTGTGGCTCAGAGGTATAGCACTTGCCTAGCATGTGTGAGGCATTGGGTTCAATCCTCAGCACCACATAAAATAAATAAAGAGATTGTGTTCACCTATGACTAAAAAAATAAATATTAAAAAAATAAAATAAAAATAAGAATTAAAAAAATTCCTAAACCTGCATGACTGTTTGCTGACAATTATGATTTCACCAGGGCAAAATCCATTTGTCATTATTGCTATAAAAACAGACACTCTTTACAGAAAAACACCTTATTTCTGCCTGCCCCAGTCAGTGAGTTTCATATAAATGAACATCAGAAGGACCTCTGGAAATAAAGGCAGGAAGATTTCCTAGGGAGTTGACTGAATTATTCAAAATTGCTGCTTTAAAACCAAGCTGAAATGGGAACAGCGGCAAACACCTGTCATCCCAGCAAACGGGGAATCAAGACAGGAGGATCACAAATTTGAGGCCAACCAAAATTCGTGAGGCCCTAAGCAACTTAGTGAGACCCTGTTTCAAAATGAAAAATAAGAAAGGGCCAGAGATGGATCTCAGTGGTAGAAGTACCACTGGGGTTAAGCCCAGCACCAAAAACTTTTAAAAAAATCAACAATAACCTCCTAAATTTATCTCAGAGAAAGACCTCAGAGTAGATTTAACCACATAAAAATATATTTTTCTTGAGAAATAATTTAAAGGCTATTGACAAAATATATGTCACAATACATGGCATATAGATCTCCCCCCGTCTAACTCATACTAGGTACTAATATCTGGAGGAGAGACACTATCAACACAGAGACAGCATTCTATTTAGACTCTTAATTTTTAAACATGACTATTAAGGTTTAGACATGAGGGGTCCCTGAAAACCTCATGTGTGAAGACAATGCAAGAAAGTTTAGAGGCGAAAGGATTGGGTTGTGAGAGCCTGATTGGTGCATTAATCCACTTGAATGGATTAACCGATTTAATTGGCAATTCGGGTGCAGCTGGAGGAGGTAAGTCACGAGGGGCGTCTTTGCCTTATTTATTTGGTCCCGGGTCAGCAGAGGTCTTTGTGCTTCCTGATTGTCAGGTCCTTCCCCTTCTGCTATGATGTTCTGCTGGATCTCCGGCCCAGAGCAATGGAACCAGCTGTCTATGGACTGAGACCTCAGAAACTGTGAGCACCAAATAAACTTTTCCTCCTCTACATGGCTCTGGTCTGGTCTTTTGGTCCCAGCAGCAAAATAGCTGACTAAAGCAAATGTCCAAAGGACATGAATAGACAAAACAGAGGAGTAAATACAAGTGACTCCGAATTGTATCTGAACTATTGATAATCAAATACATTTAAATTAAAAAAAAAATTCTCTGCCTTCAAATTTTGTTTTAATTCATGCAAGAAATAAATATGGAGCAGGGACTATGGGTAAGACACCCTTCAGACCCTGAAGCTTCAGCAGTGGAAAAAAAAGATGCACATCCCCCATCTCGGAAATTTCATTCTGGCATAGAGACAGACAATAAAACAATAAATAAGTAAAATATATAGTATGTTTTAGATGAGCGATGAGAGCTAAAAAGAGAAAGAAAGCCAAAGCCAGCAAGAGTTGGGCGTCATGCGTGGGTACTGCTTACCCAGGGGCCCTTTACCATTGAGCCACATCCCCAGCCTTTTCTATTTTTTGAGACAGGGTCTCAGTAAGTTGCTGAAGCTGGCCTTGAACTAGTTACCCTCCTGCCTCAGCCTCCTACATCCATGAGAATACAGACGTTTGCTACCTATCACACGTGGCTGTGGGCAGTGTTCTTTTAGATGGATGGGCAGGGATGAGCAAGAAGGGAAGCTGGTGAAGGCGAGGGCCACGTGCCTGTCTGGGGAAGGAGCGTCTCAGCAGAACTGCCAGCAAGGGCAAAGGACCCAGATGCTGTGTTGGAGGGAAAGCAAAGTGCTGAGCAACTAGAACAGAACGAACGAGGCCGAGAGGGGCCGGAGACAAGGTTGCAGAAAGGGGTAGGGCTGGACTGCAGAGGGCTCTGTAGGTGGTTGGAGGCACTTCAGCCCTGACAGGAACCAAATGGGAAGTCAGGTGGAGATGGGAGAGGAGAGGTCTAATGTCTTCATTTGCTAGGGCTGCCACAACCAAATGCCACAAGCTGGGGCAGGGCGTAAACAACAGAAATTTATTCCTTAGCATTCTAAAGACCAAGGTCAAGTTGTTGGATTGAGGCTTTCTTTGCCTCCTAGCTGCGTCTTCACATGGTCTTTCCTCTGTGCACATGAATCCCTGGTGTCTTTTCATTTCTTATTTTTTGTCCTTTCTTTTCTTTTATTTTTTCACCTTTTATTTTCTCTTCTCTTCCAGTGCAGGGGAGCAAACCCAAGGCCTTGTGTGGGCTAGGAGAGTGCTCCACTACGGAGCTCCATCCCAGCCCTCTTCCTCTTTTTGTGAGGACACAAGTCCTATCAGAGTAAACCCCACTGTTATTACCTCATTTGACTTTCAAGACCCTATATGGTAACATTATGAGATACTTTAAATTAGGGCTTTACCATACATGGTTGGGGACTTCTGACTAATGATAGATTCTGGGTTTGCAAGGGCAGCTGTGGAGAAGCCAGCAACCCTGTGAAGACATCCCTCAGCAAGGAACTGCAGGAGGCCTCAAGCCAATAACTAGCCGGGAACTCAGGTCCCCAGGTCCAAGAGTCAGGACAGTGAGCCTGGAAGTGGATCCTTTCTAGGTTTTATATGAGACAATGGCCTATTGTGACCACATCCTCATGAGAGGTCTTAAATTCATCAAGGCAAACCATGTCCAGATTCCTAACCTATAGACATTCTAAGAAAATAAATACTAGTTGAAACAAGATGCTAAGTTTTGGGGTAATTCTCAACTCAGCCATAGATAAGTAATACATCCTAGCACTTAAAATAGTGTGCTATAGATGCTGGTTGAATAAATGAGTGAATAACAAATACATACGCAGAGAAGAAAAGAAAGGAAATAATTAAAATCATTGATAGTGATTATCTCTGGATAGATTTGTAAGTTCATGACTGATTATTTTGAAGTATTCATCACTCTTTTTATTATGAAACATAACATAGAGGCACAAAATTGCATAGAAGAATAGCTTGACAAAATATTATAAAATCAAAACCTATGAAACCACCATCCAGGATAAGGAATAGAATATTGCCTGCACCCTAGAATTCTGCCTTGTTAAAAACTATTTTACTGTATATTCCACCCCTTAGTTCCATGTAATACCTTTTTATTAATAGTTCTATTTTCACATTTTTATTATTGTAAAATATACATAGCGTTAATTTACCACTTGACCGTTTTTCAGTGAACAATTATGTAGCATTAAGTATATTGTTGCACAACCGTCACTCACCACTGCCTGCTCCAGAACATTTTTTCTTTTTCCCAAACTGAAAGTCTGTGCTCATTAAACAATAATTTCCCATTTCCCCTTCCCCCCAGACTCTGGCAAAACCACTCCCTGTATCTGTGAAATCTGACTCCTCTGGGTAGTCAAATAAGTGGAATCATACAATATTCATGCTTTCTTATGAGTTACTTCTTAAATCAAAAGACTGTTAACATTTAAAAAATGAGACTCGAGGATCACGTGTTCAAAGCCAGCCTCAGCAAAAGTGAGGTGCTAAGCAACTGAGTGAGACCCTGTCTCTAAATAAAATACAAAATAGGGCTGGGGATGTGGCTCAGTGGTCGAGTGTCCCCAGGTTCAGTCCCTGGTACAGCTCCTTGTAACCCCTAAAAGTGAGATTGCTCTCATAAGGACCAGTTCAACCTGGTTTAAGCCCGGTGATGCACAGTGATAAACAATCCCAACGTGGTTTAAGCAGCTCGCTGAATATCTCAACATGACCAGACTTAGCAATTTCTTGGCCAAGATCTTTTTTTTTTTTTAAATATCCCTACCATTCCCAAATTTCCTCAAATCAGTTTGGGTAGGAGTGGAGCGGAAGCTACAGAACAGGAGGAAGGTGTTGGGATGCCAAAACATCACCATACTGTGCCTGTCACCTCACTCCACTAACCCTTGCCCTGGAAACATTCATAGCAGACCGAGAACCACAATAGAACTATTAATCATTAATTATACCAGCTGTCATCTATTAAACACTTGCTGTGAGCTAGGCCCTATTTTAAGCACTTTCTGTGTATTAACTCATTCAAGCCTCAGAGCAGTCCTGAGACAGATGGAACTATTATCCTCATCGTGATGATGTGGAAATTGAGGCCCCTTGACTAACTTGTTCAGGGTCACAGATTGCAGGACATTGAGCTGGTTTTACACCTGGAAAATCTGGTTAATTGCCCTTGCACTTTCCCAATGGTTCTCAGACTGGAGGAGATGTCAGGATCCCAGGACAGCCTGTTAAAACCCTGATTGCTGAGTCTAACCCAGAATTTCTGATTCAGTAGGCCTGGGATGGGGTCCTGGAATTTGCAAATCTAATAAGTTCCCAAGTATTCAAGGTTAGCTACCACTGCTCAGGAATCTACAATTAACCAAGACCGAAGCACTCTAGGATCAGTGGTTCCCATTTTACAACTGAGGATATGAAAATTGCCAAGAGTAAGAACATGGTCAAGTTCAGAGAGGCAGAAGTGCTGTGGCCTGTGGTCAAGGTCACCTTTCAGAATGCCAGAGCCCCCGTCTTGTACACCCAGCTCTTCACTGACAGAACTAGAGTTAGATCTTGGCAGGAGAGTAACTGGGCACCTTTTCAAAGCAATGTTCAGTAAATATTTGTTGTTTATTTTAATAAAGGCAAGAGAAATGGATTTTCTATTAATAAAATTACACACCGCACACATGTATCTTTGTGTTCAAAAATAGATTTAGTTCTTGACATTGCACATAGCCTGACATTTTAACTTCTGCAGCAGTGACTTTCATCTTATATTATTTCTGTCATTCATAACTAGGGACTATTTGGTCATTTACAATCATTAAGCATGGTTTAATAGATGTAGCTTCAAAGTCTATTTCAACCTTTATTAAGTTTACTTTGTTCTTTTGTGATGTTCATGTTTCCTTGATTTCTGAAGTTCTTTCTCTTTCTTCTGTGCTCTTTTACAATTTTATCAAACCTGACAAATTCTGTGGAAAATTAGTAAAGGATTTATGTTTCAGATTTTCAGCTGGCTCTAAGAACCGCCCTTATGTTGAAATCGATTGATCTCACAGTGGATGGTTGGGCCTATATGTGGGCTACTTACACTCAACACAGACCTAGAGAAGAACTTTTGCTCCCCTTTCAAGGTTGATGTCGAATTTGACAAGATAGAAAGTTATGTTTGCCCTGTTATATAAAGAGCAATGGGTTGATACCTGAATTAATTGATCTCCTATTTCCTATTCTTTTCCAATGCCATTGTGATTCATACTGTTCAGGTTATAGGAAGCGCAACAGTTAGGTAAGAAAAGTGCAAGCCTCCCCAGCTCCAAGGAATAAATCTGATCATGTTACAGTGGGTCAGGGCAGTCCACACCTTTGTCAGTGATTGGTCTAGGACTACTCACATGACCAACTTCTGGCTAATGAGATATAGAAGGTATATTTCTGGAGCCTCTGAGAAGGACTTTACTTCCTGGTAAAAGTACATAAAGAGATTCCATTTCTTAATTCTTTCTCATTGCAAGTCTTTTTTTATAACACCCTTTCCATCTGCAGAACATTTTTTTAGAATAGTAAAAATCACTGCTTAATTCTCTGAGGAAGAGTTGAACTAAATGTTAGAGCTGGTGCCTTCCAACAAATTAGAACCGCCAGGGTTCTGTAACTTGGATCCAACAGCAGTTGCCAAAAGAGGGCTGGGATTGGATTGCTGGGAGTCCACTACTGGGGACAAAGAGCATCTGGATGTCGGCCATCTCTCTGCCTGGTAGTTGGTCTCTGGACCTTGGCCCAGTAATCTGATGTGAGAATCTCGATTGCTATATGTTTTACAGCCATATTACCTATGAAGGTTCAGATAGGCTTACAGCTTAAATTACTTCCCTCAAAACCAGCCATTAACAATTCAGTGTAGCTGGCAAAGAACCTGACAAATCCCTTTCTGTAGGTGGGTTTTCTGGATTACAGGGACACCTGTGGGTTATGTCTAAACCCTTGCAACTGTGCAATGACTACCATCACTGTGTACCACTTAGTAATTGGATTAATTAAGAAAACAAAGATGATAGCATCCACTTTGGCTGGGAATTCATTTCACCCTAGCCTAATATTCTCAGGGGTAATAGTAGAGAGTCCTGCTTCAAATCTCCAAGATTTAAAACAAGACAATTCACTTGCTCTGGGTCTCTGTATCAGCCTTGGGACCAGCAAGGGGAATTACTTTTCTGAGAATGATTGAATAGGCAAGAAGACGCTAACCCCATTCTTCAGGCCAGAGACAGAGTGAAGAAAATCCCTCCTTGGGTTATAGCCCGAAAAGGGAGCTCTCAGTCAGAATTTGTGAAAATGCTGTGTCCCTAAACCCAAGAAACTATCAGATTTTCATTGTCTCCCTGAAAATGCTGAATTGTTTTACAGTTCTGTTTCTGAATCACACCATTGTCTCTTTTTCTTGCCTATCATTTCTCAACTTTTTTTCTCCCAATTCAGCTGCAAAGCTTTCTCACACTGAATTCTGCGTATTCCTTCCAGCCAAGAGTTAGTCAGCTTTGTTTCTTGAGCTTAGTTAATGAAAACAATAGGTCTATAGAATATTCTGTTTTGAACCAAAGACACTAGAAGTAGTGCCCCTTCCTTGATTTAAAAACGTGGGTTCTGGTGGGCTGGGTTTGTGGCTCAGTGGTGGAGCCTTGCCTAGCATGTGTGATGCACTGGGTTCGATTCTCAGCATCACACATAAACATTTTATATATGCATGCATATATATATATATATATATATATATAATGTGAGTTCTAGTCTTGATCCTAACTTCCACTTTCAACCTGTGGTAAGTCACTTTTTTCTAAATGCAATTAAGGTACAAACCATGTAATGTAGAAATTTTATTATATTTGTGTTTCTTGGGTCTGAAGAAGGAAACAGGTAAAAGGGTGGGAGTCTTCTATGATAGCTCTCATAATCCCCATTCCCACCTGAACTTGTTTTGTTATTTTACTTTACTCCCCCCATATTGACGTGGATTATTGGCTATAGATCAGAGTACATTGTGCTTTTATTAGACTTTCCCTAAGATTATTAAAACTTTATTCTTTGTTAAAGTTTCTATAAATTTTTCTATTAATGTGACTTCAACTGAAGTTAAAAACTATTTCACCCAGTGTCTAACTGAAAGCCTGCTCTGAGTTAAGTTATGTCCCCCCCAAAGATATGTTGAAGTCTTAAGCCCTGACACTTGTGAATGTGATTTTATTTAGAAATAGGGTCTTTGCAGATATATTCAGGTTAAATAAGGTCATGCTGGATTAGGGTGGGTCCTAATCCAGTGCTGGTGGTGTCCTTATGAGAAGAGAAAAATTGGGGCCCAGTCGGACACCATGTGAAGACCGAGGCCAAGACCAGAGAGTTAGAGCTGCAAACCAAGGAAGCTAAGAAGCAAAGGATTGTGGGCAACGACCAGAGTCAAAAAGGCAAGCCTTCTCCCCCAAACCTTCAGAGGGAACAGTCCACTTGCTCGTGGCAGCCCTTGAACAATGATGGGATGCTTACGTAATCAGTCATATTCATATACATATATATATAGTTATTGTTCAGTTTATAGGTAATATGATCATATTATAGATATTTTTGTTATTTCTTTTTGGGGGGATACAGGTACTGGGGATTGAACTCAGGGTCTCAACCATTGAGCTACATCCCAGACATATTTTCTATTTTATTTAGAGACAGGTTTTTCACTGAGTTGCTTAGCACCTCACTTTTGCTGAGGCTGGCTTTGAACTCCCTATCCTCCTATCTCAGCCTCTTGAGCTGTCATGTACTACCGCCCCCAGCAATACATATATATATGGTTGTAGATGGGCACAATACCTTTATTTATTTATTTATTTATTTTTATGTGGTGCTGAGGATTGAACCCAGTGCCTCACATATGCTAGGCAAGTGCTCTACCACTGAGCTACAACCCCAGCTAAAATTGGGGCTCTTATGTAGTCCAAATATACTTATCTTGCTGGGCACTATGGCAGGCCTGTAATTCCAGCTGCTTGAGAGACTAAGGCAGAAGGATCACAAGTTTGAGACGGATTTGGGCAACCTAGTGAGATCCTGTTTCAAAACAAAACATACTTTTAAAGGGCTGGGAATGTAGCTTGGTGGTAGAGTTCCCCTGGGTTCAATCCCCAGTGCACAAGAAAATAAAGAAAGAAAAAGAAAAGAAATATCATCCAAATAATCCAAATATACCTATCTTCACTATTTTAGCTTCTGGTTTTTAGGGTTTGTTTGTTTGTTTGTTTTTAAAGTGATCTCCTCTGCTACATCCATGTCATTTCCTAGATTTTTCTCATAGGGTTTAAGTTATTTTTGTTTTATACATTTAAGACAAATGCTTGACTTTATCTTACTTTATTTTTCTTTTCTGATGGATGGCCTTTCCTGATTTCAACTACCCTATTATCATCTATTAAGTTCTCACATGGACTGAGATCCATTTCTGGATTCTCTATGGAATCTCACTGAATTTTTCAATCTATTCTTAGCCCAGTTACAATTTGATTTGTTAACCATGATCTCCAATATCTTTCTCAAGAATGAATTTCTCATATTCTTCTTTTGCATATTTTTTCTTGGCTATTGTTATTTGTGTTTGTTTTGCTGTATAAACATCCAGATTCAAGGTCTAGGCAAAGGTCCACATCAACCTGAGTCACAAGTCCCGGGTGGGACACCAGCTCTGCTTCCTCTTTGTTACCCCTCAAACACCAAGGGTCTTATTCTATACCACTCCATTGACAAAGACCCTGACAGTTACCGGGGTCTTGGACCTCTACAACAGAAGTCCTCCCCCTGAAAGAAGCTACTTTCTATGCCAGGAAATTGATTTAGACTCCTGGGGTGAACACAAGGACACCTCTTCCTATAGTAGCATAAAAGAAAACATACACACACTTCTAATCTCTGTCATATCATATTCAGGAAGCTGGATTTTGTCCTACAGGCATTTCGTTTGCCATTTAAAGTTTTACGTGGAAGAGTCACAAGATTGGTTTGGCACTGATGAGGGGGAAGAAACTGGAACAGAGAGGCCTA
This sequence comes from Marmota monax, assembly GCF_021218885.2. NCBI lineage: Eukaryota > Metazoa > Chordata > Mammalia > Rodentia > Sciuridae > Marmota > Marmota monax. Next base: position 2,268,583 of record NW_026691950.1, on the reverse strand, counting down.
AGGAGGGTCCTACTGCAGTAGGCCAAAGATGACAGAGAGTGGAAAGTCAGGCAACTGTGTAGGCATAGAGAGGAGTGGACAGATTTGAGAAGCATTTATTTACTAGGTAGAATTGTCAGGATCAGTGACTGGTTGGATGTCGGGTTAGGTAAGAATCCAGAATGACCGGATGCCTGATTTGTAACCCAGGTATTGGGGTGGATGGTTTACAACTAAAGGACACAGGAAATGCAGGAGGAGCCTAGACTTGGATGATGATGTAGATAATACACTTAGTTTGGGACCTGTTGGATCTGAAGACCCGGAGACATTGAAGTGGAGGTTTCCAATTGACATGGAGATTACTGGGGTTTGGAGCTAAGAGAGCAAGCCTGGGCAAATGGTTCTGAGAGCCATCAGGATGCATGTGGCCGTAAAAACCACGGGAGGAGAGCTGAGGGTGGGACTCTGAGGGAAGCCGATCTTTACCAGGGGAGGAGGGATTGGCGCCAGCCAGGGGTCCTGAGAATGAGCCATTTAAGAAGCAGAAGGTTTTAACAGGGGAGAGAAGCCTTTCAAGAAGGTCAGCTGTGTCAAAGCCACTGAGAGGCCTCAGAGGTGGCTAGTGGATTTGGCAGTTGTCAAGTTCATCATGAACTCGACAGGAGCAGTTTCCTTTGAGTGGAGAGAAATGAAGTCAGATTTTAGTTGCAGAGACAAAGGCAGAGGGGGAGGGACAGTGCCAGATGTCTCTCCTTTATGCGTCCCTGGAGATTCGCACTCTACCCTTCTCCACTCTGCTCTCTGGCCCGGGCAACAGTTTCTCATGACTGTTGAGTTTGGCCAACAGCCAAACTACTGAGAGTAAGGGGGATGTATACTCCCCAGTGCCTCCCTGCTGGGTCTGGGGTCTGGGTCACCCAGAGGTCACAGCTCCCTCTCCTTGCTTCAAGTGACCCCTCCTTCTCTCCCTCCTCCTCCAGGCTTCAGGGTGGGAATAGCTCTGCTTGGATAGCACCGGGGCTCTCTCCCCACCCGTGTGTTTCTCTAGACCTGCTCACACTCTTGCGCGTGGTCTTTGGTGAAACCGTCCATGGATTATCCTAATTTGAACCCAACTCCTGCTGATACTGGCTGGTGCAGACAGGAACCTTGGCTGAGAGGTTCAGAGACAGAGAGGTACACAAAGCGAGGGAAGTTTTGTCATGGGGTTTTATTTGTTAAGCGTTGGAGAGGCTTAGGTATATTGACAAGTTCATGAAGTTCTAACAGCCAGGTCCTATTTCAAAGGCACAATCAGAGAGGAAGAAAGAGGCAGCTCCTTGTTAGCCTCTGAAGTCGGTGACATTACAAGTGGCCTCACTCCCATTGCTTCAGATATCCTAGAACTTGTGTTTCCAGTTTGCTCAAAGACAGTCCATTTGCCAGGTTTGCCCATGGCTCGTTGGCATGTATTGGTCTGGACCCACAGTCGATGGAAAAGTAGGCACAGAGATACAGAGAAGAAAGTACAAAGTTCAGGACCTCAAAAAACCGGGTGTATCTCAGTGCACCAAGGTGGTCAGAAGATAAACAAAGTGGTTGGTGTTTTTTTTAAACTTCGCAAGGCTCAGCATCATCTGGCCCTGCTCACCTTGCCAAACTTGACTTTTTCATCTCTTGTCGGTGATTTGATTGCATCTCTCTACCTCCCAAACCTTTTTAAAATTTTCTCCTATGTAATAAGCCCTGTTCTGCCCTTGAGCCTGAGTTCTGACCTGCAATTTGGCAGTTTCTTCAACTCTTACCCCGTCGAATTCCTTCTCATCCTCATATCTCTCCTAAACACCATCTCCTCAGCGGTTCTTAACCAACCAATCGCCAAGCCCGGTCTACCCTAGGTCACAGATATTTTGTGATCTGTAATCTTTCCTACTTTTTATTCCCATTGTCTCAGGTCAAGCCTTCATTACCACTTGCCTGAACTAGTAAGAAACATCCCAACGGATCTATTTCCCTGTCTCTTCTCTTTTCTCTACAATCTTTTAATTGCCACCGCAGTCTTATTTCTGAATCACAATTCTGACACTGTCTCTCTCCCTTGCTTAAAATCTTTTTTGTGCTTTCCCAGGGTTTCCCAGGGGCATGGCTCAACAAGACCTTCTCAAAGTGGCTGTAGGTAAATCCATCCTAATTAAATAATCTAAATATGGGAAAAGTTAAATACACAGTGTAGTCATTTTGTGTTAGTATAATGAAAATATCTGAGATGGGCAAACTTTATAAAGAAAGGTTTATTTAGCTCACAGTTTTGGAGGCCTGTAGTCCAAATAAGCATGGTGTAGGCTCTGGTGAGGGTCCCTTTTGACAGCACCACCTCATGGCAGGTAGCAACAATGGGGGCAAGTATGGAAGAGATCAAATCTCTAAACAGGAAGCCAAAAACCAACTGAAGTCCCACGATCACTTCTGGAGACACACCCCTAATTGACCTAAGGACTTCCTACTTGGTCTCATTTCTTTCTTTTTTTTTTTTTTTTGGTACTGGGGATTGAACTCAGAGGCACTTAACTTCTGAACCTCATCCCCAGCCCTTTTTATTTTTTATTATGACAGGGTCTCATTAAGCTGCTCAGGGCCTCACCAAGTGGCTAACACTGGCTTTGAACTTGTGCCTCTTGCCTCAGCCTCCTGTCACTGGAATTCTAGGCAAGCACCACCACACCTGGCTTGACCTCATTTCTTAAGGTTCCAACGCTTCCCAATACTACCACCCTGAGGTCTAAACCTCCAACGCACTGGTAGAGAGACTTACTGACACCATAGCACACAGTAATGCTCATGAGAACTGTATTGGCTTTCTGTTACCACTCTAACAAATTGTCACAAACTTAGTGCCTTAAAATCACTTATTATCTCAGAGTTGTGGAGGGTTAGAAGTCTGGAAGGAGTCTTGCTGTGCTAAAATCAGTGTTCAACATGACTGCTTTTCTTCCAGAGGCTCTTGGGAACAATGTGTTTCTTTGCCACGTCAGATTATAATTGAGAAAAGGAGAGGCAAAAAGGAATTCTCTTAGCTTCTAGAAGCTACTCATATTGTTGGTTCATGGCTCCTTTTCTCCATTTTCAAAGCCAGCAACCTTGGTCGGGTCCTTCTCATGACATCATCTCTTTGGTACCCTCTTTTGCCTCTTTCTTCCACTTATAAGGATCCTCATGATTACACTGGACCTTCCTGGATAATCCAAGATAATCTCCCCATCTTAAGGTCATTTGATCTACAATCTTAATTCCTCATTGCCCTGTAACTTAACACACACACACACAGGTTGTGAAAATTAGGCATGGCCACCTTTGAAGGTATATTTGATTGAAAGTAGGAAAGGAATTGAGATACACAGGAAGTAAATTAAGGCAGAAAGTTTAGAATAAAGAATGAAAATCCCTAGTCTCTTCTAAGTTACAATCTGTTGTGGTCAAAAGCCGTGTGGCTTCAGCAACTCTGGTCCCACTTGGAGCCATAGTACCAAGAGTTGAATCCCAGCCTAGTTGGACATTGAGGATGTAGGTCACTTACACCCACTTTTCTAAGCTACAGTTTCTCCCTCTGAGAAAGAACAGCAATATCTGCCTGCCTATCTCAAAGAATTGTGGTGATGATCACAAGATTTGCCGTGCTAGCCAATGCAAATACAAATCATGTTGCTTTATTATATGTAGGAGAAAATAAATGTTTGAATAGTTGAACGAATGAGCTCAGCTTGCTGATGACCTTATTTTAGTCAGAGACTAAATGTAGAAACAACTTTATTTATCTTATTTTAAGAAAAGATAATGTGGGAATGACCTCATCTTTAGGGTTTATATACAACATAACCAACATGTAGACATCAACATAAAAGAAATTCTCTTCCCTTTTGGATTGCTGACCCTTAAACTTCATGTAGGACAAAACCTTTTTTCTACCACTTGAGATTTGGCTTGAAATGTACCCTGCCTAGCAAACTTACCACTGAGACTTAAATCATTCTCAGAGCATGTTTTAGAAAGTGAGTTGAGAAAAGAGGGAACTAAAGGGGAAATATTTGCTCAGGAGAAACCCTTTGTCAGAGCTAACCATGATGACAAGCTAAGTCAAAGAAAAGTCTAAGAGATGTCATTAGATTCAATTAAAGGAAGAATTTTCCAACAACAACAAAAAGCATATTTTAGTATGAACTAAGGGAAGAATGGGAAAACGTTTTTGTCTTGTTTTTTCTTTTTTTTTTTTTCCTTTAAATTTTAAACACTAATTTGCAGTGCTTTGTTATCTGAACAGCAAAAGAGGTGAATAGTTGTGTCAATTAGAGGTGTCACCCAACATTCTGGAAGGTTATGAAAGGAGTCTTTCCTTATTTCCTCCAGTTTCCCGGCCTTTGAACTTTTGGATCGCCTTTTAACCTGACAGATAGCTGCAATGTGGACTTGAAGTCAAAAATAAAAAGTACAAACAACAAAACCCCTAAACTACATTTGAACAACAATCTGGCTTAAAAGAACACTGGAGGAGATCGCAGGGAATTTTATTGATTTCACCCCAGGTATCAAATATCTCCTAATCCGCTCTTGCTATGATCAAAATAGTCATCACAAACACCATGATGAAAAAAATCCACATGAAAAACCGGTCTATGACTTTCGCAACCTTCTTCCATTCGCTCCCCTTGGAGTTGGTGGCCTTGTGATCTTTGAGGCACTTGGCTATGTACTCGATATTTCTTGTCAGCGCTTCATACCGTGCACAGTAACCATCCGCACCCTGTGGGTTCTCACCCTGGCACCCCAGGTCATTCTTTAAGAGTTTGTTCATTTCCTTTGTTCTGGGAAGGTCTTTGTTCCTGGCTGTGTTCAGGTTGGACTCTGGGAGTTTGCCATACACCTTGGGGAGGTGGTCCCGCTCCCTGCTGTGGCGAGGGCCGAGGCAGCTCTCCCCCACGTCGTAGACAAACAAGATCCTGGACATGTACTTCAGGATGACCACCCTGGCCCAGTGAGGCACGGGCCGGGCCTCGGCCCCGCAGAAGTGGATATTCATCACCATTATGGTCAAGGCCGTGGAGGCTGTGATCAAGGCCATGGTGGCTATGTAGTATTTTCCTGGAATTAAAACAACAACAGCTAAGTCAGCTTTAACACAGTTCTCTGATTTGCTTAAAGAGAAAGAAATCAACACCTTTTCTCAGGAACTGGTCTACTCAGTGGTCACTAGTGCAGACCTCTGAATCAAATATCTTGAGTTCAAATCCCAGCTGGACTTATAACCTGCCACGCTTCAGATTCCTGCTGTGTGAAACAAGTATAAGAATAGTATCACGAGCTGGGTGTGGTGGCACACACCTGTAATTCCAGCAGCTCAGGAGGCTGAGGCAGGAGGATCGCAAGTTCAAAGCCAGCCTCAGGAAAAGCGAGGTGATAAGCAATTCAGTACATAAAATAAAAAGTAAATAAATAAAATACAAAATAGGCTGGGGATGTGGCTCAGTGGTCGAGTGCCCCTGAGTTTAATCTCCGGTAACAACAACAATAACAAAATAGTATCACGAAAATATGAGGAGGCTTAATAGAAATGATGCATGTAAACATTTTCAGCACTGTTCTTGGCTCCAAGTTAAAAGGTTTGCAAATGTGTGCAGAGATGATGATGTGAAAAACCTTGCCACTCTCAACATACAAGCAGTTTATGAACTTGAGCAAGTCTCAGGCTTGTCTTTAAACTTTGTTAATATGGAGGAGAATTACTACTGGGTAAGAAAAGAGACACCGTGTCACTATATCTGTAAAATGGGAGTATATAAAGCAAATGTACATGAAAAAGGGAAATAAAGGAAAGAAACATAAAGAGGGCGAGTTCATGAAATATAGCACAAAAAATTAAGAAGATGAACAAAACAAAGGAAAGCTTTTGGAAAGAGTAATAAACCTGGGCATGGTGATGGCGGCCTCTAGTCCCAACTACTTCAGAGACAGAGCTAGGAAGATTGCTAGCCCTGGGAGGTGGGGCTAGCCTGGGCAACATAGCCAGACCCCCTCCCAGAAAGAAAAAGATACAAAGGAGAAGAATAAAAGAATAATAAAACTGACGGATCTTTGAAATGCCCACTCACAGGATAGAGAAAGAGAGCAAGAGGAAGAGAGAATACAAAAGAGTAGAAATTCGGAAAAAATAAAATCATATTAGAAACATCTTTATGATAATGTACTTGATAATCTAGGCAAATTTCAAGAAAAAATACCAAATGTCAAAATTAGTGCAAGAAAAAAGAACACTTGAATAAAAATGGGAATGAATTATACTGCTTCTCCCCATATAGAAAAAACTCTAGGTCCAGAAGAATTTGTAAATGAGTTTTATCAAACTTTCAAGGAAAAAAAAATTTGTATCTTATGTAAGATGTTGCAGAAACAGAAAAGGAGGGATAACTTTATTCTATGAAGTCAATTTAACCTGATCTTAAAGTGATGAGAAAAGAAATATTAAGGCAATTTTGCTTAGAGACATATTTGAAGAGTTCTATATAAATATTAACTAACTGAATCCCATATTGTCTTCAGATATTAATATGTCATGAAAAGGGAGAGTGTGGTCCAGAAAACCTTGTGATGTATTTTACTCTATTAATGTGTGAAAGAGAAAACTCACGTGATTATCTTAACAGATGAAGAAAAGCATTTGATAATGTTTATAGTCCATTTATTATTTGTTAAAAATTCAGGTCAATTTAAAAGTGGAGGTAGTTTTTTTTTTTGTTTGTTTGTTTTTTAAGGTAAAGATCATGTGCCAGCTCGGTCTATTCCCTAAAGACCTAAAAAGAGCATGCTACAGGGACACTGCTACATCGATGTTCATAGCAGCACAATTCACAATAGCAAGACTGTGGAATCAACCTAGATGCCCTTCAATAGTCGAATGGATAAAAAAAAATGTGGCATTTATACACAATGGAGTATTACTCTGCATTAAAAAATGGCAAAGTCATAGAATTTGCAGGGAAATGGATGGCATTAGAGCAGATTATGCTAAGTGAAGCTAGCCAATCCCTAAAAAACAAATGCCAAATGTCTTCTTTGATATAAGGAGAGTAACTAAGAACACAGTAGGGACGAAGAGCATGAGAAAAAGATTAACATTAAACAGGGATGAGAGGTGGGAGGGAAAGGGAGAGAGAAGGGAAATTGCATGGAAATGGAAGGAGACCCTCAGGGTTATACAAAAGTACATACAAGAGGAAGTGAGGGGAAAGGGAAAAATAATACAAGGGGGAGAAATGAATGACAGTAGAGGGGGTAGAGAGAGAAGAGGGGAGGGGAGGGGAGAGGAGGGGAGGGGGGATAGTAGAGGATAGGAAAGGCAGCAGAATACAACAGACACTAGTATGGCAATATATAAATCAATGGATGTGTAACTGATGTGATTCTGCAATCTGTATATGGGGTAAAAATGGGAGTTCATAACCCACTTGAATCAAAGTGTGAAATATGATATATCAAGAACTATGTAATGTTTTGAACAACCAACAATAAAAATTTTAAAAAAAGTAAAAAAAAAAAAAAAAAGATCATGTGCCAGAAACACACACACCAAATACTGTATACTTAATGTGGAAAACTTAAACATGTTTCTGTAAGATTGGGCACACATTTCCTAAGTGCTACTAATAACAAATTGTGACTGTTAATCTTCTCAAGAACTGTGTATACACTTCCTGAAAAAAAATTCATGCCATCATAGAAACAAAACAAGTGATGCTTGCAAAATTCTAGAGAGTCATCTCTCTTTAGAAATTGTGCCAACTAGATGTTCAACGTCAAGGCTAAAGAAGAGAGGATCTGCCAATAGATCTGCTTCAAACTGTTATGATTGGCTGTCATTACTGTAAATCATTTCTTCCTCAGGAGAGGTAATAACAATGCCAATGTCTCTCTTGCTTTTTATTACTGGAGAGGCAAACTTAGTGTGTTTATTTCTCAAAAAGGTAGGGGTGTGTGTATGTGTATGTGTGTGTGTGTGTGTGTGTAGGTGTTGCTAGAAGAGAAATGAAAAGGAAGAAATCTCCAAAGAAACCAATTCCATACTGGATTAGTTAGAGAGGATTCCATAGAGAGGAAACTGGATTCCACAGAGAAGAAAAGATCATTCAGCCTCCCTTTGAACCAAAGGACTCTAAATATCTTGGGAGATCTCAAATTTTTCCTCATTGCTTATTTTAAAGAACTAAAAATTAGATCTAGGTTTTTATTCTGGTAAGTATCTATTCCGACAGCAAGTTTTGGAGATGGAGGCATTGACTCTCGGGGACATCCCCAGTGGAGGAAGTAGGTGTTAATGGTGACAGGAGAGATATCAGACCAAGGTAGGTAAAGGAGCAGGGAGATGAGGATGATCGCCTCATCCTGTATTCACCCTTGGAGAAACATTTCACCACTGCAGAGTTTTGAAAATGTGGTCTGCTTTAGAATGAGCTTCATTCAATTCCCAAACGTTGGTCAAAATTGTTAAACCAAACTCCTTCAGTTTAGGAAGCTGCATTTTAATAAGTTCTTCCACTGCTCTTATACCCAGTAAATGTGAAGAACTATCTCATTAAGCCTGGATGTCAGGCTTAGAATTCCAGCTCAGCTTTCTATCATGATTCCCAGTCTTCCCCGGAGGAAAACCCTCATAATGTGAAAAGATAATAAAAGTCACTGTTAACTCAATACTTGCCTTATGCCAGGCTCTGCACCAAGCATTTTCTCAGGAGGTTGCAATTATATAAATGTTGCAGATGGTGAAGCAGAGATTTACAGATGAAGTAACTTGCCCAAGGTTAATCTAGGAGTCACTGGTAAAGTGAGTGTTCAAATTCAGGCTTCTTTGGCTTCAAAATCTGAGCCTTACCTTCTGAGTCAATGGTTTTCAGACTTGCACGGAAAGTGCATCAGAATCACCTGGAAGGCTTGTTTAAACAGATTGCCAGGCTTTACTTCCAGAATTTCTAATTCAGTAGGTCCAATGTGGGCCCTGAGAATTTATATCTGTAAGTGCCCAGGTGATACTGAGGCGGCGTGTCTCGGGACCACCACTTTGAGAACCACTGCTCTAAACCATAAAGCATCTTGTTGTCCAAAAGACCAGTTTTGTTCCAATAGCCCCATCTAAGATACCAACTGCAGACCCTCAGTGAACCATGCAACAGCCTATATTAAGACTTAAGTTGGCCCAAATGTTACAATTTCAAGGCAGATACACAACTTCTGGTCACTACCAAGCGAGACTCAAAGACACTTGAACTCACCTATCAGAGGGACATTTTCTGAGGCTGGCATGATCTCTGCCACCATGAGCTGAAACACAGTCATGGCCAATAGGATGGTCACTCCCAGGGAGACCTTCTCCCCAGAGGCTGCTGGAAGATAAAAACTCAAGGGAGCGAGAAAAGATATGAGGACACAAGGGACGAGGAGGTTGACTATATAGAATGAGGACCTCCTCTTCAGAAGGAGGGTGAAGGTCACATCTGGGTAAGGCTCAGAGCAGCAGCCGTAGGAGATCACGTTCTTCACGGCAGGCATGCCATTGACCTCCCATTCCACATCTTCGACGAAATCCGAGAGATCTCCACTGTCCAGAGCGTTGAATATGTCCACCTGATTGCCATTGTAGGTCCAGGAACCAAAAGTCAGGTTGCACTGCTGGTTATCAAAGGGGAAGTAGGTGACATCCACCACACAGGAACTTTTGGTGATGGCTGGTGAATCCCAGGTGATGAGTCCATCGTACCGCAGGACCACATTGGTATTTACCGGCTCTGAAGACTCGTCATCAGCCCTGGAGGTCAGATGAGGACAATGACTGTCTCTTCCTAAGAGAACTCAACTGCCTTACCCAAGATATTTCACTGCCTTGTGCCGGGCACTTCAATGTCCTTGGCAATGGATTGACTTTCTACCTGATATCCTGGCTTGAGAGTTTGGATTCACCTCTAATGTGCCCTTCTCTCCCATCTCCATTGACACACCAGGACTAGGTTCTCTTGGAGTTTTCCTTTAAAACACCTCTGCTCTATGTTCCTTCCATCTATATTCCCAGTCCTACTCCCTTGGTCCAGGTCAATGATTTGAACATCCAGACAAAAATTAGCCTGTTGAGACTAAAATCTGCTTACCTGATTTTGTTCACATAGGCCCCAGAACATTAAAAATAGCTTTTTGTTGTTGTTGTAAGCGTTGTATATTTGTATTTAGAAAACACAGGGAAAAACAATCATTCATCCATAATCTTAGAGATAATCACTTATCAGGTTATATCTTCCTTTGCATTATCAAAATCTATGCCTTACATTTTTGAGTATAGAAATTCTATTTTCCTTTAGAAAAAATTACTCTTTCTCCACTGCCATTGCAAAGGCAGAGGAACCATTTGCATGAACTCATGAGCACATAACTGGCTTCTCTAACACGGGGCACTAGGATCGCTTGACTTAGGATTTTGCCTGAGCTTGCAAGGAAGCATTTCAGTAAGAGCTGGTCACTGCCTTGGCCAAGCAAAGCAAGCCAGAGGAGAGAACCAGCATTCTGTTTGTTTTCCAAGGAAAATTGTTAGAACTTACAGAATGCCATCAGAAATCATCTAAGCCAATTGTATTCTCAAGGGTGAACTGGAGTAATAAGGCACCAGTTACGTTCTTGAATGTTATGTTGCTTGGAAGGACTATGGAAAATCCCCCTGGTCACTCAGAGTGGGGAATGGACAGCAGGATTGGGGCTATGATTCAGGAGATGGTGGTCCTCGGATGAGCTCTCTGAGTAAGAAGTGACACTTGAATCCAACTGCTTCTTACTAGTCTTGCTTCCTTAAGGGAAATTTGTGTTCAGTAGATGCTCCACCCAGGGAAGAATCCTGTCCCAAACTACCTCTCATTCACATTGTTCTGAGCAACAAAAGAACCTTTCTCAACCCACAGAAACTTGTTTTCAAAATAGAGAGGGGGGTGGGGGGAGAGAGAGAGAGAGGTTCCCTCAAAAAAAGGTGAAAAAACTGAGCTTAGATTGTGACAGAGATCTCTGGTTCCCTCTCATAGTGTGGCCTGTGGATTGGCAGTACCAACACTATCCGGAACTTGTAGAAAGGAAGAACACAGGCCCACCCGCCGAATCTGAATCTGTATTTTGACAAGATTCCTAGGTAATTTGTGTGCACTTTATAGTTGAAGAACATAATTCTTACCTACTTATTTACCGAAGGCCCCTTGCTCCAAGAGTGGAAAAGAGTCAACTGTCCTATAAGCCTGTTAACAGAGTCCAAAATCCATAGTCCATCTTCTAGATGGACCATTCTAGTTTCATTTTAGTAGGATCATTGTTATTGACATATAATCATGAACAGTGAATGCTGCTGTTCCATAAATTGTATCCCCAGAAAATTCGTATTTTGAAATCCTAATAGCCCCACATCTCAGAATGGGATTTTATTTAAGATTGGGATCATTGTGGGCTGGGGTGGTGGCTCAGTGGCAGAGCGCTTGCCTTGCACATGTGAGGCACTGGGTTCGATCCTCAGCACCACATAAAAACAAATAAACAAAATAAAAAGATATTTGTGTCCATGTATAGCTAAAAAATGTTTAAAAAAAAAAAAGATTGGGATCATTGTAATCCCATCATTATGTATAACTATAATGAACCAATATAAAATGTGGAAAGAGGAAAAAAAGATTAGGCTCATTGTAGATATAATTAGTTAAGATGAGATTAACTTATACAATAGGGTGGGCATCGAAGCCAAGATCCCTGGTCTCCTTATAAAATGGGAATTTTAGGCCCAGGTAGCAGAAGGAGAGCTTCAAGTGAAGATGAAGACAGAGTTCAGGGTGTTGCTTCTACAATTCAAGGAATGTTGAAGATGTCAAGAAACCACCAGAAGCCAGAGGACAGGCTTGAACACACTACTCCTCACAACCCTCAGAGGGCGCCAACTCTTGATTTCACATTTCCAGCCTCCAGAACTGCAAGATCACGAATTTTTGTTCTCTAGGTCACCCAACGAGTGCTATTTTGTTACAGCAGCTCTAGCAAACTAATGCAGCTTCCAATTTCTCACCTGAAAAAGGAGACTATAGATGGAATTTGATGGTTTCCTTCCAGCTCTGAGCTTCTATGACCTATTATTTTACTATTTGAGCTTTCATGACCATTATTTTAAGGTCTAAGAACACGGATTAATCCTTAAATTCATGCATGTTTTAAAAATTCCTTTTTCATTATGTATAGGTTCTATTAAATCAACAGGTTCATTCCAGGAAAACCTGGACTTGTACTTACTTGTTATAAAGAACAATGTCTGGCCTCCACACCAGGTCACTGGGAATCCTGATGGAGTCCAGCCCATCATACTGGTCTCGATCCCACGTGAGATACGCATCGTGCCAGATTTGGCGGATCCATAGATAGGCGGTCAGAATTTGGTTTCTTTCATCCTACACAATGAATCTAAATGTCACTTTATCTGATTGACACTTCAACCAAATGCATTTCATCTTCAGGAAACTTACTCTTCACAATTAATAAGTGAGATTTTCAATTAGTAAGTGATAACTTTTTAATTCTATCCTTTTGATGGACTACCAAGGCCATTTTTTCCTTCTCGATTTAGTGTCTCAAATGCAAAGTGAATAGATATTTAAGTCTTTGGATTTTTGCATGGATCGACTGCTTGATTTTCAATAAAAAGGGATCAACTAATAGAGGGAGGAAGAAATATTTACCATGAACAGAGGAAAAATCCTTATATGTGCACTAAAGCTATGAGATGACATAGCTTACAATGTCAGCTTACTTTTGTTAATATTGAGATTAAACTCACAAAACACCAAAATTATCTTAACCATTTTAGAAGTGTACAGTTCAGTGGCTTCCAGTACATTCTCAAGGTTGTACAACCCTCACCACTGTCTAATCCAAGAGCATTCTCATCTCCCCCCAGGAAATCCCATAACCACTGAGCAGTCTCCCACTTCCTTCCCACCAGCTCCTGGCAACCAGTCTGCTTTCTCTCTCGCTGGATTTACCTACTTTGGAAATGTCGTATAAGTGGAATCATACAAAACATAACCCCAGCTTTCTTTATAGGATCTAAGACTGTTAAGTTTCATGACCAGAGCTGTAGGTCACAGTAACATTAATGAACATTGGGTAACATTTAGTGAAACAGTTTTTTAGAAATCTTCCCTCCACTGTCATTCTATTCTCCTGCCAGCTTGTACACAGGACTCTGCTTCATTCCCTCTCAAGTTCCCCCTTAAGACCTTCTCTTCAGGAAACATGCTTTCTTTCATCCTGAGACCCTTTCCAAACGTCACAACTATCCGTTACTCACCATATCCTTAATCTGAGAAAGGGTAATCTGCAGCGTGACATTCAGGACTTTATCTGTGTCTTCTACTGGACGAAGAGCATTGGAATAATCTTCAAAAAGGTCATTAAACAACTTCTGAGCATATTTTCCATCTGCTGTTTCTACAGCTGCTCAGAAAGAGAGAACGGTATCAACACTCAGGGTACTGTGTGTACTTAAGACAAAGAATACCAGGCTGAGGTCTAAAATGGGGGATGGCCCAACTTTGGCTAGAGAAAAGCTCTAGGTAGACGGATGGTTGTTTTTCTGGCCTGTCCTACCCAGATCAGCACGAGTCAGTGGGGAGTACAGACACTTCCTGCAGCTAGATCAGTTCTCCTGTCTTTCTTGCCCCGGCCCCAACTTCCTGCCAAGGAATGACCCCAGAAAAATACAGATGGTTACACACCACCAGCCTCTCACCTCTCAGTCTGGAAGCAGCAAAATAAATCCAGCAAAAGGAGATGCAAGAATGGGGCCAGATCATCATTTTTCTGATCTCCTAAAATGTCCTGGCCAGGCAGTGTGGGCTTTTACTTCCCTCTGTGAAGGGAAAGGGACTGGACTCAAGAGCCTGCACTGCCCCAGTCTCACCTGGCAGATGGAGAGCACAGGTTTGCATTGCACGTAGGACCAATATCTTCACATCCAGACCCACCAGCCCTCCCTTCTGGTAATAGGAGACTGGCAGCTCTAGTAGCTGAGATGCCGGGAGCTCAGGGTGTGTTAGGCAGCGCTGTTCTGGAAAAGCCACCCCAGTGCAGGGTCCCTAGCTACCCTCAGCAGGAACTCCACCTAGACCAAAGAAAAGAACTGAAGCTGGAGTCAAGGGCATGCCTGACCCCCTAGAATGGGAGAACAGGAAGCAGAATGGAGATTTCCACACCTGCAGCAAGCAGACTCTGCCTGCAGGGTCTAAGGGGAACTGAACAACAGATGCAGTCATCCAGAGAGGCCCCTGGTGCTTCTAGAAGCATCTGAAGGGGGAAGGAGAAGCAGCTCTGTGATCTCTTGAACAGATTGGCATTCTGGGTTCTTCACCACCTCTGCCTATGATCACTTCTTCAGTTGTCCCACTGGGTTTGGATTTCACATAGTAAATGTGTGAGTATTGGTGTGAGGGGGTATTGTATCAGAGAACAGCATTTATTTCCTGAAAAAGCAGCAACATTGTAAATTGGATTTGGAGTTGAACGCTGGGTATGACTGCCAGCCCAGACCCTTAGGAGCTCCATAATTCTGGATGAGTTACCTAGACTCTGAGTGCTCCCAAACTACAGACTAGGGAAAATGATATTCTCTCTTCCCCAGAGCTACCAATGTACTGTACATGGAGGCACATTGTAAATTGGAAAGCATTATGTAGGTGCTAATGATTTGCACCTCTGATCAGCTTTGCAGATCCAGAATTTCTACATTTACCAAGTCATCAAGGGTTTGTGGGCTCTTTAAATTTAATTAAAAAAAAAAAAAGATGATTCAAAGGCTAACCAAATCAGCATGAGAACAATTCCTAACCAGCGATGATGTTACTAAGGACGCTATGCTCCCCCTTTGCATTTGAATGCTACTTTGTATAATTTCACAGTCATTTCTCATATGTGATCCAATTTTGCTCCCACAAAAGAATGTCGATTTCCAATTGCTAATGAAGTCTGGGCTCTCATGTCTGTCTCTCGTCTTGCCTGGGGAAACTGCCTTGGAAACCAAATTAAGATAATTTGGTTGCCTGGAATCAGAGCGAGGAAATTGGATAGCTCTATTTCATCGAGTTACAGCCATCTGATGAGTCACCCGCTCCTCTTCAGGAACATATCCTCCGCACGGAAGGGTCATCCAAGCCGTCAGCTAAGTGTGTTTCTTAATTGCCTGCCCCCTCATGTTCGCTGTGAAGGCTGTTTTCCTCACATGACAGTCTGACTCACCATCCAATGACCCAAGTCCTGGGGCCCAGGCTCGGGCTTCCTTCAACCTCCGGCTCTGATCTCCAAAGCTGAGTGTGCTTTTGGAATTGATTTAACACCTTGTTCTCCCAGGAGGAAACTGAGATGCAGGGATGCAGAGTGGCTTGCCTCTAGCAGCAGATGGCAGTGACAGAGTCAAGACCACCTGCCCCACTCTACTGTGCTTACAACACGTACACGCCTCTCCTTCTTCTCGGTGTCTTTCCTCAACGTGGCGTCAGATGCCGGGGTGGGGGGGTGGGGGGGGTGGTGGTGACTTGCTTGCAGGCTGAGACTCTCTGCCTTATGTTTCTTTTATTCTTCACGACACCCAGGGCAGCCCCTGGTAATAGGTGCTCAGTGAACACTCTGCTGGCTGCTGCGGTTGCTGTTATAAAGCTGCCTCTCAGGTAAAGGTCCCGGTGGGCTTCCATGACATCTGGTTAATTCAGTGCCTTTGGTTGGTCACTTACAAGGTTTTTTTTGGTACCAGGGAGTGAAATCAGGGGCACTCAACCACTGAGCCACATCCCCAGCCCTATTTTGTATTTTATTTAGAAACAGGGTCTCATTGAGTTGCTTAGCTCCTCACTGAGGATGGCTTTGAACTTGGGGTCCTCCTGCCTCAGCCTCCTGGGCCGCTGGGATTACAGGTGTGCCCCACCGAGCCCGCCTTTTTTTTTTTTTAAATAATGATGAAAATCGATGGTCACCTCTCAGTGTTTAACATGAACCAAATTAAACAAATGCTTTTCTTTGCCTTTTGAAGCCAAAATGCTAATGAATAGGAAGCAAACTCCTCTCAAATTCATTCTAAAAATGACTACTGAATGTTTTTACAGGAGCCTCTCATCCTCCACCCAAACTGTATCTCTCCATCAGCTCCAAGCCAAATCCCCACCCCAGCCCCCAAAAAGAAACCCTGCAATATGGTGGTCCCATAGCTTCCAGAATGATACATGGAAGATAAAATGACTTGAATCCACTATTTGGGGTTCAATAAGACCAAAAAGTTGGCACATTTCCTTAGACTGTTTTTCTTTAGATACATATATATAAAGGGGAGATGAACAGAGGGCAGATGGGAAGGACAGATATCTTCATTCTGCCACAGGTATATTTTGTAACAAAAATTACAAGAGTCAAACATCATGTTTTGTAAAGTGTTCTTTCCCCCAGAAATTACTGACTTTAATATTTTCTCCATGTTGTTAAACAGAATCAGAACATGGCCAAAACCCGAAGAGCTCCTAGAGGCCAGCTACCTCAGCTCACTCACTTCACAGATGAAAAAACTGAGACCACAGAGGTCAAGTGCTCTCCCAAGCAGGCCTGGTTATCCAGGGATGGAACCCAATGTCTATATGTCACATAGTGCTCCCTCCATCAACAGGGCCACCAAGGGTAGGTGGGACCCCAATCTGCCCCACAGGAAGGAGTGGATGGAAAAGGATGTTAACCTGGCATGGTGCCAGCAACCCTCAGCCTTTGGAGCCAAGATCTTGTCAGAGGAGGCTATTCTGGGTGCTCAGTGACACCCCACCTGCTCACCCATGAGGCACAACTTATTGAGCTCACAGGAGGTGCCCTGATGGGCCTCCATGCCTGAGACCATTTCACTGCTACTCCCTACATTTGCTGGATTCCTCTTGGTCATATGTCTTACACATACACACACACACACACACACACACACACACACTTACCAATTTTCTTTAAAGGAGAGGTCTCCAAATTATTTCACCATGCACCAATGTTTGGAATGAGGGTCAATAGCTTAGATACAAAGTTATGCAAAGTGTTGCTCACTAAGGCCTCATATTCGCAACATATTGGATTTTATGTCTGCCCTTGCTTTCAAGAAAAGCAGCACAATACATAGTTTGAGAGCACGGAACTCTGTAGTCAAAACTGCTTGGATTCAAGTCCAGCCCCACTACTTACTAGCTGTGGAACTCTGAATAGATTACTTAACCTCTCTGTGCCTCAGTTCCTATATCTATAAAATGGGGGTGATTTATAAGAGTGACTACCGCTTAGGGTTGTTTTGAGGAATAAATGAATTCATCTATGTGAAACCCTACCATAAAAGTGCTAAATACATAATAATTGACAGGAAAAAGAGCATGTTACCTGTAGCCACAATTCCACCATTTATCTTTCTCCCTCTCTCCCTCTCCCCACTTCCCACACGTCTCCCTTCTTCCCCCCATCCTATGTCCCCACCACGCCACCATGCCCCACAACTTCTCAACAGACCTAGGAAGAGAATACTGGTTTTATCTGACAAACAGCTTGTACTGCAGGTGGGAGAATATCAGTTCTGCCATTTTTTTGTCCTTTTTTTTTTTTTTTTTTTTAAATTGCAGTGGTAACATCCTCGTCAATCCACAGTGGATTTATTTATTTACTTACCTATTTTTGTAGCAGTCTTTTTAGTCCTGTGATGCTCTACATGAGAGTTATCCGATCTAAATCTGTCACAGAGATTGGCAGACTCTTTCTGTGAAGAACTAGATAGTAAATATTTTCAGCTTTGCAGGCCATATGGTTGCTGTAACAGCCACCCTCCCTTGGACTGTGGGAGCAGCCATAGGCAAGATGAATGAGCACGGCTGTGTTCCAATAAAACTTTATTTACAAAAATAGCTGGTAGGTCATCTGTGGACCCATGGGCAGATGCATAGCAGGACGAAGGCTGACCCCGAGTGAACTCAGCCAGTTAGGTCTGTCTTCCCCACGGGCTGGTATGCACCAAAGGAGTCTTTCTAATGAAGAGCCAGAATACAATGGGACTGAAGAGCACACAGCAGCCCTGTTTGAAGTCTGGAGCCTGAACGAGCCTCCTCCCTCCCACAAAATGACCATTAGAGCATCACGGGCAAGGAATTACAATCTCCCCCAAATGTGGCTACGGCCAGGCCAGGGAATGTCTGTGGTGAGGATCGGGGAAGTGTGTCAGAACACTCAGCCCCATGAGTCCCACCCAGGAGCCGGGGGGTGGGGTGCTAGCCCTTTCCCTCACAGGTGAGAGTCCCAGAGCACTGCTTCATTTCTAGGGTTGTGACCTTTATCCCCCAGCTGTACCCAAATGCATTTGTCTGGGGAAATACAGATTAAATCAGAACAAAAGGGATTCAGAAAGAGAGAAGGGAGGGTCTCCTGGGGAAACAAACAGTGGCGCCATATCTCACTGTGCTCTGGGCCCCAAAAAGGGTCTGAGCTTGATACGGGGCTGGCATGTTAGTGGTGTGCAGTGCACTCTTCCAAGTGAAACCCAGCAGGAAAGACTTGGTGCTTCTGAGCATCATGAAGGAAGACTCCGACTCTTGAGTTGGCTCTTTTTTTTTTTTTTTTTTTGGTACTGAGGATGGAACCCAGGGTTGCTTTACCACTGAGCCACACCCTGAGCCCTTTTTATTTTTGGTTCTGAGACAGGGTCTCATTAAGTTGGTTAGGGTCTCACTAAGTTGCTGAGGCTGACCCCAAACTTGCGATCCTCCTGCCTCAGCCTCCTGAGTTGCTGGGATTACAGGTGTGCGCACCGCAGCTGGCTCTCTGTTGAGTTTTTCTAACCATGACTTAAAACAGATCAAACTCCAGGGCATCATCCCTGACTCTCCTCCCTCTCTGAAGTTCAGGGTTAGCAGGGTTGATTCTTCTGAGGCCTTTCTCCTTGGCTTGTGCACATCTTTCTTCTCTCTGTGTCCTCACATGTTCTTCTCTCTGTGGGGGTCTATGTCCTAATCTCTCCTTAAAAGGACAAGGAGCAGACTGGATTAGGTCCTGCCCCGAGGACCTCATCTAGCCTTGATTACTTCTTTGAAGATCCCATTTCCAAATATAGTCAGATTCCATAAAGGGGCCAGGTAGTCAGTTAAAGCACAAGTCTAGCCACACCACAGCCTGCTCAGCAGTCTCCGGAGTATTCTCATCTTACTCAGAGTGAAAGTCCAAATCCCCATCCTCAGGGCCTTGCGTGACATCTCCCCTGCTCTGCATCTCCAGTGCCCTCCTCCGGCCTACTCCATCCCACACCACTGGCTCCTTGCTATTGCACAACAGGCTCTGCCCCTCCGGCTCAGGCCTGGGCTCGCTCTATCTTCTCTGCCTGGGTGCCTTCTCCTGGCTCCCTCTCGGGCCAGCTCCTGGTCTCCTTCTCAGACGCCCTTTCCTGATGATCCTGCTCTGAGCAGCTCTCCTCCCCTTTCTCTCCACTTCCCTCTTTACTTTTTCCTCTTAGGACTGGCTGCCCCATGTATATGTGTCACGGGATGCCCTTGTCTGGTTATTGTCTAAATCCCTACTAGTTCCAGGGCAGTGGACACTTGATCTTATTCTATGCTGCCCAGCAATAAAGAGGAACTGTATTCGTTGTGTTAATCACTAATATCTAGAATAAGAAAAGAAATATAAGGAATTAAGAATTGGAGGAAAGGCTAGACGAATGATGGATATGTTTCCTATAATTTTCCCCAGATTTTTTTTTTTTTTTTTTAGCATTCATGGCTAGGGAGCTGGGTGGAGCTTACTTTGTTGGTCTACTGACTGTTCATGTATTTTAACTATGTCAAAGTAAAATTCCTTGAGAATGTGGACCCCAGACTTGACTTTCCTGCGTCCAGCCTCTCTGCCTCATACATAGTCCTGCCTAGAGAGGAACAACCCCCAAGGTCAATTAGCAGCATCTGCCACGTTACAGGAAGAGGCCTGGAGCCTTCTCCCCCAGGTCTCTGCCAACCTAATGCGACAGAAAGAACATGAGGACATAGGAAGAATCCTGTGACCCAGGTTCAAGTCCTGGAAGAACCACTTATTAGTCATGTGATTAATAATAATTTCTTGGAGTTTCATTTTCTTTTTCATTTGTAAGAACAAGAGTTGTAACACTTACCCAAAGGGGTTACTGTGGGGACTCAAGAGAAAACAAGTATGTGGCCAAGGACATTCTTGGCATATGGCAGTCTCTGAATAAATGCTGCTGCTGAACTAGGCAGCTCTGGGAGGCGGTCAAACCCGCCTTGGTCAAGAAACCCAGTAAGTTGCCGAGTTCATGAGGAGACAAGGGCAGGTGACGGGGGACCTGCAGTTTCTGGGTCAGGAGAACAGCTGAGACATGATACCGGGTATCCAGTGTGACCGGGTGAAAGATCCCGGGGACCACAGCAAGCTCTGGTGTCTGTTTGCCAGAGGCTGCACACTCTGCTCTCTGAAATCCCCAAGGGAATATACACTTGAAAGACAGAAAACTTTCCCCGGCCTGAGTTCCCTGGCTTCCTCTTGCTTCTGGGTCTGTCCTCGCTGTGTGGTGGGAGGCCCTCTTGGTGGGAACTTTCTAGCCTCCTCCTCAGGCCACAAGTGTTCTGAAGTTTCTGATCCTTTCTCACGCATGTGTGTTCTCACCCAGTGACCTACTTCCTCTTTCCTAGCAGACTGTGTGGTTGTGAGTGTACAGTGTTTCCCTGATGTTTGCCACTACCTCCTCGCTGATGACCACGCCAGTGTTGGACGAATGACAAGCCTGGGGGGGAAGCAGCAGAGAAGCATCGTCACGCCTACTTCAAGTTTGTTAAGCGTCATGAAGAGAAATGAAGAAATGCAGATGGCACCACGCTAACCAAACTGAGATCCAGGCTAATGTGGGAGCCGTGACTCTCAACACCTCCCACAGCGGTGGGCTCCTGAGAAGCAGGGCGTCCCTGGGTCCTGGATTTTCACTTATTCCACCCATCTCCTGCCTGGTCCTGGCAAGCAAGAGCCAAAAGGATGTGTTAAAATGGAAATGGAGGGGCTGGGGTTGTGGCTCAGTTGGTAGAGCGCTTGCCTAACATGTATGAGGTACTGGGTTCAATTCTCAGCACCACATAAAAGTAAATAATAAAGGTCAATCAATAAAAAAAAAAAAAAAAAACAGAAAAGGAGCAAGGAGGGGGTTTCTCACCAGAGCAATGTCCTCCTTTACTCCCACCCTCTACTCTGAGTGCCTACATCTCATCGGCTCAGGCCCACTTAACAAGGTGGGAATGAGGGATGTCGTAGTGGGTTTGGGGTTGCTGTAACAGAGTACCTGAGATTGAAAGATTTATGAAGAACAGGTTTACTTTTTACAGTTCTGGAGGTGGGAAGTCTAAGAATGTGGTATTAGGAGAGGGCCTTCTGGCTGGTCTCATAACGGAGCAGGGGACATCTTGTGGCAGGACAGAGGGAGTATGGCAACTCAGGTCGCCCTTCTTATAATCCCATCCTGCCCTCCATCCTGCCCTTGTGTTATCCCAATGATCTCCCAGAAGCCCCTCTTCCAAATATCATTAACATGTGAATTTGGGATTAAGTTTCTAACCCCCAGACCCTTAAGGGATACCTAAACCAGAGCACGTTGTTAGGTAATGAGAAGCCGAGAAATGCACGGCAAGGTCACAAGTGTTCTTTAAATTACTTTCGGGTCTTTAAACTGCTTTCAGGGTGGCTGAGAGAGCAAAGGGTGTTGGTTCATTTGTAGAAAATAAACAGAAGCAAAGGAACTAAGGGGAAAATGAATCAAAAGAAAAGGATTAATGGGACTAACTCTTGACAGGGCCCACTGAGGGTGGTGTGAAGCTAGGAATTAGGCTTCTAGGTGTCTCCACCTGTCTGGGAAGGAAGATTCCTTTAGCAGCGCAGGTGCACTAAGGTAACTTCTAACCAGCTGTTGACCCCAGTGCCCATGTTAACATGGGACTAACTTATAAATGAAAACCTCCCAAATAAGATGGCCACTGTGAGGGTTCCAGAGAGGACCAACTAAGACCAAAACTCCGTCACCTGACATGAAGGAGGAGGTGAATACCTGATGGGTGAATTTTGCTGAAGGCGGTCCCCAGTTCTCCTGGTAGATATCAAACAGTAATACGTTTGGAGGCAGCTGTTACATTTCAAGTGGCTTTTGTTTGTTTGGGGTTTTATTTTTATCCTTTTTTTTTTTGGTACCATCTCTGCTCAGAGCTGCCCCCCCCCCTCTTGAGGGTGCTCTCTGCTGGAGACTCACTTTGCTTTAACTTTACTTTTACTTATAATAAAGTCCTCTTGCATGGCTTGTGGTGTCTGACTTTACATTTTCTTTCATCGGAACACAAGAACTACTCTTTTGGAGTTTCAGCTCTTCACTTTCCTGTGACTACGGGACTTAGACCCCTGCTTAGGGAAAGCAATTTGAGAGGAAGAGAGAGGAAGCTATATCCTTAAGGAAGTGGGGAGGTTCTGTAAAATAAAGCAAGACAACTGGAAGTTTTCTTTCTGAATTTTTCCCTCCAGGTCACTTTTTAACCTATTCTCCACGTCTTCTTCTCACCTCTCGTTGCCTTTGAACTAGACTCTGTGCTTCTGATCAGCATGAGAGGAGACCAAAGAGCCTCAGCAAGGATATGGGAAGCCACAGATGGGGAGCAGATCGCGGAAGGGGAATACATCCACTGATCACAGATGAGCCGGCCCAAGGCGATGCCCTTGGGTATGTTAGCTCTTTTCCATCCCTTTTGGAACCTGAGATAAAAGAGGAAATCGCTGATACCAATTATGTGTTTAAAATGTCAACATTTTTGTTTATAATGAAATTTTTGCATAAGTTTTGACTTTTTAAAAAATGTTGCTTTGAGCTGGGTGTGGTGGTGCATGCCTGTAGTCCTATCTACATGGGAGGAAGATCACTTCAGCCCCCAAGTTCAAGACCAGCTTGGGCAACACAATGAGGACCCATTTCAAAAATAAATAAATAAATAAATAAACCCCACTTCTCACCAACACCCGAAGACCCAAAAACATCCACACAGAGAAAAAGAAAAATATTGTATTAAAATTTTATCTTTATTTACTACTGATATTTTTAGCTTCCCTTCAAATGTGCATTTGACTCTCTTGTCTCACCTCAGTCCCTGCCCCCAAAAGATTTAGCCCAGGAATAGAGCTGATTAATTTAGGATTTTTAGGAAAAACTAGAAGCTCTAAAAAGAATTAAATCCTGTTTTTTTTTAACGCAACTACAATTCTACTAAAAGCATTGGAAGAAAGAATGAAATTCTCCATTACAAAAATCAACCCAATTTTAGACACAATTCAAATTCTTTATCTGCTAACAAAGCCAGGGTACTTCACCTTCCTGGCCACCAGGTGTCTCTCTAAACTCCCTGCAGATCTGCGTAGGACACAGAAGGTATGGTCATGTGTGAAATCTGCTGTTTTCAATCAATTCTAAAGAGATGGTACCAAAAGAAAAAAAGATAAAAAAAAAAAAAGCCGCTTGAAATGTAATAGCCTCAAATATCAAATCTACAAAGATCCAGGATTTTTCTCTAATAGCCAATTGCTTATGATGATAAAATCTATTAACTGATTTAAGCTCTAAGAAACAGATTAACAAATCAGTTTGTCCTAATTGATATATTTTCTAGAATATCCCTGCTTCCTTCCTTTCCCCATTCCTTAGCCAGATTGTTTTCTACCATAATAGTATATTCCAGGAGGGTCTCAGAGAAATTAAATATTCCCCTGGTTTGGGGGACTAGATCTCACCCACTGTTTCAGGAAAGGGGGTTTTGAAAACAATGATCAAACCATTTGTTTATGTTCAAAAAGATAATTGTGGGGCTTCAGTCATAGCTCAGTGGTAGCGCACTTTCCTAGCATGTGTGAGGCATTGGGTTTGATCCTCAGCACTACATAAAAATAATAAATAAAATGAAGGTTTTGTGTCCTTCTAAAACAAACAAACAAGTAAATAAATAGAAAGAAAGACAAGAAAAGAAAAGATAATTGCATGGTAAAGGCCCAAACAGAGTGGTGGGCCAGTTGTGTTTCTCTTTAAACCTAAGTTATCATCCATTCACTTCATGCCCTCAACACCCTGGAAGGACCACAGACCCTTCCGGTAAGGGCCCAAAATTAACTCTGGGAGAGACCTCTGTGATGTTGCTCCTTCTGCTTCTCCAGCCCCCCTAAGACAGCCTCCATTCCCCTTTAGAATTGCTCTTCATAGTAACCTCAGCCAGAGCAACGTGGGGGCTCACCATTCAGTGCTCACCACCCACTTGTCAGTACACCAGGGGAATCTGCCAGAAATTATCTCTGAATGGTCATTTCTCTGGATTTCCATGCTGGTAAAACTCTTCCTAACTTTCCCAAGCAAATCCTCCTCTACCCACTCCCTTGGTGTTGGATTTCTCAGATTCAGTCCCAGATTCTCTTTTTTTGTTCAATGTCGCAGAAAATCTTAGCCCTCCTGAGGAAGCCTCAAACTATAAGGAGCGCAGGAGCAAAGGTGGGTTAAAAGATGATATCGATTGCTGCCCCAAAGAGGAGGGCTAACGGCAGACTTGATCTCTCATCTCTAGATAGATGCATCTGGGCTGAGAGATGCATGATGTGAGTTGTCCTAAAAATCTTAAATTTTGTTTTATTAGTCATGTATATATTATATAAATGGAGAAATGTGGACAGTTGAAAGAATGCTAATCACTTCATTCCCTTATGAGAAGGTCCTGCTGACTTTCTTCTAGCAGATCACACAAGTCGAGTTTCCTGCCAACGCAAGACTTCCTTTTCCCTGGAGTCACCTCCCCCAGTCTCTGTGTGCTAGTTTGTCCAGTCGTGTGCTCAGGGCCTCTTATCCAGCCTGTGAATCCCGGTCAGTGGAGACAACATGGTCTTTATGCCCCTAGGAAGCTTCTCGTGCTATGCCCTTTGCCGGGAGCAGGCCTGGCCACATCACACAGACACAGAGCACCTGGCTCTCTCTCTCTCCCTTGTGAGCCCAGGATCATTGTCACTGTGCTGAGTCCCAGAAGCAGTGATCTCCACCCTGCTCAGGTCACCTCTGTGCTCTGCAAACACAAATTTAGAAGGACAGAAACTCCCCTCCCTGTGGAGGTTTGGGGCAAATCTTGATACACTGCTTCCTTGCGGGACAAATCATGAGAGAACACAATGAAGATACACACCTACAATCTAAACCTTCATATATATCATGCCACTTACCCTTTGCGAAACCCATGAACTGAAAATAACAAAGGCCCAGCAAAGTAATATTTTTAATTTAAAAAAATTAACTGATACATAAAAACATGAAATTGTACAGACTAATGGGTACCATCTGATCTTTCTACATATGTATACATCGTGTACTGTTTGTGAAAATTGTCATCATCATGGGGTAGTAGGTGAACTTTCCACGTATGTAAATTTTGTATAATGTTTAAATCAGATTAAACATCTGTCTTCTCAATCACCTATCATTCCTTCATGGTAAAAACATCCAATGTCCTTTCTTCTAGCTTTTTGAGGTGTACAGTAAATAATTGTTATCTGTGGTTACCCACCTGGGGGAACACTGCCCCAGATTTTCTTTTTTTCATTCTTTTATTTCATTTTTCTGTGTGTTGGGGGGGGGGCGGTCCTGGGGATTGAACCAAGGGACACTCTACCACTGAGTTACATCCCCAGCCTTTTTGTTTTGTTTTGTTTTGAGACAAGGCCTGCAGAGTTGCTGGGGCTGGCCTTGAACTTGTGGTCCTCCCGCTTCAACCCCTGAGTAGCCAGCACTGCCGGGTGCACCCAGCGCCTGGCACCCCAGAGCTTCTTACTCCTACTTCTCTGGCTTAGTACCCATTGATCAACCTTTCTGCCTCCCTCCTTCTCCATCCCTACTCTTTTTACATGGAGGACCAGCAAAGCTTCATAATTAAGAGACCCAGAAAGAATTCTGGACCCAGATTGTCTGGGTTCCAATCTTGGAACTGCTACTTTTCAGCCGAGAGGCCAACGCTCAGTCATTTAAGCCCCTGTTTATGTTTCCTCATCTGTGAAGGAGGCAGGAAGGATATACGGTGATTGAATGAGGGGATAGATACAAAGAGCTTAAAGCAATGACTGCATCCCTAAGAGGAGGTAGCTCGGGCCCCCCAGGTCTGGTGACCTATCAGAGACGCCCGACTTGCTCTGGGGCCCAGGGCTCAGATGCGTCTCACTTCCCCCTGATCCGACCACTCTCCCTGTCCTCTGCTGGAGCTTCCCAGCGGTGCAGCTCTGCAGGCGTGATGTGCCCTCCAGCCAGCCCTCCTCCTGTTTCCATGG
Source organism: Marmota monax (assembly GCF_021218885.2). Taxonomy (NCBI): domain Eukaryota; kingdom Metazoa; phylum Chordata; class Mammalia; order Rodentia; family Sciuridae; genus Marmota; species Marmota monax. Next base: position 2,242,171 of record NW_026691950.1, on the reverse strand, counting down.
CTGCACGTCTTTCCCCGTGTTACTGAAAGCCCCGGCTGCAGAGGCAGGTTTATTTATAGATGAAAAATTAGAGTTATTTAGCTTGAGCTTTTTGCAACCAGCAGCCCATGACTGTAGGAGCATCCACATCCACTGCACCATCGTCTGATTCTCCCGCACCCTGTAATCATTAATTAGACACCCAAAACAATGCTCACTGGATGTCTGTGGAGAGAGAAGCCCCATCCAGCCCTTTTCCATCAGAAACCAGAGTCTTCCGAGCTCAGACTCCCACACACCAACTACTTACTAGATAGTTCTGCCTGGATATTTCACAATCCCGTTAGACACGGCCAAGAGTGAACTCACTCACAACCCCCAACCTCTTCCTGATTGTGGTGAATGGAGCCAGCATTCCCCAGACTCCATTCCAATCTGGAGAGCTGTCCTGGACTCCCTGCATCCCATCTGTCGCCATCAGCTAAATCCACAGTGCTCCTCTCATCTCCTCTGACGCAGGACGAGGTACTGCACCCTGGGCTATGCACATCCCCTGGGTCCTGATCCCTTTTCAAGCTCTAATCCCACTTTCACGTTGTCATTGCTTAGATCTTTTAAAGTCTGACCATGTTACAGCCCCTCCACTTGAGATCCTTCCATGCTCCCCACTATCCATATGATGAATCACTTCTCTAAAACGTGGCATTCAAGGTTTTTCATATCCTCACTTCACCTCCTGCCACCCCCACATAGCTGTCATAACAAGGTAGATTTGTTATGTGTCCTCTTTTGTGCCTCTGAGCTGTTGTCCTGGGAACACTCGATCCCTCTTTGCCCAACTAGTGACTAATTTCTCTTTCAAGACTCACTTGGAAAATCACCTATCAAGGAAGCCTTTTCCAACCCCCTCTCCGGCAGAATTCTGCACGTCCTCCTATGTTCTTGAAGTTTCTGGAACACCGGTCTTTAATGATGCCTGTCCTCTTGGCTAATAACAGCATTTACTAGCTTGTCTCCCCAGCCACGCTGAACACTGCCCAGATGCTCTATTTGTCCTGGTATCCCAGTGCCTAGCATACAAGAGGTGCCAAATAAAGGCTCATAAGATACATGATTGTAGTGGCAAGAGCCAGGCCTGTGAAGGTCCCCCAAGGACTGGTGGGCCTCATCCCGGGCCACCTCGCCCCTCAGGCAGTCTTGGATGGTGGCAGCTGGGTCTAACCATACTGGGCCCTCCCTGGAGGGCAACCTGGGCAGGGAGATGAAACAAACCAGACCCAAGTGCACCGGGCAGAGACGCCAGCTTGTCCCCAGGCCCAACAGTGTCTCAGCTTGCCCAGGCAGATCCCTGTTTGGCCCAGCAGCTGACAGACTGAGTCAGGACGGAAGAAGCCAGGTGAGTTCAGAGTCCACCTTTGACCTGCTACATCCATGGGACAGCCAGGCAGGGTGTGGGGGGAGGCGCTGAGCTCTGACACCAAAGAGGCCTGTGTTCAACTCACCCCAGCTGCAGGCTGGGGATGGGGGCTGGGGGGTGGGAACGTGGTTGTGTTTTTTGATGAAAACATTTTTAGATAAAAATTAGAACCTTTTCCTAGTTTCTCAGTACAAACGGGTGCTAGGAAGTAAGTTCTGATCAGAACCCTGCTGCTGAATCCACTCACACTGCAAATATTTGCAGAGAGCTTGAGCACAGAGGGGACACCTTCCTTTAAGGGGCTTATGGACTATTAGGAGGAGAAAGTGAATGCTAAGAAAATTCAAATAACAGTGAAAGAGTTAAAGAAGTAATATAAGAAGAAGCTGGGGACGGTGGGGCACACCTGGAATCCCAGCAGCTCAGGAGGCTGAGGCAGGAGGATTGCAAATTCAAAGCCAGCTTCAGCAACAGCGAGGCGCAAAGCAGCTCAGTGAGACCCTGTCTCTAAATAAAATACGATATAGGGCTGGGGATGTGGCTCAGTGGGTGAGTGCCTCTGAGTTTAATCCCCAGTACCAAAAGAAGAAGGAGAAGACGAAGAAGAAGAAGAAGACGTAATACAAGAAGAGTGTACCTTAGAGGGCTGACTGGCTGACAAATGGGCCCCGAGGGTGAACTGACTAGGAGAAGGCACAGACTGTGCGGATCTTACCTGACAGGTTAGTTCTTGTGTTAGTCTGTTTTGTGTTGCTACAACAAGTCACCTGAGACAGGACAAGTTATAAAGAAAAGAGGTTTATTTAGCTCCCAGGTCTAGAACTCCACACCTGTTAAGGGTCACATGTTCTATCATAACATGGTGGATGGCATCATATGGGGAGTATACATACAAGGGGATAGGGGAGAGGTCAGACAGTGAGAGAAGAAAAGAGAGAATGAGCCAAGAAAGCAGAACTCCATAACAACCTGTTTTCGTGGCCCACAAGACCTAACCCAGTCCTGAGAGACAACCTTTAATCCCCCCCAAAGGTGCTGCCCTTTGATTGAATTATCTCCTACGAGGTCCCACCTCTTAAGGGTTCCACCACCTCTCCGTGGCATTGCCTTGGGGACCAAGCGTCTATGACGTTAACCACATCCAAGCCATAGCAGTCTCCTGGTTCCCTCATCCTCCGGGTGCCTGTCGTTTTTACGGTGGCTGGGGTGGGTCAGACCCAGCGAGCTGCATGAGTGCAGTGTGGGGTGGTGGTTCAGGGGGTTGGAGGTAAAGTAATCTCTTCATCATCTGGTGTGGAAAGTTCTTGCCCTCCTGACCCCCGTGAGGCCACAGCCTCTGATTATTTCCCTTGAGCCGTGAGAAAGTCTGGGGTAGCTGAGGTCAGAGGCAGCAAACTCTAGTTGTTGCCCCCAGAGCCCAGACTGTTTCCTTCACTCATTAATTACAGTTTATTTTGTTGTATTCTTGCTGTGCTAGGGATGAACCCAGGGCCTCACTTGCCTGACAGCAGTCAGGCAAGCCTCTACCACCCAGCTACATCCCCAGCCTCGTTTTTTTTTTTGTTGTTGTTGTTTTTTGTTGTTGTTGTTTTTTGTTTGTTTTTTTTTGTTGTTGTTGTTGTTTTGTTTTTAATGCAAAAGACAACCACTAGGGGGCCAAGCTCTGCCCCTTATTTTTGAAGCCACATGCCTCTCCTTGCTGAAAAATACAGTCAAAATCAATAAAATGTACATTGTGGGCTGAGAGCAGTCCTTTCTGCACCTTGTGCAAACTCTCAGTGAAGAACGCATCTTTCTTGAGGCCCAGCCTCCCAGCCCATCCTCCACAGCCCACCAGGCTGGGCCAAGGGTTTCTTAGCCCTGATTTCATTTTCCGGTGTTTCTGCCTGATTAAAAGCCCTCTGGCTCGGCAGAATTATCTATAATGATAGTAAATGGCTCATACAATGACGAGGCAATCTTTTCACATCTTGAGCTACAATCTATCCCACAAGGCCTTGCCACCCCGGTAAGCACAGCCCTGGATTCTGGGCAAAGCCTTTGGGAGGTTGTTTGGGCTCCCTCCCCCCTCAGTTTCCCACACCTTAGGCCAAATCTTGAATTTCTATTGTGCGGTATCCACCTACAGCAATCCTCATTTAGATCAATCATTCATCTGCCAAAATAAAAAAATTAAAAAAAAAAAAATTCTCAGGCCCCTATATGCCTCTGGGGTCATGGTAACGCAAGTCCCCATGACCAAAACTGGGTGGCGGAGCTTGTTGCTCCTTAGCAGGAGTCTGCTTTCGCAAGGGCTCCTCTCTTGCAGTTTCTCTGAGCCACTCACTCTCCAGCAACAATGGAAATGAACGCGATTTCCCAAGCGCGTTGCCTAGAAACCACTCCTTGTTTCTGAAACTGATTTAAACATGAAAATTCAGCCCCTGACTCATGCCAGGAAGGAGCGTCATGGTTTTCTCAGTATTTTACTTTCTTTTTCTTTCACATCATAAAATCATGCATGCTTATTGCAGAAACATTGAAAAAAATATATGAAAATATAAAGGTCCAGAAAGCAAAGATTCTTCCCTAATCTTGCTATTAGAGGTAACCACTGTTGTCATGTGGGAATATTTCTTCCAGGCTCCCCTCCCCGCTTTTTTTCCTCTATGCATTTTAATCTTCATTGAGATTAATACTGATTTTACATTAAGATTAATACTGAATTTACTTAGCATGCTATTAGCATTTTCCCATCTGTCCAAATTTTTCAGACACTTTATTTTTCAAAGGCTGCATTATAAAACAGGGCATATTTCTTCATTTACTTAACCATTCTCGGAAGGCTAGACATTTAGGTTAGTCCCAATCTTTCACCATGGTAAATACTGTCATGATCCTCTCGGTTCAAAATATTTATTGTATCTCTAGTCTTCAAGATAAAAATCGTAAGACGAGTTTCAAAGAGCCTGAGCATGTTTAAATCGTTTTTTTAAAACTCGAACGAATACATGTTTAAATTTTCTAAAAGAAATGTAACCAGTCCATTAAAAAGTAAATTACTGCCAAGCACGGAGGCGTGTGCCTGTAATCCCAGCAGTTTGGGAGGCTGAGGCAGAGGATCCCAAGTTCAAAGCCAGCCTCAGCAACTTGGCAAGGGCTTAAACAACTTAGCAAGACCCCGTCTCTAAATAAAATATAAAAAAGAGCTAAGGGGCTGGGGTTGTGGCTCAGTGGTAGAACACTCACCTAGCACATGTGAGGCACTGGTTTCGATCCTCAGCACCACAATAAATAAATTAAAATGAAGGTATTGTGTCCACCTACAAACATATATATATATATATATATATATATATATTTTTTTTTTTTTTTAAGGGCTGGGGATGTGGCTCAGTGGTTAAGCACCCCTGGGTTCAATCCCCAGTTCCACCCCCCCCAAAAAAGTAAATTACCTTCTCCCTAGTGCCACTCCCTATGACAGGCAGAGATTTTCTATAAATATGGAAGCATGTATTGTATTTCATGTATATTGATGGTGTATATTGCTTTACTACTTTTTTTCTCCACTTATTGTGTCTCAGATATCTTTTCATATCAACCCAAACCCATTCATTCTTTTTAAAAAAAAAAAATTTTTAGCTGTAGATGGACACAATACCTTTATTTTTTTATGTATTTATCTTCTTTTGTGGTACTGAGGATGGAACCCAGTGCCTTCCACATGTTAAGTAAGTGCTCTGCCATGGAGCCCCAACCCCAGCCCCCATTCATCTCTCATTACTTATAATACCTAACACAATGCAAATGCTATGCAAATGACTGTTGTACTGGATTGTTTAGGGAATGCTGATAAGGAAAAATCCGTTTGTACAGAGTAATTTTTTTCCCTGAATATTTTTGATTTGTAGTTTGTCAGATCCCTGGAAGCAGAACCCACCGATATAAAGGGCCAACTGTAGTTAGCATTTTACCGATCTGTCATCTGTCTGTCTATCTACCATCTATTTATTTATCATCTATCTGCCAGGTTTGGCCCTTTACTCCTAAACACCTCAGTGTGTATCACCCAAGACTAAGACTGATTCTGACATAACCAAAGTACATTTACCAGCCTGAGAAACTGTAGCATCAATAGAGTAAATTTATCTAACCCTCCCCCGCCCCGTCTATTTTCCTACTTGACCCAATGACATCCTTTTTTTTTTAGTTGTTGATAGACCTTTTTTTTTGTATGTCGTGATAAGAATCAAACCCAGTGCCTCACACATGCTAGGCAAATGCCCTACTGCTCAGCCCCAGTCCCAATGACGTCTTATATGTTATTTTATTTCTTTTAGTACAGCATTAAGTCTAAGATCAGGGTCAGGCATTAGATTTAGTTTTTAGTTGTCATGACTCCTGTCGCCTTTGATTTAGAGCCTCTTGCACTGTCTTCTTTTGTCTTTCATGATACTGACATTATTGGAGAATGTGCTCCCCTGTTTTGAAACAGAACTTTCTCATTTGGAGTGTTTCTACTTTCCCTGTCATTGAGTTCAGGTTACACATTCCTGGCCAGAACAGTACCTCAGTGGTACTCTGTCCTTCTCAGGGGTCACATCTGGACGCACACAAAGGCCATCTGCTCCTTAATGGCAGCCTAAATCTCCATCAAATGTCATCTCCATCATCCAGTGGAGATGTCATTCGACTTCTCCACCGTAGAGTTACTATTTTGTTCCTTGCAACCAAGAGGCGTTCTGTGAGTAGGCCCTTTCACATGGTGCAAATATCCTGCTTCTCGGAAAACAAAAGGATTCCACTTGCTGGGGCTGGGGGTGTCTCCAATGGTGGAGCCCTCGCCCAGCCTTTGCAAGGCCCCGGGTTCCATCCCCAAAACCACACGTGCACCCGCACGCACACACAGGCGCGCGCGCGCGCGCACACACACACACACACACACACACTCCACTGAGACTTAACAATCGCTTGCTGACTCTTGCGTGAGCCACTGTTTCCTTGGATGATTGCAGACGGTGATTTCCCAACTCCAGCTCACCCTGCACTCGGCAAGCAAGGCCCACCCCTTCCCTCTCACCTATCACCAGGCACATGTGGATTCCTGTTTTTCAACAGCTCATAATCCATTGCTGTCCTTCATCATTTTGGTGCCTAAATTATATCAGATTTGGACAGTGACAACCCTTCATCCTGACTCCCGAGACCTTGCTTAGTCATATTGTGTAACTCTCTGCTCTAAAGCTTCCGGCCTTGTCCCCATCCCAGATGAAGACTCCATTTCTAACCCTGGCTTCAGGGAACTCTCCCGAAGAAATAGCATGTGGCCCCAGACAGCCTTAGGCTAGGAGGAAGGATCAACCCTGAAAATCTCTCAGTTAAAGGGTCTCTAGGGAAGCTAGTGCAGTCCTGGGACTGCTGAAGTCTCTGAGGACCAAGGGGAGTGTAGTGTCCTGGAGGAGACCCCGTAAGCACAGGCTCTGGGGCAGACCAAGTCCTAGTGGTCAGCAGAGAGGCAGAGCAGGAGAGAGCAGGACTCCCGGCCAGTCTGGCTGGATGGGAACCGTCCTTCCACCTCCTGGCTGTGTGAGTTTGGCAAGTTGCCTACTGAGTCTGCCTCAGCTTTCCCCATCTGTGAAGTGGGGATAATCGTGGCACAGCCTTCTGGTGGCACCACAGGCAAGGCGCGCAGGCCATCGTGGGACACGCGGTGAACTCGGTCGTTAAAACAAAGCATAGTGTGTGGACGTGCTGTACAAAGGAAGCCGCAGCCCACTGGGGGTTTGGAAGGAAGTGACAAGTGAACCAGACCAGAAGCAAGCCCAGGAGTCCCAGGCGGACGGGCGACCTCCGGTCACAGAGGCAGCGGCCCTCGTTCCACGAAGGCTTCCTGTTCGCCCACTTGCTGTTTTGACTCCGTGTCCCCCCTCCCTGCCCTGTCCCTTCTTGTCTTCCTGATCCCATGAAGGAATGGGTCCCCTGTCTAAAGGCACCCCACCCCTTGACATAGCGACAGCATCTCACAACGGACGTGACTTTCCCTGGGCCCAGTTAGCCTGATCCTCTGCCCCCTCCCAACCTCACCTCCGCAGGCTCTCAGTGTCCTCGCCAGGCCTGGCCTGATTTTTCCCAGGCCTTGGGGAACTGGGGAGCGGGTCCAGTTCCTTGGGAATGAGGAGGCAGCGGGGTCAGGAGCGTGGTCTCTGGAGCCAGATGGCAATGGGCTGGAGTCCCCGCTATGCCAGGACCTGGCTGTGTGGCCTTGAGCAAGTTACTGAAACTCTCTGTGCTCCAACACCTTGCCTGTCCAGGGGGAATAACGGTGGTCGTGAGATCAAATTGGAAAAGCCAGGCTAGCACAGGGCCCAGGCACTCGGCCAACAGTGGCTCTCAACATCCACTGCCCAGAGTTGAGTTCAGTGTTGTTGAAGGACGCGGAGGACCTAGGTCACCGGTCAGGCAGGCGGAGGCCAGCCTGCGGGCAGCCCAGGAAAGGAACTGCTCTCCCTGAACGGAAGGCAGATGCATTTTTACAAGGGCTCAGACACACTCGGCCTCGCTCAGGACTCCGCCTTTGAGGCAGGCTGGGTTTTCCTGAGCCTGAGGAGTCGTCTTACAAGGAAGATGTCACCCCAGATGACAGAGTTGGGGGTGCCTGTCCTCCTCCACAGTCTGCCCATCTCTGGGGGAGGCTCCGCCTAAGATGGAGGGCCCAACAGGGGCGCTATCCGGTGGCCCCATTTCCTAGCTGCATGTCCTCTGTGGCCTCTTCCTGTCACCACCCGGCTCATTCATTTGTCACACAGAGCAAGAAAAGCACTGTATCACAGCCATGGTGAGCAGCCAGCGAGCAGGGTCCCTCCGGCATCCAGAAGCAGCCGCGGTGGCTTTTGGTCACTAAGGTCCAGACAGGAGGCCGCGGGGCTGCTGCTAAGGAGGGTGAGCAGTGAGTTCTGTCTTCCTCCCCTGGGTGGGGACATGGCGTGCCTTAGCAACCAGAGGAACTCTAACAGGGCTCCTGGAGTTTGTGGAGATCCAGTGCCCTGGGGATCCCCATTTCCTTAGGTTAGGGTGCTCACAGCAGGTGCCTCTTTGCGGACTGACTGCAGGGGCTTCCTGTCCCTGTGGTTTGAGATGGGCCATAGCAGCCACTGCCACTGGATGTACCCAGAGCCTTCACCACTGTCAGGGCCCCTGTCGGCCACTCTCTTCAGACTTTCTCCTTCCAGAGGTCAGTGGGGGACGCAGGGCGTCTCCTGGCCAATGACCCTGTATCTCGTGAGTTCTTGGGGAAGGTGTCCTCCTGAAGGACGGCAAGGTCAAAAGGATAATGGGACCAGCAGTGGGTCATGGGTTCTTAGTTCTCCATAGCATTTAATGTTCATGGCAGAATGGGAAAAAGACAGAGCCGTCTGCCCTTACCCATGGGGGTATATTCCAAGACCCCCAGTGCATACCCGAAACCACAGAAGTACCAAACCCTGTATGTTCTTATGATTTTCCCCCTACATAGATAGTTATGGTAAAGTTCAACTGGAATTTTCAGTCTGTAAGAGATTAACAATAAAGAATAATAAACAGAACAATTGTAATAATACGCTGCAATAAAAGTTAGGTAAGTATGGTCTCTCAAAATATACTATATTCACCCTTCTTGTCATAGAAAACGATAGAAAGTGATGAGATGAAGTAGAAGCCATAACATGGTGTTAGGTTACTGTGTGAAAGTTACTTAAACACGAGCACAGTGATACCGAGATAGTCTGATAACTGAGATGGCTATTAGTGACTGATGGGCAGGTAGTGTATACAGCATGGATACACTGGACAAAGGAATGATTCAATCCTAGGCAGTGGGATGGCCCAAGATTTTGTCATGCTAAGCAGAACAATGTGCAACTTTAAACTTAAAATTCTTTATTTCTGGATTTGTCCATTTAATATTTCAAACTATAATAGACAATAGATACCCGCAATCACGAAAACGTGCAGGTAAGGGATACTACAGTACATTCATTTTCTATTTAATTGCTTGGTTATAGATGACAGGACAGTAATAGATATAATCAAAATGTTAGAGCAGGTAAGGGTCCTGGAGATCGAATTAACCAACTTCAATTTTAGAGGCCCTGGAAGGTTAAGTACCTCTCAAGGCTTTGAGAGTGGCCAGAGGGAGAGGCAGAACTAGAATCTTTATCCTTGTTGTGAGTCTGAAGTGATATCTCTGGTTCCAACAGCAGACCTACCCCGGCAGGAGAGAAATGCCAGAACCTATTTTGAGTCTGATCCTGCTTGTGTCTGAATGTTCCTCACAACACTAGCAATAGGCCTGCAGAGGCTGACCGTCTCCAAGACCCACTATTCCATTCTTCAGTATTAAAGTGTCAAATATTAGCTGGACACACACCTGCTCAGGGGGAAAAAATGCCACATTACCCAGTATGCCCTACAATAAATCATACCCAAGCCTTCTCAGTGGAACACAGAGGAGAGTAGTGAGTACTTTAAAGGACTAGTGCATACCCTCTTGACCAGGGACTGGAATGCTGACTCAAGGTCCGGAGCTGGAGCAGCCTTCTGGGGCCATGAGATAGAAGCCACATGTTGAAAAGGGTAGAACAAAACACAAGGAACACAAAGTTCTGAGAGCCAGCATACCAGACTTGGGTTGCCTATTTACGTGAGAGATAAAGACATTTTTGTTTTTAAAAACCAGTTATTTTTCTGATGTGAAAAAAAATTGCCTTTTGGGAAACTTGACATTCTGTTATCCCCTATGTGGTTAAAAACTGAATAAAAGAGTCAATCGGAAAAAACAACAACAGTTTTGGGGGGTGTTTATCCAGTTTTATTGGTTTTTGTTTTGTTTTGTTTTGTTTTTGTAAAATAATGTTCTAAGTAACACTAAAAATGAGACAATTTTGAAGGTTTCTTGCAAAACTACTTGGAGAGAAATACAAGGATTTCATTCTATTTACAGATAAGGGTCCATAGAGGCCAGCTTCTCGTATAACACACAAGTAGCGGCTTCCCTGCCTGCCAACCGGTTCCCTTTAAATCACACGCCCCTGGGAAGCCGAGCCCATTGGTTGTTCACTCCTGCGCATCCCAGCATCCTCCGCTGAACTGTGAGCAGGAGGGGCGGGACCTTCCTCTGGCTGCGGCAGGAAGTGGCATCAGGAGGAGGGCCGGCCAAGGCCTGGTGGGACTGCTGGGGACTGGGGAAGAGGGGAGGGGGCCAGGAAGGACAGTGCACGGGGCCTCAAGGTGGCTGTGCACCTGCTGGTTCCCAGGACACAGGGCACAGCCCAGGACCAGGGGAGAGCAGGAACAGCTGATGAAATTCCAGGGACTGCACCCCCAGCAGCATGCAGATCACACTGAGAGAAACAGTCCCTTACTTAGGTCCCCAGAGTGAGCCAATGACCAGGGCGATTGCATGATTCCCATTTTCTAGATGAGGAGACTGAGGTTCAGAGAGGTCACACAGCTTCCTCAAGAGTTTTCACCAGAGCTGGGATTGGAGCCTCAGTCCATTTGGCTCAAAAGGCAGTGGTTCCTGTTCTCTCAAGAAGAGGAGAAAGAAAACGGAGCCATTTTCTTGCCAGGGTCGGAGGAGGGCCAGCCTGGTCCCCACTCCCACAAGAACATCCCAGCTCAGGTCTCCCTCATTTCCTCTTTTCTTCTTTGTCTTCAGTGGTAAAGAATGTCTCTCACCAAGTCAGAACCCTCCAGAAGGCATCCTTAGGAATCAGAGGGCTGCTGGCAATAGAACCCTGAGCGCGTGTTAGAGTGACAGTCATCCCTGGGAATTACAGGGACAAGGAAGACAGAAATCCTAGGCTCTGCCACTTACTGCTGTGTGACCTCGGGCAAGTTGCTTCTCCTCTCTGTTTCCCACCTCCAGGAGGATAGCAACCCTTGTGTCAATCCTTATCAGAGCAGTCAATGAGGAACCTACAAATTAGTGCAAAACACAGTACTGTTATTATTTTTTATTTACTGGAAGAATAAAAAGGGCCTTCATGTTCAGAATCCAGTCGACTTTAGGTCAACTGTAATACTTGGCAAATGCCGCCTTTTGTGTTTGCTAACATCCCTTTACAAAAAAGATCATGAGGTCAGAGTGATTCTGAAGCAAAAGGAAATTACTAAGTTTTGGGCTATCCCTGACCTCAAAGCCCCACTTCAGACCACGTTTCCTCTTCTAGGCTAAATGCATAACCTGTCTCCCACCCCAGGGCCCACAGAGCAGTACAGAGAGGACAGGCGCGCTGTGTCTTGGTCCACACTGCTTTCACTTCCTCCTGGGCACCCCAGGGCCACAGTGATGGAGAGCCGGCTCCCTGGCACTGAGGGCTGCATTTCCCTTTCACTCAGAAGGCAGGAGACTTCAGGCAGAGCGCTCCACAATGTCACGAATTTCCTAGCTTCCTGGTGTTAGCACATGGGTGAGGAATGGTAACTGAGGTCACCTTTGTCCACCCCCCACCCCGCCGCCCCACAGCTGGCCGTTGACTTGGGATGAGATCTCGCTGATGCCGTTAGAAAATATTTTACCACTGAATGAAAATAAAGATGAAGTGCCTCTCTGGAGGGGCAGAAAGGGAGAGACGAGTTTGAAAAGAGGAGAGTTGATCTAATTTTTCTCGGTGACTGAGGACAAGCAGTGTTTGGAACATTGCTGTGGGACTTATTTTCTCCTTTGATCTTTTGGATCAATATGGTTGGGCTGAGAGGCCATTTGTATAAAATGACACCCTGGGCACACCGGGCGGAACAAGAGAACTTTCCAGAGACGGGGAAAGCAGACTTATGGAAATGCACAGAACCATGAACTCCTCGGCTTAACTCTTCAGAGTTCCTTCTCCTCCCCAGGTCATGTCAACAGTCTCCCAGGAAGAGTCTCCATTGGGAAGAACATGGTCAACTTTATTTTCCTGACTTATCTCCTCTTGCTGCCAGATCCGCCCTCCCTGGGCACAGCAGCCACCGGCCTCTTGCCCAATCCCTTCTCCTCCAGGGACCACCCAGCTGCCCTCATCCCACACTCTGCAAACTGTGAGGCCCGGCCAGGTGAGGGGCTGCACACCTGTAATCCCAGCAGCTCAGGAGGCTGAGGCAGGAGGATGGCCAGTTCAGGGCCAGCCTCAGCAACTTAATGAGGCCCTGCCTCAAAATAAAAAGGGCTGGAGATGTCACTCAGTGGTAGAACGCCTCTGGGTTCAATCCTGGTACTGTTAAATAAATAAAGAACAAACTGTGGGACCTTAGGATGATCTGATGCCGGTATACATTTTTTAAAAGATATTTTTAGTTGTAGATGGACACAATATTTTTATTTTATTTATTTTTTTATGTGGCATTGAGGATCAAACCCAATGCCCCATGTGGGCTAGGCAAGCGTTCTACCACTGAGCCACAACCCCAGCCCTGATGCAGGTACATTTTCAATGTGAATTTTTCCCACTTTCTTACATCTTGTGTCCATAATAAAGTGCCCTCTCCACCCAGTCACTTTCATCCCTGGCTTTTTTTAATCTTTTTACTGCTGAGGGTGAAACCCAGGGCCTCGCACACACTGGTAGAGCACTCTGCCCCTGAGCTACCTTCCCCACACTTGCCCTTCCCCTTTGGCTTTGACCTTGATCTTGGTTGCCTCCTGCTCCTTACTAGGCCAACCTTGGCGTCTCCCTGAGGCTCCATGATAGGGAATAAACATACCTCACTAGATTTGTGTCAGAATCCCGACTTTCTGTTTTCCAGCTCTGGGTCTTTGTCAAGTTGCTTAGCTTTTCTTAGCGTCAGAGTGTCTTTGAGGTGACTAATGAGAAAACATATGAGACTTAAGGCACATGAAGTGCTCATTAAGTCGTTCTTTCTACCCCCAAATAGTTCTGGCCTGGAAGGCTCTTTGTCACTGACCACACAAATAGTGTGGCATTATAATCATCATTTTTGGTATTATGACAATTATTATAATAATTAGTAACTTTCATTCATAGCTTTGAGAAACACAATAACATGTCCCTTTGAGAACCTGCCTCCGGGGTGGCAGGGTCCTCTCTGTCACTTTGTCATAACTGGCCCTTTGCGCCCACATCATGCAGCAGGTCTCCTCAGAAGGGAACTGTCAGGATGTTCGGTGATTCGTGCTCAGCACCAGGAAGCCTCCGCTGGCCTCTTGGGAACCAGAAAAGTACCCACCGAGAAGTTTCTACTTCCCTTCCGCTCAGGGCCCTGCCGAGAAGGGGCGGGAGGGCTGTCTGCGGAGCGTGGCCTTTCAAGACAAGGTGAAGGAAAACGAGTGAGAAGGTGGCGCAGGCCCAGGAACTGGGCGGCCGTGCTGTGCCGAGAGGTGGCCTTGACTTCTCTTGGCATCTCTGACCTTGGCGGTGCTGGGGGTGGAACCCAGGGCCTCGCACATCCTGGGCAAGAGCCCTTCGCACAAGCCAGTCCACAGCCACTGCAGTGTGTCCCTGGCAAGCGGAGGCTTTGAGACAGCGCTAGGAATCTTCAGTGTCACATGTGATCCCATGCTGCCTGCCTAGGTCCCCTTTGCACGTAAAGACAACTTGCAGAATCATGAATTGTCTTCGCCCTGCTATCGCAGTCTACGCGAGGGGCCCAGCTGGGGACTGGATGTACTAGTGAAGACACACTTAACTATGGTTTTTAAAAGAGTCTACAATGGAAGCTTGTTTTCTGATGTAAGAGTCTGAGCACAAGCTTTTCAGAGCTGGTCAGGGGGCTCCATGAGGTTGGGCACCCCGTTTCCTCCTATCTTTCTGCTTTGCTGTTATCAGTACATAGTCACCTCCTCTGAAGTCAGGTGGCCATTGCAGCTCCCACCATCACGACTGCGTTTCAGCCGGCAGGAGGAAGAAGGGAGCAAAGTCACCTGCTTTCCTTTAAAAGCACATCCGGATGTTACTTCTTGCGCTTCAGGACTCTTGTTAGGGGAGTCAGGTCCTAAGCCGACCTGATGAAGATTTGGGCCTACTTTTTTCTACTGGGGCAGGGTCTCTGTTCTAGAGTCTAAGGCTTTGATCCACTTTCAGTTGAGTTTTTTGCAGGGTGAGAAAGAGGGGTTTAGTTTCATTTTGCTACATGTGGATTTCCAATTTTCCTAGCACCATTTGTTGAAGAGGCTATCTTTTCTCCAGTGAATGATTTTGGCACCTCTGTCTAGTACAACTGTACTTATGTGGGTTTGTCTCTGTGTCTTCTATTCTGTACCATTGATCTACCTGTTTTAGTGCTAATACCACGCCATTTTTGTTACTATAGCTTTGTAGTATAGTTTAAGGTCTGATATTGTGATGCCTCCTTCTTCACACTTCTACCTAAGGATTGCTTTGGCTATTCTGGGTCTCTTATTTTTTCCAAGTGAATTTCATGATTGATTTTTCTATTTCTATGAATAATGTCATTGGAATTTTAATAGGAATTGCATTAAATCTTTATAACACTTTTAGTAGCATGACCATTTGACAATATTAATTCTGCCTATTCAGGAGCATGGGAGATCTTTCCATCTCTAAGGTCGTCTTCAGTTTCTTTCTTTAGTGTTCTGTAGTTTTCATTGCAGAGGTCTTTCACTTCTTTTGTTAGACTGATTCACAAGTTTTGTTTTGTTTTTTAGGCTGTTGTGAATGGGGTAGTTTTCCTATTTTCTCTTTCAGTAGATTCATCACTGATGTATAGGAACACATTTGATTTATGAGTATTGGTTTTATATCCTGCTACTTTGCTGAATTCATTTATTAGTTCTACAAGTGTACAGGTAGAAGTTTTTGGATCTTCTAAATACAGAATTACTACACAATCGGTGTGATTCTACATCATGTACAACCAGAAGAATGAGAAATTATACTCTGTTTATGTATGATATGTCAAAGTGCATTCTACTGTCATATGTAACTAATTAGAAGACATTTTTAAAAAGCAGTGTGGGAGTTCTAAGCATTGGCCAGAAGGTAGTCACATGGCCACAGCAAGGGAGCCTGGGAAATGTAGTCCTAGGTGGACAGCTGTGAGTCTATTATAGAAGGAGAGAATGGAATATATAGGAGACAGCTAGCACTCTACCCAAAAGACCAGGTAAGGGTTGGGATTGTGGCTCAGTGGTACAGCGCTTGCCTAGCATATGTGAGGCACTGGGTTTGATTCTCAGCACCACACACAAATAAATAAAATAAAAATTTTCATCAACAACTAATAAAAATATATTTAAGAAAAAAAAGACCGGGTAAAAAAAAATAAATTAGTGAATCCTCTCAAGTATAAGAACACATGCAGGTAGTAGACTATGAAAACCTATTTTTAGGGGAAGCTTCTTTAACTTAAATAACATTGTGATACAGAAATAGGCTCAGGGTCCAGATCTGCTGATTTTAAAAAGAAGTCAGAAATCAACATATTTCTTTTTTTAGCATATGGAATCTCCCAATTTTAAAATGTTGGCTCAAAAAAAAATTTTTTTTTGAATACTGTGAAGGCCATACCTAATCTCGGGACTGGAAATAACCCAATAACTATGATTTGAGGCACCATATTGGTTTTGATTTGCATAAAGTGCCAATTGAGCTTAAATCTCTGCCTGAAATGCAAAACCTTTGATCCAGAATGAGAACGAAAAGGTAAGCAGGGTAAGTAAAGTGCAGCATTCAAGACAACCCTTTCAAAGTAAGTAATTTGTTTGGCTTGTTACCAGAAACAAAAGAAAATGATGAGTTAGCCATGATCTCACCTTCAGATATTGTATTTCACTTTCAGGTGTGAAGCCATATTAACCTCTCTCTGGGTCAAAATGACTGAGTCGTTAGTTAATAATAAGTGAATTGGAGAAAATGCACTCTGTTTTCATGTGTAAGGTAGAAAGGATACACACAGCAGCCATGAGAACGTGCCACTGCACCTCCTGATGCAGGGAGCCGGATCGCACCTGATGCCACCCTTCCACATCCACCACCTCGTCCACCAGGGGCCACGTTGTCTGCGAGCTGCTCCCAGCCAATGGCTGAACCCAGAACAAGTCCTCTGGTGGTGGATTTTGGCTCCGGAGCTCCTCAACAGCTTAGCCACCCCTCTCCTGTGATTCTACTGCAGCCCGAGTCTCTTTCCACCCAGCCCCTTCCTCCTCCCTCCTGTCACAGATGTCAAAACTTCTTTCTCCATGCTTTCCTGCTTCCTCCTTCTCCGTCTTTCACAAGTTTTTACCCCAGTTCTTGTTTGCACATCTACTATGATTCTGGCATCTGTCTCTCAGTAGACCTCAACTAAATCCTGATGCTAATGGTAACAACAACAGGAGCCAATATGTGTCAGGCACTGTATGTGCACAAACACTGTTCTGAGTAGAAGTTGATTAATGATGATGATGATGATGATGATGATGGGTACTTTTATTGAGCATATATTATGTTCCAGGACCACATGGTACAGCCTTACTTGAATTGTCTTCACAAAAATCTCTAAAGTGGATGATGAATGGCTATTTTCCTGATTTTATAGATATGGAACTAGGTTAAATAACTTACTCAAAATTGTCTTCTTAGAGGTAGTAGATAGATACAAACCTGATAAGTAAATAACAAAATGTATATGGGCCTCAGATCTGGAGTCCTTCTTTAGATAAGTGTCAGTTAAATGTTATAATATATGTATTAAACATGTAACATAACAGTGTAACATAGTAATTATATTAGATATATCATAATATATCGAATATATGTTATATTATAAGCTGCTATATATTATTAATATATATTTTATATATTATAATATGTACTATATTAGATATGCAACAGATGTGTTATATATTATAGCATATAATATATAACGTATAACAAAATATAAATATATAAATAATGTACTATAAATATAATATATATTATTACATTATATCTCTATTACAATCTTTAACTAGCTTATCTGATGAAAGACTCCAGATCTGAGGCCTGACTCCAGGTCAGTGTTCATGCTGTTCTTTGGGGTGCTGGGGATTGAACCCGGGACCTCAGAGACGCCAAGCATAGGCACTGCTACCAAACTACACCTCCTGCCCCTCACTTTGTGTTTCCTAAAAACGTGGAGATCAGCGAGTGCTCAATATTAAAGATGTGCTAGCTGCAAATAAAAACCAGAAAGATTTTGTTAAAATGAGAGCTTTCTCAGAGTGGGACTCGATGGCTTTCACTGCTTGTGTCCACAGTCACTCTAGTCCTCTCGGGGCGCCGTGGGAGTCATGACTGATGTGAAAGCAGAGACCGCTCATTGGAGGGGAAAAGCCATTATGCACCATCATCTTGCACCCCCAAAAGAAGAGGAAAGGAAAGCCATCTCACAACCCCTCAGCCCAGCTGGTTCTCGGTGCACCCCACGGTGCGCCCTGGTTATCTGGAGGGTACAATCTTTTGAAAGGCAGAACAAGCCGGAGCCTGCAGCCTGAGCCAGCCCTGCTTTGGGGCAGGTGTATCCGGTAGAGAAACAAAACACAGCTCTGTGGTTAGGCTGCTGGTGCAGCGGCTCGGCACCCTCACCCATCAGCCTGCCCCGGAGCGGGCCTGACCACACACAGCAATGTGGGGCCTCGGTCGGAACTCCCAGCCCCTTTTGGTTTAGAAGTCCGCACTGATCTGGACTGAGCAACCTCAGTGGGCCAAGACAGGCCACCCACCGGCCGGGCACTGCCTCGGGCCTGTCCTGAAACCCTGCTGCCACAGACCACCCGGTGTGACTGCAGGAAGACGCGCTTCAGGAAGCTGGACCCTGGCTGTCCAGGGGTTAAAAGGACAAGGCGGGGATCTGGCCACTCTGGGAATTGAACAGTGTTTTGAGCCCAGAAAGAATGTAGTAAGCATTGGTCATCAACCCTGCCGTCTGCCTCTGAGCTCCTGAATCCAATTCCATTATTATCCTTTGCACTGGGTTTGGTGAATGGTTGGCAGATTTCGCTGGACCTGGAAGTGGAGAAAGGACTGGGGACCACAGTCAAATGTTTCAGGCCCTCTGTTCATCCTCACAAGGTCCTGCCCTTGCACCCACTTTGCAGATGGGAACTCTGAGTCACTAGAACCTGAAGGGAGTCACTGAACTCTGAGGTCTGATAAGTGGTCTCTGGCCAATTCCTCATCCTGCTCTTCCACAGACCCCTGGATTTCTGGCATATTATTCTTTTGCATAAGCCACATCCCCAACAGACGTAGTAGTAGAGGAAGAAGAATAGTTGATATTTGTGAGTGCTAAGCATCTTAAATGGTTCACCCCATTTAATGCGTGTAATGGTGTTTATGTGCGTGTGTATCACCCCCCCACCAACGAGGAAACACAAAAAGGCCAATTATCAAAGATCATGCAAAGCAAAGAGTTGAGCCCAAGTGGCCTGACCCTCGTGTTCAAACTCAGCCCCAATGCCACCTTTTGAGTCAGACATTCCTGAGTTCAAAGCCAGGCTCCATCTGCTAGTTGACGTGTGACCTTGGGCAAGTCACTTGATCACTTTTTATTATTTGTCAAGTGAAGGTGAAAATAGTGCTTACCACTTCAGGCTGGAAGGAGGAGAAATTAATGAGGTAAACCATGGCGCCCACTTTGCATGGTGCCTGGCATGCAGAAGGAGCTCAATAAATGGTAGGTACTATTCGCAACATAATCATGGCCCAGAGGACAGTTCCACTCCCTAAAGGCTGCCCTCTTCTCTTTCCAGATGCTGCCTGCTGTTGAGCTACGTACGCAAGGTCCGTTTCACCTCAGCCTCCCCTCCGCAGCTGCACTGGGGAGAGGAGCCACAAAACAAGAGAACAACTCTTCCTCCTTCAACAGTCACACTGCATGCAGGGACCCATAGCAGGCCCCACACCGCACCTTCAGATTCGCCAAGGAGTTTGGAACACAGTGACAAAATCCAGGAGGTTGATAGCCTCCCAGAGCTGTTAGTCATAAAAGGTCGGACACCAATTTTGAAGCGTCTGAGAACAAGCTGGTGTGCTGCCAGTCATTGTGTGCCTCGGGACATTTCAGAGAGTGAATCCGACATGAGGAGCCAACTAAGAAATGACCACTGTTTGATAAGAACCCTAAAGTTTGCAAAAAAATTCCTCATATGATAGCTTCAAAACAAGTCTGAGGGTGGGGGACACAGCTCGGTGGCAGAGTACTTGCCTAGCATGCACGAGGCCCTGGGTGTGAACCCAGCACAGATCAGATAAAATCAGACCAGATGATCAAATTGAATCTGCACATTCTAAACTTTTTTTTTTTTTTTTTTTTTTTTTTAGAGAGAGTGTGTGTGAGAGAGAGAGAGAGGGAGAGAGAGAGAATTTTTTAATATTTATTTTTTAGTTTTCGGCGGACACAACATCTTTGTTTGTATGTGGTGCTGAGGATAGAACCCGGGCTGCACGCATGCCAGGCGAGCGCGCTACCGCTTGAGCCACATCCCCAGCCCAAATCTGCACATTCTTTGACATGGCTCCTAGCCCGTAAAATGAGTTGGATTTACAAAACCCTGTGACTCCCACAGCTACCTCATAAAGGTGTCCTTGTGGGATGCTTGCTGTTCAACCCCGGCTGCCATGGGAGGAGGAAGCCAAGTGACAATGAAGAGGCCAGGTTCGTGTGCTTCAGTCCTCAGCCCCCTAAGTGAGGTCCTAGCAGACCCACAGCCTTTGAGATCACCCCAACCTCAGTCACCAGCTAGTCTCACGAGAGATCCCAGGTGAGAAGTGCTTCCTGTGCCCAGTCCACCAAAAATGGCTATTGTGTTATGCCTCCAAATCTGGAGTGATATCCTACATTAAATAACTCCAGTACCACAGTATATTTCACGAAGGGCTGCTTTTGGCCCACTGATATTTATCATGAGTTTTAAGTCACTTGTGATTTTTGATTCTTGGGAGCTATTAGTTTAGCATTTATTTTCATAAGATATAGCAATTTTTTATATTTATTTTTTAGTTATAGGTGGACACAGTATATTTTATTTTTATGTGGTGCTGAAGATTGAACCCAGTGCCTCAGGCATGCCAGGTGAGCACCCTACCTCTGAGCCCCAGCCCAACATGACAATTTTTGTAGGTGCTGATCAAATAATTTATGATTCCTAGAAATAATTTTTATTCCTTTATTTAAGAATAACTATGTAATAAGAACTGGAAATATGTGTCCCTTTTTATGTTCCCCTAAGAGAAAGGTGGCTTGGTAGCCTTTCATTGAAACAAGCCTGAGAAATACTCTGTGGCACCTGAAGCCATCGGCAACGGGGAAGCTTTAGAAAGAAGTGACCCTCCAGGTGCCTTAGAAGCAGGACTGTAGCAAATGGACAGCCGAGCCTTGATCTTGGCCACTCCAGCACATCAGCCTGAAAAATAACACTGTAGAGGTTGCCCATAAACACAGCCAAATGCCACGTGTTTTCTAGAAGCTAACGTCGTCCTCCACACAGTGGATGTCAAAACAGACCTCAGCAGCTACCAAATATGGGTATGTACATAGACATTAGCATATATATCCACACACAAAGGTACACATATGCTCACTATGCAGCTTAGACACATCACTTAACCTCTCTGTGTCTGTTTTTCATCTCTAACATGGAGCTAATAACAACACTTTATTCAAAGGTTATTGAAAACAAGTGAGCTCAGAATAGCCGGAGCAACAGAATAAAACATGCTCAGTGCACACTAGTTATTATAATAACCCATGCATATAAATGTGCACATAGAAAAGAGACGGGAAGAAATTTAAGAGTTATGGTACTTATCTCTGGGCCACAGAATTATGGATGTCTTTTATTTTCTTACTTATATTCTTTATTTTTAAAACATCCTATTATGAATGTGTACTTTTTCAGAGGGTAGCTGGGTAGGGACAGTGGTGGACCCCAGAGGTGTCCTCACAGTATCTCCGGCTCTAGCACAGGGCACGGGGAGTCACCGGATGTCCTGCAGCATGGAGGGCTGAGGCGGGCCTGCTGGAGCAGGCTGGGGCCAGGTCGGGGAGAACAATGTGCTCAGCCTTTGTCGAGAATGTGAGGGGGGTGACCAGGGAGCGGGGTCCCAGGAGACTGTGCAGATCTGCACTTTGGAAAGAGGCTGCAGCATGAGAAGGAAGCGCCCTTACCCAGTAGAAAGGCCACAGGGCTTGACCTTGGGTCCAGGTGACCGCAAAGGAGGGGGTAGGCCACCGGAACACTCTACTAGCTCTGCCCTTCAGAAAACATTCTCCACTAGGAGGTTTCCCAGGAGGGGGCCCAGCTGTTGACCCCCAGCCATCCTGCAGCCCATGGTCACTACTCACTACAGGTGACCTGCAGCAGCCAGTCACCTGTGCCATCCCATCAGTCCCACTGAATTTGATGCCTAGTTTAAAGATAAAGAGGTATATGACCAGGATAGTTATTTTTAGACGTAGACTTAGCCAAGCCATGGTACCCAGAAATTTGGTCAAACAATGACCAGGATGTTGCTATGAAGATATTTTTAAGATGAAATTAACATTCAAATCAGTAAAATTTTTGAGTAAAGCAAATGACCCTGCATAATGTGGGTGGGCCTCATCCAATCAGTTGAAGACCTCGAAAGGAAAAAGACTGACTCCCCCAGGGAACAGAAAATTCTGTTTGCAAACTGCCTCTTGACCTGAGCTGCAACACTGACTCTTCCCTGGCTGTCCAGCCTGCCAGCCTACCCTGCAAATATTGGACTTTCCAGACTCCACAATCACATTCCTTGAAATAAAGTATCTCCAAGGTAAATCGGTATGTAAGTACGTAGGTAGATATAGATATATCCCATTCATTCTGTTTCTCTGGAGGACCCTAATGCACTGATGACACCATTGTCCAATTAGCTGGAGATGGAGTCAAGAAGGTTGTAGTCTTCATTGGAGTGTCAAAGGCATAGCTCTAGCCCAGCAAGGTGGCACACACCCATGTTCCCAGCAACTTGGGAGGCTGAGGCAGGAGGATAGCCAGTTCAAGGTTAGCCTGAGCAACTTAGTGAAACCCTGTCTCAAAATAAAAGGGCCGGGGAAGGGCTGGGGTTGTGGCTGAGGGGTAAAGTACTTGCCTAGCATGTATGAGGCACTAGGTTCAATCCTCAGCACCACATAAAAATAAATTAAATAAAGGTACTGTATCCATCTATAATTAAAAACTATTTTTTAAAAAGGGAGAGGGGTGCAGGTGGATAGAGGGCCTCTGGGTTCAATCCCCAGTATCAAAACATAGCTCTGATTATACCATCATTCTGCTCAAAATCTTCTAGGGCTCATCTGCAGCTTTCCAATAAAGTCCCAGTTACATGGGCTAGCATTCAGGGATCTCTGTGCCTGGATTCTGTCTCCATTCCTGGTCCCTCTTCTGATGACTGGTAAATTAATTATTATGCTCCAGTATTCACTCTGTCTCTCTAACAAGATTGTACATCCGTGTCCTCCGTCTTGTGATTTGCACTCCCTGCTCCCCCCACACCCCACTGCTCCCACCCACCAGGGAAGAAGTGCAGGTTCCCGCTCCATTGATTTGGGGCAGCCCCCAGAACTTGCCTTGCCCAGTAACGTGGAATCGATCAGACGTGACATGCACCGGTTCCTGCAGAAACTTCAAATGTGGCTTGTCTGTGGCTCCTGGCAAGGGGGGTGGGAGGAGCATAGAACTCTCTCACTGAGATCTTTGTGCCACTGAAGTCATGGAGTAACAGCTGCCCGGTCGGAGGCTTTTCTTGGAAGTCCAGATTTTATGCTCTGCTATAGTGAGAAACTGCTTCATTATAAGCAGTCAGCAGCCCGTGTTTCTGGAGGGCTTGTTAAATCACTTACGATTTGGGCTGGTTACATTATGGATTTTACTCTGTGTTTGGGGGGAAAGTGTCTAAAAATGAAGTCTTGCTTTATTTTTACTGAGGTAGCAAGACAGGAAACTATCCTAACAGTGGACATCAGACTTCCAGCTTGACCATGAAGTGTGTTTCTTTAGGTCACTGGGGATAGAACGGGAGACCCTGGGACATGGGAGGACAGAAGGAAACGTGAGATTGCTAAACCGCCCTACTGCAGAAATAAATAAGAATGTGGGGGAGGGGGTGCAGAGGGATAGATCTGAATAAAAGAAGAGCAGAAAGAGAGAAGGCCAGAGTAAGCAAAGTCTGCACCCCAGCTTGCCAGAAGCAGAGGCCTCCAGTTGTCCCCCGACAAAACCTAGCCTCCCTCGTCTTGCATATAATAGTATTATAGCTGCGAACGTCACTGTCCCATTAAAGACTCTCATTTCTTAGGCGCCATTGCAGCCAGCGTGATCCTGATGGGCTGCTTGTGCCTGTGGCTTAACCCAGCTCCGGCCATGCTCATGAGGACACGCCTCTCCCAGGGGACAGCAAAGCCTGAAGCTAAAAGGAGCTGTGATCTGAGTGACAATGGAAGCAGACACCTCTCATTTCAAGACTTGTAGATAGAAAGAATGTCACAGATGGGAGTGGAAGAGACGGTATTTTTGTTTCTTTACTGTAGAGGAGACCTTAACTGATAGCCCTGGCAGACATCACTACGGGGATTATGTGAAAAACAAGAGATCAGTCTTACTCTGTTTTTAAAATTTGCCCTTTCTGCACAGCAAATCCTCTATCTTTTGACTTTGGGCAAAATCTGTTACCAACATCAAGGCCTTGGGCAAGCAAAAGGCTTGGTAGAAACCAAGAAAGAAACTGGTGCCCACAGCTGGCCCAAGACAGCACCAGACCAGGGAGAATGGACCCAGGGCGAGGCGCAGACTGGAAGAGCTCCTCAGAACAGGTGCCCCCAGCAAAGACTCACCTGAGTCCCCCGAGTGAGAATCAGAGGGTCTGGCCTCCCCACAGGAGGTGAATAAAGGGTGACCCTTCAACCTGGGCCACAGAGGGCCAGAGAGCTCCAGTGGGCACAGGGACAGGTGATTCCACCAAGAAGGCACGAGGGTGCAGTCTTCAAGAATACAGAGCTCCCCCCAGCGCCTGCCAGGTAGGCGGAACTGTGACCACCGACAGAAAAGGCCCAGTGGCCCGCGGCGGGACAGAACTTCCAATCACTCCTGCAAGGTTGGCGGGCCTGCAACCCACCGGCAGAAGAGGAGCAGCGGCCTGCTGAGAGGCAGAGCCGCCCCCTCCCCCTGCGCCGGCAAGGTAGACGAAACTGTGACCACCCACAGATTAGGCCCAGCTGCCTGCTGAGAGGCAGAGCCGCCCCTTCCCCCTGCGCCTGCAAGGTAGACGGAACTGTGACCACCATCAGAACAGGCCAGACCTGCAACCGAAAGACAGAACAGGCCCAGTGGCCTGAGGAAGGGTAGAGCCGCCCCCCCCCCCCCGCACCTGCAAGGTAGGCGGACCTGCGACCCACAGGCAGAACAGCCCCAGAGGCCTGCAGAGGGGCAGTGCCGCTGCCTGCACCTACAAAGTAGGCAGAACTGCGGCCACCGACAGAACAAGCCTAGCGGCCCGCAGAGGGACAGAGCCGCCGCCCGCGCCTGCAAGGTAGGCGGACCTGCTACCGACCGGCAGAGCAGTCCCAGCGGCCTGCTGGCATGGTAAGCACATTGCCTCAACTGGAGGAGGGGCAGAGCCGCCGCTCGCGCCTGTGAGGGAGACTTTGCAACTATACAAGACCAATATAAATATATAGGGGGAGAATTCTATAGCACAACAGTTTCACCAAGTAGAAAGGAACGCGAACAGTATGAAGAGACAAGGAAAGAAAGGACCACAAGCAATGCAGGTCAACTCAACGTTAGAAGAGGTAATAGCTGCAGCAGATGGAATGTCAGATAAAGAATTCAGGATATACATGCTTCAGATGATCTGGAGTCTCAAGGAAGACATCAGACAGCAAAATCAGACAATGAAAGATCACTTCAATAATGAATTACATAAACAAATCCAAGAAGCAAAAGATCAACTATACAGGGAGATAGAGGTTATAAAAAACAAACAAACAGAAATCCTAGAAATGCAGGAAGCAATAAACCAACTTAAAAACTCAATTGAGAATACTACCAGCAGAGTAGAACACTTAGAAGATAGAACATCAGACAATGAAGATAAAGTATTTCAACTTGAAAAGAACATAGACAGCTCAGCAAGACTGTTAAGAAACCATGAGCAGAACATCCAAGAAATATGGGATAACATCAAGAGACCAAATTTAAGAGTCATTGGGATACAGGAAGGGACAGAGTTTCAAACCAAAGGAATGAGCAATCTATTCAATGAAATAATACGAGAAAACTTCCCAGACTTGAAGAATGAGACAGAATCCCAAATCCTAGAAGCCTACAGGACGCCGAATGTGCAAAATCATAAGAGACCCACACCTAGACACATTATAATGAAGATGCCCAACATACAGAATAAGGAGAGAATTTTAAAAGCTACAAGAGAAAGGAAGCAGATCACATTTAGGGGTAAGCCAATCAGGATAACAGCTGATCTTTCAACACAGACTCTGAAAGCTAGAAGATCCTGGAATAACATATTTCAAACACTGAAAGAAAATGGGTTCCAACCAAGAATTGTGTTTCCAGCGAAATTAAGCTTCAGGATGGAAGATGAAATTAAAACCTTCCACGATAAACAAAAGTTAAAAGAATTTGCAGCTAGAAAACCATCTCTTCAAAACATCCTTGGCAAAACATTACAGGAAGAGGAAATGCAAAATAACAATGAAAACCAACAGTGGGAGGTAGGACAGTAAAGGGGGGAAAAATAATCAAAGAGGAAAACAAACCATGTTTAGTAACATAAATAAACAAATATGGCTGGAAGAACAATCCATATCTCAATAATAACCCTAAATGTTAATGGCTTAAACTCACCAATCAAGAGACACAGGCTAGTAGAATGGATCACAAAACAAGACCCAACAATATGCTGCCTACAGGAAACTCATTTGATAGGAAAAGACATACATAGGCTGAAGGTGAAAGGTTGGGAAAAATCATATCACTCATATGGACTTCGGAAACAAGCAGGAGTGTCCATACTCATATCAAATAAAATAGATTTCAAGCCAAAGTTAATCAAAAGGGATAAAGAGGGACACTACATACTGCTTAAGGGAACCATACACCAACAAGACATAACAATCATAAATATTTATGCCCCAAACAATGGTGCAGCTATGTTCGTCAAACAAACTCTTCTCAAGTTCAAGAGTCTAGTAGACCACCATACCATAATCATGGGAGACTTTAACACACCTCTCTCACCACTGGACACATCTTCAAAACAAAAGTTGAATAAGGAAACTATAGAACTCAATAACACAATTAATAACCTAGACTTAATTGACATATATAGAATATACCACCCAACATCAAGCAGTTACACTTTTTTCTCAGCAGCACATGGATCCTTCTCAAAAATTGATCATATATTATGTCACAGGGCAACTCTTAGACAATATAAAGGAGTAGAGATAATACCATGCATCCTATCTGATCATAATGGAATGGAACTGAAAATCAACGATAAAAGAAGGAAGGAAAAAGAATACATCACTTGGAGAATGAACAATAGGTTACTGAATGATCAATGGGTTATAGAAGACATCAAGGAGGAAATTAAAAAATTCTTAGAGATTAATGAAAACACAGACACAACATATCGGAATCTATGGGACACATTGAAAGCAGTTCTAAGAGGAAAATTCATTGCTTGGAGTTCATTCCTTAAAAAAAGAAAAAACCAACAAATTAATGATCTCATACTTCATCTCAAAATCCTTGAAAAAGAAGAGCAAAACAACAGCAAAAGAAGTAGAAGGCAAGAAATAATTAAAATCAGAGCTGAAATTAATGAAATCGAAACAAAAGAAACAATTGAAAAAATTGACAAAACTAAAAGTTGGTTCTTTGAAAAAATAAACAAAATCGACAGACCCTTAGCCATGCTAGCGAAGAGAAGAAGAGAGAGAACTCAAATTACTAGCATACGGGATGAAAAAGGCAATATCACAACAGACACTTCAGATATACAGAAGATAATCAAAAATTATTTTGAATCCTTATACTCCAATAAATTAGAAGATAGTGAAGGCATCGATAAATTTCTTAAGTCATATGATCTGCCCAGATTGAGTCAGGAGGATATAGACAACCTAAACAGACCAATATCAATTGAGGAAATAGAAGAAACCATCAAAAGACTACCAACTAAGAAAAGCCCAGGACCGGATGGGTATACAGCAGAGTTTTACAAAACCTTTAAAGAGGAACTAATACCAATACTTTTCAAGCTACTTCAGGAAATAGAAAAAGAGGGAGAACTTCCAAATTCATTCTACGAGGCCAACATCACCCTGATACCTAAACCAGACAAAGACACTTCAAAGAAAGAAAACTACAGACCAATATCTCTAATGAACCTAGATGCAAAAATCCTCAATAAAATTCTGGCGAATCGGATACAAAAACATATCAAAAAAATTGTGCACCATGATCAAGTAGGATTCATCCCTGGGATGCAAGGCTGGTTCAATATACGGAAATCAATAAATGTTATTCACCACATCAATAGACTTAAAAATAAGAACCATATGATCATCTCGATAGATGCGGAAAAAGCATTCGACAAAGTACAGCATCCCTTTATGTTCAAAACTCTAGAAAAACTAGGGATAACAGGAACATACCTCAATATTGTAAAAGCAATCTATGCTAAGCCTCAGGCTAGCATCATTCTGAATGGAGAAAAATTGAAGGCATTCCCTCTAAAATCTGGAACAAGACAGGGATGCCCTCTCTCACCACTTCTGTTCAACATAGTTCTCGAAACACTGGCCAGAGCAATTAGACAGACGAAAGAAATTAAAGGCATCAAAATAGGAAAAGAAGAACTTAAATTATCACTATTTGCAGATGACATGATTCTATACCTAGCAGACCCAAAAGGGTCTACAAAGAAACTATTAGAGCTAATAAATGAATTCAGCAAAGTGGCAGGATATAAAATCAACATGCATAAATCAAAGGCATTCCTGTATATCAGCGACAAATCCTCTGAAATGGAAATGAGGACAACTACTCCATTCACAATATCTTCAAAAAAAATAAAATACTTGGGAATCAACCTAACAAAAGAGGTGAAAGACTTATACAATGAAAACTACAGAACCCTAAAGAGAGAAATAGAAGAAGATCTTAGAAGATGGAAAAATATACCCTGTTCATGGATAGGCAGAACTAACATCATCAAAATGGCGATAGTACCAAAAGTTCTCTATAGGTTTAATGCAATGCCAATCAAAATCCCAACTGCATTTCTTGTAGAAATAGAGAAAGCAATCATGAAATTCATATGGAAAAATAAACGACCCAGAATAGCAAAAACAATGCTAAGCAGGAAGTGTGAATCAGGCGGTATAGCGATACCAGACTTCAAACTATACTACAGAGCAATAGTAACAAAAACAGCATGGTACTGGTACCAAAACAGGCGGGTGGACCAATGGTACAGAATAGAGGACACAGAAACCAATCCACAAAACTACAACTACCTTATATTTGATAAAGGGGCTAAAAGCATGCAATGGAGGAAGGATAGCATCTTCAATAAATGGTGCTGGGAAAACTGGAAATCCATATGCAACAAAATGAAACTGAATCCCTTTCTCTCGCCATGCACAAAAGTTAATTCAAAATGGATCAAGGAGCTTGATATCAAATCAGAGACACGCCGTCTGATAGAAGAAAAAGTTGGCTACGATCTACATACTGTGGGGTCGGGCTCCAAATTCCTCAATAGGACACCCATAGCACAAAAGTTAATAACTAGAATCAACAAATGGGACTTACTCAAACTAAAAAGTTTTTTCTCAGCAAAAGAAACAATAAGAGAGGTAAATAGAGAGCCTACACCCTGGGAACAAATCTTTACTCCTCACACTTCAGATAGAGCCCTAATATCCAGAGTATACAAAGAACTCAAAAAATTAGACAATAAGAGAACAAACAACCCAATCAACAAATGGGCCAAGGACCTGAACAGACACTTCTCAGAGGAGGACATACAATCAATCAACAAGTACATGAAAAAATGCTCACCATCTCTAGCTGTCAGAGAAATGCAAATCAAAACCACCCTAAGATACCATCTCACTCCAGTTAGATTGGCAGCCATTATGAAGTCAAACAACAACAAGTGCTGGCGAGGATGTGGGGAAAAGGGTACACTTGTACATTGCTGGTGGGACTGCAAATTGGTGCAGCCAATTTGGAAAGCAGTATGGAGATTTCTTGGAAAGCTGGGAATGGAGCCACCATTTGACCCAGCTATTCCCCTTCTCAGTCTATTCCCTAAAGACCTAAAAAGAGCATGCTACAGGGATACTGCTACATCGATGTTCATAGCAGCACAATTCACAATAGCAAGACTGTGGAACCAACCTAGATGCCCTTCAATAGATGAATGGATAAAAAAAATGTGGCATTTATACACAATGGAGTATTACTCTGCATTAAAAAATGACAAAATCATAGAATTTACAGGGAAATGGATGGCATTAGAGCAGATTATGCTAAGTGAAGCTAGCCAATCCCTAAAAAACAAATGCCAAATGTCTTCTTTGATATAAGGAGAGTAACTAAGAACAGAGTAGGGTCGAAGAGCATGAGAAGAAGATTAACATTAAACAGGGATGAGAGGTGGGAGGGAAAGGGAGAGAGAAGGGAAATTGCATGGAAATGGAAGGAGACCCTCAGAGTTATACAAAAGTACATACAAGAGGAAGTGAGGGGAGAGGGAAAAATAATACAAGGGGGACAAATGAATGTCAGTAGAGGGGGCAGAGAGAGAAGAGGGGAGGGGAGGGGAGGGGAGGGGGGATAGTAGAGGATAGGAAAGGCAGCAGAACACAACAGACACTAGTATGGCAATATGTAAATCAATGGATGTGTAACTGATGTGATTCTGCAATCTGTACATGGGGTAAAAATGGGAGCTCATAACCCACTTGAATCAAAGTGTGAAATATGATATATCAAGAACTATGTAATGTTTTGAACAGCTAACAATAAAAAATTAAAAAAAAAAAAGAATACAGAGCTTACACAATCAATCCGAGTATGTGCGGGTCGATGTTTGAATTCTGTGTTCTGTGCCATTTTTTTCTACGTGTCCATTTTTAGGCCAACATCACATTGTCTTGTTAATGTCACTGTGTTGTCAATTTTTAAATCACATAAAATGGGTCCTTCAGTTCTATTCTTTTTAACTTATCTTGTTATTCCAAGTGCTTTGCATTTCCATATAAAATTTTGTAGTTTGCTTGCCAAAACAAAAACAAACAAACAAACAAATCTCTGCAGATATTTGGCCTGGGATTGCACTGAGTCTGCTGTTCATTATGGGTAGAACTTATCTCTTAATAATATGAAATTTTCTTACTGGTGGGCAAGGAAAGTCTGCCCAATTAATTAATTGAAACTTCTTTAACTTTTCCCATGCTTGTTTTATAGTTTTTTTGGATACAAATTCTTTACATGTTTTTAAAAAATTCCTTTATAGTTATATTGTATCCATTTTAAGCTGTTGCAAATAGTAGTTGTTTGTTTGTTTTCCTTTCATTATCTGTTTGTTGTCAGTAAAGAGAAAGACATTGGGTTTGGGGGGTGCAGGGAGGAAGAACTGAGAAGTGAAATCAGACTAAGCTTAGGAAACCATGGGTGATCTTAGCGCATGGAAATTCAGCAGAATCGTGGAGCCACAACCCCAATGGGAATGAACCAAAACATGAAAGAGAAATTAGGAAAATGGGGAACATTAGATTTTGAGAAGTATGGTGGAAATGAAAGTGCAAAGTATTTTAGGAAACAGGGTAGAGATGGCTATAGCCAGGGGCGGAAGAAAGGTTCAAATGTTTTTCAGGTTTTTTGTTTGTTTGTTTCCTGAAAAAGGTAGAAAAAGAGAATCAAAGATCTAGAAGCTGAGAAATAAACAACAACAACAAAAAAAAAAAAAACAGTGAATCCTCATTAATAAAATATATTTCGTTTCCATGTATGTACGAGTTTGTCAGGATGAACCCATCTACTATGTATTACCATAAAGCTCTAATAAAAAATTACAAAAAAAAAAAAAAAGAATACAGAGCTTAGAGTCTGCTTGTATGAGTTCCAACTTCAGGGAAGTAACTTGAACTGCAAGCCTCAGTTTTCTTACTTGTGAATTGGGTATACTAATATCTACCTCATAGTGTTGTCAGAGAGATGTCAAAGGAATAACCTACGTAAACCACTGAGCATGGTACCTGAAATACCATGAGGGATCAATAAAGATTAGCTTTTATTTTATTTTGGGGAGGTTACTGGGGATTGAATTCAGGGGCACCTTGACCACTGAGCTACATCCCCAGCCCTATTTTGTATTTTATTTAGAGACAGGGTCTCACTGAGTTGTTTAGTGTCTTGCTTTTGCTGAGGCTGGCTTTGAACTCACAATCCTCCTGCCTCAGTCTCCTGGGCCACTGGGATGACAGGCATGTGCCACCGCGCCCAGCCAGCTTTTATTTTTAATATAACATCAGTTCATTTCATCACAATGTTAACATGAAACCCAGGCTGTTATTCAGCCTTAGAGAAAATCTCCAACTTTAAGACACTTTGGCAAAGTCATGCACTCAGCTATTCCTCACTTCACCTGAGGAAGGTCGGAAGGCAGAGGGTTTCACTCTGGCAATGTGACGTGTGAAGGACAAGGTCAGAACTCTACTGCTCAGGTGAAAAAATAGAGGAGGTTTGGCCTGTCACAGCGCATTTGAGCAACTCTAACAAAACACCACAGACTGGAGGCCTATCAACAAAGGAAATTTATTTCCAACAGTTCTACACATGATGAGTCCAGGATCCGGGGTCTGGAAGAGTCTTTGTCTGGGAAGACCCCACTTTCTGGTTCCTAGACTGTGTCTTCTTGCTGTGTCCTCACATGGTGGGAGGGTCAGGGGTCTCTCTGGCACCTCCTTTATTAGGTACATTAATCTGGGCATGGCGGCACACATCTGTAATCGCAGAGACCTGGGAGGCTGAGGCAGGAAGATTGTGAGTTGAGGCCAGCTTGGGCAACCTAGTGAGACCGTGTCTCAAAAGAAAATGAATAGGATAGGGGATATAGCTTTAAAAAAAAAGATATAAGGGCATTAATCCCACCATGAGGGTCTGCCCTTGTGACCTA
Source organism: Marmota monax (assembly GCF_021218885.2). NCBI lineage: Eukaryota > Metazoa > Chordata > Mammalia > Rodentia > Sciuridae > Marmota > Marmota monax. The sequence continues at coordinate 2,209,597 of NW_026691950.1, read as the reverse complement.
ATCCCTTCCCAAACACCCCACCCCCTAACATCATCACCTTATGACTAGGATGTCAGCGTGTGAATTTGGAAGGCAGGCAGAGATATAGACATTAGGCCTGGCTGTGCCCGGGATGCCCGTTAGTGACAACTAGAAGCAAGACTGGGGCCCATTATTCCAGTTCAAGGCATTTTAGCAAAACCATGTTGACAACAAAATAAAAAAAAATTCACTCAAATTTCAATGTGTCTTTCTCTCTCAGTAAGTGACCCACGGTCCACTCAGAAACAGACCAGAAAGCCACCGATGTCCTCTGCTTCCTGTCTGCCCTTATCCTCTGTGTCTGATGAATGCTGAGGTTTGTCTAGTTCATCTCTAAAACCGCTCTCAAAACCATCCACATCTCTACCGCCACCGTCTACTTCCCACCACCCACAGTAGCCTCTTAACTGCTGTCCAGTTTTGTCCTCTCATTTTGCTCTCCTCTCAGCAGCCAGAGTGTGAGTGTGAGTGTGTGTGTGTGTGTGTGTGTGGTCTTGCTTTTCAGTACTGGCGGTTGAACTCAGGGGTGCTCTACCACATCCCCAGCCCTTTTGATTTTTTTATTTCTAGACAGGGTCTCACTAAGTTGTTGAGGTTGGCCTTGAACTTGCAATCCTCCTGCGTCAGCCTCAGGTTTCTGGCATGCACCACCACAACTGGCAGTCAAAAAAAAAAAAAATTTAAAGCCCAAGTATAGCTATTCCTGTACTTAATACTGTACCTTCCTGTCCCCACTTAGTACTGTACCTTCCTGTCCCCACTTAGTACTGTACCTTCCACTGGCTTCCCTCTCCCAGGGTGAGTCCAATCAGCTACATGGTCAGCTTCAGCTCCTAACCCTCTCTCTGGCTCCCTGAGCACTAATGACACATTTTTCAGCATCTCTTAGAAGAAGCTTCCTGCCCTTGGATGCTGTTTCTCCACCTAGGGCCATCCCTTCGTCTCTACCTCCCTTCATCTTTCCAATTTATTCATTTGAAAACACTTTTATCAAGTTCCTATCCTGCGCCAGGCACTGTTCTAGCCCACAGAGGTAGCTGATCTTTTCTGTGACCCATGTTGGCAATCTGGCAAAACCTCTAGGCCTTTGCTCAGGCTGAGGCTTTCTAAATGCATAAAATAAATACAGAGGGTTATAAATGAAACCAAATAGGTTGACATTGTTACCAAAATATTCTAAAATTATGCTACAGTAATATATAAGTTTCATTATAGTTGCATTAAATAACAAGATCTATCAGTGGGTCTAAATAATGTTGTCACTTCGTGTTAAAGCAAAATCACATTTTAAGATACCTGTATAACTGCAGTGTTTAACAAAGTCTCAAGTGCGTTGTGTACTATTGTCGTTCATTTCCTACATTACCAATGAAAGGAAATGCTAAATTTCAGTTAGAGGTAGAAACGATAAAGATGTGATTTTTTTTTTCTATCCAAATTTTAGAACCCAAACTGTATCCGCAGACCAAGAAGCTCCTCAGGATTAGTTCTAGCTGGAGGGAAGGAGCAGGAAAGCAGATTTATATAGGAGCTGACCTCATGGGAAAGGCAGATAACAAAGATGATAATTTTGAATTGCAATGAGTTATTTAAAATCAATGATTTCAGGAAATAATGAGTCATTTAAAGAAAATAAAATAGAATAAAATTTATAAATATATAAAGAAAAGTGAGAGGTTAACCAAAGCCATCGATTAGGGTAATTAGAAAAGGGTCCCCAGGAGGTGACCCCAGCTGAAAGCCAAAGGAAGAGAGGGGGGCTGGTCTTATAAAGAGCCAGGGAAGGATGTCCCAGAGGGGACAGTAAGATGAGGGGACGTGAGCCAGACCCAGAGAGCGTGGGTCGCAGGGCGCAGTGCAGGCAGATGGAGTCGAGGAAGCTGGCACACGTCAGTCCTCACAGGTGGCGCAGGAAGCCCCTGGTCTCCTGCCTCAGTTTCCCTCTCTAGAAAGCTAGGATGGCGTTGACAGGAGCATCCGCGGTTATTCTGGGAGCACTTGAGACCTGGGAGAGCCACTCTCCCTGGGAGCCTTTCTCCAGTGTCCATCATCTCTGAAGCCTCACAGTTGCCCTAGGAGCTGCAAGCTCTCAGGTCCCCATATGACCAAGGGATTAAGCCATTTGCTCGAGGTCACATAAGACTAAGCCATCTGACTTGGGGCCCCTTCCATTCCCTGCCACCTTTTCTTCTGCCTTTTGCCAGTGGTTAAAGCACGAGCTATTTCAAGTCAAATTCACCCACCTCCCCAGCTGTCCCCAGGACAGTCATCTCTGCTTCTTGGCCCCTGCAGAGTAGTCTCCCAGGAGGAGAAATTAAAATTCAAAAGCAGCAGCTAAAAGCCACATGGCCTGAAGGAAGCCACTTAGCCCTCACTGTGAAACCAGCAAAACCATGGTAACCCGCTCCCGGGGCTCCATTAAAGAATCCAATCCCAGAAATCAGCCTCAACCCAGCGGGGGAGGGGAGGTGTCTCTAAGTGGCTGGTCCCCCTCCTCCGGCACCCTGAGGTGCTAAAAGCAGCCGCATCCCCATGGGGGCTTCTGCCAGCGCCCTGGAGACTCAGATGCACACCCGGGTCCTGTCCTTTCCCAGGAGAAGTTTCTCTCCAGAGGTAGGTAACAGCTAGAAATATTAAAGGATCAGCCTTTTGTGTATTCACCATCCTGAACCAGCCTCCACCCAGCCAGGCGGGGTGAGAGAAAGAGGGAGAATCGGGCAGAGAGCAAGGGCGGTAGTGACCTTTTGTATTTGCCCTGCTTTCTCTCCCACACCCCCTGTCCTCCTGCAACTAGATTTCAGAGCCTTCCCCTGGAGATCTCGTCATCTCCTTCCAGTGGGTGCTGTGGCCTCCAGAATTTAGAAAACAGGCGTGTTCCCACTCCATCCAGGTGTATTGGGCACACCTGCCCCCACCTGCTATCAGCAAGACGGAAAAAGGCCCCAGCATGTCTGTGCCTGATAGTAAACGCCGTAGCTCAGCTCAGGGAGACCTCCCTGGGGCAGGGGGTTTCGAGGTCAGAGGCACCTAGTGCTTTCCAGGGGCTCTGCACAGCCCGTGTTAGATGGAAGCTGCATCATCTTCCCTACACAATTTTTGTTTTTCCAATATCACCTGCAAGACCAAGGACACCCCAGAAACAACAGAGGTGAACGAACTTCTCGGAATCTTCACTTGGCCCAGGCATGAGCTAAGTACATCACCTGCACTACCTCCTTCAAACCTTATAATTATGTTATAAGATTGGTGCTATTCATATTCCATCTAATCTTAAAAATCACGATTTTACAGGATCAGAAACATATTTAGAAAATTGCCTGAGATCACAGAATGTTTTAGACTCAGGTCATCTGACTCCAGGGTTTCTACTTGCCCGGATTTTATCCATGGTCAAAGAACGGGTCTAGATCCTTCTGGTGGCAATTCCACCAGTTGAGTTTGGATCCAGAATGGCTTTGTCAACACGAGGTGACGTGGGTAATGTTGTGTCATGGGGAGTCTTACCCAGATACTGTAAAACGGTCCCAGAAACCCTTGTGAATGGAAAATATTAACTGCCCGTGCTTTCTCCGGGCACCTCATGGAAACCAAGACTTGAGCTGACTCATTCACACTGCAGACACCTAATGGTGGCAGCAGGTTCCTTTTTTGATGTGGCTGCCCTTTAGAGCTTATCTTGTCAAACTGCTGGAGAGAAACAGAGTTCCTTCCATTTGGCTAAATTCCCACTCATCTTGGCTACAGTGACATGGAAGGGAGAGAGAGCACGGAGGACAGCAGGGCGGGCGAGGTGGCTCACCGAGGCCAGCAGGCAAGGCGGGCTTCACCAGCCCAAGCGACCTGTGGATCTGCCACCTGCGTCAGCAGAGGGGAAAGGCGTGAGGCCTTGGATGGCCCCCTTCCAGCTGTGCTCACGGCCCACCAGGCACAGGGTGCTCCCAGGAAAACATAAACCCTGGGGCCCTAGGGAAGAAGAGCCTCCTTAGAGGAGATGAGAGGGCCGTCCACTGAGTGTTCTTTCCTGGCCTCTCCTCTAAACCCAGGCCCTGGTCCTCCTCGCAGCAGGCACACAGTTCCTTCCCTCTCCTGGCATCACGTTCCCTTGGGAGCTGGCAGCATCCTGAGCGCAGTGTGGCTCCTCCTGGCACCTCCTCCGGGCACCCCGTACTGTGCTCACCCCATCCTGCGCACTCAGAACCCTTTTGGTGGGTGAGACCCAGAAGGCCTTTGAAATCAAACCCATTTTCTCCTGGGAAACACAAGCTCACAGCTTAAGAGAGTCAAGGCCACCTGGGGGCAGAAGGTGGAGCGGACCCCAAGGAGGCCATGTCTAGAGAGACTCGGAAGAGGCAAAGTAGATGTCGAAATGCAAAGGGTGGTTCTGTGACGTGACAGAAGGCACTACTCCACATCCTCAGTGCCAGATTTTATTTGAGTTAAGAACATTTGTGTTTCATTTGATTGAGCAAACGATACATCCCCACTGGGCTACGCTAAAACTCGAGGAGAATTCTGGGAGACAGGCTCTGAAGGGTGAGCAACCAGATTCTTGTTGTGTCACAGATAAGAGAGAGAGAAAGAGAGAGAGAGAGTATGTGTGTGTAAACCCTACTCCTGGCACCACCGAAGCCCTGGTGCAATGTCCCAATAAGTCTTCTCAACAAATTAAGGCACAGAAGACAAAATCAGATTCCAAGATGTCACCTCTATTACTGATAAAGCCAGGTGAGGGCTAAATAAGGCTGTTCCCTGAACCCCAGAATCAGGTGGATTTCTAAAAGCTCAACAGGGGGTGGGCAAGAGGCCAATACCCAGATGCTCCCAGAAGGCTCCCAACATCCAAGAGGGAGGAAGAACATGCTGGCTTTGGCCAGAGAATAAAGAGAAGAGCAGGGCTCAAATAAATAAATAAATAACATGGTTGCTCTCTACCTCCATCAGGTGGGTAAGTCACTCGACCTCCAGGCGTGGAATGAGGTAAGGCAGAGAGACTCCCAGAATGACATTAATCAAGCTCTCATCACAAGAAGGAAGTGTCAAGCATGGGAAGAAGTGTCCTCTGCCATACCATGTGTGACTCTGAATCCCATCATGCAAAGTGAAATATGCAAATCCCAAAAAAAACCAAAGGCTAAATGTTCTCTCTGATATGTGGGTGCTAATACACAATCAGGTGGGTGGAGAGAATAGAAGTCCATTGGATTAGACAGAGGGGAATGAAGGGAAGGGAGGGTGGGTGGAAATAGGAAAGACAGTAGAATGAATCGGCCATAACTTTGCCATATTCATATATGAGTACATGACCAGAGTAAACTCCACATCATGTACAACCACAGGAACGGGAAGTTATACTGCATGTATATATAATATGTCAAAACACATTCAACTGTCATGTATAACTAACAAGAACAAGTACAAAATTTAAAAAAAAAAAAAGATCTATGTTTCTGTTTTCTGAAAACTTGATGTGGTAGATTGAAGCAAGAGTGGCTTCAATTCCTCACCCCCTCCCTTTGCCCACACACTCTGCAATGACTCCACACTTCCTCCCACAAAGGGTCGGATACTGTGTCTCCACTCTGTCTAGACTGGCCTTATGACTTTCCTTGGCCAATAGAATGTGACAGAAAGGACGGTTTAACAATTCTGGGGTTGGGCCTAAGACAGCTAATACACTTTCTCTCTCTTTCTTGGAAACCTGTGATGTAGCCATGTGAACAAGCTGAGGCTAACCTGCTGGACTTGAGAGATCATATCAAAGACAAGTAGTTTCAGCTAGCCCAGCCCAGGCCCAAGACATGCGAAAGAACCCATCTAACTTCAGCAAAACCAACCTACAGCTAACCTGATCACACATGCAGCCAAGACTGGAAGAACTATTCATAGGTTGTGAACAATAATAAATACTTATTGTTTTCAACTACAGTTTCAGAGTCATTTGTTACACAGCAACAGCTAACTGATACACATGGCCATGTTGGGCAACCCTTAGCTGGGGCTGGGCAGTCTCTTGAGCCAAGACATTCTTCCTACCACTGTCTATTGTTTCTCTGTCACAGCAACTGAATAACAGTTTCCATTAATTGTCATTCTTGGGTTTTGTTTTTCTCATCATTGGGTTAACAATAACCTTAAATGGTTCTACGAGCCGAGCCGTGACTGTCAAGACGTACATGTCAAAAGAGATTGGGAGAGCTATGTGATCTAAGAAAAATGGGAAAGAGGAAGGGTTGGAAAAGTCTTCTAAAAGTAATCTCCTGTAACAACTTGAGCTCCATTCGCACTTCAGTTTAAGCATTTGTTTTAATCCCTGTTGGTCTTGTTTGTTTGTTTTTTGTTGTTGTTGTTTGTTTGTTTGTTTTTTAATCCTATAAAGTGGAGTTAAATTTGCGTGCCTCAGAGAATTTTTTAAGAATTAAAGCTGGGTACCATGGCATATACCTGTAATCCCTTGGGAGCCTGAGGCAGGATTGCAAATTCAAAGCCAGGCTCAGCAACTTAGCAAGGTACTTAACAACTCAGCAAGACCCTGTCTCTAAATAAAATACAGAAAGGGGCTGGAGATGTGGCTCAGTGGGTAAGCACTCCTGGGTTCAATCCCTGGTCCAAAAAAAAAAGAATTGGGTTAAGTTTAGCAGGACAGCATAGTGGTTTAGTGCATAAACTCTGACACAAGATTGCCTGGATTTAAATCCCAGATTTGTCACTTACTAATTAATTCTATATGTCATGCAAACCACAGCCCCTGCTAGATGTCCAGTACAGCCACTTTAGTCTTTTTTGGTCTTAAGATTTCTTCCTGATCCTTACATTGTTCCAGGCAGTTATTATCAAAGTTAAGTTTAAAGGAGATTATTATTTTACAAATGTTCTAAGAACTCATAGGAACAGAACAATCCTTTCTGGTCAAAGTACAAACACTCTCTAAAGGGACCTCTTTGAACTACAGGACAAAACCCAGAGCATATTTACAGCATTCATTCACCCCATGAAATATTTAACCACAAAATAAGTATCACATGGGAAAACATGGAAATTTGTTCAAAAAATAGTGCTAAGTAAAAAGAATATGTATACAAAATAGTACTTGAACATTAATTTGCAATGCTACCAAAATATGACCACACATTAAAAATGATTGGAAGAGAATATGGCATAAATAGCTGCCATCTCAAGTTCATAAAATTTTAACAAGAATACCATAATTTTAAAATTTGGAAAACACAGATCATATTATACTATCGTAAAAAGTATAAGCATTTGGGCTGGGGTGGTGGCTCGGTGGCAGAGCGCTTGCCTCTCACATGTGAGGCACTGGGTTCCAATCTCAACACCACATAAAAATAAACAAAATAAAGACATATTTTTTAAAAAGTATAAGCATTTGCAGGAGATTGCTTAAAGTGTCTCACAATATATTATTTTATTGGCACTTATCAATACGTTTAATTTAGAGCATTCATTGGGAGGCACAAGAACAAGCAGTTAATGACACTCATTTTGCTCCCTTAAAGCCTGGAATTGGAATGCTCACACTCAGGGCTTTTGCTCACCACCATTCCTACACTGGTTCCTCCTTGTGGTTAAAAAAAAGAACAGAAAGAAAACTCCAACACCTCTAGCTCCAGATCACAGTGTCAGGGGAAATGAAAGAGGCCATCCTCCGCAATGGCGGCCGGTCCAGGTGCTCAGCCACCCAGGTGGGGTGCGGGACAGCGGGATCCCAACTGCCCCTGGCCTGAAACCCTGCAACAGGAATGTTTCAATCACTCTCAGCTTTCAACGTGTCCCCGAGGTTGTGTGTGGAAGGGACTGTCGTGCCCCCTGGCCCCTGCCCCCATGGTACCACTGAGCTGGCCTCCGGCTGCTCCATCATTCTTCCCTACGGAGAGCATGGTGGATTAACTGGGACCTGGGTATTTTCCTGGTTTATGTTAACGGCGAAGGGGCTATTGAACGAAGACGTCTTAATTGGCGAGCCAAGTGGGACTCGATTCTCCTCCTGTCAGTTCAATACAAACTCCTGTTTCCAGGTCTGTAAAATGGGTTGATTCTTTTTGCCCTTTCTCCTAGTTCATGGGGGTGGGGGGGTCGGCATGATAGCAGCTAATGGGCCAGGCCCCATGCCAAGCTCTTAATATCCACCTACCTCACTTAGTTCCCACAGAAGCCCCAACCAAAGTATTTGCGTTGTCCCCATTGTGTGACTCCTGGTCCTTGGTCACCCGACTAACAAACAGATGCGAATCAATCGAAACTCAGGTCTTGCTGATAAGGCTAAAAGCTGGCTTTTGCTTTCACACCACATGCTCTTCATGTAGATTTATAAAACCTCTTAGGAACACGAGTTAAATATATAAAAAAAAATCTCAGAGACACACATTAGAAGAGTGATGAGCCGAAGGGACCATTGCGTCCTGGTATTTATTCTTTGTAAGCAATACTGGGTTCCAAAAGAATCCATTTCTGAAAAGCACCCTTCTCTACTTGCTGTACAGCATCTGATAACAACAAGGAGATTTAAAAAATTGCTCTGAACCCCTGAACTTGCAGTCATGTGGTCCCAGCTCAGCACCGGAAGGGACCTTCACAGCCACAGTCACAGAGACCTTTGTTATTGAAACTGGTTCTGGGTAACGGCAAGGCCACACCGAGAGCCAGTCCCAGCCTGACGTTGCCAGGCCTCCTTTATTTCTCTGCTCCTTTCCTTCTCTCCCTCACTCGCCACCTGCACCAACCACATCCTTGGACATCAAGAGGCTCTCCCGCCTGCTGGGTGTCTCTCTCCCAGAGCTCCCCAGCCCTACAGGGGGAGGTCTGCAGGTGTGAGAGCCTCCCCCAGACCCAAGCTACTCTCACCCACCACACTCTAGTCTCATATGCCCCCTACCCAATCCATTTGAAGGCAACTGCAGCCAAGATGTTTGCGGAGCCAGTGGAGAACGACATCTCCAATCTGCACACAGATTCATGCAGTAGCAGAGAAATGAACCAGAACTAAGGCGAACACAGAAATACCACTAAGGAAGGCCTTGGCTTTAACACTGAAGTGAGACCCAAACCGAAAAGTCCCTGGTGGAACACCCACCACCCAAGCTTCTGCCTTTCTCCTTCTGCTGGAACTGCTACTGAGGAGCTCACTATGACCTTGAAGAATACAGTGGACACATCCGGGGTTTTTTTCTACTTAAATCATCAGTAGCATTTGACAAAATTAAAGACAGCATCAGTCCCTAGATAATGAGGTCACCTAGTTATGGGGTTCATCCATGCCCCAGTGGAAAATGGATGGGGCAGTATTCTTTGCATTTGGTATATATATAGTTGTGCTTAAGTTAACTATATACAGTAGTCCCCCCTTATCTGCAAGAGATATATCCCAAGACCTCCAGTAAATACCTGAAACCACCGATAGTACTGAACTTAATACAGACATGCATTGCTTAATGACGGGATATGTTCCAAGAAACTCGTCTTTAGGAGGTTTCATCATTGTGTGGACAACATAGTACTCACCCAGGCTACACCCAGTTGTAGCCTGCCACATGCTGTCCATCCTTGACTGAAGATCATGGTGGGGCACATGACTGGACTGCCTTTTCTTATGCATACATTTGGCACTATGAGAGATTATCAACAATAATAAAATAGAATAACTATAACAATATGCTGTAGTAAAAATTATGTGAAAGTGTTTGCTCCCCCTCTCTCAAAATACCTTATTGCAATTCACCCTATTTGCAGACCTCTGTTGACCTCAAGTCACTGAAACCACAGAAGTGAAACCACAGATGATGGGATCTACTGCACAGGTCCATCTATAAAAGAAGTTCATTCTCAATCAAGCTTTTTATTATTTTAATTAATTATTATAGCAAATCCCTCCACAGATGAGTTAAGCCTAACAAGATGTAATATTGTCACCTACTAACCACACCCCTCCACTATGACTCAGAAACTGCATAATCTAGCGATTAATGTCACAGACTTACTGGAACCTTCTGAAACCTCACTACCTGACATGGAGGCTTATCGGCTTAAAGACTAAGAAAAATATATATATAAAAAAAGGAGGGTTCTCATGAGCAGTTGCAGAAAGGTGCTTCTCTAAGGAGTAAGGGAAACCACAGTTCCGCCCATGCTCTTCTCACCAAGCCTGTGTCCTCTTTGCTTCACTTGTAGAGCTGTGTCTCCAGAAGGGGTGACTTCTAGTTTACACAAAGGTGCCAAAAGGCTAACCAGCAACTCTGAAACCTTTTCTCAAGAGGTGATCCTGAAATAGAGCCCTCTGTCTTCTGTGGAATTTGACTGTAGGATCAGTTACCTTTAGAACCCAGCACCCGGCACAGAGCCGTACTCTATAAATACATGTTGAATTAATTAACAAATATAAAACAATCTGAGAATAAGATACAGGTGCCCAATGTTGTGGAATAGAGCAGTGTTTCTCAGTGTGTGGTCCGGCAGTCCCTGGGGCTCCCCAAGACTCTGAGGAAAACATGAGATCAAAAATCATATTCCTAATAATACAAAGATCTTTCCTGTCTATTTCACTTGTGTTCTTCACAAGTATACAGGGCTCAAAATTTGTTGAAATAGTTGAATATTCCACATTTGCAACTAGCTTTTAAAAAAACCATTAATATCAGCTTTTGGAATATCAAAGAGAAATACCCACAGATATCTGAGAATTATATCTCTCTTTGTTCTAACCGGATATATGTTTGAAGATGGATTTTCTTTATATATCGAATCTAAAACAGCAAATTGCAAATGGTATCATATTAACTACTGAGGTAGATATGAAATCCAACCACCATCTATTAAGTTAGAAATTAAAGCTAGTGCAAAAATATAAAACCCTTCTTACTTTTTTTTTTCAGGAAAATAGTTGCTTGTATTCAAGAATGTGCTACTTATGTTAACATTTAATGGGTTTGTGATTGCTGTAAATGAAATAATAAATAGTTTATAATATATCCCATGAAATTTTAATAAAATTCACAACTCACATCAACAAAAACTCTTTGCTTTGCAATGATTTTTAAGAGTATAAAACGGTCCTCAAAACAAAAAGTTTGAGAACAGCAGATACAAAACAAATTAGATTAAATTCAACTCACTGAGGACTTCATGAAAATAGATTCTGGACCCTGGCCCTCTAGAGCTGCAATAGAAGACTGAGAATTTGTATTTTATAATACAAATCCCCCCAGAATTCTGACTGTCATTGGTAGAAATAATAAATATGATAAAACTTTGGGAAATGCAGTATCAAAATGCACTGCCATTGTCAGAAAAGTCTTTGGTCATTAAACAAATATTTAGCAACACTGCAGTCATCCCTTGAAAGACCATTCCAGCCTCCAAGTATATCAGAATCTGCAGATGCTCAAATCTCTTATATAAAATGGCAAGGCATTTGCATATAACCTATGCACATCTCCCGTATACTTTAAATCAACTGAAGATAAGATTATTTATAATGCCCAATACAATGTAAATGCTATATACATAGCTGTTAAACTATTGTTTCAGGAATAATGACCAAAAAAAAAAAAAAAGAATCTATCCATGCTCAATATAGAAGCCATTCTTTCTGAGTATTTCTGAATATCCAGAATCCATGTACATATAATCCAGGAAATGTAGGGCTCTCTATGACATGGTCCAGATGCTACTGGAAACATTGGGCAGACACCAAGAAACGAGATGCAGCTCCCGTCCTGAAATTCTCAAATCATTGGGAGAGATGGACAGGACAGAGAAGAGGACACACAGTAATGGGCCTGGGGTACAGGAAAGAGTGCTGTTGGACACAGGGGCAGAGAAGCCCACACCGAAGAGCTGGCCTCCGACCACAGGGAGGCTTCGAAAAACAAAGGAGAAAAGGTGATGAGGACCCAGGTGCGATGGCCGGGATGCCTGTGTGATGGGCAGCACTTTGACTGGCCTGGCTGGCGGGAAGGCCCGCTGGAGAGCAGAGCAAGGTTGGGTCAGGCAGGCTGGAGAGGAGTCCCCTGGAGCTTGGGGGAGACAAGATGAAAAGTCCTGCTTAGGGTATAACTCTGGAGACTCACCAAAGGTAGCAGGCCCTCAGGCTGAAGGATGGGAAGCCTGCTCCTTGGTAATTAGAATAAAATGATTTTGGAAGCCAGGGGCCAGGCAGGACAATAGCAAAAATGCTCAGGCCCCCTGGTGTAAAATAAATTAGATAACCTGCTAAAAATCAGACAGTGGGATAAAATAAATTTAATCAACTCTCCCTGAACTTCCTATGCCCTTTTCTTAGGGGATTTCATGCATCCTTTTATAGGAGCAGCTCTTGAAATTCTGGGGTCATGGACGCTTTTGAGAATCTGATGAAAACTTTAGATATTCTCATCAAGGGATAGAAATGAATTAAAGCAAAAAATTGTGTGGCTAGGCAGGATTTTGTTCACTTTTGTATTGCCTTACCTTATATTCTCTCTCTCTCTCTCTCTCTCTCTCTTTTCTTGTCCTTCTTCTTTCTGAAAGAGGTGTCATCTAATAAAAGAAGGGGGGGGCGATAAAAAGGTGATTTTAGCAGAATTAAGCACTGGTGTCCTGTAAGAGGCAGAACATTAGCTGCAGAAACTTTGGAGGTAGAAATTTCCCTCTGAATTCCAAGAAGCCTCTTTCCAGGAAACCAAAAGGAACCAATGCAGAGGAGGAAAGAGGGACCGAGTCCAAATTTGGTGGAAAATGAGGGGGAGAGATAAACCAGATTATGTAGATTTTGATGGATGACTCAATGGAGAAAATAAAGATCTATGCTCAATGAGTAGGAGTGATTGCCTAGCAGGAAGGCTTTCTGGAAATGGACTGTACCTTCATACCCATCAGGTAGCCATATCAAGGGCAGCTTTGACTTCACTTATCTCAGTTCTTCATGAGCCCTCATCTTCCACAGCACTTGGGCCAGTCTTCCCCCAAGCCAGGACTGCTGGTCACAGTTGTGTAGGCTGCTCACTGAACGAGGTTCTAGGTGGAAGACACAGTAGACACTGAAACAGCCTGTCCTGAGCTTGCCAAGCTCTGAGGGCTGACACAGGGTGGAGTGCACACAGAACAAGTGCCATTTTCTAATTTTCACAAAGGTACTCTTCAGGCTATCAGCACTCTACCACCTGCCGAATGCCCTGTTCTTTCTCCTCTCCTGCCTCCTCCTCTTCTCTTCACCACAGGGGCCATGGCAGAGAGTTGTGCTTGTGAGTGTCCACAGTTACCGTGTAGGCCGGACTCCCCTCCCCCTCCTGTCCTTTCACGGCTCTGCCCTCTGTCTCCCTCCTCCCTGTCCACAGCCTCTGACACAGTGACTGCACTTCCTCAGAGAAACTAGACTGAGGCTGAAGGAGAACAATTACTACAAATGTGTTTCTACCAATCGCAGAAAGAAGAAAACAGACCTAGAGAGAACACAGCCCAAACCTCAAGCTCAAAGGACAGCCCTTGAGGTACCTGAGGATCAACCAGTCAAAACCACAGGAGGGCTCTGCCCTCCCCACAGCTGGCACGGAGCAGGCTTGGCGGGCTTCCAGAGGGCACACCTGCTGCCGCCAGGTTCCCGCCAAGTCCTTCCTCCAGGAGGGGCCCCCAGCTCATTGTAGCTTCCTTCACCCTCAGCCTTTGGAGGAGCCAACTTTGAGAGTGTGGGAAACGTAAGCATCACTCCCCGCAAGCATCACTCCCCCAAGGCCAGCGAGGCTGACCTTCCTGCAGTAGATACCCTCCCCACAGGGAATGGGCTCCTGTCACCATGGCCCCTCTCTGCACCTCATGGTGGGTCTGCTCCTTCTACTCTGCTGCCTGAGAGGACAGGCTGAGGTGCAGAGCTCCATCTGGAACTCCAGGAAGGAGCAGCAAACTCTACCTTAGTGCTCTTAGGGTCCCAGCTGATCCCTGGAGTTGGATTGACATAAGTCAGGGGAACGGGAGAAAAGCATTATCTACTTCATGCAAGGTGCATGTGGCACACTGAGTTGAACAAAGAGTACTAAGTTGTGAGGCAGCAACTAAATGACATGGGAAGGCCTAAAAGGTGACATAACAGGGACTTAGACGAGTTGCCTTTGCTCAAAGCCCTGACTCCTAGGCCTGCAGATGCCTGGCGGGTGACTGAAAGCAGGATAAAGCCTGGCATCTCTGCCTTCATTTTGAATTTGTCTTCAGGTCCTGTCAGCTGTGCACCTGGGCCATTTAGCCATTTAAGGAATGTTTATTGAAGAACCGTAAAAGGTGTATTAGCCCTAAATTTATCTAACAGTTAGGTAAATCATGAACACTGAGGAAAGATCTAGAGCATACTTTTTCAGACCCCTGGAGTGGTGTCCAGAAGTCTTCATTCATTGTCCTACACCTTCCAGAACCAGCAGGAGCAACTGAAACCGAGCTGTGAGATAAAACTGGATTTCCCACTTCTGCTGGTTGATGGGGTTTGGGCAGCTGCAGGCCTCACCAACTTCCTTCTGGGTTCTTGTCTCACAAATGTGAAGAATAAAATTCGTGGACAATAACGAAAGGGAAGAGGAGTGAACAGAGTAAGATCTTTTGGAGAAGAGACAGAACTCCCACCATTTGGGAGGAGACTGATAGTGTTACAGGGCTGGGGACTTTCGGGAAATTGAGGCAGTGTGAAGAACCCCCCAATTCTTGCAATCAAGTCAGAAAGATTTCACACGTGTCACTCAGAGCAACAGGCATGAGTTTACTGAAAAGGAAAAGGGGTCACTCTGCAGAGAGAGAACGGGTCCTCTCAGAGAAGAGAAGGACAGTGTGCTTCTCCTGCACTCCAGTTTTATTGGGGATCCCAGAGAAGTTTTCAGAGGGTCTCACCAAGGTCTACTTCTTGACTTTGACTGATAGCAGGGTGACATCAGACTTTTAAGTGCCCCAAAATTCTAGGCCCGTGCTGACCAGTTCTAATTGGATTCTTAACCGTACATTCTTACAGAGTTTATGGTTAGGAGGAATTATCCTTATCTCCCTGAGTCCCAGGAGCTGGTCTGTGAAAAGGATCACAAAATTCCCCCCTTCAGGGTACCTTGGGTTCGTCTGATTAACATTATTTGAGGCCTGCATTTCTCCTGCTGATAACAGGTAGTTTGCTGAGGAATTTGGCATATCCTGTCCACTTAAGACAGGCAGGGCTGCAGGTAAATTGCTTCTTGAAAAAGAAATCATGTGAGGGTTAACATAGTGGGCCTGTTATTTAAAATGATTCCCTTAACCTCCTGTTCTGTTCCGACCACTTACATTTGTCTGTCCCCATCACAAGCATCTCGTGGGAACGGAATTGCCGCCTTGCAGGATCACAGGTCTAATAGATAACATTCTGCATCTTGGGAAAGCCCCCTCAAGATAAGCTCAAGATAAGGACTTCTTAAGCCACCTCACAGAACCAGACCACAGTATGACCAAGACTGCTGACTTGGCAGCCATCTCCCCCCTGCCCTGCTTCTCCCTCTGTTTAAACCTAAAGCCTCTGTCAACAGTGCAAGCTAGGGGGATGCTGAACCTCACGCTGACTTCCCATATTGATTAAATTTTCCTTTCCTGCTTGGTCTTTGGGATGAGTGGTTGGACCTGGTTTGTTGGGTCCATGGGAGTCAGGTCTTGGGCTCTGGTAACAAGAGAATTACTTAAACAAGACCCAAATGGAATTCTCTGTTTCAACTTCTTGACCTTGAGAACAAGGATGTTGCATCTATCGATTGGGAATTTTATTTCCAGCTTTTAAGAAATTGCACTCGGGTCAGGGTGATCATCTCATGTGTGCTGTTTTTAAAAGCCTTTAATCTGAACAATCAATACGCTAGAGGGATGTATTTTGGTGGCATATCCTGAGTCTCTTCAGAGACCAGGGACCCAGGGTACAGAAATATGTGCCTGGCACAGCACCCAGTACTTACAGCCTTTAATTCTCAGAACCACTTCCTGAAGTATTGCTGTCTCCAGTTCATAGATGAGAAAACAAGCTCCAAAATATTATAAAGCTTGCTTGGGGTCCATGTTCCCACTCACTCCTCCACCAACCCGTCAGAGTGAACCATTCTGGGTCATGTTCTACTGCAACTGTCCTTCACGGAAAGGGCCTCTGGGAGTCCATTTCAAAGAGTCACACTCGACAGGGTATTTTATAAGAAAAGGAATGGACAGATTTTTGTTGTTAGATTAGATACAGAAAAAAAAAGAATGTCTGCTTAAAGGTCAAGCAGATGCGTTCTGACAGTCTGCCGGAGGAGGAGGAGGCTGGTTTCCCAGAACAAGTCTTGATCCCATTATTGCCTGTCAGAAAATGGCTCAGGCATTTTATCAGGAGCACTGATTTTCTTCCCAGAATGAGGTTGAAAAATTACATTATATACAAAAAAAAAAAAAAGGTCTGTCCCAAGACTAGGCCTAGGACAATTTTTCCTTTCAGTGCTATCATGGTGGACATCACCTGTGATTGATGAGTTACCTGGCTGTTGCAATTTAATTAGGTAATTAGGCCAATCATGGTGTCACAACAGTCACCGCAGGACAGAGAAAGTAGGGAATCCTCTATTGGTACTTACTGAATGTTGATTCAGTGAATCGAATGAACTTTCCTAAACAGAAAAGTGAGTGAATGAGATCACTGCTCAAAGTACAACCCACAGTCCAGGTGGGTTCTGCAAACTGGGACTGGCACCACAGAAGGTAAGCACAGAAACAGAGTACAATGCATTCAGAAAGTTTCGTAGCAATTAAACAATGTCTATGAAATCTATGACAATTTTTTTAAGAGAGAGAGAGAGAGAGAGAATTTTAATATTTATTTATTTTTTTTTTTTTTAGTTCTCAGCGGACACAACATCTTTGTTTGTATGTGGTGCTGAGGATCTAACCCGGGCCACACACATGCCAGGGGAGTGCGCTACCACTTGAGCCACATCCCCAGCCCCTCTAATGACAATTAAAAAAAAAAATCACTTTTTTTTAAACTAAAGTTCTTTTCTTTTTTTTTGGTATTGTGGATTGAACGGAGGGGGCACTTTGCCACTGAATTACATCCCCAGTCATAAATAAATACACATATTACACACACGTTATTTATGATATCTATATATCTATATATAGATGTATAATTTTGAAACAGAATTTCACTAAATTGCCTAGCCTGGCCCTGAATTATCGGTCCTTCTACCTTCTGCTTAGCTGGGATTACCAGAGGGCACCACCAGACCAGGTCTTTGGTTTTTGTTTTGAGAGGGAGTCTCACTAAGCTGCCCAGGCTGGCCTTGAACTTGCTTGAACTTGGCGATTCTTCTGCCTCAGCCCACCCCCAAGCCCTCCAGCAGCTGTGATTACAGGCCTGCCACAGAACCTGGCACAGAACTTTTATATGTCCTTGTTTAGTCTGGTTTCCTCCTCCACCCCGGCCTCCCGTTTTCTTCTATTAATTCTTCGTTTTCTTATTCTCCTTTTCAGAATTCGTTGTGTTTTTCACGTATTGATCGCCATGGCTGGAGATCAAGAGGAAAAAGGTCCTTCGCTGTAGCCGATTAATCTGGCGATCACAAAGCCATTGGAAAGGCCAGACTTTGTCTCACCAGAAGAAGTTCCATTTCTAAGAAAACAGCCTCATAGAAAGCGCCCAGCATCGCTACACAACCCTCCGCGGTCCAGCCCAGGACAGCCCCCCTAAGAGGCCGGCCTGGGCGCAGGGCGGGCGGTCCGCGGTCCAGGGCTCCTGGGCTCGCTCACCTGGCCCCACCCCACCCGAGCTGCAGCAGCGGGGAGTATCAGAGAGACGTTGGCATCAAAGCAGAGCCTGATCGAGGCTCTGTGTTGTGGCAGGATGGGGTGTTCTTCCCCCCCCCCGGCCCCCCTTTCCTTCCTCCCCAGGGCCCCCTCCCAGCCCTTCCTGGAAGGAAGTCTGGTGAACTGGAGCCGTTCTGAACGGTGTCAGCAAGAGAGGGGGCAGTTTCCCCGCTGTTTTGCTGGAGGGCATGAGCCTCCTGCAGGGCGAAGGGAATCTGAGACCGCCCTTCAGCGCCCCAGCCCGAGGGAGCGGAGCGAGGGAGCGGCCCACGAGGTGGAAGAGAAGGAGGAACCCAAGAGAGAGAAGAGAGCAAGGTCATCCAGCTCGTCAAGAACCTCAGTGACTTGGCCAGAAGCTCAAGCAACCTCTGGACTCCACATCTACCAAACCGAGATTTTTCTTCCTGGGACTGGATGTTCCCGGAAGGCTGTTCCAGTTTATGTAATGAACCAGGTGGTCAGGAGCCCAGGCTGGGGGCTAGATGGCCTGGATAGAGTCTTGATTCTGCCCCAGGCTAACCTCCTGACCTTTTACGTTTCCTCATCTGTAAAATGGGAAATGTAAAATCTTGATCTTGCCCAATTGCAGGAAGTACACACACACACACACACACATATATTTATGTATATATGTATATATACATTTATATATATACACATACATGTGTATATATATCATGATGATGAATATCTGTGGTTATTACTATGGCTCTAAACATATGTATAGATATAGACATGTATATGCATTATATATACACATGTATAAGCACACATACACAGGGCACACTTTCCACGTCAAAGTTCAATAGAAGCCATAGATGCAATTAACACACACGATACACACACTGCCATTACACAACAGTGTACATACTCAATTACACAACAAGGTAGGAGTATGTCCATTTATTAACACGCTGACATTGAAAGCTGTTCACAATGTAATAAGTGAAGAAAACAGAAGCAAGTCAAATTGCAGCACAAGATCCTATTTCTGTGAAAATACACACACGTGTGGATGAGAAAAGATCTGAAAGAGTGTAGAAAAAAAATGAGGTTAACAATGGTATTTGAAGTGAGTTTTAGTATTGTCTTTTTTGAGTGTCATTGCCTTTTTCATTTTTGGAAAAATCAGCGTGCAACTTGGATGGACAGATAGAGAAAACATCTGTATAAATAATCTTTGAGCCGGGTATGGTGGTGCACATCTGTAATCACAGCAACTCCAGAGGCAGAGGAAGGAGGATGGCAGGTTCAAGGTCAGCCTGGGCTACTTAGACCCTGTCTCAAAAAAAAAAGGGCTGGAGATGTAGAGATGTTGGTGGTAAAGCGCCCCTGGTTTCAATTAAAAAAAGAAGAAAAAGAAGAAGATTCATTGTCCATTATGTTCCTTCACATTTTTCTAACAAGAATAGGCTGCTTTGGGGCAAAGTGGTAGGGAGCATCCCCCAGGTTCCCTGGAACCCTTGAAGTCCCAGCCTGAGTTGCTGCAGGCTCACAGTTCTGTGTTGAGCTTGTTAATAACAGACAAGGCAGTGCTGCTGGCTAGCATGTCCTTGTCCTGCTTCTCTTCTCTTGCTGGCTCCATGTGCTGGTCTTTGCATCTGACATTTCCATCCTCTTTTTTTAATCACCTGCCAATGCCCTTAACATTTTAAGCAAAGGGTAGACGTTTAAACTTCCATTACTGAAAGCTGAATTAAAAAGTCTCAGAGTCCAAAGCTCCAGGGTAGAGACCAGAAGGACCCAGGCCTGCAGGGAAGGCAAGAGCACCTGGGATCCAGGCCTGGCCTCAAGCCCAGCTTTGCCTGCATCCAGCTGAGTGGCCTGGGGCAATTAGAGAGTCAGCTTCTTCATCTGTAAAGTGACCAGGTTTAGGCTAAATCCTCCCTGACATACCTTCCAACTTAAAAAATGTGAATCTAGTAAATAATAGATAAGCAAAAGGAAATGTTCTGGCTGTGTTGATTTAGATACTAAATTCTTGATGGAAATATCTACATTAACAGAAGGAGAGAAGAAAGTGAGTATGGTTTTGCCTGCAGTGTCCAGAGAATTGGGGTAAATGTGGCTGAGGGCCTGGGTTTATAGATACTTTTTTTCTTTCAGATTTTTGCATTTGTTGAACAGAGATATAATCCATATCTGTTTAACTCAATGAGTTCTATCTTAGTCCATTGGGACAACTATAACATGGTATTTTAGACTGGGGGATTTAGAAGTAGTTATTTCTCACAGTTCTGGAGGCTGAGAAGTCCAAGATCAAGTCTCCAGCAGACTCAGTGTCTGATGAGGTCCTGATCCTCATAGATGTGCTTTCCTGCTGCATCCTCACGTGGTAGGAAGGGCAAGGAGACTCCTTTACTGCCTTTCCATAAGGATGCTAATCCCATTCTCCTGAAAGTCACATCCTTTAGTACTGTCATGTTTAGGACCTAACATGATTTGGAGAAACACCTTCATTCAGATCATAGCAAGTGCTTAGCAGACAACCCCATAGTAATGGCTTCAATTTTTCTCTAAGTGTTCCCATGATTAAAAATAATAGTGACCTCCAGGGCTGGGAATAGGTCAGTAACTTTTGGTCAGTAACTGCATCTGACTGGCTGAGCCGTATTATATTCCTATTATGTGCTGATTTAGATACTAAATGTCCTAGACTGTATTTCTTCCTCCACAGTCATCCTGAGCCTCAAATGAAAGCATGGTGGAGTGGAGAAAGAGGAATTTGGAGTCAAGAGATCTAAGTACAAGTCTTGATTCTCCAAGCATCTGTTACATGCATGTAGACAAGTCCGTTTGCCTTCCTGCATCTCAGCTTCCTGGTCTGGAAATTAGCTTGGGCTAATTTTAATAATAATAAACCACAACATTGTGGTAACATCATGGGAGACAGCATACACAAAGTACCGAAGGACCTGTAGCATGCTGGCCAAATATTGGCAATCATTACAATAAAACAGGGAAAAGCACTTTGTAAATTCTTGAAGTGCCATATAATGTGTGGGGATGATGATCATGAAGGTTATTCATGTATGAAATATGGTTCAGTGTGTACAATGGGCACAGCATAGTTTCAGATGCTGGAGCCATTAAAGATGGATAAGAGGGGTGCCTGGCTGCATAAAGAAGTGATGGAAGGAGGTGAAAGGGGAAGGGAAATGTATTACAGGAGTGCACAGATATGGTGATTTATCTGGGGCTCTCTGGAAACTTTTTAGAAAGGTATCTCCTATCCAGATCCTCAGGAACTCTTCAATGCCCTGAGACAAGAGGATCACCATGCAACAGCTACCCTCGGGTCACTTCTGGTGACTCACTTGAATTACACCCTGTCAATTGCAATCAGTGTGAAAGTTCTACAGCGTATTGGAGTGCCTTGTTATGTTCTTTTTAAGTATCACCGCCATGGGGGGGCAAGTGCATCTAGCTGTTTTGAGGGGTGCGCACTAGCGCCCTGTGACCTTGCTACTTCCCAAGCCCAGGCTGCCACGTGCTTGCACAGCCTGCAGATTCTTGCATTTGCTCTGCAATGCCCATCAGACAAGCTCTTGACTCTGAGCCCTATCTAGACCCTATTCTAGTCATTTCCTTCCTTTTGTTCAGAATCTGCTGGAAACCGCTTGGCTGTGTAAGCCCTCAGCCTTTGTGAATCCTGTCAGTTTTCTCTTCTGGGATATTTGCTAATCCAGCTGCTGAAGCAGCCCTCAGTCTGGGTAGGAGGTCAACAGACAGGATAGAATCCCCAGTGAAGGCTGCGCAATATCAAATACCAATCAGTGTGGAAACTGTCCCTTCCTGCCAGGAAGGAAGAATTGAAGCTTCTTTCTTTCTTTTTCTTTTCTTTTTTTTTTTTTTCTGAACCACTGAGCCACATCACCGCCCCCTTTTTATTTTTTATTTTGAGACTGGATCTCACTAAGTTGCTTAGGACCTCAAAAAGCTGCCAAGGCTGGTTTTGAACTTGCGGTCCTCCTGCCTCCCTCCCAAGCAACTGGGATTGCCGATGTGCACCGTCACACCTGACACTTGCTTCTTTTTCACAGGGATTATGTTAAAACCAGGCCATGGATGGGCTGTGTGAACCTCAACCAGGCTGTTGCTCTGTTAGGCCTCCCTCTCCTACTCAATACCAAATATTTTCTCTTCTTCCTTATTTATTTTATTCCTATTACCCATCATTCATCCCTGTTGATCTTATTTGCTTGTTTTTATGGTTACTGGCTGTACACTCAAGCCTAACTAGATCCTGAACCTCATGAGAGCAGGAATTTAGGCAATTAGCATAGTTTGAAGCAAAGAGGGTCCCGGTGCAGCAGGACACACAAGCACCAGGCTCTGTGTACCCCAGTCATAAAGGTAAGCAGGGGTCATTCTCTCCAGTAATGACCTCTCTGCTTTTTCTAAATCAATCACACAGAAAACCAAAGAGCTTGGAAACGCTAAACAAATAAAGAAGAGAATGGAGATCTGTTGCCACTTACAATAAGGAACTGAGCCTCTGTCAATCCCTCCTGTCACCAAAATTCACCTGACTGTGCTAAGAAGCAATACTGGAAATGATGATGTATAAGAAACATGGATTCAATAGCAATTTATGAAAAGTGGACAAGTGAAAATCCCTAGTCCCTTTCTACTTATGATTCTTAGAGAAAAGAGCATCAAAAAAAAAGGACCATAGCAAGAGCAAAGTGGTCCAGATCTGCCACCAACCCTTGAGGCTTTGGACAAGTCAGTTAACAGTCTCAAGACCCCAGGTGTCATCATCCATGAAACTGCAGGATCCTCCTAGCTCTGAGGAGCTGAAGATAACAATTGAATATTTGGCACCATTTATTAAGCACTTACTGTGTACCAGACATAATACAGCATCTACCTAAACTAGCTCTTTAAAGCTCCCTACTCTGATAATATTCTCTCCATTTTACACCAGAGGAAAGTGTCTAGAGTTTAATTAGCTTACACAAGGTTGAAAGGTCAATCTCACCATCTTGGCTAAATTAGCAAGTATAATGAACACCAAATTAGTTAATAGTTTATATTATATATAATTTTTAACTAGTCAAGTTTAATTATACCAAAATCAGTAAAATTGGGACATTTCAAAAAGTAGTTGTAAAAGAATTCTCTCTCTCTCTCTCTCTCTCTCTCTCCCCCTACACACACACACACACACACACACGCACATATGTATCTGAGTCAGTGTGTGACAGAGTTGGGATTCAAATTCAGACCATTAGATGGTATAACCTGAATTTTAAAAAATGTTTTAAGTTATGAACTTCATTATACACTTAAAAATATATAAAATATATAAGAATGCTTTTGAGTAGTAAATAATAACAGAAAAAGTTGATGAACACCAATTACTGACTTCTCAAACTCAAGAAGTAGAACATTACCAATACCTGTCACAAGATTGGTGACCGTGCCCATCACACTAACCCCACCCCAGAGAAGGTAACTACTCATTTGAATGCTGGACTTTTAATTGTTCCTGGACTTTTAAAACCTTTTTTAACCCTAAATATTATGTCTTTAAGATTTGTTCACATTTGAACGTCACATAAACGGAATAAGACTAATGTATTATTTTTGCCACTTGCTTTTTTGTCCACAATATTATCTGTACTCATTCACATTGATTATGTATAGGTATATTTTATTCATTTTCATTGTTACAAAGTTTGTGCAAAGACACCAAAATTCACTTAGCTATTCTGAATTAATTTTAGTTTATGGCATTACATCATTCCTAGTTTTTGCTATTATCTATAATGTTACAAAGAACATTCTCACCCATGTCTCCCAGGAAATCTATGTAAGGGTATCTCTAGAGCATGAAATTCTGGGTCAGAGGTATAGAATAGTAAGTACTACTAAGTAACACTTAAATGTTATACCAATTTAAGCTCCCACAAGTAGTTTATAAGAGTTCCTATTATGTCATATCCTTATTGATGCTTGGTATTGTCATACCTATTATTTCTTTTCCCAATATGGTCATTTGAAAATGATTAAACACATTGTGTGTGTGTGTGTGTGTGTGTGTGTGTGTTGTATTTGGGATTAAATCCAAGGGTGGGCTCTACCTCTGAGCTACATCATTAGCCCTTTTTATTTTTGAGACAGGGTCTCACTAAGTTATCCAAGCTAGGCTAGAACTTGCAATCCTCCTGCCTCAGCCTCCTGAGTCACTGGGATTATAGGGGTGCACCACCACATCCAGTTTAAACATATTTTATATTGTTCATTGGTCATGCATATTTTCTCTTCTTAGAAATATCCGTCTTAAAATTGGGCTTTTTTCTTGTTGATCTGTAGTCATTCTTTATATATTATGGATAACAACAGAGCTTCTTGAGTATAATTGTGTCATTAGAAGACCTGAAATTTTTGAACATTGCTATTCCGGAACATCTTTCACAATTATTATTATTAACAATACTTATAGAGTACCTATGTTTTAAGAAAAAGAATTTGAGACTGAAAGACATACAGCTCAGATTTTTTTTAACTCTAAATACATCTATTCTTTTGCTTATTCAAAATAGACTTAATCAACCCCTTCCTCCTTTTTCTTCCAAGAAAATAGATGTAAAGAGTGATGATATTTCTTGGGTTTTGTGGCACAGGAAAGAGCAGTTACCCACACTGTTAACCCCAACACTTTCAATAGGGCTTAGTAATCCCTTAATGCCAAAGCATATAGAAGACTTTTAATATGTATCAAGTGTATCACTCAGGAAGAAACCAAATTTGTTCTAGGTGGTTCAAATGAAGAGATCTGAATGAAAGCCCTACTTGTTGAGGTCTCCATTAAGGAGCTGTATCAGGGATGTTGCTGCATCAAAAACAAGCACCAGCTGGAGGTGTGGAATAGAAGCTGCCCAGCAGCAGCTGGAGTTGCAGAGAGACACATTGCCAAATCGGCACCAGGGCAGGAGAGGTGTAGGGAAAAACACTCCGCCATTCTTTGCTCCTATTTACCCACTTCTGGCCAGAGTGTCCCCTTAGCTATACCATGTGGATGCCAGGAAGAGATCCTGGGTCACTCAGTCCACAGGGTGAGCCTCTCAGGCAAACAGGAGGGCAGCAAAGAGTGAACAAGGGAAATGGGGAGTGGAACAGCAAGCCAAAACCAGCCAAGACAACGGATAGAACCACCTGAGACACTATTGTGAGAAGAATGACAAAAGGAAGGTCACACAGGAAGGCTGGCAAGCGCCATCCATCACCCCGCCCTACAATGTGCCCATCGTGCTAAATTAGCAAGTGTAATGAACACTAAATATAATTAATCATATAATTTTTAGCTGGCCGAGTTTAATTATACCAAAATTAGATAGCAAAACTGGGATCTTCAGTTTCTTACCAACAGAAAGAGAATCTCTACCTTGTCAGCCTGTTATGAACTCTGCATGAGGTGACTCTATAGAGCATCTAACACAGGGCTCAGAGCCAACAGGCATCAGAACATAATTTGTTGATATTTTTATTATCCTATGGGCCATCTCACTGTTAACAATGTTACAATAGAACTTGCTTCTGCTGGGTTTCCATCATGTGGCCCACAATTGGCCAGTTCTAGAAAGTTCCAACCTCATCTAGAATATTCAGCTTCTATTTCAGCATAGGAATCTAACAAAGACATAACACTCCTGGCTGCATGATAGTTTACAGATATAAAGTACTTTCACAATTGTTATTATTAACAATACTTATAGAGTACTTATGTTTTAAGAAAAAGAATTTGAGACTGAAAGACATACAGCTCAGATTTTTTTTTTTTACTCTAAATACATCATAATTGTCTGGCTTTATATCTATCATTAAGTTCCATGTCAGGACATATTTTAGAGTCTATCAAAAAGTTCATGCTGACTTTAGGCTTAATCAAGTTCTCTTCATGAACTCATATCACAAGTCATTTCCATGGCTCATTTTATCTTTTATTGAAAAAAAAAAAACAAACTGTTGAGATCTTGGCCAGTGATTGTTTCTTTGTTTTATCAGGAGAGATATAGTCTCAGGACAAATAAGTCTCAACCCAAAATACTGCCTTCTCGGTTCTGGGGACACTCATGAATCCCCTGTCCCTTCTGTCATATCATTACCCTGCAGATGTGCCAAACTGGAATCCTTCCATTGTGTCTCATTCTAAATAAAAGGACTTTCCTGGGCATGAAATTCTTGAAAGGAAAGAACCACACCCTCTCTTCTCCTCTGTTGCTCCCTCAAAGAAATTAAATGAAACCTGAGGGGTGGGGAAGTGAGATAAGAAAAAGCAAATATTTCCCAAGCTTTTTAAAGCATTAAATTATGGTGTATTTATCTCTGCCAATTCACACACCATCAATGTATGAATTTACACTGAAAAGCCAATGGTTGGAATAGGGGCCCTTGCAAATGATGGCGTTCTGTGACTTAGATGGCTCTTATTCTCACTACCAGAAAAAAAAGAAATAAAAGGGGACCAGACTTGGAATATGTATTGAAAGATAATGCTTTAGAGCTAGGCCTGTAGCTTGTCTAGGATGCGTGGGGCCCTAGGTTCAATTGCCAGCACTGCAGAAGTTAAAAATAATGTTTTAAATGCAGGCCCCTTGACTGGTGGGGCTGGAGCCTCAAGCTATGTGAGATAGGATGTGGCAAAGTCATTCAGTCAGGCTGCTCTGGGAGGAAGTGGGGCACAGTGGTTTTGAGCAAAGCTTTGGAGTCCACACAGACCTGATCGAGACTCCTGGTACTGCCACTCACCTGCAGTGTGGCTTAGATTTGTTTCATTAATATGCTGAGCCTCTGTTTCCTTGTATAAGAGGAGATTCATTATAATGTGAGCCATCTACACTCATGTGGTGTGATCATGATATTCAAATGTTAAACACAGCACCCAGCACATCCAAAGCAATCCAGAAACTTGAACTATTAGGGTGCTCCCGGTTTTCTCATCACTCAGTCTAATTCCATGACACAAGATTCTACTGCCCCCATTTAACCAGTCAGTTATAAAGTAAGATATAATGGCATTGCTATGGATAGTATATTTATGTTCCCCCCAAATCCATGTGTGGAAGCCCAATCCCCAATGTGATAGCATTAGGAGGTGGATCCTTAGTGCTCTTATAAGAGACAGGAGAGATGATCCCTCTCCTCTCCTTGTGGGAACACAGCAAGAAGATCACCATCTGCAAACCAGGAATACGGGCCTCACCAGAACCCAGCCATACTGGCACCTGATCTTGGACTCCCCACCTCCAAACTATAAGACAAAAACTTCTGTAGTTTAAGTCATACCACATGTGGTATTTCATGAGAGCAGCCCTGACTGAATGAGACAAGGATGAGTTTCTTGACCACTCAAATCAATTCTTTAATGTAAACAAGAGCATATTCAATTTTCTGATTTGGAATAGTAAAGAATAGACATAACAATAGTCTACAGAAAGGTACCACAAGTATTGAAGTGAAAGAAACATATGCCTTCATGCAGGCCAGCAAAAATAAATATATGCTCATGTAGAACATACATTAACCTGGATTCCACCCAAATGAACTGTTTTCACCTCTCACCCCTTCGAGCTGGTGAGAGTCTGCTTCCTTCTCATAACTACTTTATAGTACAAAAGCCCAAATTCTGTGTTTCTCCAGTTCAATTCAACACAACTGTATTTAGCTCCTGTTCCTTCCCTGTGCTAGGCCTTGGGGACACAGAGATGATAGGAGGTGGCACTGCCTTCAAGAACATGTAACCCAGCAGGGACAACAGACACTGCCTGGCTCAACTTCTATCAGGTTCCCACTGAGGAGGGTTCAAGCCTAGAGTCTTCTCCAAGCAGTAGGCGCAGGCCTGGTCTGTGTGTCCTAGCCTAGATAACAGCAAAGCCATTTGTGCCCTCCCTAGCCTGCCTTTCCTCCTCTGCTGGAGGAACCACACAAAGGTGATGCAGAGGCAAGGATAAGCCGCAGGACTAGAGGGATGAGACATGGGTTGAAGGCAGATCCTTAATCCCAAAGAATCGAGGCGACCCTCCCACCAGAGACTAAGACGCAGGTCCCAGGCCTTTTACTGCGTGTGGGTGAGAGGAGAGAGAGAGGGGAGAGAGAGGAGGAGAAAGCAGTGTGGGGTGGGAACAGATTTGATTTTCAACTCTGATTATAGCTATACAGAATTGGCCAAATAAGGCAACTGAATGCTATGCCAGCGTGACTATAATAATAGTCACTCACCCAGCTGCTGCCTTACCTGTTATGTGTAATAGCCTGTGGCACCATAATAATGAGCACATAAATAAGTACTACCCTAAATGTGGTTCAGGTGACTCTCAGTTTTATTTGATTGAGGCAGAAAACGACATATCTGGGTAGAGTAAATTATATATCTTCACAATTTATTCAAGTTACATAGAATTCTATTAAAAGTTTTAACAGATAAACAAAATCATGCTTTTAAGCTATTAGATAGAATAGGGGTTTAGGGGTGTGTGTGTGTTCATCCCTATTTATTTAGTATTATCCCCAGTAACTCTTAACAAAGAGTAATTACCCGAGCAATTTCTTCACAGCTGTGCTTGGGATTTATTGGTTTTGATTTTTCACTCAAGAATTTATATTCATGAAATAGTAAAAGCTATGAATTCTACCTTTTCTCCTTGCACACACTTATACAGGCACTTTCTCAATTATTCAGAATTAGATCCTAAAATTCATAAAGCATGTTGTCATGCCAGGCAGTTTAGAGTTGGAAAACAAGTTTGTCAAATGAACCACCAAGCAGAACTTCATGCCTGCCTACTTTCACAAGACCTTCAGCCACTCAGAGCCACCATGTCAGAAGTGACAGGCAAAGAGCAGAGGTCCCTGAAGTGAGCATGAGCTCTCACTCCTGTTCCACATCCTGCTGCCATTGTCTGAAGCAGTGTGATTCCCTGCCCGAAGCATTTCCCTTCCAAGGGACCTGGGGAACGGACGACTGAGGAAAACTTAGTGCACAACTGGGATTCTTTGGGTGGAAGGTAAGATGGCGTATAAGAAATGCTTTTTTACAATTACAATGAAATACGGTGGTAACTGTGGAAAATCATTAGGCAAGTAGGGAAATATGTTTATGGAACCGTATTCTATATACAACCCTAAATAACAGGTAAGTGGAAAATGGATTGCAAGAATCAGTTAATGGTCATTTTAAAATTCGATTACCTAGGAAAATCCAGCAGGCAAGTGGTTTTGACAGAACTACTGATTCAGGTTATAGTGTTAAAAATAACACTATAAACATATGGCGAAGCCCCATGAGGTTATTTCATTCATACAGCAGTTTGTAAGTAAGTAGGAAAAGACTTCCCAAGTGTGAAAACTAATTATATACAAGAGCTGCATGGTTTGTTATTATTTAAATAAAGTGTGTCTTTAATTATGGAATGCTTGGAAAACTCACTTCATTGTCCAAAATTATGAAGGACATTTTAGTTTTTTTAATTGAAGATGAACTATCCATTACAGCTTCCCAAGGGGTTTGTTTCTCTGATCATATTGTGTGAGGTGTTCTTTGTAGTTGGTGAAAACATCCACTGGCCCAGTCTCAACAGCTGTATCCAACAGGAAGGGCTGCTGGGGGGTGCCTGGAATCAGCACCGACCTTCCCATCTTGCCTGCTTCCCCCCTTCCCATCGTTCTTTGGCATGTGTTCCTGAATGTTGGGTGAAGTGTCCTGGGGATTAGAAGATCTTGCACTCGATGGAGAAGAGCCTCCTTCTGTTTCGTCGCCTGGCCTGGTTGACGGCAGTCCGGACAGCACACTCAAACACCTGCTGCACTCCCCGGTTGCTGAGGGCTGAGCACTCCAGGTAGCCCTTGGCTCGCACATCCTGGGCCAGTTTCTTCCCTTCTATGGCATTGATGCAGGAGGCCCTGTGGGGCCCCACTTCCCGCTGGTCGGTCTGGGTGGCTACCACCAGCACTGGGGTACAGGGCAGGTTGCTCCTGATTTCACCAATCCACTTGTTCTTCAAGTTCAGGAACGAGTTATGGTTGGCCACGGAATAGCACATCAGCACCACGTCGGCCTGCTGGTAGGACAGGGGGCGGATGCTTCTGAAGGCATCGTTGCCAGCAGTGTCCCAGAGGCCCAGGCTGATCTGGATGCCATCCATGAAGACGTCCACACCCGTGTTCTCGTACACCGTGGGCTTATAGGCCTCGGGGAAGGTCTCGGAGGTGAAACGCACCAACAGGGAGGTTTTCCCCACAGCGCTGTCACCCACCAACACGCACTTGATGGAACTGAGCATCTTCTCAGACTGGAGTCCCGTGCCCAAACCCTGAATCCCCAGGAAAGTAGCCCTCAGTGGGCTACCGCAGCGAATGCCATTCAGCAAGGGGACCAAAGACCAGGTGGGCTTGTGTTCTCAGGGTGTCTGGCAGCAATCTGCAGATGTTATTTCTCCCCGTCCATCCACGAGAGAGGCACCATCTACGTGGAAAACTTCCCAAGCCTAGTCTCCAACTAGAACAGAAAGAGAAGGAGGGAAATTGAGTCTTTTTGTGTGTTATGATGACCGGGAGCTTTCTGAATGGCAAGCTGATGGAATGGGGTGGGGGGAGGCTCATCTCAGGGCAACTTCCCAACCCCACCGTCCAACCCCACTTCCCCCTCAGCTAAGTCAGATAAGACCTGTTCTCCCTCTACACTGGCACCCACAAGGCCTCCTGATCAAGAAGCAGAAGCTGATGTATCTTTAACATCAGCCTAGTGATGGAAGCCCAAGCAACTGCTCTGAGCACCACATGTAAAAGCCTCAGTAGCAACCTGGTGTGTGAATGCCGCGCTCCCAAGCAGGTGGCTGCTCCGCGCAGTGACCAAGGCAAGCACGCTCTCCCCGGCTTCGGTTTCTGGTGGATTCCAGACCCTTTGGGAACTGCAAGAAAGAGAACTGTGATGAGCAATGGACGCTAAGTGCATTTGCTTCATTGGTTAATGATCCAGTCCTTGGCTAGGTGGGAGTTCAAGAGGAGGCAAGAAAAAATAAATCACTAGAAGCCAGGTGTGGTGGCGTACACCTGTAATCCCAGCAGTTCCGGAGGCTGAGGCAGGAGTATTGCAAGTTCAAAGCCAGCCTCAGCAATTTAGTGAGTCCCTAAGCAACTTAGCAAGACCCTGTCCCCCCACCTCCACCCCCCAAAAAGGGTGGGGGGTGAGGATGTGGTTCAGTAGTTAAGTGCCCTGAGTTCAATCCCCAGTATCCCCCCCCCAAAAAAAAATCACTAGAAATCTAACAATTTGCTGTAATTTTCCCCTTGAGACTTTCCCCAAAACTGGCTGCAGATGGAATAAAATGTCACTGGAGTTTTCTGCACCAGAAATCAGGCTCCATTATCTCCACAAGGACTTGGCTTTTTTAGCATGTTGCCTGAACTCTGAGCCTCAGTTTACACGTCTGTAAGAATGTGATAAATTTAGGAACCATTTTTCAGAGATGTTGTGAGAATTAAATTAGTTCTTTCTTCAACATTCTCATGTTTTCAGATTTCTACAGACTTTTCCCCACACATACACTCCAATCTTTTTGGACGGCCATTAGGAATTCTATGACGTCCCTGGTTAAACAAAATTATTTAGTGCCTGTCAAACAGGGCTGCGAAAGTGAAGGACACAATCTGAATTTTATGAAAGGACCAAATAAACTCTCATTTGCTTGCAGGTGAGAGAGCTCCTAGCAATGAGCTCAGTCTTGGAGACAGTGTCCCATCTGCCAGGCACATTATCACAAGGCCAGACCAGCATTTCAGACACAGGAAAGGTCTCACAGATCAAAATTCAGAGATAAGGTTGTTGTTGCAGTCTGGCCTTACAACCCTCCCCATCAGTCATCTTCACAGCAAGACAATATTCAAAAATCACTCCTCGAAACCCTGAAGTTCCCTTCCAAGATACTTTTATCCTTGTCAATTCAGTTTCTATCTATTTAATTATACATAATAGAATTTGCAAATGAGTTAGTCAATACATAATACACGTGATTTTCCTGAATTCATGTTTTTTTAAACTATTCATTTGAAATGTCAACTCTTGAATGGCCACAGCATAGGAGCTGGGATACCACATGTTCAGCTGGGCCCTTTCTGAAGACGTTCATGGGTGGCTTTTATGCACAGTGGTCCTGAATACCCATTTGCCACCAGACTTTTGAGGTATGGGTTCCAAGGTCTCAGACGTTAGCTCCTTAGACCTCAGAACAACTTAAATATACACATGTGACTTAGTCCAGAGCCAAACGTCTTAAGACATCTTTAGGGGCTGCGGATGTGGCTCAGTGGTACAGTGCTTGCCTAGCATGTGTGAGGCCCTGGGTTCTGTGACCAGCACTGAAAGGGGGGAGAGGGGACGCATTTTAAATTTTCCTTTGACCCCAATGCAGCAGACTGGAATTTTTTTTTAAAAGTGCACATGTCAAACTTCTGGTTATTTAAATAAAATCTTCTTAATAGATTAATTAAGCTAAAGCCAGATTTCCTGAGTGACTACCTGTGAAAGGATGTTAAGGAGGCATAATATTAATTATAGGGGCTTAAAAGTCAGGTAGCCTTGGAATTGAACCTGAGCTGCCACGTGTGTGGCAACCTCAGAAGAGTTTCCTAGCCTCAGTTTCCTCTTCTGTAAAAGCAGTGCAGAAATATCCACATCACAGGGTTGTCGAGAGTATTCAGCATGCCTAAAGGTATAATAAAATCTTAGTGCAGCATATCATGCAAACACCTGTGTGTACATAGTAAACACACAGCAAACGCTAAGTGTCATTATTAGTAACATTGTTAAATAATGATTACTAAATGTAAACAATTACTAATTAAAATGTGAAACTTGAAGCAGCACTAGAAATGCTTCTCCAGCAAAGGGTGCTGGGTGTACCTTCTTCCCAGACCTGGCTACAAAAGAGAGAGAAGTTTCTTCTTATAGCATACAAATAAAATACTATGGGAACCAAGAGATTCCTGTCTGAGCTTTGCCACCCAGAGACTCCAAAGCACCAAACGGGAAAAAGGGCTCTGTTCAGTCAAAGGGCCTTCACACATTAGCCTAGTGACACCGAGTGGCACACCGAGTCAGTTTTGAAGGCCTCAGTTTCCCACACTGTTAAGTCCTTTAGATGACATTAGCTTTCTTGGAGGTTCTATTAAGACTGAAGCCACAGAAGCCTGCCACGGTGACCATGAGAACTTAAGCCACTGCATTATTGGTTGCAGTAAGAAGAATGCTAAACCTTGATGACCAGCACAGCCTTCAGCAGATGGCCAAACACGGAGCTGGGGGTCAGGGAGGACATTGCAGCTCACACTCAACACCCTACAGAGGCTTGGAATCTGCTCTTCAGAGCGTTATGAGTACCCTCAGGTGAGCCACTGCAGACCACACCATCAGTGTGAGGTCAAGGGGCTGGATCGAAGTGAACTCTCTCCTCAAGGGAGCAATTGTGCCTTCAGTAAGTGGTTTCTGGTGGTGTCTCACAAGCAGTCGCCTGGCAGAGCCCAGCCGTACCTCTCTCCACATGGCACTTATTGGGTGTGGATAGCATTAGAGTAGTACACAGAGTGGCCCTTTAGGCTGTTCGTCTCGGGGCTCCAGTCAGACTGGAATTAACGAACCTTGGACCCAAGCACCTCTGAGCCCTAAGGACTGGATTCTTGTTGCCCTTTCTCCTTTTTCCACCGTTTTCACAGAAAGGACACCTTCATCAGGCTAGATGGTTCAGACAGACACGGAAGGGGGGCTTTCCATTGCCAAACCAAGGCACGGGGCCCTCTGTCCACTCTGGCAAAGGGACAAAGACAGGCCAGAGGAAGGGCTTAGGGAATGAGGGGTCCCAGTCCACTTCCTCTGAGAACTATCCAGGAGGAAACTCTGACCTCACGTTAGCCTCAGTTCTCATCCCGTGCTGACAGACACCACCCTTCCCCACAGCCACTCTGTGCTATTCACCAGAAAACCCCTGCACCCCATTCACCCCCAACTTCCACCCCTTCTCCAAAGTCTTCCTCTACCATCGTACTCCACTACGCCAGATGCCCCCACTGTGTCCCCATAATTCCCTGTGTGCCTTGGCATCAAAATCATCGCACTTGGGCTGGGGGTGTAGTTCAGGGACAGATCACTTGCCGAGTATGTGTGAAGTCCTAGGTTCAACCCCAGTACCTCATTTTTTAAAAAAGTATCAAAAACATCACACTCTGCTAAAACGGTTGGTCTTCTCCTGTTTAATTCTCACTTGTAAAACTGGAATAAGATCTGCCTACTCTTCACAGGGAGTTTGTTTTAGGAGAATTATAGAGCAAAATATATCATAGTTCAAAGTGAAAGTATGATTATTGCTACCATTATTGCAGGTTTTAGGGTAACTGGTCATCCATGGTGGTGGGGTTATTTTTGTTTTTGGGTTTTTTGTTTGTTTGTTTTTGTTTGCTTGTTTCAGCACTAAGGACTGAACTCAGGGCCTAAAGCATGCCAGATAAGAGCTCTACCACCGGGCCACATTTCCAGGCCCCTCAGGTATCCTTTTCAAAAAACATGAACCCACAGCAGCCATTAACCAAGGATGGCCTGTCAATTACAGAGAATACATCTAAATGGCACCTTCTTCAAAGAGCTTTGAACAAAGGACCCAGGCTAACTGACAGTAGCCAATTCATTCATTAAGGAAATTGATTCTGCAAGGAATCTAATCATCTTAGGTGACCAGGCAGTCAGCATGCTGTTCAGCAACTCATCTCCACCCTGTGCCCTTCATCGGTGGCCCACCACAGCCGAGCAGGGCCACTAAAGCTGCATCAGGCCTTGCCTGGAATGGGTGAACCCACAGGGAGCCCTCGGACCAGCAAGGGGTCTGGGTGCTTGGTTTTCATTTCTTTTCTTGAGAGAAAGGGAAGCGATTCAAAATGCCTTAAGCAGCTTAACAGAAAAAATAGTTTACTGTCTCTTAGATCAATGCCTGCTGGTGAGCCAGGGGGCTGCTGCCTGATGGCAAGGTTATCCCTAATTCAACAAGTGGGAAGGCAAGACAAGTGGCAGAAAGGAGTCTCGCCCGTCTACAATGTTGACATGAAACGCTGAGCTAGCAAAGTGTTCTTTTCTATGTTCTTTATAACAATAAAACTTTATCTAAGAAATCCCAGCTGCTTGGGAGGTCTGAGGCAGAAAGATCACAAGTTCCAGGCCAGCCTCAGCAACTTAGTGAAACCTACACAACTTTGTGAGACCCTGTCTCAAAATAAAAAATAAAAAAAGACTGGGGATGTGGCTCTGTGGTGAAGTGTGCCTGGGTTCAACCCACAAGACTTTTCTTTAATATTAATCTGACAGTAATGTTGATGTATTTATAAGTGAAATGAATATTATGGTGGGATGTGTTTGATATTATTAGAGAAAACAACAGCAGTAAGGGCAAAAGATGAATAAGATTGGGAAAGTGTGGAGCCCTGTTGAATTTGAGTGATGGGCACCCAGGAGCATGTTAGTCTGGTCTCTATTTTTGTGTATATTCAACACTTCTCATGTGAAAGGGGGGGGGGGGTCTTTTATTTTCTATAACATTTTGTCCATGTTGGAGTTTTATTCTCACTCTCGAGTTGCAGAGAAAATGCAGACAAGTATTAGCAAAGGGAAAAGTAGATTTTATGCCATAGTGATCTCTTCAAGTATTTGAAGGAATGTCCTTAAGATTGAATGACAAGTGACAAAAGAATTGCCAGTGCAAGTCTGAGAGCCTGCCTCCTGGGGGAAGGCTATGGAGGATAAGACACAGCCACGGTTAAGAATCATAAAGGAAAACCTGGTGCTTCAAGTATACCCTACTTGCATTTCAATAAGAATTCACATTTATTCTCAGGGAGGAAGGACTAACCCCAGAATGTATTCTAGCCAAAGACGCTCTGAAAGTTACTTTGCAATTACCCAAACTCCTAACTTCCTAACTGTTCACTAATTCCCTTTGGATTAAAGTTATTTTCACTATGACTTTTTGCTCTTTTGCAAACAGCCAATTCTGCAAAAAGTCATAGTGAAAATAACTTTAAAAGAGAAGAAACTCAAGAGTGAAAATGTATTAATCACTCAAAACCAGATGACAAATTAAAGTAACCCAGAGAGTAAAGGAGACCATCTGCCCTAGGGGTCTTATTTGTCTGAAAATGTGAGGGGGCCATGAGGATTTCTGCTTTAGGATTTAATGTTTTCCTCTTGAACTTAAGGTAGCTTAAGATTAGTCCTTGTCTAATCTTTACTTATTGTAGAAATAAGAAATCTGGATAGATCTCTACCAAGTCCCAGCTCTAAAGAACCTTCTATGACTAAGAAAACCATCATAATGCAGGGGCTCCACATACCTCATCCCCAGTGGGGGTGAATATTTACAATTGATGTACATTAAAATTCCATCTGGTTTTATTGTTATTGTTGTTTGTGGTACTGGGAATTGAACCCAGGGGTGCTTTACCACTGAACCACACCCCCAGCCCATTTTATTTTATTTTTTTAAATTTTGAGACAGGGTCTCAAAGTTGCTTAGGGCCTCACTAAATTGCTCGAACTTGCCACCCTCCTGCATCAGCCTCCCGAGTCACTGGGATTACAGGCATGCGCGTCAGGCTCAATCTGTTTTTTGACAACCCGTATTTGTTTTTCTTTTTGTAAATCATATTTTTTATCTACTTTAATAACAAGGTAGTCATCATTTCTTAATGACTCTAACATCTTTTAGAGGTTAAAGATATGAATGAATCCCTTTTGGGGTTAAATGTGCTATCATTTTTTTTTTAACATATACACTGTGCCCATGTGTTATGGGAATTCCCCTAATTCCGGGCACTCCCCCATCACTGAGCAAGCCCTCAGTCGTCTTTACAGTAGCATGTCCGCAGCTGTGGAAAGAAACGGCAAGGTGAGATGCCCCAAAGGTCATCTCATTCAACCCACTCAACTCCTCCAGGAGGGAACCAAAGACTAGAGGTTTAGCAGCTGGGGGCCAACTGGGGGCCCAGAAATGCAACCAGCTGAGTCAGCAGTCCTCTTATTCTCTACACAGTAAATTTTTTTTAAGTTATAGATGGACAAAATACCTTTTTTAAACTTATTTTTATTTTATGTGATGCTAAGGATCAAACCCAGAGCCTCACACGTGCTAGGCAGGGGCTCTACCACTGAGCCCCAGCACCAGCCCAACAGTACTTTTTCAAATACGTCTTAAGTCTACATTTTCTATCATATACTTTATTGCTTTACTATTTGAAGTACAGGGCCCTTATAGCTAGCTACCTAGATATTCCAAATGATTCACATCGTAGCAACTGGTTTTTGCCTTTTTCCCAGAGAAAGAGGCTATTGTATGAGCTGGTGGCTTTTTATTCAAAAGTAGTTCCCAGTTTTAATATAAAAATGCTCTTCAAACAGCTGTTCCCTTTCTCATTGACTTCTTCCAGATATGTCATCTCTCTTTAGGGTCAATCATGAAGCTGTCCAACATTCTCTTAGAATTAAGATAAGCCCTTAGTTTACAAATTGTGTAAATGCTTAAAAAAAAAAATCAAGCTGATTTCATTCTGGATATTTAGCTTGATGGATTGACAGGAGTGAGTGATTTAGTTTCAATATGTAAGAGTGTCGATTTGCAAAGAGTCCAGGTGTGGAGTTGGAATTCTCAGTTTGAGTCTCATCTCCCTCACTGATTAACAATATCATCTTGAGCAAGCGGTATAACTGGAAACGCAAAATGTGCATAATGTGCATAGTCCGTAAGCAATTTGGAAAGACTTGTCTCCTACACCTCGAGGAGTGCCTAACCCATGGTAAATAAGGAAAATAATAAATACGTGTGCCAGACCTTGTTTTAAGTGCTTTACGAAAATTGTCTTATTTATTATGACCACAACACTATATAGTCAGTACCATTTTTGTCTTATTCTACAACTGGGGAAAATTAGGTATAGAGAGACAAAGTAACTTAGCCAAGATGACCAGCTAGTGAGGAGGGTGTGGTTGAAACTCTGGAGGACACCTGGGAGCCCATTGCCCATCTCTACTACCCAACTCCCTGCTCCCGTCCTCCCTGGGGGAAATGGGACTACCCTTGTAACCCAGATGAAACCAAGTGACCCTAAAGTTCAGGCAGCAGTGAGAAGGCAGATCTGAAAAGACATTTCCCATCTGTTGGGCAATTTCTTTCAAGGCCTGATTAGAACAAGGCCTGATTTCTAAGAGTGTGGAAGATTTCTTCCTTCAATACTTCACACACTGTCAGTCAATGCACAAAAGACCGCCATCTTTGTAAAGGGCAACTGGACAGAATCCAATGACATATGTTTGACACCTGGAGTTGATCATTTTTAAACCTCCCTTCTTATATGAACAAATTATTTTCAGTAGCAATCATTATTTCTTTGACTCAATCTTTAGCTTTTAAAACAGACAAGTTACAATCCCCTAGAAAAATACATTTCGATTTTAAAAGTGTTATTTGTATTCAACAAAATATTTTATAGATGAACTAAAGTTTGCTTCTATGAATCAAAAACAAAAACACCTTGGACTTTTTACTCTGCTACACTGTTTTAAATTTAAATACAAAGCCAGGTATGGTGGGACACATATACAATCCCAGTGACTTTAGAAGCTGAGGTAGGAGGATCACAAGTTCAAAGTCAGCCTCAGCAACTTAGCAAGATCCTGATTCAAAAAAAAAAAAACATAAAAAGGACTGAAGATGTAGCTCAGTAGAGTGAGTGTCCTTGGGTTCAATCCCCAGTACTATAAAAAATCATTCATTCATTCATTCAAACTCCAAAAGGTCACACAGAATAATAGGATTAAAGTAATTGGAGTTCTGTTTCATGGTCTCTATGGTCATTGAGCTATCATTATTATCTTTCTAACCTACTATGCAAACTCAGGAATGTGTAAGGTTGGAGGTGTAATTTGCTCCCAAAGCTCTAGAAGAATCTGTACACACAATTAAGAACTTACTCCAATTTTATCACTGCCAGTGCATGGTAATAATAAAAGGTAGGCCTATGTTGATTGTATTATTGTATTTAAATTCTCTACAAATGATAAATCCCCTTATTGCTTTGCATCACCCCATCCTTTATATCCTTGCCCATATCTACTGAAATTCTAATTACATACACTTTTTTTTTTTTCAGTGCTGGGAATTAAACCCAAGGCCTTGCACTTCCTAGATAAGCGCTCAACCACTGAGCCACATGCCCAGCCCTATTTTGTATTTTATTTAGAGACAGGGTCTCACTGAGTTGCTTAGTGCCTTGACATTGCTGATGCTGGTTTTGAACTCATGATACTCCTGTTTTGCCCTCCACCCCAGCCGCTGGGATTACAAGCATGTGCCACGGTGCCCAACCTAGCGTATACTACTTAATCCACCAATTCCAATTCATTGAACACACTGTCCTGAGGTACCCATGCACGTAGTCAAGATGCCCAAGAATTTTCATTGTTGCAACATTCCTTACAGAAAAAAAGAAGAAGAAGAACTAGAAATAACTAAACGATCCATTAAGAGGCAGTGGTCAAATTAATTATGCCATATCCATACATGGAACCTGATACAGCACTAAAAATAATTAGGTCAGCCTATATGTATTGCCCAGGAAGGGTATGATAGATTAATAATTGAAAAAAGCGAGCAATTGAATGGTTTAGAAAAGGACCCCATTTATATAGAAACATAAATATGCAAAGCTAATCTGGTGCCCTTGGTGAGTGTGGTCTCCCCTTGCCCAGAAGGGCATTAGTCCAGGCAAAGAAAAAGTGTCAGTCAGCACAGTGATGGACAACCCCAGGCTCCTCAGGGATTCTCAGATCCCCTTACCCAAGCCCCTCCACAGAGCAAAGTGCCCGAGGGAGGAACACAGTGGCTACTCCCTGAGTCATCTAAGGGAAAAAAGGAACAAAGAGGAATAAACTAAGAACACAAAGTTTGCACAAATTTTCAAAGACTTTTTAAATACACGTCTGGAATACAGACATATGTACTTTCTATAGAGATTATATGACAGAATATAAAATGCAGCTCTGAGATGAAATATTTCCCTAGATGCTCAGTTTCTGATTAAGTTCTTGATCAGAAAGATCAAGAAACTAGTAGAAACAAATTCATAATGTTCCTGAAACTCCAGAGTAACATTCTTTTTTAATGGTTTAATTCATTGCTTATGCATATATAATGTTCCATTAACATTAAATTACCAATTCATAGAAGTTTAGAGGAAAAAAAAAAGAATAACTGCCTTTAATTGGCTTTAAACTAGGTCTACTTTTAAAGAGTCTGACGGGGACAGAAGATAATAAAGAAAATGTTAATAGAGTTTAGACTGGGCCTAGAGGTTTGAAAAAAAAAATTTTTTTTTTAATTTGGTTAATAATGTCTCTGACCCTCACTTTCTTTTCCCCTCCTCTCTCTCTACAGAAGTGATTTCTTCTGATTACTTGTGGGGAGAAGGAACACAATGGCCACACAAAGGCTGTACTTCATCATAATAGGGTCCCATATAGTCAGAACCTTAGAGGAAAAAAAATCTTAAACAAGAGGAGAAGCAGCTTCTGCATATAAATGAGCTCCTTTTCAGCTTCATCCCACACAAAATTAAAATGTGAGTGGACAGTGCTCAACAGAGGTGAATGCAAAATGCCAAGAGGACACTGAGGACCCAGGGCTGAACACGCTGAGCTGGTGGGGGTGGGGGGACAGAGAGCAGTGACCTTTGAACTAGGCCTTGGAGGAGAGAATAAGTTGGAGGGTGGGCCACATCCAGGCAGAGGAAGTGGCTGTGGCCAGATGTGGCGCAGGAAACCTCAGTGAATTGGGGTAGAGAGTTGGCTCTTGCAACTGAAGCACAGGTGGGGGTGACATTAGAAAGGGACACTGGGGCCAATTTGTAAAGGGCCCTTTGTGCCACATTAAGTGTGAACTAACTTCCATCTAGCCTGTCCTTGCTCCTCTGCCCTGTCCCTGCTACACCAAAAATGCGACCCCCCACCCCGCCTCGATGACCTTAATCTGCTGCTCTCATCTCCTGACGGGTGACCTTCCCTGCTCTTGCCACCTGACCAAGAGCCCATCCCAAGTACCACCTCTCGCATGAGGCCTTCCAGAAACTGCCAGTTAACATTGCTTTTTCTACATTGTGGAAAAGTATTTAATGATGTAGAGAAAAGTATACAAAAACTCTGTTACAACAAAAAGCAGATTTAAAACAGCATGTGCCGCATGATCCTGGTTGTTGTTGGTTTTTTGTTTTCTGCTTTTTTTTTTTTTTTTGGTGTGTGTGTGTGGTACTAGACATACGATCCTGATTTTCTTTATTTTAATAAAAAATAAGTAGAGAGAGGAAAAAAGTAAGGATTTGTATACCAAGATGTTGACAACTCTCATCCTGGTATGATTACCATTTTTTATGCTTATCAGAATTTTCTTCATAAACGTATACTACTTCTACTAAAATAAATAAATAAAGAGTGGTTAAAAACAAAACAAAAAAAAATTTGTATTCCTTTGTACAAGAAAATGTAAATACATCCTGTAGTTCCCTCCTGAGAAGAAGTAACATTTGCTAGTATCACTGGATGGTCACTTTCAAGACAGTGTGGTAAAGGAGATAAACAAGTGCTCTCCAGGTCCCCACCCACTCCCCAACTCTCCCACTATAATTATCCCTTTTGTCATAGCAGGTTGGTCTCACTAGGTTTGTAAGTTTTCCCTCTTATTCAGTCTGGAACTCCTCCCAGCAGGGTTCTTTCAGACTCCACTTAAATTAACAAAACAAAACAAAAAACTCAGCAATTCAGGAGGCTGAAGCATGAGGATCTCAAGTTTGAGGCCAGCCTCCACGACTTAGTAAGGCCCTAAGCAGCTTAATGAGACCCTGTCTCAAAATAAAAAATAAAGGGCTGGGGTTGTAGCTCAGTGGTAGAGTGCTCACCTCAGCACCATTTAAAAATAAAATAAAGGTATTATGTCCAACTACAACTAATTATTTATATATATATATATATATATATATATATATATATATATATATATACAAAATAAATAAAAATAAAATTAAACTTAAAAGGGCTGGGGATGTGGCTCAGTGGTAAAGCACCCTATTTTAATCTCCATTCTAATAATAAATTAAAAACAGAATAAATAAATAAATAAAAATGACCTTGGAATATTCCAGTGATTTGGATTGTGCTCAGATCATCCTGCTCAGAATGCCCCCCCCCCCAAAAAAAATAATTCTTGTGGGTACTAAGATCCTAGGAAAAAAGTTTCTTATGTGATGGGGATGGATCCCACGGTCAGCATCTGGTCACTGAGTACCAGGTGGCATGTTGGTTACAATCTTAAGGATCATCTATTTCTGTCTCCAAAGCTCCATCATTTAGCTACCATACTGGTCATTTTTGTCCTGCCTCCGTACTGCCTGAACTATTATACACTTAAAAAATCAACTCTCAGTGAACTCACGCGGCCTGTCCTAAGCAATCAAATGTATGAAATCCTGTATTTGATTATCAATTATATTTTTCCTAAAAAAACATTAAAAGAAATACATAAATATTTAAAATTTTCTTAAATGTTTGCCCTAAAATGTTCCTGCTTTCCACCATGGTGTATGCATGTGCTGGGGAGGGAGAGAGGGGATGCAGTTGAGAAAGCCAAGACCCAGAAAAGTGAACCTCTTCCCCAAGCCCTCGGCTTTGTGTGGGAAGGTCTTGTGTTTCTAGTCTTTGTTTGGTTGGTTGGTTCATTTTCTCTTTTGTATTTTGCACATTGGCCTCTCCAAAATAATAATTTAGCTAGGCAAGCAGACAAATAATTCCTGGAGTAGGCTAATCTGGTTCTCATTTGTTTTGTTTTGTTGCTTTTTTTCCCCATATTTTTCACTGGTGCATTATAGTGGTACATTCAGGTTCTCATTTGTTGATGGAGGGAAAACACAGGGAGGTGATTGTCATCTTCTGAGCTCTCCTGATGAGAGGAAGCAATGGGAGCAATGAGTCATGGTTTCATAAGGCAGCGTTCTGCTGAGTTGTGGCCCTTGGTGTAGTCATCATTTAGTCAAGTAAGGCACTTTCATGCCTTATTTCCACTGCATGTTTAATATTTACCTATATTTGGAATAAATAAAAACTTTACTGAAGAAACTTGAAACGATCCATCTCATTAATCTTTAAAAATCCCACCAACATGGCTCATGGACATTTTCTTTCTTATTTAGTAAGAAATAACAGAACTATTTGATTCCAGGGCCATTTTTGGTAGCAATAAACTAGCCTATCATCTAGCTAAGAAAAGATGACTCTAACTAAATTTATACAAAATCAGGTTTAAAGAACTTCTTAAAGTTTTTATTAGGTAAGACTCAAAGTGACCAGCTCAGACTAGCAAGAGAGATATACACACACATTTTCCCCCACTCTTCTTTCTGAAGAAAATGAAAACCTAAAAATGCTGTTGGAAACATAAGAGCCATCTTCTCAAGAGTGTCAAAAAAACTGAAAACATAGCAAGGAGCTGTCACACTAAGAGGAGCATTCAGGCAAGTGACATTTGTAAGATGGAAGAAACAGATGAAAAGTGACCGCCGTGCTGATGGCCTCTTGGGGCAGGGGTGATGAAGTCAAGGGGCAGAGCATC
Source organism: Marmota monax (assembly GCF_021218885.2). Classification (NCBI taxonomy): domain Eukaryota; kingdom Metazoa; phylum Chordata; class Mammalia; order Rodentia; family Sciuridae; genus Marmota; species Marmota monax. The sequence goes on along the minus strand of NW_026691950.1, from coordinate 2,166,083 downwards.
CTGAGGTGGAGAAACAAATGCCCCCCACCCGAACTTGAACTTTTCTTTTCAGCTGGAACCTCCAAGGACACAAACCTGGGAACATGAACCAGAGTAAACCTGCCCCTCCTCCACCCTGAGGAACCCCAGCAGAGAGGAAGGAAGGTGTACTTGAAAGAGGTGCTCCATGCCGTTCGTTCGTTACCCCACAGAGTTTCCTAATCCTCTCTGAGGAAAAATACTTCCATCCTAGGCCTTGGGAAATCCACGCAAATAACTTTTCAAGGGCAGCGTGGAATGCACAGAACCACCATTTTAATCATCTTAAGGCAACTGTAGGTCACCAGCTAAAGTAGGAGTGACCAAAGTAGAAGGGGATTTTTGGGGACCAGTGGTGCACTCCTGTAATCCCAGCCACTGGGGAGACTGAAGCAAGAGGATCACAGCAAGTTGGAGGCCAGCCTCAGCAATTTTGTAAGACCCTGTCTCAAAATCTAACAAAACAAAACAAAACAAAACTGGGGACAGAGCTGATTGGTAGAGTGCCCCTAGGGTTTCCATTTTTATAAAATATATAGCCTCAGGTATTTTGTTATAGCACCAGAAAACAGACTATTAAGTGCCACATATACCACAGCCCACTGTCCAAACATCCAATGAAATTAAAGAACTTGCATCATACCAACCAACCTTCCACATTATCCCACGTTGTACATTTGACTTTTAAAACAAAGGAACTAGAGGAAGGGACATTACAACAGAGAGGTGTAGGGGCAGTTGTAGAGGGCAGTTGTTACAACCTTACATAGGTGAAAGCAATTGTTCTTCCCAGGTATCATCTGAATTCTTGCCACCTCTCTGATCAGTGTGATTCTTTGGAACTATGCCTTGACATGTTATTGTTCCTTCAATCAGATCCCAACAAGGGTTTATTTACTTTAGAGAATTTTTGTTATGTTTTGTATTAATAAATCTTACCCAGTAATATTTTTTAAAGAGAGAGAATTGTTTAATATTTATTTTTTAGTTTTTGGTAGACACAACATCTTCATCTTATTTGTATGTGGTGCTGAGGATCAAACCCAGCCCCTCGCGCATGCCAGGCGAGCGCGGTACCGCTTGAGCCACATCCCCAGCCCGTTACCCAGTAATATTATCTTTGAAAATCTCACAGATTTTCTGCTGTGGTCCATTTTCCAAGGAGCTTTACTAACCTGGTCCATGGTGTGTGTGTGTGTGTCTGTGTGTGTGTGTGTGTGTGTGTGTGTGTAAGAGACAGAAAGAGAGTGAGAAGGAGTGAAATCAGAAATTAAAAGAGTGAGACACACATTTGGCATTTTTCTAAAACAAGAAAACAAGGTGCAATGAAACTTCATGGGGTCAAATATGTAGGTAAACTGCACCCCATCCTCTTTATACATTGTGCACATGATTTCTCCCCACAGACTCTCCCCCCACCTTGGCTACTAAGGATTGAACTCAGTGGTTTCATCACTAAGCAATATCCCTAGTTCATTTTAATAGATTATTTTGAGATGGGGTCTTGCTTAGTTGCTAAGGCTGACCTCAAGCCCCTGATCCTCCTGTCTGAGCATCCCAAGTCTCTGGGATTAAAGGTGTGCACCACCAGGCTGTGCATGGTTTCCTGAGGGCTTCTGTTCTGCATCACATGAAAAGTCTGTTATCTCTTCTCCTTTTCATGAGCTGCTCCTGGCTGAATTCCAGTGTCTTTTCATCTGAGTCATCACTGCTGTTTGAGCAGTGTTCCTGACCGCTTGTTTTGAAGATAGTCAGAAACCCTTGATAAGATCACCACAGCAGGCTTCTTGGTCTGGGATTGTTAAGAGGCCCAGTATGGGGGATGCTACCAAGGACAGAGGGCAGAGGAAGGAGCCCCCATTCTAGCAGCAGTAGCTGCCACCCCATGGCTAAAGCTCAAGAAAGTCTCATTCTCAGGGTTTGGAGCCAGTGTGGCAGGGGCAGCCTTATCAGAAGGTACATGCCTCCCTGGAGCAACATCCAGGGCAATAAGAAGGCCCCTCCCTACCAAATATGCTTTCTATTACTGTACAGCGCTTCTCTCTCTCTCTCTCTCTCTCTCTCTCTCTCTCTCTCTCTCTCTCGATGCAAATATCTTTAGAAGGTCACAGGGTTTTTGTTTGTGTTTGTGTTTTACCATTTCGACATTTACATGAATGTGCTTCCAGTCCCCTTCTCTCCTCAAAGCTGCTTTTGATTGAAGAATAAATTAGTTTCAAAATCAATCAAACAAAAACACAACAACAACAACAAAAAAAAAAAAAACCACCTGTATACAAAAGTGAGGCATCAGATGACATATTTTATTGGGTATTGATCCCATTCTCTGGGCTATCCAGTTAAGTCTGGGGTCCTCCTGAATAAGAATAGTCACATGTGGATTGATCCTCTGAAATGCCACTAATCTGAACTCTCAATAGAATCAACCATGTGCTTCATTCTTCAGAGGTGTTCTGCACTCTGATGATGTGCTGGGCAAAACCCTAGGCATCACACAGAGGGCAAGAATTGAAGAATTCTAATCCGCTCTGGAGTCCAGGGCCCAATCCATGGATGAGGGAGAGTTTTCATGATACTGACCATAAATAAGGTGTGCAGGAAGCATTTGGCAGTTTATTCACTGCATGCTTTCCCAATCCACAGCCCTGGAAGTGTGATTACTCACACTTAGAGGGGTGAGGTCAGGGTCCCCACATTTGATCATCAAAGTTCTGTTGGCTCAAAAGGGAGAGTCAGGTGGGAGAGATGATGCTGATACTCAGCCAAGGTATTTCTCCTGGGACCACCATAATCTCAGAAGTAAGGATCATTGCATCATTGTCCTCATTTTACCAATGAAACAGCGTAGGCACAGAAAAAGGAATCTGGCCAAAAATCAAATAAAAACCTTTTATCTCTATTTTCTTTCCTTTTCAATGGGACTATCAGAACCGTTGATTTCATGAACAAGCATTTATGACTCCGCCATTTGCAAAATTTTTTTGGTCTTTGTACCATCTATATAGACTTTTGGGCAGCAGGGATGTTGGATAAACTGAATAGACTGTAAAAAGGCATTTTTGAGACAATCGGGGAAATATGACTCTGGAGTGGATATTAGAAGATTCCAGAGAAGTACTGCTAGTTTTTTAGGTAGGCTAGCGGCATCGGGGTAGTGTAAGAAAAATATGCTTGTCTTTAGAGATGCAGAGTGAAGGACACTTGAGCAAGGGGGCAAAAGATAGGTGAAACAAACGTGCGATATCTTGACAACTGCCGATGGGCACATAGGGAAAGACCCACTTTACTACTTGCTTTTCTTTTGGATGTGTTCAAATTTTTTTTCATTTCCCCCAAGTGGCAATTTTTCCATTTAAAGGTGAGTTCTCGATGTCTGTTGAAACAGTTTGCCAATAGCATCATTGCACATTCAGTAGCCCCTATACATTTATTCATTTTTCTAATTTATTCTCCAAACAAGTATTATTTTTCATTAACTAACGGCCATGGAATGTACTTGTTCTAAAAACTTACTTGTTGTTTATCTGAAATTCAAAATTTAACTGGCGCCTGGTGTTTTCGTGAGATCCAACAGCCCTTGACTCTACTCAGGATATTTATTAAAGCTTTTTAAATTAAATATATTATTATTATTATTATTATTATTATTATTACAACTATTTGGGTTTTTCATCTCTGTCACTGGCTTTGTAACCAGGAGCAAGTTACTCACTTCCTCTGGGCCTTAACTTTATTGTCCATAAAACAATTACAACTAACAATGCTATGAAATGTGAATATCACTCTTATTGCAGTTCCTTCTATAGAAATACATTTGTGTGCTGTATCGTGATATTTCAGTCAATGACAGGTCACACATACAACAGTGGTTCCATAATACTGTATCTCCTGGTGATGGCACAGGAGTCCCCACTGTGAAAGGGTAGCTAATGATGTTTGCACAGCAATGAAATCACCTAAGTGATGCACTTCTTAGAACTTATCCCTGCCATTAAGTGATGCACAACTGTGCCTTTCAAACAAGAACGCCTAGGAGACCTCCTTTCTCCAAGGGACTGTTTTAAGGCACACTCCGTGAAACAAAAGGACTTTGCCCCCAAAACATCAGGCAGATAAGCCAAGGCACTGCGACACGACTTACCGAGGTGTTGGGTATATTGAGTGAAAACATAGAAACCATGGGCTTTAGAACTGCAAAGAAAAGAGAATTTCCAACAACTTGTTGGCTCTCATTTCTCTATTGCTATTTCTCCATTTTGTCTATTATTTAAACAGCTTTTATTAATTACTTCCTATGCACACTGGGCAGTGTGGGAGAGTCCAGCTCTCCTAGGATTTACTCTGGAGACAAGATGCGAATGCTAAAACCAGGGAAGTGACAAATGACAACACTGGGTACACTAATTACTTCATCAGGTACACCCAAAAAACAAAATAGACTGGAAACAGAATAGGATTTAAAGAGGAAAGGGATGCGCACAGGCTGGGGCCCCTGTAAAGAGCCTGTTGAGGAAGGAGGACTTCAGCCAGGCTGTGAAGGGAAGGACTCGAAAAGGTTGGGGAGGAGGCAAGGAGTATTCCAGGTGTTGGAACCACTTAAGAAAACCCCACAGAGGAAGTGACACCAAACAGAATCTGGAGGGAAAAAGGAGTTTGACAGCAAGAAGAGGGGACCCCCTGCCCAGTGCTCAGCACAGAGGACTAGAGCAAGACGTGTTTCCCTCCATGTGCCCACACCCGACACCGCCTGAGGAAATGGTGGGAAAGGAGACGGGGATGCTGGGCCTTGGACCTGGTGTCTGCAGGTACTGGAAGCTGCCGAAGGCTTTCGGGTAGGGGAATATGTGTACATTGAGATTAGGAGATGGTTCGTCAAGCTGTAAAATGTATGTTCGATAAAATGTTGTTTGTTCTATTCAACCTACAAAACACACTTATTGAGGGCCCAGGACACTAATACACAATCATAATAAGTCCAGAGAAGACATAGTTCCTCTTCTTAAGAAGTTTGCAGTCCCGTGAGGTGGCCAACAATGAGAAGGTAGTATCACCTGTCCATTAATTAATAAGGTGATCCACGGCAAGAATTGTTAGTTTTCTGTTCAAAATCTGAGTCTCTCCCCCTGTCTCTCTCTTTCTCTCTCTCTCTCTCTCTAAATAAAATACAATTTTGTTTGTAAGAAAACATGCAAAGCTGAGGGAGGTGGTATAGCCTATGATCCCAGCTAAGTGGGAGGCTGAAGAAAGAGGATCGCAAGTTCAAGGCAAACCTTGGCAACTTAGAGAGACCCTGTCTCAAAATAAAAAAAGGACTGGTAATCCCCTGGGTTCAGTCCTCAGTACTGAGAGAGAGAGGGGGACAGAGAGAGAGAGAGAATGCAAAGCCTTGAACAGTGGGTTATATTTGATCTAAGTTAGTTCTTACTGTTTTTTTTCGTTATCTCTCCCTAAATTAATGGAAATTTAACACCAAAGATATACTATACATCTTTTGTGTATTTCTATGCTTTATATGTATAAAGGGTAAGATTTTTTTTTCTGTCTTTCTCATCCCACAAAAATCAATGATGAGAGCCAGGCGTGGTGGTGCAGGCCTATAATCCAGGATTCCAAGATCAAGGACAACTTCAGCAACTTAGCAAGACCCTGTCTCAAAATCTAAAAATAAAAATAAAAAGGGTTGGGGATGTGGTTCAGTGGTTAAGCACCCCTGGGCTCAATCTCTGGTACAAAAAAAAAAAAAGATGATGATGATGATGATGATGATAGGGATTATGTCAACAACACTGCCCATTTCACCCCTCCACTTCCCCCACCCTCATTGTGTCCTTCACCTACCTCCCCGTGAAGAACACATGGTCTAAGGGAATTATAACAAGCCCATTCCCTGGTTCTCCTCTTCCTGGAATTTGGGAGAGGCTCTGTCACCATTCTGGCCAGTGACACAGCAGCTGAGATATTTGGAGAACATTCTTTGAACTCTGGGGAAATTCTTTCCCTGGCAAAAGAGACAGCCACTGCCAACTCACCCTCCTTTCCATCCCCATGCAGTCTTAAACCTCTAGAATGGAGGCAAATGCTCAAGAGACAGAGCTCATCTTGCAGCCGTGAGGAAAGATGAGGGAATGGCAGAAACGGTCTCAAGGAGTCCAGAAACCAAGGCCAAAAATGCAGCCTCTGGACCTCTTGTCCCGTGGAGGAATGAATCCTGGTTGTTTTAAGCTACTGGTATTGAGTCAGGTATTATAAAACTTGTAGTCAAAAAGCATTGCTAACTGATACATGGTGTGTCTCTCAAATAATAGCTGTTCCAAGGTGACATGAATTACTATTAAACCAAAGCATCAATTGATAATACTGCACAAGTGAAACCCGAGATTTATGTTTAAATGGAAACTCCCTCCTTTGCTAAACGAATCAACTTTTCAAAGAATTTTATAATATTCTAATTAATATTTAGCATTTGACATGAGCAAACTTTTAGATATTTGATATCACTGTGTAGAAAAATGGCCATGAAAAGATACAAGGTAATTTTCCTACTTCATACTGAAATGGATATTTTTTATGATTCATCTAGTAGGTCTTTGAAAGAGTATTTGAAAGACAATTATTCCCAAACTGAATATTTAAGATGCATAAAGAAAATGTGCTTCTTAGAGGATCCCTTTGAGAATCTCTTTATATATTAAAAATTTAGAAATATCTATACTCATCAATGTTTTATGTTTTGCCTATATTCTACAACCAGCTATAAAGCTAATTCTCTCATATTTTAAAAGCATAAACCACACACAAACTTATTTAATAACTCCAACAGCTCTCATTAAAAGTGGTTTCTGGGGTGGGGATGTAGCTCAGTAGTAAAGCACTTGCCTAGCATGTATGGGGCCAAGTACCAAAAAATTAAAATTTCTGTGCTTATCAAGGTTTGAGAACTAAGAAATCTGAAACCCCCTAAATCTAAAGATCCTCTCAATTTTAAAGGATAAAATATAGTTATATTCTGGGTCTTCAAAATATTAGGTTTCCTTCAACATATCAAAACAATTCTCATGTCAGAATCATTTTATTGGTTTCATTCTTAATCTCACACCAAATACTGACTTTCTTTTAATAATGGTCATTAAATTTTCTGGGTTTGTTTTATTTGTGATATGGGGATCAAGCGCACAGCCTTGGCATGCTGGGTAAATACTCTGCCACCGAGATACATGCCCAGCCTTTTTAAATTTTTCTTTTCTTTTAATTTTTATTTTTTTATTTTGAGACAGATTCTTACTAGTTGCCCAGTCTAGTCTCAAAGCTGTGACCCTCCTGCAGCAGCTTCCTGAGTCTCTGGGATTAAAGGCTTGTGCCAACGTGTCTTGAGAATCATTGGTCTCTTTGTATAAAAATAATACATGCTAAACTCAGAAAAGACAGGAAAAAATGAAGAATATTTTAAAGTCATGTGTATCCATATCACGCACTAGACAATAACTTTTAATATATTGGTTTATTTATCTCCATATTCTGAATTCATGAGTAAAAATATGTATATAGGTCTTTTTAGAAATACAAAATATATAATTTCATATTCTAAAATTTTTCACTTGTTAAGTATTTTTCAAAAAATATCATAATGAATGTTTAATAGAATAAAAGATTATTTAGCCATATCTTTCTACTGAATATTTTTGGTTCTTTTTAGTTTTCTCTATTATTTTAAAAAATTATATTGAGAAGTTTTGATTTTTTTAATAAATTTCTGATTATTTTCTTAGGAATAATTCTTAGAAGTGGTCAAAGGCTATCAATATTTAAAGATGAATCATTTATAATGCCCAACTTATAATTTTTCTGAGAAGAGGCTTTCTCCTTTTTTTTGTTTTTTGTTTTTTTGTTTTTTGTTTTTTTCCTGTGTATGTATAGTGCTCAGGTTGAACCCAGGGCTTGTGCATGTGAGGCAAGCACTCTACCAACTGAGCCATAGCCCCAACCCTGAGAAGAGGCTTTCTAAAGCCACCTAAAATAATTCCAAATCATAATTCAGGACAGGGCACATGGAGTGGAGAGAAGAAGGGATCATTTGACCCTCTTCCTCAACTGACTGATAATATTATTTATATATTGTACTTGTGCCAATATTTTATACGAAAAGGAAAAATTCCGTAATAATCTAAAGGTTTTAAAACCTTAAAGTCTTAAAGGAGACTAAACTTATTTATTCTGCATTTTGCCCCGGTCATTTGCTGTGTTAATGATACAGTATATAAAAGTCCTTAAGCACTCTCACAATTGGCAAAAAAGACAAAAAATAATTACAAATGGTGAGAAAAATGATAAAATGAACTAAATACCCGTTGAGAAATAAAACCAACCATTATCAATTTATAAAAGAAGGAGCACGAACATGTAAACTCCAAATAGCATGAATGAATGTAGAAAAATTGTGAAAGTATGATCATTTCAGTCCACCAAAGAAAGGAACAGTAAATCAGATGGAGCTTTAAGATACTATAACTTCTATAAGATTAACTGGCACAGGTTTAAAAAAAAAAAAAAACAATAATAAAAAAAAAACATGAACTTCAGCTGAAAACTCTTTTCCTGCCTCCTGAGTACAGTTGCACAATCTAGCTTTAAAACTGAAACCACAGGCATCTAACCCCTGTTGGAAGAGAAACTAATTTTTCCTGCCCTATATGTGCGATGGTTCTTTCCTGTATGACATGTCAAATGGGTGGCCCTTGGGGAAATCCAAAACTACTAGTTTGGTTTTTGAGTTTTTGAGACAAGGTTTACATAGGTTTACCCCGCTGCTGCCATGTGAAAATTATCCATGTATTTTCATGCATCTAAAATTTAATAGAAATATTACCACAATCTACATTTTAATTGCTTTCCCTGAGATGTAGAGGATGAAAAGAAAGGTTAGAGACTCAGCAAGATTACCTTCATTGCCCTTTGTTAATTCAAATGATCCTTTTAAGCATTAGCTGTATTTCTATTACATTAAGATACAACGTTCAAGCTTTTTTGTTATAGATTTCATACATCTTAAAGGAAAAACACCGGGATTATGGCACTTTGAATAAATGAAAACTTAAAGACTTACAAATAAAACAACAACAAAAAAAGTGTACTTAAGATAAAAGACAGGGGGCTGAGGCTGTAGCTCAGTGGTAGAGCGCTTGCCTAGCATGCGTGAGGCACTGGGTTTGACCTCCCATACCACATTAAAAAAAATAAAATAAAATAAAATGAAGGTATTTTGTCCATCTACAATTTTTAAAAATTAAAAAAAAAAGACAGGTTAGGGTTGTGGCTCAGTGGTAGAGCACTTGCCTAGCATGTATGAGGCACTGGGTTCAATCCTCACCACCACATAAAAATAAATAAATTAAATAAAGGTATAAAAAAAGACACATTTGCTACAATAAACATGCATTATACACATATAATATATTTTTTAATTAAATAAGTGAGATTCAAATTACTAAAAAATTAAATGAGATTCATACCATTAAACTAATATACATTTTGCATATATAATTTATTATGTATACCCACACTATTGTTTTGTTTTGTATTTTTATTATTTTATTTTTGCAGTGCTGGGGATTTAACAGGGTCTTGTTAAGTTGCCAAGACTGGCCTCAAACTTGCCATCCTCCTTCCTCAGCCTCCCATGTAGCTGGGATTATAGGTGTGCATCACTAAAACCAACTACTATTATATTTTTAAAGTTAACATTATTTCAGAAACTTCTTTGACACTTCCAGATAGTGTGTGTACTGGAATATAGTGACAAATATTGTTTTAGCAGATGTAGGAAATTGTACTGCCAATACGTAAGGTTTTCCTGGCCTTTCCCCTCCTATTTCCTGTATATACCTCCAACACCCTCTTCTACTCCTTCATCACAACCAGAGGAAGAGGAAGAGAAAGAGAAAAGCCATCAATATAAGTCTGAACAAGTTACTACCTGAAGATATTGGAGCTTAAGGAAAATCAGGTTTTATCAAGAGAAAGTGTGCCAAAGGAGAGTTGTAGACCTCTTCCAGGTTTTTGCAGCTGATAGCAGTAGCTTCACATCACTTAAATTTGAATCTAAATATATGGCTTTCTTTTTTCTTACTAGAAGGAATAATCACAAGCATCCTTATACTTGGTTGGGATCATTTTCAGCTCAACTAGAACAAACATCAGTAGAAATTTTTGTGGCAACTGAGAAAAAAGTATAAGAAAGGAAAGAAAAGGTTCATGGTGAGGGATGTGTATTTGGAATTTCTGCAAAAGGTGGGAGCTGGACCAGGAATTGGGGGAGACAGAGGAAAAGTAGGAATCCCACCTGAAAGAAGTAAAAGCATCAAGGTGAGAATGTTCCAGTTAGTTGCTTGCATCAGCAACTAGGATGCTGGGCATCATGACAAAGCAGGGGAAACCACCTCTAGGAGGTAACAGGGGTACAAGTTTGCAGCTGACCTTTAATGGACACAGAAAACAGATGCTCCTTGACTTAGAAAAGATTATATCCCATAAACCTATTCCAAATTGAAAATTCATTTAAAACACTTAACCTACTGAACATCACAGCTTAGCCTAGCCTACCTCAAAAGGTGCTCAGAACACTTGCATTAACATAGAGTTGGAGGAAATTATCTAATACAAAGCCTGTTTTTAACAAAGTATTGAATACCTCATGTAATTTATTGAATACTGCACTGAAAGAAACAAAGGGCTGTATAGACACTATCATGAAGTCAAAAAACGATAAGTCAAACCATCATAAATTAAGGAACATTCGTATGTGTTTGCTGTTGTTATTGTTTTGTTTCATTTTTGCTTTGGGTTTTGGATTTTTTGTTTTTTTATTAGCCATGCTGGGGATCAAACCCAGGATTTGTACACACTAGGCAAATTACACCCCCCACTCCTTTATTTGTCTTTTGAGGGCTGTAACTAGGGGTTATATGATGCCATATGATTTGAATATTAAAGTTGGCAAGAAACCTAACAATGGTTGTGCAATAATTTAAATGGTTATAAAAAAATGAAGTATATTTACTAAATGAGTATATGTTATAAATTTTCATTTTCTACCCCAAAGACAGATCGATTATCATTTATCCCTCATAGATAATCCAGACTTGTATTTCATAAATGGTTGGCCAATTTCATAGACTTTATCTTGGAGGACGAGAGATGGGTGCGTTGCCCTCCCCACCCTGGGTCAACCCCCTCTGTAACCATGACATAATAACATAGTCTTCATCTCATCACCTTCAGCAGAATTGGCTTACTGAAACAAAGGGTTTGGAGTAAGTCTCCATACCCTGCCTGATATCACAGGCCAAGTGGATGTGAGATTAACAAAGGCATGAGCTTTCACCCCAAACATACAATTCCCCAAATGGCAAGTCAGTTCCCCACTAACAGAAGATGGCCAACTGGGTTTCAGTGGTCAAAAGTCCACACTGCAAAAAGAGTATCTCCAAAGTTATCAGGGCCCCACCAGATGTTCAGCTTCAGACAGGAAAAGCTACAACTTAGAAGTAAGCACATTATATACCAGTTAGTGGCTTCACTCAGAAAGCAGCCTGGCTAGGTGTCCAGGAAGCTATCAGTTGGTCCCTCACCACTCACTGCACTCTGGGGTTGGCCAGCCTGGTATTTACAGCCTGCCTGCATCTCTTGTGCTGTCCAAGATCACATATGACAGTAAGTAGGATCCTAACGCTAGACTTGAGAAACTGCTTCCCAAATGAGAGCTGATCTTGGCTTCCCATAAAATAATTCAGGGCTTAGAATGGAGGGCTTAGAACACTAATCCTATATTCTCTGAAAGGAACCAACTTGAGCCCCCTGTACTACTTGATTTAAGAATCCAATGCTCGAAAACTATACGCATATCGGCCATCTTGTCCTCCTTTCAGCCATTAACTGGAGAGGCAGCATTTATGCCTTAATCTGACATTGCGTACCCAGAGGTTTGATTTTCTCAGCTTCTGTAAGGCTCCCTCCCCTGCACTAATAACTTCTGAGGCAGCAATTATTAATGTGAAGGCTCTGGATCACTGGGAGTCCAGAGATAGGCTTCAGCAGGTTCCTAAATCCCCTGAAACCCTATGGCAAATGTGTATACCTACCTGAATTTTTGCTTTTTCTCAAAGGTCTTTGGTTCTCATCAAAGCTCAAAGGAATTTGTGACCAAACGAGTGATTAAGAAACAACTCTCTACAATGAAAAACCCAGTTACATAGGGACCAAGGTGGCTGTCAGGTGCTTGTGAAGGAGGGCTCCAGAGGTCAGACCCTCACACATCCAATAGGCCCTGAAATGGGCCTCCAACTTTGTGAAGATGGGCTCTTGATTTACCACAGAGATTAGAAGCTTGATAATGTGGAGCACAAATAAAGTAAAAGAATAATTTTCAGTGTAAGAAGAACAGAAAACATTAAAGGCTATTTGTGAGTTATGACAATCACTAAAGTTCCCAAGTAGGTGATCTTAGTATCACAACCTCTGCTACGGCCACTCAGATATTCTGAGCCTCCACAGAACAGCCTCACCTGCAAAACCCACAAACACACAGAGTCACGCACACGTGTGCACACAGATACATTCCCTGGACCAAACCAGACTATTTCCTTCAGTCTGTTAGTGTTTTCTCAAAGCCTGACCTGCAGACCATTCACATCCAAAGACTTGCTAAAAATGCACATTCCTGCCAGCTCCCACACCAACTGTATCAGAATGCTTAGAGATGGCCCCTCAGATTCTGCATTCTTTAACACCTTCCTCACCCATCCAAGTGATTCTTTTTTTTTCTTTTTAATATTTTTTTAGTTATTGTTGGACCCTTATTTTATGATTTATATGTGGTGCTGAGAATCAAACCTAATGCCCTTACATGCCACACAAGCATTCTACCATTGAGCCAACCCCAACTCCAGGTGATTCTTGAGCCTATTAAAATTTGAGAACCCATGATTTAGAAGAATTGTATGCTTTCTGGTCTGAGTCCTCTTTTTATTTTTATTTTTTCCCCTGATTAATAGGGAGCTATTCACATACATCTTGTTTACTTCTGAGATCAGCATCTCTTTGTCCCTTACTGAGAAATGTTCTCTTCTTGCTCCCTCTGGCCTTTGAGGGTAGCTTTTCTCTGGGCTATTTCTCAGAGAGCTGTGTCCAGAAAACCCCTGGCCCTAGCGTATATGTGAGGACACTGGTCTCTATTCCTGCCGTCTACTTTTGCAAGTCCTCAAGGCCCAGGCACTTCCTTTCCTTTCTCAGCTGCTCTATGGAACCCCCTTAGCATCTTCCACTCTGGGCTGCTTGGACTGAAACTCCCTTTAAAATACCCTGCCCAGCCGTGCCCTGTGGTGCACACCTGTAATCCCAGTGTCTCAGGAGGCTGAGGCAGGGGGATCTCAAGTTCAAAGCCAGCCTCAGCAACTTAGCAAGATCCTGAGCAACTCAGCGAGACCCCATCTCTCAATAAAATATAAAAGGGGCTGGGGATGTGGCTCAGTGGTTAAGCACCCCTGGGTTCAATCCCTGGTACAAAAAAAAAAAAAAAAAAAAATCCTGCCTAGGGATTAACAGTAAACATCTTCATCTTGTCCACAAAACCCTCTGAAATATTAAAACTACTCAAGGCCACTTCTTTACAGATCTTCTCCAAAATTTTTAAATGCACATACACCACTACTACAATAAATGAAGTAAAAAGCAAATTCAGCAATTTCACCATTCTAACACAGAATGTTTTCATTTTTTTAATTAAATGGCTCACATTTAATTTTCATCATCATAAAATTAGATGTAAGTAAAAATATTAATCCTGCTTTTCTAACTTAACATTTCATCAAACATATTTTTATAACTAATTTTAACTAGGACTTTTAATGACTACAAAATATTCCATGGAGCTAAAGCTGCCAAAACCCCTGTTGCTTAGTGTTTAGAAGATTTCACTGTTATAAATGATAATACAGTGCATGTGTTCCTGCATGGTGTTTCTTCCTTCTTTGAATTGTTTGTTTGGAATAAATTTCCAGGGATGGAAAGAATGGATAAAGCATATGAACATCTTGACATGTACTGTCAAATTGCCATATTTGCATTTTCCACAGTTCCTTGGTGGTATGCTGCAAAATATTTTAAAGCAGGGTCTTGGGTGGCGGGGGAAGGTGGAGAGCCTGATTTATTGTGTTTTCTGATTTCTGTGGCATAAATACTTCTATTTCAGCCAATTTGTAGTTTACAACATGATCTCACTGAATGAAGAAGGAAGAGAGATGATCAAGCACACCATCATAAAGTATTTTGACTACACGGAGAAACATAAGTAAACACTGGCTTGCAAAATGTACAAAAATATTACAATCATTTCTTCCAAGCAAGTGCAGGCTGGGTTCTGGAACACCACTGTCTTCTGTCACTTGATATTTTGCAATAGCATTTTTTTTTCCACTGAAACTACTGAAAATTCATCTTATTCCCAAATGATGACCATGCTTTTAGGGATATTATACAAATAATGAATAATAATGATGCAGGAAAAAAAAAAAAGGTGGGAAGTCTATCTCATATCTTGGTCAATTACGTGTCTACCCATCCCCCATGCATTTATTTTGCAGTGCTTTATCCCCATGAGGTCATGCATACAACTACTCAGTCATTTATTTATTTTAACAGTAAGCCAAATAGGTTATGTGGCCAATATGATGAGAATCATCCTGCATATTACTTCACCGCCTTGGTTCCTTGGCTTTCTTTTCTATGAAATGGGGAAGAGGTCACTGCTGACATCCGTTTTACGAGAAACTAAGTGCACAGATAAGACTGTTCCAATTTAAGCTCCAAGAAGTCATTGAACATTCAGCAATTCTCTGGAAATTTCTTCCAAAAGCAATTCATTTGTATTCTATTTTGTCAGAGAAGTGATTTGGCACTTTCTCCCTTGAAAGCCAACTTCTTTCTCTGAGATCAGAATAACAACATATAGCCTGTGCATGTTTTTAAAGAAGTGGCGCTCTATGTTTGCATATTAAAATGTAAATATGATTAAGCTAAGTATGTTCACACTCTTGACCAAGTCATCCCACTCCCACGAACTCATTCCAAGGAATAAATTCAAATAAAAGAAAATGCTTTCTGTGTGAAAATATCCATCACACGAGAGAGAAGACAGTTTGGCTCATTTGAGTACTTACTCAATGTACCGTCTCAGTGTGTATGGCCCTGGTGGGAAGGTTCTGGATTAATGACTCCCAAACCCCCATCCATAAAATCACTGCTTCCAAGTCAAATTAGAGCTTGGTTTATGGGGTTTTGGGGTTTGGTTTTGTTTTTTGGTATTGGAGATTGAACCCAGGGGTGCTTTACTACTGAACTACATCCTTAGTCCTATTTTTTTTTTTTTTTGAGGCAGGGCCTCACTAAATTGCTGAGGGTCTCACTAAGTTGCTGAGACTGGCCTCAAATTTGCAATCCTGCCTCAAGCCTCCCAAATTGCTGGGATTACAGGTGTGCACCACTGCTCCTGAGAATTTCTAATTCTTAAAAGCTTTTCCTGTGGTTTTGATGTCCAGTCGGCCTTAGGAACAACTATTCCAGCCTAGAATCAGACAAATCTCTGAGAATAGCTGGACAATATTTTATGCAAGTCATTAAGAAGTTGCTCAGGGCATTCACACAGCTGCTGGAATCAAATGACTGAACCATGAAAGGGCTGTGTGCTTCTGAACCCTGCCTTTCCCTCTGTTCACCCCTTCCTTCTCTGACACCCTGCTTCTCTCATTGCCCACCCCTCCCCCCCTACTGTCATACTGTCTTCCAGCCTCCACGGGGCACCCCATCCTGACTCCTGCCCATCCCTTTCCACACATGAAGGCCCAGATTTCCTCCCTATGTTCTCACTAGAAAGAAAACAATATTACTCTTTGACTAAAGTAATCTACACACATATTTGAGAATCTCTTGCATAATTAACATACCAGCTATACTTGCATTTTTAGGGGCTTTCTAATCCAAGAAAATCTCTAATCTAGGGAGTAGAAGGGGAAACAGGATCTTTTTCATCCTGTCTGGCCTTCACCCAGACCCAAGCATCTAGAGCCCAAATAAGTACTTTCAACATTTGCTCTCAAAATGGTCCCAAGTCCTGAAATTGAAATATTGTAAAAATTAATCTAATCTGGCCAAGGAAGAAATGTCTCTCACTCTGCCTCTGACTCCGAGCACCTCGATAATTCCACCCAAAGCATTCAGAGAGCAACATCAACCACAGATGCCCACAAATGAGGCAGTGCATAGTCAGAGGAGCCTGAGAAAGTGTTAGAGAAAGACTTGAAAAATCAGTCTCTAATCTGATTTTCTTTTTTTCATGTATCTTTATAAAACACCCAACTCCTGTGTCTAGTTTGTACTTGGTGCCTAAAAAAAATGTCAATTCTCAGTCTCTGCCACCAATTTCCTTTGAAAGGAATATTGGTATTTAAAAAGCTAGTCGGCAGGTAGCTTTCTCCCAAGATGGGTCATATTGTTGTCATTTGTCCATATCCAAGTTTTTATAAGAATCATAACAGCTACATCTTTGAGTGTGTATTTAATGTTGGGTACTAGATTCAGTGATACACATATATATACATATACACGTTATATTATATATAACACCATTTTATTATATATATGATATATGTATATAATAATCATTTTATGACCACAACAACCCTCTGAGGTAGGTATCTTCAGTTATTATTACCATTAGAGCCATTTTACAGATTTTTTAAAAATAGGAACATCAAAGAATTTAAGTAATTTGTCTGAGGTTCCTACAGACCAAAAATGATAGAACCAAGATTTAGCACAAGCCAATATGGCTCCAGTGTCAGGGTTCTTATTCACCATACTATAAGTTTTTTATTATATGGATTCAGATATTTCATGGTCCAAGAATCATGATATACTTACTCCCTAAAGGAACAGCAGAGTATCCATAACATCTCATTCCAATATGCAAGGGAACACATAGTTCACGAAACTTTTGGACTGGTGTTTTATTATTTTTATTATTTTAATTTTTAGTTGTAGATGGATACAATACCTTTGTTTATTTATTTATTTTTATGTGGCACTAAGGATCGAACCCAGTGCCTCACACGTGCTAGGCAAGTGCTCTACCACTGAGCCCAGCCCCAACCCAGGACTGGTCTTTGAGAGCCAGAGACAAGCCTATCCATCCACCAGTCGCTCTCCCATGAAGAAGGCCACTTCAATTACCAGAGCCCTGAAGGACCTCCTCAGAATGTTGAAACTGGAGATGGAGGTCACCCCAATCCACACAATCCCTTCTCTGCATAAATGACGTTCTAAGGGGAAGACAGTAGGGGACAAATGGAGGACCACAGACAGATGCAGGGACAAGAAAGCAAACCCAAGGATGGCGAAGATCACCAAATTCCACTCAAGTGGAATTCCGTTAGAGCAGAGAGAACTGAAAGGCAGAACCTAGCGCCATAAGAAGACTCCTTCCAATGGAGTCTGTGCTCCTTAGTTTCCCCTTAAGGTCCCTCCGGAGCTTTCTAATCCTATTTTCTGTAATGTACAAAACAAACTTTCTTGTCTTCTTGGGCCATCTCTTCAACTGGGGTCATCTCCAAGTCAGTCTCACACTTGTACAAAGACCCATGCCGTCCTCCCTGTCTAAAATAACCTTCCCCTTCTCCATCTGCTCCAACTTCACATCCTTCCCAAGCCCTTACCTTCCCAACTCCTCCAGCTTACTCCCAGAGCCCCTCCTTGGAACTCCTGTAACTGTGACAGCCCATGCCACCCCCTCTGTCACTTAAGCCCCACCTTGCACTGCTTCCTGGGTTTTATGTCTCATTGCAACTACTAGACTATGGGGTCCTTCAAAGGAAATATTTCTTTATATTTCTCTCATCTCCTCCGAAGCACCAGCATAGAACCCATAAGTGAACGTTGGTTACTGGTTGCTTGTTTGAATCCTTCACTGGCAGCTGTGACTTAATAGCGCACCTAAAACTGGTGATTTCCCAGACTTTCTTATTTACAACCCAGGCAACTAATTGGTACTTCACAACTTGTATCCAAATGAAACCATCTCAAAAGCCAATTTTAACTTCAAAACATAGACATTATATACCACTTTTAGAAAGTCGATAGTAGCGTTGTCAATAGGGGAAACAAACAAGCTAAAAACACTGGATCCAAATCTACATCATTTTGATTTTGGTTCTGTTTCCAAACTAGAAAAATTTTAAATTGATATTATACTCATTAGAGGATCTTTAGATTTACTTCATCACACACGGGGTGATATTCAAACCACCTAGCTCGTTGAGCTCAGTCCTAGTCAATTACAAACAGTGCATTTTCTAGGAGAACATCTGGAAAACCAAAAGGCGGCGTATTATCATGTTTAATGTTTTCAAAAAATGAGATGCATTTTGTTAGGACTTTGGAGGGGAGGGGAGAGCAGAACCACTCTCCCTCCTTCTATCAAGTGGAACAAGGGAACCACGATGCTCAGCCTAAACTAAAGCTAAATAGAATGAGAAAGATTCCCGTAGACGCTGAAGAAATATTTTTAAAGAAACAAACTCTTACCTGTCGAAGAAGACGCCAAGATGACTGACTCCGGAAATCAAATTTACTGGGCACAGGTCTGTCAAAACAAAAGCAAGCGAAGCCTCATCAGCCTGATGATTTACTTCGAGGACTGGTGTTTCTCTCCTCCCCAAGATTACGACTGCTTCATGTTGGAAGAACTTAAAACATGAAGTTGGGCTGATAGAGAATCCAACCTGAGCTGGTCGGGCTCAGCGCGCAGAGGTGACTGAGGGAGCAGGGACAATCTGAATGTGACAAAAGCGATTAGCAAGTTCCTGTGCTCAAGTCAATTTCCTGTGGCCCGCTTCTCCGCAGAGGGGGTTTCGTTTGTGTGGGTTTGGGGGTGTACACGTGCACTTTTCTCCATGAGACGGTGAAACCTCCCAGCCAAGAGGCAGAGGGAGGCCCCTACTGCACAGCTGGGTCTGTGTTTCATTGATCCCTCCCTGGACCACTTCTCCCCCCATGCCTCTATTTTCCTTCAAAGAATCAATCACCACATGCAACTGGAGAAAGGAGGCGTGAGAAACCAAGATGATTCCTTAAGGAAGTGAAATAAAGTGCACACACACACACACACACACAAATCCCTCACATGGACTGGTCTTGGTTAATTTAAACTTAGGGAAAAACACCTTAGAGCTTACACACGGTCAGCTTGATAGTATGAAGACAGGAGGTGAGCTATCTGCTTTGCTTTAGTAACTACCAAATAATAATTTGGAAAGAACAGACACAGCCATAGCAAAAGCTCCTGTGGCCCCATGCAGTGGCCCTGCTTGGGTGGCCCTGCACCTGTGAAGGGAGGTACTGGACTCTGAGTTGTTTTCAGAATCCTCCGAGTTTCGTTATTTGCCTAAAAACATATGTTTGCTTTTCTTGTCTCTCTCTGCAATCCAGGTGTGGAGGCCATCTGTAATTATTCCGATTATGGCTGAATTACCTAAACCAACTTTTTAACTTGCATGATGTGGTCACAACCCAAAACATACCCCAAATCCCCAAATAACTGTCAATCTTATTGCTGAGGGCGATACCTTGGTTGAAAACTACCTGCCATAAGAATAAAGTCCATTCAAGAATGCAAGGATTTATGCAGTCCCTGTGTCTGTCACGAGACAGTATATAGTGACAGGAAGGGCCTAGGGACACAGGCAGATTCAGAACCCTGTAACGGGCCTGATACCATGTACAGAAAAAAGACCAGGACAGATAAACTTCCGGCCTCCCAGCACCTAAATCCTGGGGAAGAATGGGGGACACAAACAAATAGTCAAACACAGGTAACAAAAACAAATTATGGTGACCATTACAAAGGAATCAGAAAACGTGCTGCACAGATGGCAAGAACATAATAACTATATTCTAGAGGTGGTCAAAGATGGAGTCTTTGAGCAGCTGACATTTAAGCTGAGACTCAAAATTGTGTTTCTCACCCTGGCTGAAAATTAGAATCGTCTGAGAAGATTTTCAGAAAATATCAATGCCTGGGCCCCACCCACAAAGACTGTAATTGAATTGAGCTGCCAAAGGACATGGACAGCAATTTTGTTTTAAACTCCCCAGTTATTCTGATTAGAGCACAGGCCACTGTGCTCTAATGAATGAGAAGCAGATAGCTTGGGAGAGGAGAAGAACAATTTAAGCAGAGATAAATGGTACGTGCAGAGGCCCTGAAGTAGGAAAGAGCTTGGCATGTTCGAGGACGTGAAAGAAGAATAATGTGCCTGGGGTAGAGATGAAGGAAATAATTGGTTCAAAGATGAACTTTCTTGTAGATGGACACACAGTTATCAAACTCACAAGAGCCTCTTACAGGAACTCAAGTATCAGCTTATTAAAATGCAGCAGGAACTCAAACTGCCATCTAAGACCTGGGAGCCTTCTGATGGGCACATTATCTCCTTCCAGAACACTCTCAGTGGACTGTCAGATTACCATTGTGATGTTAGTACAGGAGCAGAGCATACGACTTGTTGGACATTTTCTTTGCCTCTGGCTTTATCAGAGGATTTAGGGCAGATGATAAAGATACAGCACCTTAGTCAGTACAGCAAGTTAAAAACAAAAAAGAATCTAAAAACAAAGCCAGAGAAATGAAGACAAAAATCAAGCTAAAACGAGAGGTGAGGCTAATACAGAAAATGTCTGCTATGTAGTTCTAAGCTTTTCGGAAACCAAGCAGGAAACAAACCGCATAGAAAATTCAGTGCTCACTGGACAGAAACAAACTTGTCACCAGGGTACTAGAGTCTTCCTAGCTCTCCAGTGCTGACACGAAAGAGAAGCATTGCCACTGCGGTCCCATGGAGAGGACACCATGGCCCGAGCCTTGGACTAACCATGGTCAGCAACAAGATTTGTGAAGTGGTTCCTTATATTTTTTTTTCCTCAATGTTAAACTGATTTCCTCTCACCAAAAAGCTTACTGAAAGCAAATCTAGAAAGGGCCTAGGGCAAAGTGTGGCGGGGTGTTAATATAGTGTGTGCCGCACCACAATGGGGCTCCTTCATTCCAGTTCAACCCAGAGATGACGGTTGACTTCAGATGTGTGTCAGAAAATTCAGCATAAAATGTTTCTCACTCAAGCTTCTAAAAGACCCCAAAGTAGGTCATAGCAGAGCAAAGTGGCCCACGCGAATAATCCCAGCAATTTGGGGGTCTGAGGCAGGAGGATCATAAGTTTGAGGCCAGCCTGAGCAATTTAGCAAGACCCTGTCTCAAAATTTTACAAAATTTAAAAATTTAAAAAAAAAATAATAATTTTAAAAGGCTGAGGATGTAGCTCAGTGGTGGAGCACTCCTGGGTCCAATCGCCAACAAGGGGGTGGGGGGATGTCATACTTCTAGCAAGAGATCCAGTGTTTTGTTTTGTTTTTTTCTTTTTTTTTCTTTTCAGGGTCCCAGGTGGATACTGCCTTCCTTTGGAAAAGCAGAGGCATTGAACCAGGGCAGCTGCCTACATGGACTCCGCCCCTGCACATTTTCTGCACAAAAAGGTGGACATACTCTGGGGTCAGGATGGATTGGTGTGTCTACAGGCCCGGGTACTCCCACCCCATCCTGGAAGGACATTGCCACCTTCACTGCAAGACTCCTCTCCCTGCCCCGCTCCCTGGCTGACCACCCTCCTCGGCTGAAGGACCCGCTCTTGCTCTGGGTGTGGAAGTGTGGGTTTCCGATGGTCTCAGACGGCCAGGCTTCGTGCTTCCTCCTGCTCCTGGCTGTGAGAAAGTTTTCCCAGCCGTCTCTCACGTTCTTCTAATCTTCACGTATAGTTGAATCTCAGAGGGGGCTTCTTAGGAGGAGGGGAAGAAACAACTACGCCTCTCCCTTTCCTGAAAATGCCTTTTTTTCCTAGTGTGCTTGTGTGCTCTCACTCTTTCTCCTTTTTTCCCCTCCTTTCCTCTCTCACATTTTTTTTTCTTTATAAATTGAACTCAAGGCCTTGCACAGCTAGGCAAGTGCTCTGTCACTGGGAGCCCCCTCTCAGTCTCTTAACAGGGTTTAAAAGGGGTAGCGACAGAGGAAAGAAGCAAAGGACTTAAAATACATTCACGCACTAACACAACTTCTCAGTGTGTCCCTTCTGATACTCTGTAGTCCAGCCTTGGGACAGAGATGGGGGGAATCTCAGGACTTCAGAGTGGCAGAGAGGAAGGAATTTATGGGTATAACATATGTAGTGGGAATCAGACCCTCCTTAAGAACCATAATCCACCCATCAATCAGCCCTGCAAAGTGCCCTCAGAGGCCCTGGAGGCTGGAGGCCCAGCTTTTCCCATTCAGGTAGCCCAGGCATGAATATTCCCTGAAAAACCACTTACTGATGAACAGACTGATTCTCCCATCTGATCCTCCCAACCGTCATTTTAAAACCTATTTTAACCGCTGAGGAAAAAGAGAGAACTCAGCTGGGTAAATGATTTGCATG